>NC_092721.1:141665352-142274191 GCF_047496885.1 Scyliorhinus torazame | reverse complement strand
CGGTGCCATTTTGTCAGGTACCCGTTTGTGGAGACCAGTACTGAACAGCGCTCGCCCGAGGTCTCCAAGATGAGGAAGTTAGATCCCAACGCCTTGGTTACCTCAGAGAACTGCCTATTAGAGTGAGACTTGCTGTTTCACTCCAAAATGCAGATCTGCCAAAGTGATCCCACCCCCAATGGGCGGGCTTCACATCGTGACATCTCGCGAGATCATGTTAGATCTCAAGAGTCGTAGTGAGCCTGGTAGATCTTTGAAGTGGCGTATCCCGTCATTCATGGCCATGTTGTGCCACCCTGCACTGCTTTCCGGACACAGCGTGGCCGTTAGATCACGCCCGGGGCTATTTGCTTAAAAGATTTTCTATTTAATCCCAGAATGGGATGGATTTAATATTTATATTGTATTTTCGTCATCACATAAATATTAGTTAGCTTCAAAAGATAAATATGTTCACAAATTGATAATAAATAAAGTAGCCTTTGAAGCTATTTTTAGTTATATGATATAATTTAATCACAGTGCAAACACCATAGAGGCGTGAGGTCAAATGACTGGATATTTACTGACAATGGTGAATGATTAATTTGAGGTCCAGTCATATGGAAATGTTTGCCTCCAGAAGACGAGTATTTTGTACCTCATCATGAGCAGGTCCTATTGGTCCATAATTTGGCTTATCCATTCAACTTCACAATAAGATATACAAGACTTTCCTTTCAACTTGCTCCCCCTGGTAAAAAGTGACTAATATTGGCGTATGATTCCTCAAACGCTGGTTACACTCTGGTATATATCTGAACTGGTCATTCCTTATGTGGAAGCTTGAGCATCAGACTGTAGAGGGGATCACAGACACAAATCTTCCATCAGCAATTATTGGATGATCTTATGACACCCTGGGCTAGTGCGTGGTCAATTCCAACCCTACTTGTGCCGGAATTACAACGCCATTGAATTAACCAATAATTTGTAGAAAAATATCTGAAGTCTTTGGCCCTTGGCTGCCCAATAATTCCAGTCACCAGGTTTGTCGAGTGTAAACACAATCACTGTTTATTTTAACAAGAACTATAATGGAATATGCAGAACATGCAGCTGGTCAACTATAAACTAATTCCTAACTCCCCACTTTAACTTGCCCCCTCCCTCTCAAAATAATAAGCAAAAGGATAAAGAGCCTTTGGGTGAAATAAACAGGGAAAAAAGAGTCCCATTCTGGGTGCATATAGCAGGGGTGCCGATAACAACTCCGCTGTCTGAAGGGACGCTGCAAGTTGTTTTGTTCTTTCTGGGGAATGCCCCGCCAAGGCCGCACTTACCTCATTTCCTGCACTGACGAGCTCAGCACACCAGTGCAGGAAGAAATTGGGGTGCCATTTGTAAAAGCCGTCCTGATATCCGCCCCTCTCGGACACCCCACCACGGCCTCTGGATGCTTCCACTGCCTCAACTTACCTGTTAGGGGCCATCGAGCACCCCCTCATTCCATCTTTTAGAGGCGGAGCACCCCCGGGCCCAATCCCTGACACTGCCAGCATGGCTCTCTGGCTCTGCCAGCCTGTCTCCTCCAGCCTTGCACCCTGGCAGTGCCACTGCCCACCTGGCAGTGCCACCCACGCACCCAGGGTGGCAGGGTGCAAAGATGGCAGTGCGAAGCTGCCAGGCTGGCAGTGCCAAGGGACCCCGCTGTCAGTGGGTGTGCCAATGTACCACCCTGCCCAGACTCTGACCGCCCAAGGCGTGAGGTCAAATGACTGGATATTTACTGACAATGGTGAATAATATCCGCCCCTCTCGGACACCCCACCACGGCCCAAGGGCATCCAATAACCTTGGAGACCCCCAAGTGCCATTACACTAGCGCATGGTCCACAATTGTGTGGATCAGTGCTAAACGGCACCAAGCCGAGGTCTCCCAGGCGAGGCTGTTAGTTCCTGGACCTCAAGAGAATCCAATGTAGACATAATTAAATGAGCCTAATGGCTCATTTAAATATATTCATCTGAATCTCGCCCAGCAATCATCATCTGTTGCTGGGCAGAGTATGGTCTTTTGGGCCCAATCATTGGCCACCAGCCAATCAGTGAAACCAAGTTCCACCTCACCTCTCTCTGGTGCCACTAAGTCTGAAGCCAACTGTTCAAACCAGCAGGAACTTGTTCTCTTCTGTAACTTATGAATTCTGCTGCTTGACTTAAATACACATGTCCATTAATCATCCAAGGATCAAAAATAGTAACAGCAAAATAAAAGAAAGGATAAATAAGGGAATAAACAGGAAGGACCCTTACGATAGTTATTAGGGCTGGCTAACCAATTTCCACTGCCTCCCTATTTCCGGAATGCTGAGGCCAACTTTTAGCACCACTATCAATATCTTAGCAAAGGTCAAGTAATTCAACTGAGATTGGAAGGGAAGGCTGGGACCCTCCGTACTGTACAGGTCAATTCCATACTAACCAACGAACTTAACAACTGGGCCATTGGCGGAACCAACATGCCATTAAATTGATAGGAATGTTCAGATTACTTTTATTAAACCATAACACTGAAGGTTAAATATAATAGTATTTAAAAGAAAAATGAAGAAAGCCTTTTGGCAAATTTTTTTGTTAATTGGTTAAAAAGATTTTGATGTGATTAAAAATGCAGCACAAAGTTACATCTCCAGCAAAAAGTATTGGTATAATTCATAAAGGCCTAAATGTCTACTTTCAGACACATTAACTAGTTAATCGCATCATTTTCAAATTGAAGAGCTGCTGAGGATGTGAAAACAGAGTGTAAAATCGTAAATCATTCTGCCATCTTGCATAATAGGGAGGGCATACAGTTGAAAACTGGGATAGATAATCATCAGGAATTTCTTGGGATATGGGAACAGCTTTGTTTGGGTTATGCATGGCTGAAGAGTGTCACACGTCCAACTGGAAAAGACCACAAATGACAAATTGTGGTCAAATCAAAGGGAGGCTGGCAGTCACATTCCCGCACAATTAATGATGCCAAGATTCATCTATTTGCTGGTAGGTCAGCAGTTACACTCACATTCACTGGCTAGCCATCATTTTGACAGCTTTCCTTTTGTTTGTAAATGTCCATGGTCTTTTGCTGCTTGTTTTGACATTTAAAGAGACAAAAGCAAACTTTAACACTTTAAAAGATATCCATGGAATGTGTAACTGATACTTGCAAAAATGCTTTATGCGGCATCTCAATAATGTGTGTTTCAGTTAGTCTTTCCACATGCCAATTCTTTTAAAGGTACATAAACTACTTTGGTCATCGTAAAGTTATATATGGTCAGTTTATAGTAACAACTTTAACAGACCTCATGGAATCTACCTTCAGGATTTACTCTTCTTAAACTATGGACTGAACTGACCTCTTCACACATCTTCTCTGCTGAGTAGTACTCAACTTCCCACCTGGTGTCTATGTATCTACATTGTGTATTTATGTATGTCCTATGTTTTTTCACATATGAAACGATTTGTCTGGACTATACGCAGAATACCTTTCACTGTACCCCGGTACACGTGACAATAAATTAAATCTTAAAATATCACAATTATAGAAGTGTTTAAGCTCCCCTGCTGATTCAGTGGCTAAAGACCGTAAATTGCCATGTATAAGATGACCCCATTTCCAGATCCAAAAATTAGTGTGTAAATCGACTCCCTTTTTCAGCCATGGCATCCTATACCCGCATTAGTAGTCAGCCTCAATTTTTCACTCCATAAATGCACATTTTACTTAACAGTACCTTATAAATGGACACAAGGGATCAGGCAGGCAAACAGACTGTGCTGAGATGATGCACAGGAGTTTAAGACACACCTACTCTTTGCGTCGGATACCGATAACATTCCAGAATAGTGACCACACACAGCCAAGCAACACTAATGGTTTACTTTTATGCTTGGCCTATAAATTAGCTCCCGCTTTTGGAGGGAATTTTCAGGTTTGTCTGTGGCCTTGAGATGTGGAGGGGGGAAGAGGGGTTCCCTTGTTCAAAACCACTCAGTTCCTGATTGAGGGGCCTGATATAGGAAAGGGGCTGCTGAGAGCCTACCCCCTGCCATTTCCTGCAATTGTCTTCTTCCCCTCATTGGCAATCTCTTTCCCGCGACTCCCATCTTACTCTCACTTCCCCTTCTCCGGGGACCTGATGATGATCGCTGGCGAAGGCTCAAGTGGCAGCAGTTACCGCTCCCAGTGGCTCTGCCAGTAATGGAGAGCGTCCAGCCCCTGATTGGCTGTCAACTCTCCAAGCTGAGATTTCTCCCCAACTGGGGGAACCCTGAAATTAAATGATTCCCATGGAACCAGCAGCCCCAGCGATTGGGTTCCTGCTGCCCATTTGGGACTTAATCCCCCTCAGGCTTTCAGAGATCGGGTCAGTGGGAGTGCTCCTTTTGGTGCTTTGCATTGGGCCCTCTGGCACCCTCATTAAATTTTGCCCGCTGTGCCCGTAAGTGCCTCTTCACATGTGCTCAAGTAACGATTCATCCAATGCCCTCCACCTGTATATACTTAACTTCAGTTAATACAATCAACAGATTCCCTTCTTTGACTTGAAATAAATCGATCCTGATTAATTGTGAGGAATGAACATTAATGGTTTGTTTGCTGTGTTAGATAACCACTGCCTCAGCTTTGTGACCTATTATCTGACCAGTGACTTTCCATTCCCCATGAGCTTCCCTTTTGTAATACACCAAATCTCCTGAGATAAAGGTTGGGATTTTCTGGCGGGATCGTCCAATCCTTCCGACGGTGAACCCCCACCTCTGGTTACCCGGCAGCGGGAGGGTGCGAATAATGGGAAACCCTTTTGACAGTGGCGGGACCTGAAAATCCTGCAACTAGTCAACGGTGGGTTGCCTCCACTACCGCAAAACATTCTGCGGGGAATAAGAGGGTGGAAAATACCACCCAAAATCTATCTTGAATGGTCTTCCAGAATGAGACCTCAGCCTTGATGAAAGTCCTTCTCCATGCATGTAAAGCACTTAAAGTGTGCAAAAAGAAATCAAACTATCTTCCAGAGCAGGAGGACTATCACACAGTACAGAAGGTAATTTGGTATTTCTTGCTTAGAGGAATTGATAGGGACTATGCCTCCATCTGAAGCAAGGTCCTTGCATGAACCTCCAATGCCAGAGCAGTCATCAACTTGTTGTTTAATTAACCTGCTAAGATTTTATGCGGCATTTCATCGATCACTGCATGATTCCTTTCATGACCATAATGTTCATGTTTTCACACATGTATTTAAACTTATCCATCATCAGTCAGAAACTTAGCTGGTGACCTAAGCCTGGTCCCTATCCATTTTTCCATGACTTTGTTTATAATCATCCTTTTGTCCTTGCCATGTAAAACTGCCGAAAGGCTAAATCTGATTGCCATGTCTACAATGTGTAAAATGAAAAATTTCTGCCTTTGCCCCATACATTTAGATCCATGACCTTATTAAAATTCTGAGCCACTGGAAGGCATCCAGTTGTGTGTGGTAGTGCTCCCCAATACAGTTTTCCAATTTCACATTTTGCACTAATCTCTTCCATGTGCACTGCATACTTTTCTTCAACCACACTTAAATCTTTTAGCAACTATTTTAAACTTTGAACAGAAGAGTGAGCAAATTGCCTGACAACTTGTTTTTCTTTCTGATTCTTATCACTTGAAGTAACTAATATTTCTCAAACATTCTGATTAGAAACATCAGGTACTGGCTAGGGGATGCAATAATGCCCCGAATGAGTAAATAGCATATCCAACTCGCTTTTCAAAAATAATTGCCTTATTATGTTCCATGTCCAGTTTAATTTGTCTCTTTCTCATGGAAGGTTTACACAACAGCAAGGGCATCTTACTAAAGACTGCCCCAGTCCTGATAAAGTGGCTTGCTGCAGCTATTTTACACGGAATTACCACTCTTTCTAGTGGCCTCAATGAGCTTTCATCACCAATCCTAAAATAAGTAGAATTTTTCATACTCCCTAATCTTGTATTGATCTTAAATACGAAGTGAATCTAGGTAACATTTTAACCAATCTATTCCATATATTGTTGAGATGGAAGTACTATCCAACACAGAACATTTGAATGAGACACGTCGCTGTGCTCCTTATGAAGAGTATAATTCTATGACGAGTATAAAGCTCAGGAGACCTGAGCAAGTAAATCCAAACAGCAGTTTATTTTCAGCCAAAAGAAAAGGCCGCAGCATACATTGGCCCCAACCGCGACTACCGATCATGCGCGGTACCAATCCAGGCCAGCTTTTAAGGGGTGATTCTATGAGCCCCAGCTAATGGGCCTCTGTCCAGTAATGGGGGAATTTGTATTCCACAAGCCCCATGGGAGGTAAATGTCATCTCCGTGGGCCTCATGAGTGTTATTACAAATTCATCTAATTGATCATTATCATGATCTTCAGTCTCGGAATTATATTTGTTATGTCTCACTTTGAATACTCTGCTTTTCCATTTTGATCAATTCACCACACAACAATATTTTGAGTCATATCTGAAGTCCCAGCCACCAAAAATAGCTGCTGGCTGTCTTTAAGTAGCGCCGGGATGCTCAATTCCATATCCCTCCTAACCAACACAAACCAACAAACAGTGCAGCTAACACTGACTGCACATAAGCAGCCACATAAGAAAATATTTGAGCAAGCCTTTTGGCCATTATCTCAAGTGGTAGGTTTTGAGGAGCTTCTGAAGGAGAAAAGGTTAGAGAAGTGGAGAGGTCTAGGGAGGGAATTTCAGAGTTGGGAGGCCAGGCAACTGAAGACTGTCATGTGAGAGTACCTTTAAGAAATGGATGTTTAAGCAATGTACCTTTAAGAAATGGAGCTGATCATATTACTGAAGTGATGTCAGAGGGTGGGGGGAGCTGAGCTCACTTCTGCATTTAGTTTCAGTTTGAGAAGGCAGCTGGGAGTGTCTGTGTGTTTTGCTGAGAGCTGCAGGAAGAAACACAAGAGCTGGTCTGTTGATGTCTGCAATCCAAAGACTATAAATATATTGAATGTAACCTCATGTCTATTTTTGAAGGTTTGAAGTCTTTTGGATGTTTAAAGGAACAGTTTGAAGGATTATTTAGTGTTGTAGTCTTTTGGGGTTATCTTTGAAGTAATGGGTGTTAAGATATTCAATGTTTGTTTTTAAAAGGTTAACTTGAGTTCATAGAATAAACATTGTTTTGTTTTAAAAACCATTTGTCCATAATTGCTGTATCACACCTGGAGAGTACGCTGTGTGCTTCCCACACCACAATCTATTAAAAGTTGTGGGTCGGTTGAACTCCATGAAACACTTTGGGGTTCTGTAAACCCGGACCCATAACAGTCACCAATAGCGGATACAAATCAGAGAGGCCAGAATTGAAGATGGACAGACATCTCGGAGGGTTGGAAAGCTGAAGGAGGCTATAAAGATTGGGATAATATCAGAGATCATATAATAAGCTGAAAGCACCAATTTCAAGCAAACCTTGTGACTGCGTGAACTGGTGTGTGTGTCGCTTGCTCTCCCAGCGTTTCTATTTTTGGATATGATTGAGTTTCTACGCCATGACATTTTAATCAACTCCATCACCTACAGTAGGAATAGCTCTGACAATGTAAGAATTTTGCAATTCTGCCCAATTTGTTCAGTCCAGATTGAAATGACAGAAAAAGAACCAAGAGGTGTTTAGACTTAGAACATCCCCAAAAGGGAATTTAGCATTGGTTAAAGTGGTCATATATAGAGACTTCCATCTCTTACTCTTACTTACAAAATTCAGAAATATGAGAGAATGGTGAGCAATGCTATGGTAACAGTGAAATTGGCTTCGGATATTAAATGACATTAGCAAACCTATTTTAGCAGGCAGCATACACCTTGCCTTAGTACTGTGGCACAGACATCAAATCAGACCGATTATTTTTTTGATAAATTCTTTTTTTTCCAATTAAAGGGCAATTTTGCATGGTCAATCCACCTACCCTGCACATCTTTGGGTTGTGGGGTTGAGACCCATGCAGACATGGGGAGAATGTGCAAACTCCACATGGCGAGTGACCCAGAGCCAGGATTGAACCCAGGTTCTCCGTGCTGTGAATCAGCAGTGCTAACCACTGCACCACCATGCTGCCTGTTAGACTGATTCTTAATGAGTAGAAGTCCTTTATTTTGCCAAATATCAATCCATGTAGATCTATGGGATTTTGTGGTTGTATTGAGAATATATCAATTTCCTTGCTCTACTCATAAAAATTCCTTTCTCATGCTGCGCTAGACCTGTGTCTGAATTTAGGGATCTAAATGTAAGCAGTTAAAGCTTTCTGAACTATCATGATGGTCAATTCACTTTATAAAACAATATGTATTTGGTATTTAACGTAACAGCAAAACACATGTTAAACACACATTTTCATGAAGGAAAAACAAGTTTTTTTTTAAATGTAAATTACTCTGTTAGCATATATACATAAAGTTGCCATTGTCCCTGATGACCATAGGCTGCTTTCTCCTTTAAGGGGGAACAGCTGACTGGTGGTGACTTAACCTGACAATTACCACACCACCGACAAGGAGCACAATTGAGAAGGCAGGTCTTCAAGTATAACCACAGCTGGTATAGGAATTGAACCCATGCTGTTGGCCTTCTTCTAGCACCATAAACCAGCTCTCCAGCCAACTGAGCTAAACCTGCAGGTTGTGAGTGCAGTAAAATTCAGCCCTATGCCTTTATTTATAAACTCCAGGCTCCTGTGTGCCTTTGTAATCACATTCTCAGTCTGTCCTGCGGTAAAAACAATGCAAACCAATTTTTTTAATTTTCAGCTTTGTTGATATGGTTTAGTCATATTGTATTGAGAACTTTTGTACATGCACTATCTTACATTTAAATGTATAAGTTGTATTTTGAAGTGGGGAGGGAGTGTAGTATATTGAAAGAGCTGAGCATTTTTTTATAATGCCCTCTCTTCTGCCATCGCTGATGGGGGAAGGTGTATAAGTAGTTTAATAATGGCAGCCAGCAGCTGAGCATGCTTTAATCTTAATCAGTGCAATACACAACTACACTGTAAATTCTACATAAAGGCCTGTGAGCACTAAGTCAATATTCCCAGTGGCCTAATGGATAAGGCACTGGCCTCCTAAACCATGGATTGTGTGTTTGAGTCCCATCTGGGGTGGTGGTGGGTGCTTTTAAGCAAAACTCTCTGTGGCTCACCACACCGCTCTTAGTTTATGGACGGCATGGTAGTACAGTGGTTAGCACTGTTGCTTCACAGCGCCAGGTTCCCAGGTTCGATTCCCTGCTTGGGTCACTGTCTGTGTGGAGTCTGCACGTTCTCTCTGTGTCTGCGTGGGTTTCCTCCAGGAGCTCCGGTTTCCTCCTACAAATCCCAAAAGACAGGGTGCCCCCCTGTCCCCCCTGTTGATCGCATTGGCGATCGAACCATTGGCCATGTCATTGAGGGAGTCAAATAAATGGAGGGGGGTGGTCCGAGGGGGAGAAGAGCATCGGGTGTCACTATATGCGGATGACCTGTTGCTGTACGTGGCGGATCCAATGGAGGGGATGGTGGAGGTCATGCAGACTCTAAGGGCCCTACATAAACTGAATCTGACGAGGTTGGTGGAGCTAATGGAGGAGGATTTTAAAAGATGGGACATGCTACCGCTCTCGCTGGCGGGTAGAGTGCAATCGGTCAAAATGGTGGTCCTTCCGAGATTTTTGTTTGTGTTTCAATGCCTTCCCATCATGATCACTAAGGCCTTTTTTAAGAGAGTAGGCAGGAGTATTATGGGGTTTGTGTGGGCGAATAAGACCCCGAGAGTAAGGAGAGGGTTCCTGGAACGCAGTAGGGACCGAGGAGAGTTGGCGCTGCCAAACCTGGGGAGCTACTACTGGGCAGCAAATGTGTTGATGATCCGCAAGTGGGTTATGGAGGGAAAGAGGGCGGCATGGAAGAGGATGGAGATGGCGTCCTGCAAAGGAACGAGCCTGGGGACGTTGGTGACGGCACCGCTGCCGCTCTCGCCGACAAAGTACACCACGAGCCCGGTGGCGGCAGCGCTAAGGATCTGGGGCCAGTGGAGACGGCACAGGGATGCAATGGGAGCATCGGTGTGGTTCCCGATCAGGGGTAACTACCAGTTTGTCCCGGGGAAGATGGTCGGGGGGGTTCCAGAGCTGGCATCGGGCGGGGATCAGAAGAATGGGGGACCTGTTCATTGACGGAACGTTTGCGAGCCTAGGGGCACTGGAGGAGAAGTTTGAGTTACCCCCGGGAAATGCCTTTAGATATATGCAGGTGAGGGCTTTTGTGAGGTGACAGGTGAGGGAATACCCGTTGCTCCCGGCACAAGAAATTCAAGGCAGGGTGATCTCGGGTGCATGGGTCGGGGAGGGCAAGGTGTCGGCAATACACCAGGAGATGAAAGAAGAGGGGGAAGCGCTGGCAGAAGAGTTAAAGGGTAAATGGGAGGAGGAGCTGGGGGAGGAGCTTGAGGAAGGTCTGTGGGCTGATGCCCTGGGTAGGGTTAATTCCTCCTCCTCGTGTGCCAGGCTCAGCCTGATACAATTTAAGGTGGTTCACAGAGCGCACTTGACGGGGGCGAGGTTGACCAGGTTCTTTGGGGTAGAGGACAGATGTGGAAGGTGCTCAGGGAGCCCGGTGAACCATGTCCATATGTTTTGGTCATGCCCGGCACTGGAGGTGTTCTGGAGAGGAGTGGCGGGAGCAATATCTCAAGTGGTGAAAGTCCGGGTCAAGCCAAGCTGGGGGCTAGCAATATTCGGAGTAGTGGACGAACCGGGAGTGCAGGAGGCGAAAGAGGCCGGTATTCTGGCCTTTGCGTCCCTAGTAGCCCGGCGAAGGATCTTGCTAATGTGGAAGGAGGCGAAGCCCCCCGGCATGAAGGCCTGGATAAACGATATGGCTGGGTTCATAAAGTTGGAGAGGATCAAGTTCGCCTTGAGAGGGTCTGCGCAGGGGTTCTACAGGCGGTGGCAACCGTTCCTAGACTATCTCGCGGAGCGTTAGAGGAAGGTCGGTAGCAGCAGCAGCAACCTGGGGGGGGGACGTCCGGGGAGTGGGGGGGGAGGGAGGGGGAGCTGCCTGGGGGGGTGGATGAGCAAGAGGTAACATGAAGAGTCGGGGAAACTGGCACGTACGGGAGAGAGCCAGTGTACAAAGCTATGTAAATATACTATTTTGCCATGTATATATCTTGCTCCGCGCGGTTTCTCGTTTCTTTTATGTTGTTGTTACGGGGGGGGGCGGGGTTATTGTTTGTAAGGGAGAAAAATTGTGTTAAAAACTTTAATAAATATATATATTTTTTAAAAAGATGTGGAGAATTCCGCCCCTTTGGGGCGGCGCGATGCCGGACTGATTCGCGCCGTTTTTGGCGCCGGTCGGCGGACATCGCGCCGATTATGGAAAATCCCGCCCCCTGTATCTCTTTGTAACCACTTTCTCAACCTGCCCTACATCATCACCGATTTGTGCACATACTCCCCAGGTCCCTCTGTGCCTGAGTCTCTTTTAGAATTGTCTCCTTTTTTAATATTGCCTGTATTTGTTCTTCCTACCAAAATATTTAATTTCAAACTCTTCTGCATTAAATTTAATCTGCCATGTGTCCACCCATTCCACTGGCTTGTTTATTTGTTCCTGAAGTATATTAGTATTCTCCTAAGAGTTCCAAATACTTCCAAGTTTTGTGTCAAAATGTAAATTTTGAACTTGTGTCCTGTCCACCCAAGTCTAGGTCATTAATACAGATCAAGAAAATTCCGAATATCGACCCCAGGGGAACTGCACTGTATACCTTCCTCCAGTCCAAACAACCATTCACCACGACTAATCAGGTAAATTACAACCCATAATTTATACCTGTTTTAGCTATTTAGTACCCAGAATGGGAGCTCAATGAATATATATATATATATGTTTTTAAATCTTTATTGTCACATGTAGGCTTTCATTAACACTGCAATGATGTTACTGTGAAAAGCCCCTAGTCGCCACGGGGCACCTGTTCGGGTACACAGAGGGAGAATTCAGAATGTCCAAATTACCAAACAGCACGAGCGGGATTCTCCGTAATCGGCGCGATGTCCGCCGACCGGCGCCAAAAACGGCGCGAAACAGTCCGGCATCGCACCGCCCCAAAGGTGCAGAATTCTCCACATCTTTAGGGGCCGAGCCCTTACCTTGAGGGGCTAGGCCCACGCCGGACTGATTTCCGCCCTGCCAGCTGGCAGGAAAGGCCTTTGGTGCCCCGCCAGCCGGTGCGGAAATGACTTTGCCGGGCGGCGCATGCGCGGGAGCGTCAGTGGCCACTCACGGCATCCCCGCGCATGCGCAGTGGAGGGGGTCTCTTCCGCCTCCGCCATAATGGAGACCATGGTGAAGGTGGAAGGAAAAGAGTGCCCCCACGGCACAGGCCTGCCTGCGGATCGGTGGCCCCCGATCGCGGGCCAGGCCACCGTGGGGACACCCCTCGGGGCCAGATCGTCCCGCACCCCCCCCAGGATCCCGGAGTCCGCCCGCGCCGCCGTGTCCCGCCGTCCCAAAGGTGGTTCAATCCACGCCGGCTGCCGTGGGTTGACAGCGGCAGGACTTCGGCCCATCGCGGACCGGAGAATCGCCGGGGGATTCCCGCCGACCGGCGCGGCACGATTCCCGCCCCCGCCGAATCACCGGTGGCGGAGAATTCGCGACAAGGTGGGGGCGGGATTCACGCCGGCCCCCGACGATTCTCCGACCCGGTGGGGAGTCGGAGAATCGCGCCCCCATCCTGGACTTTATAAATAAAGGCTTCAGGCTGAATTTTCAAAGAATTATGGAGATTCTATAGACCTTCTAAAAATAGTGGGCGTTACCAGATACTGGGATGCCTGCGCTCATTCCTGGCACCTTAAGTTTTTCTTGTATTCCTGACCAAGTAGGCTCTCTTGCAGTGGTAGGCATGTCCTTGGCATTTGCAATTTTTCCCCAGGCCAGTGTCTCAACGACCCATGGTTCACAGCCCTTCAGAGGAGTCGTGATCTATAATCTGGATGCGGGAACCATGAGAAAGACAACTTCAAAAGGTCTTATCCATGCCTCCGTGTCAACTCATGCACCCCCACCCCCACCCAAGCCCAATGGTCCCTCATAACTTCCATGCCAACCTATGCCCCTCACCCAGCCCCCAGTGGCTCCTCGTACCCTTCAGAATAACCCATTCTACTTATCCACACCCAATGGCCACTCACACCTTCTGTGTCAACTCATAATACTTCCATACCCATTCACCCAGTTTAAAATCTGTACAGAACCAATGGAACCCTCTAGAAGTTTCAACAAAGAAAGCCAAGCATTCATAAAATGAAATGCCCAGACTTCTATAAAGGCTATCTTTGTTGGAGCCAGTACACAGAAGGGAAAACATTCCTTGATTGATAAGTTTACAAACTTTTTTACAATCAGATCAGCCAAGTTCTAATTGGATGGCGGAGCAGCTTTGAGGGGCCGACTGATTACATCTGCTCCTAATTCATATGTTCTTTCTGTGATCTATTTTGTCACTGGCTCAATATTTATTTGCATAAGATAAAAAGGTGTAAATTGCTTATAGTTTCTGGCATTGATACTTTACAGGTCTAGTTAATTGACACTTCAATAAAGTTGTTTCACTAACTGTTTCTTTTTCAGAAGGTTATGAATGAAAGCTTTTTAAAGCATTTCCATGCATGCCATGCTTACAATGGGGTTCATTGATTATGTAGAGTGTGTACTGGGTGGATTGTCATGGATGGGACAGGAGAAGGTAGACGAAGGAGTGTGAGGCTCAGAGGGCCTAATATTTAATAAATCAATTGGGACAAGGTAACAGAATCAAAGCAGCCCTTTGGAACTGCCTGACTCACCACTCACCAGCCTCTTGTGGCCAATTCCAATCTGCATCTGGGGCGGGCAGATCTAGCTCAATCACACCCCTGGTGCTCGGAGCAAAAATCAAGCCATTCAGGGCACTTTTCCAATCAAGGCAAATGCGCCAAACTGGGAAATTTCCTGATTCAAGCTATCCACCTCAAAGATGAAAATCCAGTCCATAGGGTATAAAAACTAGGAAGTTAAGGTGAATCTTTATCAAACAATGGTTTGAGCTCAACTAGACAGTTGTATCCAATCTGGGCACTACATTTTAGGAAGGATGTGAAGGCCTTAATGTGGTTGCAGAAAAGATTTCTAAGTGTAGTACTTCCGAGGAGTCCTGGAAAGGTTAGTCCATTTCTGGCGCAAGTAAAGCCTCATGATGGCGGAGAGCACATCTAGTTCAAGACAGGACCATCCGAAGGTGCTGGGTCCCTTCAGGGCCGGTTTATATCAGGGGAAATTAACCAGCTCTGTTGTTGGGCCTCCCCCCTCATCAGGGGAGCTCGCCTTCCACAAGCCCCATGGGGTAATCAATCGGGTCATCATCATGGGTCTTGTATGGGTTACAGCATCCCTCCCCCGCTAAAGTCCACAAGTCCCTCTGTCATAGAGGGTGGATGTGGCCTCCTTCTCTGCTTCGCCTGTGGTTGCACCTCTGACTGTTGCGGGGCTGGGTCAGGGGGGGTCTAATGCGTTGAGGAACGTTGCTTCCATGCTGATCATCTGGGAGGGCGCCGTCGGTGACCATTCCTTGGCGAGGCTGTTGTCCGAAACCCTGGACTCGTGAGTCTCCATGTCGGACCCTGAGTTTACTACCTCACACATCTCTGTGTCTGGACCCCATAGGGGATATTGCCACCTGGCCCTTGAGCTTGGGCAGGCAGGCTGAAGGACCAGCTCATCCATAGAATTCCTACAGTGCAGAAGGAAGCCTTTTGGTTCATCAAGTTTGCACTGACCCTTTGAAAGAGAAACCAACCTAGGCCCACTCCCCAACCTATCCCTGTAACCCCATAACTTCACCTAACCTGCATATCTTTGGACACTAAGGGACAATTTAGCATAGCCAATCCACCTAACCTGCACATCTTTGGACTGTTGCAGGAAACCATGTATGATACCGGTCCAGTCCGTTCTACCACAGTCCCTGATATCCACCAGGCACCATCTCCGAAGTTTCGGATGTATACCACATCACCTGGTCAAAAACCTCAGTCCTGGGTCCATCTGCTGTGGTGCTGCCTCTGGAGATCTTGTTTCCGTTTTACTTTCCCACTAATATTGAGGAACATGCGTCTCAAGCGGGTCCTCAGCCTCCAGCCCATCAGCAGTTCCGCTGGTGCCACTCCGGTCGTAGTATGTGGCGTGGTAAGATAGCTGAACAAAAAACGCACCAACCTCGTCTCCACGGACCCTGTGCCCTGTTTCCTCATGCTCTCTTGAATGTCTGCACTACCCGTTCTACCAGACCGTTTGAAGAAGGGTGGTATGGGGCAGTCCAGATGTGCTTCACCCCATGAAGTGCGTGAACACCTCACTATTAAAAGGGGTACCACATCCCAACAGACTAGAACCGAGTCCCTATACTACTATTAAGGGTAACCAGATGGATTGCTGTCCTTTGACAACTGCCCGCGATGGCCAACCATTCTCGTGTATACATTGCCAAATGTGCATCTGTATCCCTCAGGTATAAGCGTTGGATTCCCGCCCTGACCTTCTGGAACATCTGCCGTCCTATCACCGAGACCTCAGCTCATGTGCCAAGTTCCACTACTAGTGGGTGACCATTAACCTGGACGGTGACATTGATGAGGACAACCCGAGGTGCTGCGATGCAGTTTAACTGCATGCATTCATCCTTGTTGGGCTGTGCCAGGTGGAAAGCCCTGGCTCTAGGCAGACGTCTCCCTTGACCAGGGCAACACACACCATTGTTGATTTGGCATTCCTGGTGCCTGCGGTTCCTCTGGCCACAGGTGCAACACCTCTGTGATCCTTCCCCAGATGTTCAGGGGAGACGTCTCCCTGGCTGTACTTGCCCTTGGCCAATGGGCAGTCAGGAGTATCACCTTCTGGTGGTCACCCCTATAGTGACGTTTGCACTGTTCGCTCAGCATGGTGTATACTCACGCCAAAAGCATTGAGACTCCCGAACAGTGGCATTATTAAATCAGTGCTGACCTTGTCCCTCTGTAGTGAGATACATTCATGATTTAGATGTCCAGCAGCCCCACCTGTTGTTCCGTTTTGTCGCCATCGACAATGCAGTAGTCATGAGGACTCCCAAAAAGGTGAGTCCAAGAAGTTTTATTTCTGGTACAAAGGAAAAGCGCACAGCAGCAGAGAGCACAACTAGTAAGCCAGGGCCATCTGAAGATGCCAGTCCCTTTCTTGCCACATTTTATCAGGTGAAATGACGAGCCCCGCTGTTGGGCCTCCGCCCCTCAGCAGAGGAGCTGGTATTCCACGAGCCCCAAGGGGAGATCAATCGGGTCGTCCCTGGGGGTTTGGTGGTGGTTACAACAGTGAGACTAACTCCAGGTATGTGAGACTTGAGCTATGCGGATAGATTGGAGAAGCTGGTGTTGTTCACCTTGAGGTAGAAGGTTGAGAAGAGACGTGACAGAGATATTCAAAATCATGAGTGGTCTGGACAGTGTAGATAGGGAGAAACTATTTCCATTGGTGGAAGAGTCAAGAGCCAGAGGACACCAAATGGCTTTCTTTTGTACAGTAATCATTTCATAATTCTATGGGTAGGGTTTTCCTACTGGTTTGAGGACCCTGGCATCAGGGCCAAATGGGGATCTCAAGCCAGTAATTGTCAGGAGCCAAACTGTGGAGGTATTTTCCCAGAAACAGTCTCTTATTTAGCTGCCTTCACATTTGGCGGCCTATTAAGGACAACAGGCAGGAGTCTGAGTCTGGAGATCCAAAAGGAGGCCATCCAGCACTGAAAGATTGTCAGCTCTACCATGCGAAGCGGGCGCTGCTGAAGTATGTTGGGAAATGCGAGGTCACCTCCATTCCCAGTCAGCAACTCAATTAGAGGATATCAGAAAGGCCAAAGGAATGGAGAGGAAAGCCCCACTGAGTAATGGGCATTGTAGTGGGTGTGGCCATTTATTAGCCTCTTTCTCTGATGGAGCCCATGGATACCACAAGACGCTGCCTTCAAAGAGCTGCTAGCCTCTGCACATGGCAGGGACCACTCCACTGCCACTGAGCCTTCTAAATCACCCCGATTTGGGCCTTTAATATTGAAATTAGCCACCTGCCTCGGTGGAGCAAACAACTAATCAGGGGTCTTGCCTACTCAGGAAAACTCCCAGGAGTGGGAATGCAACAGGGAGCCATCCTTATGAAGTTCCCAATCTAAAAGTTAAATTTAAGGCCCTCACCCCCACCCCACCAATGCACCAGGAACCCTGCACAGACATCCCACCCCACTGTCCCCGTCATGGAGATTGGACCCACCCCAAGGTAGTTAGAGAGATTGGGACCCCCCGCTGAACAAGAGAAATACGTCCCAATCCCCAATGCAGGAGGTTAACCCCACCTGCCGGAGACCCCTGCTAGAGCCTTCTGCATGTGCCCCTTTGGCAGTGCCTCTGCATGTGCCCCCATGGCTGTGCCCCGGCAATGCCCACTCAACACATACCCCTCAGCACAGCCTCCTTGGTCTTAGTCCCTTGGCATTGCCCCATGGTACTGCCCCCTTGGCACTGCCCCTGTGACAGTTCCCCCTTGGCAGTGCCTCCTGCATATGCCTGCTTGACACTACCTCCTTGGCACTAAATGTTGGCTATGGTCCCTGCATGTTCCCCCTTGGCACTGCCCCTTGACACTTCCCCCTTGCCACTGCCAGGTTGCCAAGGGGCAACTCCTGGCCTAGTCCCTCAATCCCCAGGGCTTACAGGCATCTCAGCATCCTTGACATGGTCATCATGACTGCTTTTCACTCTTGAAAAACAGTAATATTCGTGCCGACATGGCATCAAGTAGCTGTGTGTGTGTGTGGGGGGGAGATGCTCCATGGTTGCATGCTATAGTGTCACATGACCAGGGTCTATCGTGCGGCTCCGCTACCACAAGTGCCTCTCCCTAACTCTGCATATTTTGGTAAGGTCAGGGCTATGGGCACTGTCAGGTGGTGTAAATGCTGGGGTCTTGTCTGATTCAGAACTCTTACACATCTCTAGATTTCATCAGAGTAATTGGATTCCAAAAGGTCATCAATGGGATCATCATTTGTATCACATAGAAATATCTAAAATAGTATAATTTTGGCAATGTATGTAAATTCGGCAATTATTTGTTAACTTTTTGGAGGTTATGGAGGAACACCCTGACTCCTCCCTTCCCCACACAATTGATCAATGGAATGTTGCTCATTAAGAAATAATAGAAAGTACATAAAATGGTTTTTACTCATTCAGTGTCACTGATTTTAGAATTTTTCAATGTAATTTTTTTTCTGAGCAATTGTTTAAACTTAAGTTATTCTATGCGGACATCCTGAAATTGTCCCACTTTTAGAGGAAAATACTAATTATTCTCTGTTGCAAAGTTGAAAGACAAAACATGCTTTGACATATTGACATTTGACAAAAAAATACACCTCTGTATGTTTCTTCAGCACGGCTTATAAGGCCAATAAAATCCCTTTTGTTTGGTGACAAAAATGTCAAAGGATTTTTGACCATGTTAATGTGTTAATGAATGGGATTGTGCCTTACTTGCCCCAGCTTGCTTGAAGAAGGCACAATAAGGGAACATGAATCTTTGGGACAGCTGGGCTTCCTAAGCACCTGAAACTGGATTCTAATGGAATAATTTGTATAATGTAAACAACCTGAAGGAAAATATTTGCGCCTTAGACGGCTTTTCTTTCTGACCGTGAAATATATTTTCAGATAAAGAATTGAATTTGCTTCCCATGGCAGGTGAAAAAAAAAGTAGAACAAAATGATCAAGTTTCATCAAGCAAACACATGAGTAATGGAAGCAGCCATTAAAATTAATCCTTTTGTTCAGACAAGTATAGTTCAGAGTCAGCAGGTGGTAGAAGAGTCAGAAAGGCTGATGAATTCAATCTATATTTTTCCATCTCTTCGTAAAGTTGATGTATAATCTGACACCTCTGTCTTTAATTTTCTTACTTCTGACTGTAACCAAGAGGTTGTGAATGCAGCAGAGCGATAGAGATAGAAGCACAATTTCCATCTCTCAAAAGCTGTGGCAACCAAACAAATTTTCTTGTACGGTGACATTTATTTTGGTGTTTCTCAAGAAGAGGGATGGTATTGCTAAGATAGGAATGTTTTCCACTATATACACAGTGATGCCTGAAATGTTTTGCAGTCTTTTTTCACCCTTCGTACTGTAGATTACCTCAGCTCTCATATCTTAGGTCACTCAAATGGGCAGGCCCAAACTCACTATCTTCGGGATTGTCCCTTTTAGCCTGAAGATTAAGGTATGTTGCAGTAAAGCATACAAGATAGCTGACGGAGGCGAAGGGATTTTTGAGAGCGGGTTTGTCGGACACCAAAAGATCAAAGTCAGAGGCAGCACATGGTGAGGCACCTAGGGCTACCTTTCCACCGGGTCTCACGACAATTACACTGCCTCACTGCATCGATAGAAAACTTGCTCAATATCCAGCTATGGATGAGCTGTTCCCTGTTCTTCTCCTCTCGAAAGTGGATAGGCACGCGTGTTGGTCAGCTGTCAACTTAGAGTTGGATGAGTACATCCTGAGGGAAGGATAGAAAGAATGAATACTGAAAGAAACCCCTGTGATGGCAATCCACATGTGTGCAAAATAACATTGGGTGAAGTAATCTCGGGGTTTTAAAGGGCACAGATATGAGGACTGACTCATAACTCAGAGATGGAGAATGCAAAGTGATGTTCTCCAGTACACTCCGTATTTGGAAAGGGAGGAGAGTTGACCAAAAGAACAAGGGGATAAACAAGTCGTTAGCAGCTTGGTGTGAAAACAGTCATGTCATCTTCATAAATTAAGTGCAATTCTTCCAGCTTAAGAACATCTCCCAAAAAGCTGTTGATACTGTTAGTGAAAAATATAATAAATCAGATTAATAGATTTTTGTTAGGTAAGCGCTATGGAGGTGGGTATATGGAGTTACGGTAAAGATAATTTAATGACAGAACAGGATTGAGTGGTTGATTGATCCACTCATGCTTCTATGTCCCCATGATGCCAAAACTAGTACTGGTTGGGATAATAGAGAACTATATCAGAAACATTACTAAATCTAGAGGATGGGGATGCCTACAATATTCGGGGTTACACAAGGTTTGAAATTGCAAAGTGGATGGAAAATGGTTAATTGGATATATGGGGTTATAGGGTTGGGGCGGGGTAGTGGGCCTGGGTGGGTGCTCTTTCGGAGGGTCGGTGTTGACTCGATGGGCCAAAGTGCCTCCTTCTGCACTGTAGGGTTTTTATGAAATGGGTGGAGTCAATTTTAACTGTCCGTGCTGATGAAGAATTGTGTGCAATAGGCCAGCTGGTGGGTTTGTATTTGCCTGATTTTTCTTTAAGGTGTTAAATGTGTAGCTGTCTTAATGTTGCCCATATTCCAACCTAGCAGGAACATTTGTAAAATCAATCCCGAGTAACCCCGTATGTCAGGGGCATTAGGGAGATTGAAAGAAGTTGATCCTGTGAGGGGTAGGAAGCTACAGAATGAACTATTCTGGGTGGACATCACTAATGTTAAAAGAAAATCAAGGCCACATGTTTGCTATAAACCACCTAGAAGGTAAATTACGTTGATTGTGCGGGAGATAGAAAGCTACTCCAGCTAAACATTTCTATTGCAAAAATTCCATTTAACACCAGGGATAAACAACAGACCACCAGGTCAGAATATAATGAAGGACAATTTGCTCTATGAAGGAATCAGAGGGTGTATGAGTATATTTTGTTTATTAAACAGTCAAGGAGGGTTTATGAGAATAGGTAAGCCATTTAAATGGGAGACATCAATCAACCTAATATAAACTAGAAAACTAAAGTGATTTGGTGTCAGAGTTGATAAGCATTGTAGATGATTGCTTCTTGGCCCAGTGCAACAAGAAAGACAGAAAAGGTACTGCTCATCATGGTGGTATAGATTGACGATATAGACCCAGAAAGTGTAGATGTTCTGGAAGTCATTGCACCCTGAGTAGACAATGACCATAAGGTGATAACGTTTAACAGAAGAAGTTGTGTTCTGTAACCTCAGGTGTCCTGAAGAACTTGACAACCAATTAAGTATTTAAGAAGTTGAAAAAACAGTCAATTTTCAACAGGAAGCTTCATAAAGAGCGATGAGATAAGTGACCAGGAGAGTTGTGTTAAGTCGGTGTTGAGCTGGTGATGAATGAGGCCCTTCAAATAATGTCATGGGATATTTTAGGTCCACCTTTACAAGCAGACAAGACCTCAGTTTTACATCCTATCCAAAGGCAGCATCTTTATTGGAACATTGGCTGATATTGTAACTCCCAATTAAGGCAAAGAACTGACGAGAAGCAGCAAATTGTTCCATTACACACATTATACAACCAAAGTGTGTACCTTTACAAAGTTTGTACTGTAGTCTCACGCCCATTAGAAACTAGATTACAGAACCAGGCCATTCTATGGGTAAAATCCATATACCCTTAGGACCTTTATTTAGAAATGAGAGTTAAATCCAATATAAACCCTGAAATGTTGTAAAAGATTATTCCTTTCTGTCACCGATCAAAATACAAAAGAGTTTTGCAAAATACTATCCAACCAGTCACATTTATGAGTCTCTGATAGCAATTCTAGCTTTTCTTGTTACAAACTGATATTGATGACACAACTTAAACAAATATTGTAAAAGCAACACATCATACAGGATACTTTTTGTGAGGGCCACGAAGAATCCAGCACAAGTTTCAAGGATACAAAGAAATAACATTTATTTAAGCAGCAAGCAGTCTCGCTTGCTGCTTACTCCTTCCTGCTTGTTCCAAACTGGCCAGCTTTATTTATACCGGGAGTTTGCTAATGATTTCTCCGCCCTCCTCATTGGGGAAGCTCATACTCCCACAGGATTGTGGGATTGTCATTAGTCCCCAGCCAATGGTAAGCAGGCAGGTTATAACAATAATGTTGTGCAAACCTTTGCCCTTTGCTGTGGTCCTCAAAATAATAGATGAGTTGGGGTAAGGTGAAGTTTTCAGACAATTGGTGCCATAATAGTGACCATCAGTGCTTTAAGTTACTTCCCAATTATTAAAATCTCAATTGAGAGTCTAACGTTCAGAAGTTCATCAGTGGAATAATTCTCTTGTAACTTGAACAATACTTTTTTAAATCTAATGCCAGCATTACAAGAGTTTTGAAGTGCTCTCATTATTGTTCAGTGGACAAATGATAATCAATATCGCCAGAAAGGTCCTGGGCAGGATTCTCTGTTGGCTGATGCCGGAATCATGAAACATGATTGGGCAGAGAACTGGTTTTGACGCCGAAATGGTGGCAGATGCCGGTTCAACGCCAAATCGCAATTCGCCGGTGCCTCGACAGCAGCGTTAATGCGTCCCACACCACATATAACGTTGTTAGCATATCATTAGTGGGCCTGACCCAGTATTCTCCAGGGACTCCGCGATCCGCCGCCTTCACTGGGACGAATTCCCGATGGCGAGGTTCTCTTGTGCTTTTGAAACTAGAGAAAGCGGCATCGCGGCTCATGAGGGAGTGAGAGGAGATAGGACATGGAAAGACGTGACTGTGGGCTGCCGGGCTGGACACTGGCCAGGCTGGCTTGGGAGAGGGGGGGGCAGTTCTAGGGCACGGAGGGTGGGGCGGGGCGGTGATGGGGGATGGGCATGGTTTGGACCACCATTTCCACGGCCTGCAAGGCAACCATCTTGCTGCACACCCCACTGACCACTCACCTTGCCCTTGGTTCTGGAGAGTGACACCGGCCGTATGGTGCCAGCCCCCCCACCCCCCCCTCCCCACCCCCGCCCCGCCACCCCTTACCGACCCTTCGCCATTCCACCCCCAACCGGCTGCTACCCACTGGCGGGACATCACGCGGCCCACCCAAGGGCAACGCCCACAGTAGCGCCTACAGGGGGTGCCCGCAGGAGCCACAGAGCATACCACTGGCATGGGCAGTGCCAGCCAATGTTACCCCTGGCAGCAGAGATGGGCCCCAGGGCCAGAGGCCCCCCACAGTGCAGGATCCCAACAGGGCCAGGGGTGCCGGTATAGGGGAGGGGGAGGAGGACATACGGGAGCAGAGTCCACAGTGCCAACCGGGGACACCGTGCAAACTGTTGGACCTGGTTGGGTACGGGGGTTTGCACCATGCTAACATGTAGGCCTTTCACCCCCTGCAGACAACGGATATTGGAATTCAACCAGCAATCGTGGCCTTCCTCCTAATCGCCGCAACCCTGGGGGATGAACTGCGGCTGTACGAGCTGGAGTTGCTCGAGGAGGAGGAGGCTGCAGCAGCGGAGCCTGCCCCAGATGAACAGTAGGCAGCCATTGAGGATGGAGAGCCGGTCACCTAACAGGCTGAGGAGGAGGAGATGGAGGAGGAGGCGGAGGAGACACAAGTAATGCGCCACATGAGGCCTCGTGTGTACCGGCAACAATTCGAGGACCTGCCAGACTGGGCATGCCATTGAAGACTCAAGCTGTGCAGAGGGATAGTGCGACATATTTGCCAGATCATGGCGCACCTGGCACCAGGAGCAATGGGGGAGGTCACCCGCTCCCGGTTGCCGTCAAGGTGACGGTTGCCCTGAACATTTATGCCACGGTGTCCTTCCAGACGCCGAGTGGGGGCCTGTCCAGAATCTCACAAGAGCTCGGTGCAGAGGTGCATCTGCGCCATCAAGGAAGCACCTATATGCTTAGTCGGCACAATACATCCATTTCAATGTGGACCAAGCCCACCTCGACACCGGAGCACCGGGGTTCGCCATCATCGCTGAAATGCCCCGGGTCCAGGGGGTGATCGAAAGGATGCATGTCGCCATAAAGGCCACTCTACACAAACCGAAAGGGGTTCCACTTGATGAACGTGCAGCTGGTCTGTGGCCATCAGATGCGCACCATGCACGCCTGCGCCCAATACCCGGGCAGTGTGCAGACGCCTTCATCCTGGCACACTTGACAATTCCCGGCCTCTTCGAGGCGCACTCCTGGTGCTGTCATGGAGGCCCTATAAGCCTAGTCGGCGAGCATCCAGCACCTGTTTGCGTAGGTGGAGGCGTCTAATTCAACGGCAATTACTTGGTTCAGTGGCAATAAACGCTGGCCCAGCCAGCGACCCCCACATCCCAGCAATTTTTTTTTTTTACATCAACACATTTTCTCCAGAGTCATAAATATATACCTACAAAGTGTGGGTGAAGTGCAGCGTGGCTACCTCTAGAGTTGAACCTTTAGTTGAACTACATTATGACATTAGCAGATACTTTGGGGGTTTCAAATACGTTGGGGCAAGTATCATCACCTCCAATGCCGGGATCAAAGTTCACTGGATGTCATTAAAGTAACTATCAATCATAATTATGCATCAACGGGAGGCACGTGGTGCAGTGGTTAGCACTGGGACTACGGCGCTGAGGACCCGGGTTTGATTCCCGGCCCTGGGTCACTGACCGTGTGGAGTTTGCACATTGTCTGCATGGGTTTCACCCCCACAACCCAAAGATGTGCAGGTTAGGTGGATTGGTCATCCTAAATTGCACCTCAATTGGTGATGCACGATCAATTGCACAAAGACTTGAGTTGGGTACAACTGAGGCTTTATTGCTCTAAGATGTGTGGCCTCCCACAGCAGCTGGCGAAATGGCTGCAGCATGGAGGACACACATATTTATACTCCGCCTACTGTGCGGAGCTAGCAGGCGGGGAAATCGAACAGAGCGAAGATTGTGTTGAGGGCTTTGATGACGATGGCAGACGTCATCTCGGGGCATGGGATGGCGAAGGGGAATCTGGAGTACTCATCGACCACACTGAGAATATACATGTTTCGGTTGGTGGAGGGGAGGGGCCCAATGAAATCCACGTTGAGGCGTTCAAAGGGGCGGGAGGCCTTCACCAGGCACGCACGGTACGGCAGGTAGAAGTGCGGCTTGCACTCCGCACAGACCTGGCAGTCCCTGGTGATTGTCCGTACTTCCTCGATGGAGTAGGGCAGTTTGCAGGCCTTTATGAAATGGTACAACCGTGTGACCCCCGGGTGACAAAGGTTGTCGTGCAGGGTCCTGAGTCGGTCTATCTGTGTGCTGACACACGTACCTTGGGATAGGGCGTCTGGGGGCTCGTTGAGCTAACCGGGGCGATACAAAATCTCGTAATTGTAGGTGGCGAGCTCGATCCTCCACCTCAAGATCTTATCATTCTTGATCTTGCCCCGCTGTCTGTTATTGAACATGAAGGCTACCGACCATTGGTCAGTGAGGAGAATGAATCTCCTGCCGGCCAGGTAATGCCTCCAATGCCGCACAGCTTCAACGATAGCTTGGGCCTCTTTTTCGACGGATGAGTGCCGAATTTCTGAGGCATGAAGGGTGCGGGAAAAGAATGCCACAGGTCTACCTGCCTGATTGAGGGTGGCGGCTAGGGCGACGTCTGATGTGTCGCTCTCTACTTGAAAGGGCAGTGTCTCGTCTACTGCGTTCATTCCGGCTTTGGCGATATCGGCTCTGATACGGGCGAAGGCCTGTTGTGCCTCGGCCGTCAGGGGAAAATGGGTTGAATGTATGAGTGTGCGTGCCTTATCCGCATAGTTTGGGACCCACTGAGCGTAGTACGAAAAGATCCCCAGGCAGCGTTTGAGGGCCTTGGGGCAGTGGGGGAGGGGGAGCTCCATGAGGGGGTGCATGCGGTCGGGATCGGGCCCCAGAACTCCTTTCTGGACCACATAGCCGAGGATGGCTAAGCGGGTCGTGCTAAACACGCACTTCTCCTTGTTGTAGGTGAGGTTTACGAGAGTGGCGGTGTGGAGAAATTTGGCAAGGTTGGCGTCGTGGTCCTGCTGATCATGGCCGCAGATGGTGACGTTGTCTAGGTACGGAAAGGTGGCCCGCAAACCGTGCCGGTCGACCATTCGGTCCATCCCTCATTGGAAGACCGAGACCCCGTTGGTGATGCCAAAGGGAACCCTGAGGAAGTGATAGAGACGACCGTCCGCCTCGAAAGCAGTGTATGGACGGTCCGATTTACAAATAGGGAGCTGGTGGTAGGCGGATTTGAGGTCTACTGTTGAGAAGACCCAGTACTGTGCAATCTGATTGACCATATCAGATATGCGTGGGAGTGGGTACGCGTCGAGCTGCGTGTACCGATTGATGGTCTGGCTGTAGTCCACGACCATTCTGTGTTTCTCCCCAGTTTTAACTACTACCACTTGGGCTCTCCAGGGGCTGTTGCTGGCCTCGATGATGCCTTCCCGAAGCAGCCGCTGGATCTCGGACCT
The DNA here is from genome assembly GCF_047496885.1 of Scyliorhinus torazame. Classification (NCBI taxonomy): domain Eukaryota; kingdom Metazoa; phylum Chordata; class Chondrichthyes; order Carcharhiniformes; family Scyliorhinidae; genus Scyliorhinus; species Scyliorhinus torazame. The sequence goes on along the minus strand of NC_092721.1, from coordinate 142,247,733 downwards.
GATGAAGGTCCTGTCCTGGGTACTGTACCGTCTGCTCCTGGTGGCGACGGGTTTGCAATCCGAGGTTAGATTAGCGAAGAGGGAAGGCGGATCGACCTTTAGGGTCGCGAGACCGCACACAGTGAGGGGTGGTAAGGGCCCGCCGAATTTCAGGGTTAGGCTCTGGAGGTTGCACTGGAAGTCCAGGCCACGTAGTAGGAGTAGTAGGGCAGCGCAGATGGAGAAGATGGAGGCGCCCACTGGCCGCGCATGGTCTGAGGGGGAGAAGATGGCGCCCACTGGCCGCGCTTGGTCCGGAGAGGCGCCACCCATTGTCCGTAACCAAGGGGAGTGGGGGCGATAGCGGTGACTGCACAGGCCTGGCACACTATGGCGAAGTGCCGCTTCTTGCCGCAAGACTTACAAAGGGCAGCGCGGGCCGGGCAGCGTTGGTGGGGGTGTTTCTGCTGGCCGCAAAAGTAAATCGGGTTCACTGACTGGCGCGTGGCGCAGGCGTATTGGCTGGGTAAGGCCCCCGCTGGGGCGGCCGTCTGTGGGGTCCACAATGCGTAGGAGGGGTGGGCTGCGCGGCAGGGGGTGTAGGCCTGAACGTTGCGCGAGGTGACCGTCATAGAGAGCGCTAGTTTCTTTGTCTCTGCTAGGTCGAGCTGGCATATGAGGTCCGACCCAACCCCCATATGCGTTCCGCATAAGGAGGTTTGAATGGTCAGTGGCCATAACAGCCTGACAGTCACAGTCCTGGACAAGTGGGATTAGGGCCCACCAGAAGTCTTCTATGGACACACCAGGGAGTGGAGAGCGAGTGGCGAGTACGTGCCTGGCGAAGAGCGTGTTCGTCTACTGAGCGTAATTCTCCTCGAGAAACGTCATGGCTTCGGCGTAGTTCGGCGCATCCTGGATTAGCAGAAAGACGCTGGAGCTCAACCTCGAGTACAGGATCTGTATCTTCTGAGCCTCCGAGACAGGGGTGGATGCCGAGTTGATGTACGCCTCGAAGCAAGCTAGCCAGTGTTGAAAGTCCTTTTTGCCGTCACTTGAATGCGGATCCAGCTGCAGGCGATCCGGTTTGATACGGAGGTCCATCTTTTGAAAATCTTAGAGCAATAAATTGATGCACGATCAATTGCACAAAGACTTGAGTTGGGTACAACCGAGGCTTTATTGCTCTAAGATGTGTGGCCTCCCACAGCAGCTGGCGAATAGGCTGCAGCATGGAGGACACATATATTTATACTCCGCCTACTGGGCAGAGCCAGTAGGCAGGGACTACTAACGTACCTGTAGTACAGATCCTACCTTACATCACCTAATAGAGGTGCAACAGTGGTTTACCACAATTGGGGGAAAAAATAATTTTTTAAAATTATAATTATGCTTCAACAATGTCATAAATTGAATTGGCAACATATGTGTAATAGTAAAATGGTCCTGTTAAAGGAACGAGCTTAAAAAAAGTTATTGCAATAAGTATCTTGCATCCCTACTTCCCAACTAATTATAACATATGACTGAAATCTTATGGCAATAATTAAAAGTTCCACTGCATTTTAATGTGGTGAGAACATTTGCAAATGAAACATGGCCATTAAAAGTGCTTGAACAATTTCATTGTACTTAAATGCTACTTCAATCACATTCACCTACTTCAAATATAGGTTAGGTCACCTGAGCAAAAAGATTCAACCTCTGTACAAGATGAAGTGGATTTGAATTTGTTCATACAATCTATAGAGAACGGATTGCAATTATAAAATACTCACGCCTAGGGGGCCTCCCTCGCCTGGGGGCTCACCCTGACTGGGGGGTCGGGAACCAGGGACCACAATCTCAGAATAAGGGCAGGCTATTAGGACTGAGGTGAGGAGGAATTCTTTCACTCAGGGGATGTTGAATCTTTGGAATTCTCTGCCCGAGAGGAGACCCAGTCTTGAGTATGTTCAAGACCGAGATCTATAGGTTTCTACATATTAGAAACATCAAAGGATACGTGGATAGTACAGAGTTGGGTGTGACTTTCCAGCCTCGTTGCGCTCTCAATCGAGCGAAACAAGGCTGGTGAACAGTGGGAGAGGCCGAAAACGAGAACTGCACCGGGCTCCAACTGTTTGCAATGCAATCGGCCTGCTCCCGTAGGCGAAATCGGGATCCCGCCGTAGCATGGCGAGGTACCAATTATCCCACCAAGCCCTATTTCCATACAATTAATGGGAGAGACCCCATATCCAACAGCCTCCCGTGATTCAGCGGCCTCCCCAATAAGTGGTCACGCTGGCACCGATTAGTACTCCTTTTAAAAACACAAACCTGATGGAACGGTTTCTGCAAGGAGGCGAGGAGGTGAGTGGCCATCTTTGCTCACAGGCAACGAGACCAGGGACATTTGGCTTGCCACTCCAAACCTTGATGGGGTGTGAGGGACTCTTGGCTGGCGGAGGGGCACCATCCACACAGGTGGGCCGCCACGGGAAGGGGGGGGCACTGGGGGCGCAACCAGCGGGGCTCCACCCTGCCAGCCCCTGGATCGGGTGTACCCATTCCGGGGGCAACCCATGTCCCTGCCCGTCTGCCCCACCGACCACCCATAACCCCCACCGACTGCCGAGGCCTCTGGCCGTGCAGCCGAAGCCTATTCATAATAGGGATTTGGCAATCATGGTTAAGTGAGCACTTCACACAACCCAAGTGAATTCCCATGGATGGGCGGGCCAGATAGCAGGTGGGAGTCATTGCCTAGCATCCCAATCAGACCTGGACACTGTGCCGGAACATGAGGCAACACCACACACACAGCAGCCAACAGCCGAAAACCCAGGGGATGGGGTGCAGCTCCAGGGACATGTCCACAGCCAGAGAGTGGGTGAGTGCAACATGGAGGGGACCCACAGGTCCTCCAGCCGACGGCACTGGCCCATCCAGGATGGCCCTGTCCCCTGCCTGCCAAAAGACCACCTCGGAGGAGAACTCCGAGGATATCACAGTCGATGCGTCACAGCTGTTATTCCCACCCTCTACCAGCGCAGAGGCACGCATCCTGGTGGCGAACGTTAGTGATCAGGCTTCTGGGGCACACTCTGGTGGGCACTTCGCAGTTGTTGATGCACATACGGTGGAGGCAGTAACCTTCAGGCGAGACAGCAGTTTGGGGGCTCCTGGATTCCAGGGCCCAGCTGGGTAGCAGCCTTATGCTGAGCCTCTAGAACAGGTTTACCAGAGCTGACGGAGACATCAGGGAGCGGTTAAGTCCTTCAGAGCGAGATGTCAGCAACACACCAGCAGGTCCATAACCGATTGAAGCAGGAGATGTCACCGCCAATGAGTGGCACTGAGGCCAATACTGCTCGGAGGCACGATGTCGGAAGCATGAATTCAGGTGTGCAAGGCGGCGCCTAGTCAGTGACGGCCGTGGCTGAGGGTCTCGGTAGACTGTCCAACTCGATGGGGCACATGACCCAGTACCAGGCTGACTTGATGAGGTGCTATGGGACATGTCCTGGTCTTAGATAGGAATGCCCAAGGCACTGCGGAGCTTGTCCCAGTCGCAGGTGGGCATTGCTGAGGTGCTACAGAGCATGTTCCAGTCACTGAGGAGCATCGCCGACAGCGCGACACCATGTTGCAGACTTAGGGAAGCCACCAGGGCTGGCAGAGTCAGATGATGCAGGGACAGCCGGGGTACGAACAAGCTGCCCCTCCGAACCGAAGTGAACACCAGGGCCCTATGGGCACCAACTGGGAGGAGGGGATGCTGAGTGGCAACCCATGCTATGGACTGGTGATGGTGGCCACCAGTTCCCCCGCGTTCCACCCCTATGATGAGGCCGCACCTCAAAATCAGCACCCGGAACAGGGCGGCATGGCTGTGCATGTGCTGCCGACAAGTGAGCTGGGGCTCTCTGGGCCAGAGCCCCCAGAGGAAGCCCGCCAGGGGCATCGAAGGCCACAGGACATGGTAAGCAGCCGGCTGCCTCCACCTCTGATGTGCCACCTGGAGATACACCTAGACCGAGCAGTAGAGCCAGGAAGGCCAAGCACATTGAGAATCACTGAGGGGGAGAGGAGGTAAGGAGTGGTGCGTGCATTGGGGGGAGGGGTCATTGTGAGGGGATTTGAAGGCGGAGAGGGAGGCAGGGTGGGGATAGTGGGGAGGCACCATTGGGACAGTGGGGCAGTGGTGTACACTTGTACGAGAAACATTAAAATACCCTCACCACAACCATGCCCCATCGCCCAGACCTGCACCCCCCCCCCCCAGAAACACCTGCCCACGTACACCTGGTCGCGGACATGTGCCCGGGACTGGGGTCCATCCCTTGTGTGTTCGAAGATTGGCCGCTGCATCTGTGGTGCTGCCTCCCACAGTGTTCAAGCACAGGGTCCATGCATCAAGGTGTGATTGAGATGCTAGGCAATGAGCCCCACATGCTACATGGTCCGCCCACCCACAGGGATCCACAGGTTGTGTGAAGTGCTCACTTAACTACGATTACCAATTCCCTATTAGCAATAGCCTTCAGCTGCAGGGCCAGTGGCCTCCGTGGTCATTGGGGGTTATGGGTCTCGGTGGGGCAGACATGCTAGAGTCGCTCCCAGTATGGGAACACAGGGTCCAGGGGTTCGCATGGCGGACCCATGCTGTCTGACCCCCACACCCCACCTCCACAGAGCCCCATCCCACCCCAATGACCCCGCAACCCCCATGGCTGTCCACCCCCAACCAGGGCTGCACCCCCTGGTTGCCCCTCCCCTCCCCACCCGTAGCAAAGTGGCAGCAAGCCAGTGACCCCGGGCTCCCTGCCCATGAGCAAAGATGGCTACTCACCTCTTTGGCTCCCCGCAGCAGCCCATCCACTAGGTTCACGTTTATTAAAATGAGTACTGATCGGCGCCAACGTGACCATTTGCCGGGGAGGCCGCTGAATCACAGTTGGATGTTGGGTTGCCCCCGTTAATTGTACGGAAATTGGGCTTAAGTGGTAATAATTGGTTTCTCGCCACGTATGGCAAGATCCCGATTTCACCTACCGGAGCGGGCCGGTTGCATCGCAAACGGTTTGGCACCCTGCGCAGTTCTCATTTTTGAACTCTCCTGCTATTCCTTTCCCTTGAGCGAGAGCTCAACAATGCAAGAGAATTGCGCTCTTCAATTCTGAAGGTAGATTGAAGAAGTTGGGACTTTTTTTCTTGGAGGAAAAAAGGCTGAGAGGAGATTTGATGGAAGTATTCAAAATTACGCGGAACCTGGATAGGGTAGATAGGGAGAATCCGTTCCCTTTGGCAGGGAGAACAGGAATCAGAAGGCACAGATTTAAAGTAATTGGTGAATGAAGGAAAAGCGATATGAGAGAAACTTTTTTCGCGCAGTAGGTGGTAATCTGAAGTGGCATCTTCGGATTGTCATGACTGGGACTAGATGTACTCCCCACCACTTTGCAGCTTTGCACTTTCATGTCGAATAAACCTTTCTGTTTGAATCCTTCTCGAGACTCTGGTGATTGTAATAGCAAGTCAAATTAGCAGATGGCACTAGAGAACTCTAAGTGTTTGTCTATGAGGAACATTGGAACAAGAGTGATCCATTCAGCTCCTTGAGCTTTGTCCACCATTCTGTTAGACTCTGTACCTCACTTCCATTTGCCCAACTTCGTTTCATAACCCTCTCTCCTAATAATGACCAAACAAAAAAATCTTACTTCATCTCTCAAACATTCTTTACTTCAGTTAATCATTTCGACTTAAGTCCCGAAGAAATCAATGAAACTCCAAAACAACTATAACCAAACACATGGTTCGATCGATAAACATGTTACATTGAATCAGAGGTCAGTAAGTTCCTAAGCTCAGTTTTTGATTTCGACTGAACTCAACACAATCTGTGGTGAGAATCTGTAGGCAGGAGCCCAGACAATTGTTGTTAGCAGATTGATTTGCAACAGGGACAGAACCATTGACCTGATCCTTTCCTCACTCAGTGCCCAGGCGCATACATTCACACATACAAGTATTTCCAGCAGGTGTTACATTCAGCCTCAGTACCCAAGAAGGCAGCTCACCACCATCTTTCCAAGGGCAATTAGCAATGGGCAATAAATGCTGACCTGGTCAAGGTGCTCATGGATATTGAAAACACAACAAAACTCTTATAGTGTCTTTAACATAACTGAATCCCTGAAGGCGTCAGGCAAGAATCATGAAAGCATCTGGGAGATGACTGAAGGTCTGGTAGAAGGTGGGCGGGCAGAGATCTAGCAAGGCAGAATAATAGATTCATACATTCATAGACATTTACAGCACAGAAGGAGGTCATTTGGCCCCATCATATCCATATTGGTCAATAAGGATCTAACTACACTAATCCCACTTTGCAGCAACTGGCCCATAGCCCTGGACGTTATGGTAGTGCAAATGATATTTATCCTAGGATTCTCTGGGAAGCTAGGGAGGAGATTGCTGAGCCTTTGGCTTTGATCTTTAAGTCATCTTTGTCTACAGGAATAGTGCCAGAAGACTGGAGGATAGCAAATGTTGTCCCCTTGTTCAAGAAGGGGAGTAGAGGTAACCCCAGTAACTATAGACCAGTGAGCCTTACTTCTGTTGTGGGCAAAGTCTTGGAAAGGTTTATATGAGGTAGGATGTATAATCATCTGGAAAGGAATAATTTGATTAGTGATAGTCAACACGGTTTTGTGAAGGGTAGGCCGTGCCTCACAAACCTTATTGAGTTCTTTGAGAAGGTGACCAAGCAGGTGGATGAGGGTAAAGCAGTTGATGTGGCGTATTTGGATTTCAGTAAAGCGTTTGATAAGGTTCCCCACGGTAGGCGACTACAGAAAATACGGAGGCATGGGATTCAGGGAGATGAAGCAGTTTGGATCAGAAATTGGCTAGCTGGAAGAAGACAAAGGGTGGTGGTTGATGGGAAATGTTCAGACTATAGTCCAGTTACTAGTGGTGTACCACAAGGATCTGTTTTGGGGCTACTGCTGTTTGTCATTTTTATAAATGACCTGAAGGAGGGCGTAGAAGGATGGGTGAGTAAATTTGCAGATGACACTAAGGTCGGTGGAGTTGTGGACAGTGCGGAAGGATGTTACAAGTTACAGAGGGACATAGATAAGCTGCAGCGCTGGGCTGAGAGGTGGCAAATGGAGTTTAATGCAGAAAAGTGTGAGGTGATTCATTTTGGAAGGAATAACAGGAGCCATGAGGTCATGTTGCAGCTGTACAAAACTCTGGTGCGGCCGCATTTGGAGTATTGCGTGCAATTCTGGTCGCCGCATTATAGGAAGGATGTGGAAGCATTGGAAAGGGTGCAGAGGAGATTTACCAGAATGTTGCCTGGTATGGAGGGAAGATGTTATGAGGGAAGGCTGAGGGACTTGAGGCTGTTTTCGTTAGAGAGAAGAAGGTTAAGAGGTGACTTAATTGAGGCATACAAGATGATCAGAGGATTAGATAGGGTGGACAGTGAGAGCCTTTTTCCTCGGATGGTGATGGCTAGCACGAGGGGACATAGCTTCAAATTGAGGAGAGATAGATATAGGACAGATGTCAGAGGTAGGTTCTTTACTCAGAGAGTAGTAAGGGCGTGGAATGCCCTGCCTGCAACAGCAGTAGACTCGCCAACACTAAGGGCATTCAAATGGTCATTGGATAGACATAGGGACGATAAGGGAATAGTGTAGTTGGGCTTTAGAGTGGTTTCACAGGTCGGCGCAACATCGAGGGCCGAAGGGCCTGTACTGCCCTGTAATGTTCTATGTTCTAAAATACTTCTTAAATGTGACAAGAGATTCTGATAATGAGTTTCAGACTCCCACCCTTTCTCGGTGAAAACGTTTCTCCTCAGCTCCACTCTTAGCCTTCTACTTCTTACCATAAATCTATATCTCTTGGTTATTGACCCATCTACAAATGAAAAAAGTGGCTTCCTATCCACCCTATCGATGCCCCTCATAACCTTGTACACCTCTATCAGGACCCCTCTCCACCTCCGCTGCTCCAAGGAACACAGTCCCAGCCTATCCAATCTTTTCTCATAAGCCAGACCCTCCAGCCCAGGCAGCATCCTGTGAATCTCCTCTGCACCCTCTTCAGTGAATTCATATCTTTCCTATAATGTGGTGACCAAAACTGCACGCAGCACTCCAGTTGTGGCCTAACCAGCGTTTTATGCAGTTCTAGCATGGCCTCCCTGCTCTTGTATTCTATGTCTCGACCAATAAAGCAAGCATCCCATATGCCTCCTTAACCACCCTATCTACTTGCCCTGCCACCTTCAGGAATCTATGGCTATGCATTCCGAGGTCCCTCTGATCTTCAGCACTTTCCAGGGTCCTACCATTCAGGGTGTAATCCTTTGCCTTGGTAGATCTCCCCAAGTGCATAATATCTAACTTTATAAGAAAGAGAATTTCAGTATGCAACATCATGAAGATTGAAAGACCTGCCACTGATGGGTGAGGTAGAAATGGACAAAAGCCCAGACTGAAGTTTGGAGGATGTGAACTGAAACACACCGCTGAAAGCATCTGCAGATGTAGGAAAAAGCACAGATTTGTGTTCAGCTAATAAGAGTACAATCTGTTGTAGTCCGTGCACCCAGGAAAGGAACAACCAGGAAACTTTAGTCTGTTATTAACAAAAGATTTTAATTTATATAGTGCCTTTCTCAACCTCAGAATATCACAACATGCTTTACAGCCCATGAACACGTTACATTAAAGTTCCCATTTCTTTTTTTTTCCAATTAAGGGGCAATTTAGCCTGACCAATCCACCTACCTTGCACATCTTTGCGTTGTGGGGGTGAGACCCATGCAGGTACAGGGAGAATGTTGAAAGCACTTTTTGCAATGCAGTCATCATTCTAAGAAATGAGGCAACCAAACTTTGCACACAGCAAGGTCTCACAAAGTCTCATGAAATAAATGACCAGGTAATCTGTTTTTTTAGGGGTTGGTTGCAGAATAAATGTTGGACAGGACACTGGGAGAATTCCCCTGCTGTTCGTCACATGGTGCTATGGGGACGTAAACATCCACTTAAGAGGGCAGACAGGGCGTCTTTTTAACTGAAATAGTGAACCACACTTCTCCAAGCACCTTACACAACTCTTCAGAGTCATAGAGTCATAAATGTTTACAGCATTGAAACAGGCATTTCGGCCCAACTTGTCCATGCCGCGCAGACTAAGCTAGTCCCACTTGCCCGCATTTGACCCATATCCCTCTATACCCACCCTGCCCATGTAATTTGAAGGTCAGACTTTGAAGGTTACACTGGAAGTCTAAACCCAGGAGTGTAGCCGCGCAGAGGTGGGGAAGAACGTAGAGATGGAAATTTTTGAACTCCCTTCCCTGGGCTGTGAGGTTTGCTGCACAAAACCCCTTTATCTCCACTGACTGTGAGCTGGAGGCCAGGGAGATTCTTTGATTAATGGGGTGGATGAGGAGAGAACAGCGCCTTACCGTGTCAGGGTTTATGTAGCTCTCCGTGCTCCCAGAGTCGATTAGGCAGGACGTCTCGTGCCCGTTGATGAATACGGTCGTCGTAGCAGTTGAGAGTGTTCGAGGCCGAGACTGATCCAGGGTCACCGAGGCTAATCGCAGCAGTTGAGAGTTCTCTTCGGGCAGTGCGTGGTCAGCCGAGCTGGGTCCGGGGTCCGCACGGGGCCCTGGGATATGAAGATGGCGGCGACCGCTGGCCGCGTGGGGCCCATGGAGAAGTTTGTGGTTGCGGTCCGCATTCGCCGCCGGAGACCGCGGCAACCGCACTGGCCTGGCATACCCCCACGAAATGGCTCTTTTTGCCGCATCCCTTGCAGGTGGATGTGTAGGCCGGGCAGCGCTGGCGGGGGTGCTTGGCCTGCCCGCAAAAGTAGCAGCAGGGCCCCCCGGGGTTGCCAGGCTGCCTTGCAGCGCAGACCTGTGGGGGAATGGGGGAAGTCTCGGGGTCGGCCGCGGAGGGATTCCACGCTGCCCAGGGGGCTGCCGCGCAGTCGGGAACGTAAGCGCGGGCATTCCTGGAGGCCACGTCCAAGGAGCCTGCAAGGGCCTGTGCCTCCCTGAGACCCAGGGTGTCCTTTTCTAACAGACGCTGGCGGATTTGTGAAGATAGCATACCTGCCACGAAAGCTTCCCGGACTAAGAGTTCCGTGTGTTCGCTCGCCGAAACTTGCGGGCAGCTGCACCTTCTTCCCAACACCAGGAGTGCACGGTAGAATGCCTCCAGCGATTCTCCAGGGGTTTGTCGTCTTGTTGCAAGCAGGTGCTGGGTGTAGACCTGGTTTACCAGGCGAATATAGTGTCCTTTTAACAGCTCTATTGCTGCATTGAAGTCTTCCGCTTCCTCGATGAGGGTGTAAATCTCCGGGCTCACCCTTGAGTGCAGGACGTGCAATTTCTGCTCTCCCGTTGGTGCATTTTCGGCCGTCCCGAGATACCCTTTAAAGCACGCCAGCCAGTGCTTAAAGATTGCCGCTGAGTTCGCCGCGTGGGGGCTGAGTTGCAGACACTCCGGCTTGATTCGGAACTCCGTCCTTTCTTCTTAAAAAACTAGCTTATTAAATTGATGCACGATCAATGACCACTAAAGCGAGGTTGTAGTCCAACTGAAGGCTTTAATAAGCTAGATGTTTCCCCCAGCAGCTCAGGTACAGAATGAAGGCTGCTGGGGCGGTACGGGTTCTTATACCCGCACCTAGCAGGACGGAGCTATCATACATTCTAACCAAGAGAAAGCATACAGTTTCCACCAATGGTGCTTTAGCCTATCAGGTACCGTAATACCTATAATACCACAACTGTCTAACTTTTTTTTAAAGGAAAAAATTGTACCCGCCTCTACCACTACCTCTGGAGCTCATTCCAAATGTTCAACACCCTCTGTGTGAAAATATTTCCCCTCTGGTCTCTCTTGTATCTCTCCCCTCTCACCTTAAACCTATTCCCTCTAGTTCTAGACTCCTCTACCTTTGGGAAAAGATGTTGACTGTCTACCTTATCTATGTTCCTCATTATTTTATAGACATCTATAAGATCACCCCTAAGTCTTCTACGCTCCAGGGATAAAAGTCACAGCCTATCCAGCCTCTCCTTATAACTGACCATCAAGTCCTGGTAGCATCCTCGTAAATCTCTTCTGCACTCTTTCTAGTTTAACAATATCCTTCCTATAATAGGGTGACCATAACTGAACACAGCATTCCATTTTGTGGTCTTACCAATGTCTGTACAACTGCTACAAAACATCCCAACTCCGTATTCAATATTCTGACCAATAAAACCTCACATGCTGAATGCCTTCTTCACCACCCTGTCCACCTACGACTCCACCTTCAAGGAGCTATGAACCTATACCCCTAGATCTCTTTATTCTGTAACTCTCCCCAACTCCCTACCATTAACTGAGTAGGTCCTGCCCTGTTTTGATCTACTAAAATGCATCACCTCACATTTATCCAAATTAAACTCCATCTGCCATTCATCGGCCCACTGATCAAATTGGTCAAGGTCCTGTTGCAATCTTATATAACCTTCTTCACTATCCACTCTGCCACCAATCTTGGTGTCATCTGCAAACTTACTAACTATGCCTCCTACATTCTCATCCAAATCATTAATATATATAACAAATAACAGTGGACCCAGCACCGATCCCTGAAGCACACCGCTGGTCACAGGCCTCCAGTTTGAAAAACAACCCTCCACAACCACCCTTTGGCTTCGGTCGGCAAGCTAATTTTGTATCCAATTGGCTACCTCACCCTGGATTCCGTGAGATTTAAACTTTTGCAACAACCTACCAAGCGGTACCTTGTCAAAGGCCTTGCTAAAGTCCATGTAGACAATGTCGACTGCACTGCCTTCATCTACCTTCTTGATTACCCCTTCAAGAAATTGGTGAGACATGGCTTTCATCTTACAAAGCCATGCTGACTTTCCCTAATTAGCCCTTGCCTGTCTAAGTGCCTGTAGATCCTGTCCCTCAGAATACCTTCTAACAATTTACCCACTGCAGAAGTAAGGCTAATCGGTCTGTAGTTCCCAGGCATAACCCTACAGCCCCTCTTAGGGCACAACATTTTCTACCCTCCAATCTTCAGGCACCTCTCCTGTGACTGTCGATGATTCAAATATCTCAGCTAGGTGTCGGCAATGTCCTCCCTAGCCTCCCACAATGTCCTGGGATACATTTCATAAGCATCTAACATCTAGCATCAGCATCTAGATGGTTCTCTCAATGGCAAACCATTTGATTACATTTCTCCTCAGCCTAGGTTTGTGGGACACAAAAAGGAATCATTGGCTGCAGTACCAAGGTGCATACTTTATCACCAATCATTCATCCATCCACTGGGTTTCCCCCACTGGGCCTTCCAGGAAACCTGGAATTCTATTGAAGCTTTGTGGCCCTAAGCCTTACCGTCACTGTGTTAAATCCCAGAAAGTGGTGAAGGATAGAACTGGAGCCAATCTTCACACACTTTAAGAGATTATACGTAAAGATGTACATTAGAAGTGTGCAACTCTTAACCCAACAACTAGAATTTCAGTCTGTTCCTATCTATAGGAAAAGTACTGCATACGGATAGCACATTGGCACAAATTCCAGGCTTAGAAATATTGAAGCTATTGCATGCCAATTATAAAATGAACAGTCATGATTGCGAATATTTCAATGTACTTCAGTGTTTTTACATTGCAAACTGGTAACTATGTGTCCTAATCCTTCCTCATTCACATTTTAACTCTCAGACCCCCAAATATATCAACAAGTTTGCTGTAATCCCATTTTGCAAAAAATGTGTTTTGAAAATATGCCATGAAGTAATAATTTTTTTATATACAAAAACCCAATTACCCTTTATTGATAGCACCTGTTAATTTAATTCCTTGTCAGTAAAGATCAAGGTTTAACATGTTTTTCATTTCAAACAGCAATACTGTAACTGACCTCTGGTTATATTTTCATCTTTTGCATAACATCTGCTTTGCTGTACTTTTCCACTGAGTTGTTTATGAGATTCTGAAAATGCAAACTATCCTCTTGTAGCTGCACAATCCTCTGTAAGTTGATTTACTGAGGCAGATTGTGTATAAAAAATACATATTTAAACCTGAAATCTTGAGTTCATAATTCTCTTTGCTAAATATGCTTTATTTCTGGAATGGGACACAAATCTCATGACTGTAGATGTCCACTCTGGTCAGTTCCTGCACTCCCTTAATCTCCTACAAACACAGAGGGCGAAATTCACCCAGAAAATGACGTGATCCAATGGCCGCTTGGCGCTCTCGCTCGAGCGCGGTGCGGCCGGTGAATCCTGGGAGAGGCCTCGCACGGGCTTCCCGGCAACCTTCAAGTCTTGCAGGATCCACCCAAGTCCCGTAAGGATTAAAACCGACTTCGGCGGCCGATATCTACCCGCCTCCCAACATCTACCGGCCTCCCCAGCGAGGCCGCAGCTGGGCGCCATTCAGCACTGGTCCATACAAACCTCCTGGGCCATCGGAGAACCTGAGTGGTCAGGGTCAGTGCAAGGTGGGAGCCTGGCTGAGCAGCTGGTTCGCGAGCACTTTGGCACTACCCAGCAGGCACATCGGCACTGCCACCCTGGCACTGCCAAGGTGCCCGGATGGCACTGCCCAGCTCACAGGAGCACTGTCCATGTGCCAGGGTGGCACTTCTAAGGCTCAGAGGCCGAGAGTGGCCATGCCCATGAAAGGCGGGTGGATGGGTGGTATGAAGGGTGGGGGGGTGTAGGGCAGGTAGGTAGGGGCCTCTGGGAGTTTGACAGGGCATCGTTAGCCACACGTGTGATTCACAGTGGTGGGATGGGGGTGTGAAGGAAGGGTTGGCAGAGTTGAAGGGAGAGGGGGGTTGAACGGAGAGTTGGGAGCCACATGGAGGGTGGGGGAGGGGGGTGAATGCTCACGTGGGGATGGTAAGGTCTCGCGTGGGGGGGCTGTGGAGGGCGTTGGTGTCAACTCACCCATGCCGCCCAGTGAAGGTCATTAACCTTCTCACGACAATGGAGGCCACACTGCCCGATATCCCAACCGACGCCACTTCGTCCCAGGCGGCACTGGCTGCCCTGTGGCTCACCCTCCGGTACCTATGGAGGAACAGGACATCCCTCCTGACTTCCACCGCATTGAGGCGCCTCCCAGGGTCTGCAACCATGAATCTTGGGGCTGGCCGTCTCGGCGCCATGGCTGCAAGCTGAATGGGACTGGCTGTGTACCTGCTGCCCGACCTTGTTAGCGAGGGACTGGCGAGCCCAGCCTCGACAAATCAGCTGGCGAGCGGTGAGAAGCCCGTGGGACCTCATTAGGTGGACCAATTAATGTTGAATAGCTTTGCCGGCCTTGCCGGACCGAGCGTCGGGAAGATCGCGGCAGTTCCCACTCGCTACAATACTTAGCAATCTTTCCAGAGAATCGCGTCCTACGTGTCATTGGATAGTGGTGGGGAACACGCTGACAGAGCCGGCGGGAAACTTCCTGCAAAGCCCGCCTCAAATAAACATCAAAATTATTCCGTTGAATGGCGTCCTAATTGGACACACAAATCGGTGCGAATTGCACCGGCTGTTCCGTCGCGATTCTGATCACGATCTTCCCGCACTTTGTCTTTTTTTTTAGTTTGGGTTGTTTCACACCGATAACGAGGTGTGCAGGACCCGAAGACACCGGCAAGGCAGATCCTCGGAGATCGGGGTGCTATTTTTAAATAGTGTCCCAATCTCAGAATAATGCCATACTCACCGGCAAACACCCCCCTCGCCCCAATCGCTGGCATTAGGCCCCCCTCAATAACCAACATCAGGAACCACAGCCCCCAGGCTCTCCCTTTCCCAGCGGCATCAGCGTCAGTCCGCCATGTGGTTGCCAAATTCCTCATCCCCTAAACTGCCAACCCCTTCAGGCCGTGCTTTCATGCCATGCGCCCTTCATGCTATTCCCCCAGGCCCCAGAGAGTTCAGGTCCCGTCCCCTTCATCCCCCACCCATTCAGGCTCCGCCTCTTCATAGCCCACCCCTTTCATGCCCTGCCCCTTGGCTATTCCCACTGCCAGGTTGGCACTTCCAGGGTGTAGGGCCATGTCCCCAACTACCCGTGGGCTACAATTGCCTCCGAGCCCCCCGGCGTGGTCATCCCATCTGGGGTGCGATTCTCCAGAAAGTTTTCTGAGTGTGATAGTGGCGGTGAACTTCCGCAAGCCTCCCGGCGTTCGGCCCAGCAAGCCTAGCAATGCCCCCCACCCACCCCCTTTCCGCCCCCATGTGAGCATCCACCTCCCCAACCTTCCATGTGGCTCCCAACTCTCCCTTCACACACCTCTTCCCTTCTACCATTCCCCCCCCCAACGCTTCCTTCACATACTCCTTCCCACTACGGTGAACCACGCGTGCAGCTGATGGTGCCTTCTCTTTGTCTACGCAGGAGAAGCTCGACCATGTTCACCGGGAGTGGGCGCAGACTGGCGGAGGGGTCCGGACATACAAATCCACACCATCTTTGAGGAACGGAGGTGACTGGGGTGGCCGAGGACAGAGCGGTCAGCAATGCAGAGATTGGTGGATGCTGCAGAGGTGAGGATCCACTGTGCCCAACCCATAGGATCTGTCACATGTGAGTTATCATTACCATACAGACTGACTCATCCCTCCCACTAACCACATGTCCATTCATCCCCAGGTCCTCCAGTCGATGGTGCCGGCCCATCTGGGGTGGTCCCCTGCCCTGCCTCCCAGACGAACACCTTGGATCTTGGTGGAGAGCTCCGAGAATGACACGATCGTCGTGTCACAGCTGTCAACTACACCCTCCACCAGCGGACACCTGGGTGGGAAACATTAGTGGTCAGGCTCCTGGGGCACAATCTGGTGAGCACCACAATGCTGCTGGTGTACCTCAGGTGGAGGCAGGAACAGAATTACCCGGGGCTGATGGAGATGATAGGGTGCAGCTGGGACATTCAGAGGGAGATGCCAGCGATACTCCAGCAGGTCATTAGCCGATTGGAGGAGTCCCAGAGGCTACGAGCACAGGAGATGTCGCCAGCAATGCATCGCACCGAGGCCAACACTGCTCGGGAGGGGACAGCAATGGAGAACCTGGTGTACGACGTCAGCACCATTAGTGAAGGTGTTCAAGGCGTTGCTCATTCCATGATGGTCATGGCTGAGGGCCTCGGCAGAATGTCCATATCGCTGGGGGATGTGACCCAGGACCAAGCTGACCTTGATGAGGTGCTGCGGGACATGTCCCGCTCTCAGATGGGAATAGCTGAGGTGCTGCGGAACTTGTCCCAGTCGTAGGTTGGCATTGCTGAGGCACTGCAGAGCATGTCCAAATCACTGAGGAGAATCGCCGAGGGCGTCGACACCATGGAGCAGACATTGGGAGACATTGGGAGACCGCTATGTCTGGCAGAGCCAGATGATGCCGGAGCAGCAGGGGCTCGAACCAGCTGCCCTTCCATCCTGAGGTGAACCCCAGGGTCCTATGTGCACCGACACTGAGGAGAGGGTGCTGGCTGCCAACCCGGACCCGACCCATGAAGCGGGGCTGGTGGCTACCAGCTCCCCTGAGTTCCACCCCTCTGATGAGGCCGCATCTCGAAGTCAGCGCACGGGACAGGGCGACACGGCTGTGCATGTGCCACCGATAACTGCGCCGGGGCCCTCCAGCCCCAGAGGACACCCACTTGGGTAAGTGGTAAACAGCTGGCTGCCTCCACCTCAGATGTGCATCCTGTGGATACACCTAGACGTAGCGGTAGAGCAAGGAAAGTTAAACACACTGAGGATCACTGAGGGCACCGGGGGAGGGGGGGGAGAGGGCGGGTTGTGGTTGTAGGAAGGGGGTGGAGGAGGGGAGTGGGTGCTTCTGAGAGTTGGGCATTGTTGGACACCTGTGACACATGAAAAACTCTTGACCACAAGTAGTATGACACCTCAGTCACTTTCTTCTGCAATGTGGCCCGACCTCTGAACCCTTCGCCCATCTCTCCAGGCATCCCCCCCCTGCCCCGTAGCACTCACCCACCCACCGGCTATGGACCTGTCCCCGGAGCCATCTCCTGGGTATTCGGAAGTTGGCTGCTGCATATGTGGTGTTGCCTCCTGCAGTGTTCAAGCACATGGTCCATGAATCAAGGTGTGATCGGGATGGTAGGCAATGAGTCCCACATGATACATGGCCCGCCCACCCACAGTAACCCACTTTGGTTGTGTGAAGAGCTCACTTAACCACGATTGCCAATTCCCTACTGGGAATAGCCTTCAGCCGCACGGCCAGAGGCCTCGGCAGTCGATGGGGGTTGTGGGTGGTTGGTGGGGCAAACGGGCAAGGGCTAGGATTGCCACCCAAAAAGGTACACACGATACAGGGGTTGGCACGGTGGTGCCACATGCAGTTGCCCGCTCCCCCAGCGCCTTGCCCCCTCCTCCTGCCCACCCCTACGGAGAATGCCATCCCCCCAGCCAAGGGTCCCCCGCACCCCACCAAGCACTGGGGTGGCAAGCCCAGCACCCCAGGCTCTTTGCCTGTGAGCAAAGATGGCTACTCACCTCCTCAGCCCCCCACAGAAGCCCTTCCGTCAGGTTCTTGTTTTTCAAAAGGAGTACTAATTGACGCCAGCATGACCACTTGCTGGGGAGGCCCTTGAATCACGGGAGCCCGTTGGATAGGGGGTCACTCCCATTAGTTCTATGGAAATAAGGCTTAAGTGATGATAGTTGGTTTCTCGCCTTACTACGGTGAGATGCCAATTTGACCCATGTGAGCAGGCTGGTTGCATCGCAAACTGTTTGGCACCCGGCGCAGTTCTCATTTTCAGCCTTCCCCGCTATTCACCGGGCTCATTGTGATTGAGTGAGAGTGCAATGAGGCCTGAGAATCGTTCCCTTGCTCTCCATTTGTGGAGACTCGGAGTGATTCACACCAGCTTCACGTTGTGCCAGTGGGTCTGAGAATTGCAGCCGATCCTGCATATTTCAATTAGATTTTTAATATGTGAGGCACGATCAATTAAACAAAGACTAGAGTTGGATACAACTGAGGCTTTATTGCTCTAAGATGTGTGGCCTCCCGCAGCAGCTGGCGAAATGGCTGCTGAATGGAGGACACGCATATTTATACTCCGCCTACTGGGTGGAGCCAGCAGGCAGGGACTACCGGCGAACCTGTAGTACAGGTCCTACCTTACATTATCTAATACAGGTGCAACAGTGGTTTACCACATTCATCCCCTGTTAAAATTGAGTCCGGAGGGGGTGGTGGAGAACTATATACAGCAATGAATTTATATTTACAGTATTTGATCAGAAAAAAAATGTCTTTTGAAGTCCGGTGCCAGTTAGAGATTTAACCCGTCTGTTGCCTTGATGTTCCGCTGGGAGCGACGTAGCGGTGGCGACGATGTCGATGCTGACCTGACGTTCGGTGACTCTGGGAGCGTGCCAAAATCCTCTTCATCATCGGGCATGGGCAGGGGAAGGACGGATGGTCCTGGTGGGGTTAATGGTGTGAGCGCCGGGGGAGGGGAGGATGGTGCCGGGCCGGGGGGGGAGGTGTGTGTGTGGAACCTGCTGGTGCCAGGTCCCTGAGGGAGACAGTATCTTGGCGGCCGTCGGGGTATGCCACATAGGCATACTGGGGGTTGTCATGGAGCAATTGCACCCTTTCCACCCACGGGTCCGCCTTGTGGAGGCAGACGTGCCTACGGAGAAGGACCGGTCCTGGAGCTGTGAGCCAAGTCGGGAGCGACACCCCGGATGTGGACTTCCTGGAGAAGGCAAAAAGACGTTCATGGGGTGTGTTGTTGGTAGAGGTGCACAGCAGAGACCGGCTGGAGTGGAGTGCATCAAGGAGGACCTCCTGCCAGCGAGAGGCTGGGAGGTTCCTGGACCGTAGGGCCAGTGGGCCGGCCCTCCATACCGTCCCGTTCTCCCTCTCTACCTGCCCGTTTCCCCAGGGGTTATAGCTGGTCGTCCTGCTGGAGGCGATACCCCTGCTGAGCAGGAACTGACGCAGCTCATCGCTCATGAATGAGGATCCCCTGTCATTGTGGATGTAGGCGGGGAAACCGAACAGAGCAAAGATAGTGTTGAGGGCTTTGATGACGGTGGCAGACGCCATGTCGGGGCATGGGATGGCGAAGGGGAATCTGGAGTACTCATCGACCACACTGAGAATATACATGTTTCGGTTGGTGGAGGGGAGGGCCCTTTGAAATCCACGCTGAGGCGTTCAAAGAGTGGGAGGCCTTCACCAGGCGCGCACGGTCCGGCCGGTAAAAGTGCAGCTTGCACTCCGCACAGACCTGGCAGTCCCTGGTGATTGTCCGTACTTCCTCGACGGAGTAGGGCAGGTTGCGGGCCTTTATGAAATGGTACAACCGTGTGACTCCGGGGTGACAAAGGCTGTCATGCAGGGTCCGGAGTCAGTCTACTTGTGCGCTGGTACATGTACCTCGGAATAGGGCGTCTGGGGGCTCATTGAGCTTGCCGGGGCGATACAAAATCTCGTAATTATAGGCGGAGAGCTCGATCCTCCACCGCAAGATTTTATCGTTTTTGATCTTGCCCAACTGTGTGTTACTGAACATGAAGGGTACCGATCGTTGGTCAGTGAGGAGGGTGAACCTCCTGCCGGCCAGGTAATGCCGCCAATGCCGCACAGCTTCAACGATAGCTTGGGCCTCTTTTTCGACGGATGAGTGCCGAATTTCTGAGGCATGAAGGGTGCGGGAAAAGAATGCTACGGGTATGTCTGCCTGATTGAGGGTGGCGGCTAGGGCGACGTCCATTGCGTCGCTCTCTACTTGAAAGGGCAGTGTCTCGTCTACTGCGTGCATCCCAGCCTTGGCCATATCGGCTCTGATACAGGCGAAGGCCTGTTGTGCCTCGGCTGTCAGGGGAAAATGGGTGGACTGAATGAGTGGGTGGGCCTTGTCCGCAAAGTTTGGGACCCACTGGGCGTAGTACGAGAAGAACCCAAGGAGGCGTTTGAGGGCCTTGGGGCAGTGGGGGAGGGGAAGCTCCATGAGGGTGCGCATGCTGTCGGGATCGGGCCCCAGAACTCCGTTCTGGACCACATAGCCGAGTATGGCTAAGCGGGTCGTGCTAAACACGCACTTCTCCTTGTTGTAGGTGAGGTTGAGGAGCGTGGCGGTGCAGAGAAATTTGGCACGGTTGGCATCGTGGTCCTGCTGGTCATGGCCGCAGATGGTGACGTTGTCTAGGTACGGGAAGGTGGCCCGCAAACCGTACCGGTCGACTATTCGGTCTATCTCCCTTTGGAAGACCGAGACCCCGTTAGTGACGCCGAAGGGAACCCTGATGTTGTGTTGGGGGTCCTGATACACAAATGAGCCAACACGGCTGTAGATGGTACAACTTGATTTTATTATGTTAACTAACAGATGCAACTAACTATAGACTTGGGTACCTTCGCTACCAGCTAACCTATGGACCTAGCCCTATCATTAATGTTGGTGAGGCACTCAGCACATGGTCTATGTCTGAGTGTCACGCTGCGAGCTCTGTGTCCCGAGCTGTCTCCTACCAGAATGAGCGGGAACTCTTGTGTTCCCCCTTTTATAGTGCGTGTGCTCTTACTAGTGATTGGCTGCGATGTTGTGTGTGTGCTGGTTGGTCCAAATGCCTGTCCATCAGTGTGTGTGTGATTGCACCCTGATATGCTGATCTGGATATCATGACATCCCCCCTTTTCACATGAAATATGTGCCTGCATGATAATAAATAAGATTGTGTACTGGGTGCAACTAAATATGTGTATGTGAGATTAACTTCAAAATGTACAGGAGGCTACCTATATACATAGGAAGATGTCAGGTGCAACATAAGAACAAAGGTGTACCAAGAACGGAACAAATGCAAACTCTCAAACACAGAACGATAATAGAAACATGTCAACAGTATTGTAAACCAGTTCAGTAAGTCCAATGGAACAAAAGAAACCAAAACAAGCTCATAAGTTCAGTCTCTCAGGTGGGCGACGAATTTGGGTTGACCGCCTCAAGGGTGGGTCAGGAGCCACCGACTGAGGAATGGGCCTATCGACGGGCGAGAGAGGAAAATGCATCGTGGCAGGAAGCTCAACAAAGTCGACATCAGGGGCGACAGGAGGGCATGGCACCGGTGCAGAGTGTCATAGCGAGCGCGGAGTCAAACGAAGGACCCGCCGATTGCGACGGCGAATAGAGCCATCAGGCATGCGAACAACGAATGTTCGGGGAGCTACCTGGCGGAGAACCTCAGCCGTTGCTGACCAGCCACCGTCCGGAAGGTGGATGCGGACATTGTCGCCAGGTTCCAGGGCAGGAAGATCAGTCGCCCGAGCATCATGTGTCACCTTCTGCTGATCACGCTGTTGCTGCATCTTCCGCAAGACCGAGGCATGATCGAGGTCAGGAACATGAATGGACGGAACAGTTGTCCTGATGGTGCGACCCATCAACAGCTGAGTCGGCGACAGGCCCGTGGACAGTGGGGCCGAGCGATAAGCCAGCAAGGCTAGACAGAAGTCAGACCCGGCATCAGCAGCCTTGCAGAGAAGCCTCTTAACAATATGGACGCCCTTCTCCGCCTTGCCATTCGATTGAGGATACAACGGACTGGACGTCACTCGCGTGAAGTTGTAGGCAGCGGCAAAGGAAGACCATTCCTGATTCGCAAAGTAATGTCTGTTGTCAGACATGACGGTGAGCGGAATGCCATGGCGAGCGAAGGTCTCCTTGCATGCCCGGATGACAGCAGATGATGAAGTGTCGTGCAGGCGTATGACCTCCGGGTAACTCGAGAAATAGTCAATGAGAATAATGTAGTCCCTGCCGAGCTCGTGAAAGAGGTCGACACCGACCTTCGACCAGGGGTAAGTGACCAACTCGTGGGGCTGACGGGTCTCACGGGGTTGCGCCGGCTGAAACCTCTGGCGGGTGGGGCAGTTGAGCACCATGTTGGCGATGTCGTCGCTGATGTCCGGCCAGTGCACAGCCTCCCGGGCCCTCCGTCTGCACTTCTCGACTCCGAGATGGCCTTCGTGCAGTTGCTCGAGGACAAGCTGGTGCATACTGTGTGGGATCACAATCCGATCCAATTTTAAGAGGATGCCATCAACGACAGCCAGGTCGTCCTGGACATTGTAAAATTGTGGGCACTGCCCCTTTAGCCACCCTTCTGTCATGTGGCGCATCACACGTTGTAGCAGGGGGTCAGCCGCAGTCTCACGTCGAATGTGGGCCAGACGTGCATCAGTGGCCGGCAGATTGGCCGATGTGAAGGCTACCTGTGCCTCGACCTGGCACACAAACCCCTCGGGGTCGGACGGTGTGTTGACCGCCCTAGACAGTGCATCTGAGATGAAAAGCTCCTTCCCCGGGGTGTAGACAAGCTGAAAGTCGTACCTCCGGAGCTTGAGCAGAATGCGCTGGAGGCGAGGGGGTCATGTCGTTTAGATCCTTCTGAATAATGCCGACCAGGGGGCGATGGTCGGTCTCTACAGTGAACTGCGGAAGACCAAAGACATAGTCATGAAACTTGTCAATGCCCGTCAACAATCCTAGGCACTCCTTCTCGATCTGCGCATAGCGCTGTTCTGTGGGGGTCATGGCCCGTGAGGCATAGGCGACCGGAGCCCATGATGAGGTGTCATCCCGTTGCAGGAGGACCGCACCAATACCCGATTGGCTGGCATCCGTGGAGATCTTTGTCTCCCTGTGTGGTGTTGAAAAACGCCAATACCGGGGCGGTGGTGAGCTTGACCTTGAGCTCCTCCCATTCACTCTGGTGTGCAGGCAGCCACTGGAACTCCGTGGTCATCTTGACCAGGTGGCGAAGAGCAGTCGTGTGCGAAGCAAGGTTGGGAATGACCTTCCCCAGGAAGTTGACCATCCCGAGAAAGCGTAGCACTGCCGTCTTGTCTGACGGCCGCTGCATGGCCGTGATGGCTGCCACCTTGTCGGCATCCGGCCGCACACCCGACCGGGAGATGTGGTCCCCCCAAAAACATCAGTTCAGTCTGGCCAAAAGAGCATTTAGCTTGGTTAAGGCGCAGGCCCTGATCTCGGATACGTGCAAAGACACGCTGGAGACGACTGATGTGCTCCTGTGGTGTTGTTGACCAGATGATAATATCGCCTACGTAGACGTGTACCCCTTCGATGACCTCCATCATCTGTTCCATGATGCGATGGAACACTTCGGAAGCAGAAATGATTCCGAATGGCATCCTGTTATAGCAGAACCTGCCAAATGGAGTGTTGAAAGTGCCGAGCTTCCGGCTGGACGGATCCAGTTGAATCTGCCAAAAGCCCTTTGAGGCATCAAGCTTGGTAAATATTTTTGCCCGAGCCATTTCGCTCGTGATCTCTTCCCGCTGAGGTATAGGGTAGTGCTCCCTCATGATGTTGGAATTCAAGTCTTTCGGGTCAATGCAGATCCGGAGCTCGCCGGATGGCTTCTTCACACACATCATGGAGCTAACCCATGGCGTTGGCTCCGTGACCCGGGAAAGCACTCCTTGGTCCTGCAAGTCCTGCAGCTGTTGCTTGAGGCGGTCCTTGAGGGGTGCTGGGACCCTACGAGGGCCGTGAATGACTGGGGTGGCATCCAGTTTGAGCCGTATCTTGTACGTGTAGGGCAGTGTGCCCATGCCCTCAAAAACTTCCTGGTTGTGCGCAAGGAGTGAGTGGAGCTGCGCCCTAAAGTCTACATCTGGAAAGTCCGATGTACCTTCAGGAGACAAAGTGTGGACTCGCTGAATGAGGTGGAGAATCTTGCACGCCTGTGCGCCTAACAGAGAGTCCTTCAAGGATCCTACGATCTCAAATGACAGCTTGGCCATGCGCGAGTTGTGGATGATTTCCAGCTGGCAGGACCCCGTGGCCGGGATGACATTCCCATTGTAATCCACCAATTGACAGTGGAAATGGGTGGTTTGACCTTAAATGCCTGGAAAGCTGACCATGCGAGCAGATTGGCGGAGGCACCAGTGTCCAGGCGAAATGTGACTTGGTATCGGTTGACCGTCAGGGTGGCACACCACTCATCGTCCGGATCAATGATGTGGACTGGCAGCTGCTGGTGATGCCTACTTGGGGACAGCCTGTTCTTATGGATGACCGCAACGCGGAAGGGCTCTCTGTCGTCGGTGTCGCCGGTCTGTAAGGTGTCTGGAGGTGAGCCAGTGAATGTAGGCTGAATTGCCCGCACGGCCCTGCGAGACTGGCGGAATTGTTGCGAGTTGGCAGGTTGAGGTGCTCGACAACAGGCAGCATCGTGGCCCAACCTGCCACAGCGTAGGCACTGTCGGGTTCTAGCAGGACATTGCCGCTTTAAATGTGCAGATCCACAGTTGCTGCACGTCGTGACGTCATTACGTTCGTAACGTTCGTTGCACCACCGCGCATGCGCGGTGCGGTCCTGCGTAGTGCGCGCCTGCGCATCACTTTCCTCTGCCTCAGCGTCCCCTCTTTTGTCGGTCGCAAGGCCGCACACAGCGAGGGGTGGTAGGGGCCCGCCGAATTTGAGGGTTAGGCTCTGAAGGTTACACTGCAAGTCCAGGCCGAGTAGTAGTACAGTGCAGAAGTTAGGGAGGACGTAGGGGCGGAAGCCACTGAATTCTACACCCTGGACCGTGAGTGTGATCGTGCAGAACCCCCGGATCCCGACGGAATGGGATCCGGAGGCCAGGGAAATTCTTTGGTTGGCGGAGTGTACCACGAGGGAGCAGCGCCTTACCGTATCCGGGTGTATGAAGCTTTCGGTGCTCCCGGAGCCCAGCAGACAAGAGGTCACGTGGCCGTTGATTTTCACACTGGTCGATGAGGTGGCCAGGTTGTGCGGACGGGACTGGCCGATCGTCAATGAGGCGGGTCGTGGTCGGTCGTTGCTGACGTCGGATGATAGGGAGCCTGGGGGGGGTCAGGTCCTGGAATGCTGTCGGTGTCCATGTCCCATAGGGGAGACAAGATGGCGGCGCCTGAAGATCTTATGGGGAACAAAATGGCGGCGCCCATGGGCCGCACGTTGCGGGGATTGGACTAGATGGCAGCACCCATGGGCTGCACGTGGACTGAGGGCGAGAAGATGGTGGTGCCCACAGGCCGCACGTGGCCCCGGGAGGTGAAGATGGCGGCACCCATTGTGTGTAGGCTAGGGGGGTGGGGGTGATAGCGCTGACTCCGCGGGCCTGGCACACCGCGGCGAAGTGTCCCTTTTTGCCACAAGCCTTGCAAAGGGCAGCGCGGGCCGGGCAGCGTCGGCGAGGGTGCTTCTGCTGGCCGCAGAAGTAACATCGGGGACCCCCAGGGTGCGTGGGCTGGCGTGTGGCGCAGGCGTACTGGCTGGGTAAGGCCCCCGCTGGGGCAGCCGTCTGTGGGGTCCACGATGCGTAGGAGGAGTGGGCCGCGCGGCTGGTGGGGTAGGCCTGAATGTTACGTGAGGCAACCGTCATGGAGAGCGCTAGCTTCTTTGTTTCAGCTAGGTTGAGCGTGGCCCCTTCTAACAGTCTTTGGCGTATGAGGTCCGACCCAATCACCGTTACGAACGCGTCCCGCATAAGAAGGTTGGAATGTTCGGTGGCCGTAACAGCCTGACAGTCACGGTCCCGGACGAGTGGGATTAGGGCCCGCCAGAAGTGTTCTGTGGACTCACCAGGGAGTTGAGAGCGAGTGGCGAGTACGTGCCCGGCGAAGAGCGTGTTCGTCTTCTGTGTGTAGTTTTCTTTGAGAAGCACCATGGCGCCAGCATAGTTCGGGGCGTCCTGGATCAGTGGAAACACGTTGGAGCTCAACCTTGAGTACAGGATCTGTATCTTCTGAGCCTCCGGAACAGGGGTGGTCGCTGAACGCCTCGAAGCAAGCTAGCCAGTGATTAAAGTCCTTTTTGGCGTCGCTTGATTGCGGATCCAGCTGCAGGCGATCTGGTTTGATTCGGAGGTCCATCTTTTAGAAAATCTTAGAGCAATAAATTGAGGCACGATCAATTGAGCAAAGACTAGAGTTGGATACAACTGAGGCTTTATTGCTCTAAGATGTGTGGCCTCCCACAGCAGCTGGCAAAATGGCTGCTGAATGGAGGACACGCATATTTATACTCCGCCTACTGGGCAGAGCCAGCAGGCAGGGACTACCGGTGAACCTGTAGTACAGGTCCTACCTTACATCCTCTAATACAGGTGCAACAGTGGTTTACCACAATATGCTGATGTGGTTCATGACTAGTAAGGTTTAGAACCAGATTACGCGTGCTGGGAGGGCCCAAGAACATAGCATACTGTTTAGCACCCGTCGTGAATACTGCGCTCTCCCGGTATTTTTCCAACTTAGCAGGATTTGTGGCGAGCATAACACAGCCAGAAAATCACCCCCTGAGACATTTTTAAATAAATTTAGAGTGCCCAATTCATCTTTTCCAATTAAGGGGCAATTTAGCGTGGCCAATCCACCTAACCTGCACATCTTTGGGTTGTGGGGGCGAAACCCACGCAAACACGGGGAGAATTTGCAAACTCCACACAGACAGTGACCCAAAGCCGGGATCGAACCTGGGACCTCGACACAGTGAGACAGCAGTGCTAACCACTGCGCCATCGTGCTGCACCTCACCCCCAGAGACTTAACTGACCTACTTTTCCTTACACCGTCCGCACAGTTCAGAAGAGGGTTGAGGGAAAACAGTTTAATTTCTCATTGTTTACCTTTTTGTGTATCCCACTATTAACCTCCATATTGCATTGAAACTGCTGTCCTTTTGGGAACATTTTTAATGTCACGTCTGGAATGTCAAAGCTGAGGGTTAAGTAACATTAATTTAGAGGTTAAGTAACATTAGTTTTGAAGCCAATAGGTTCTTGCTCAATTGGGCCCAGAATGAGAAATCCATCACACAACTTTCTCTTCTTGAAAGGTTGATATACATTTGCGCACTTTCCTGAGGAACTATATCACTTGGAGAAACCCCATGATTGTATTAAATGTACATGGTCCATTTGAAAGGCTTGGTGGACCAAACAAGACTTTCTCAGTCCGCCTTTTGAAACGATTCTGCATTCACCCTCCTCAATATTCTCCATTGAATAATATTTGTTAGTAACAAATATTGGGTACTCTAAATTTATTTTTAAAAGGGCAGCACGGTAGCACAAGTGGCTAGCACTGTGGCTCCACAGCGCCAGGGTCCCAGGTTTGATTCCCCGCTGGGTCACTGTCTGTGCGGAGTCTGCACGTTCTCCCCGTGTCTGCGTGGGTTTCCTCCGTGTGCTCCGGTTTCCTCCCACAGGCAAAAGACGTGCAGGTTAAGTGGATTGGCCATGATAAATTGACCTGAGTGTCCAAAAAGGTTAGGAGGGGTTATTGGGTGACGGGGATAGGGTGGAAGTGAGGGCTTAAGTGGGTCGGTGCAGACTCGATAGGCCGAATGGCCTCCTTCTGCACTGTATGTTCTATGTTCTAACCAAAAACCAATATAGAATACAGTCAATTTGTCATCACATTTCACCTATCCCCAATCTGCCCATTCTGCTAACTTAATTCCAACATTATTCACACTTCCTTTTTCTGCTTGACAAATGCTCAATTTTTGAGTCACCAATATCATGCTTTTATCTAAATCCAAATCATAAATATTGAGAACAAAATTGCATCCATCCAAGCCACATCTAACTGTGCATCCATGTTAATTACTTGTGTTCAATTGTGTGCAAGTGGTGAGCATTAACTGGGGAATTTACCTGTGCGCTTCTATAAATAAGAACAGATTGGAATTGTGCTTGCTAGCTTGGGAGGTCTATGTTTGTAATGTGTATCTCTGTAAATAAAAGCATGTAAAGTTTGGCTTCATTTTTACTCTTGGATTTATCAGGACTGGTGTTTGGGAGTGACTGCACATGTTCTGAAGTGTTGGCAGGGCTGGGTGCAGAGGAGTTTGGTAATTCTTCCCTTGTATGGGGCCCAGTGTCCCGGCCCCTGTGAGTAACTCAACCCGGGGATTGGGGCCTAGTGTCCCGGTGCCTGTGAGCAACTTAACCCGGGTACTGGGGCCTGGAGTGCCGGCTCGTGTGAGCAAATTAACCCGGGGACTGGGGCCCAGTGTCCCGGCTCCTGTGACTAAATTAACCCGGGTACTGGGGCCTGGAGTCCCGGCTCCTGTGAGTAACTTAACCCAGCGACTGGGGTCCAGTGTCCCACCTCTTCGGAGTATAGAATGGCAGAGAGATCTGGGCGTGCAGGTCCACAGGTCTTTGAAAGCGGCAACACAAGTGGATAAGGTAGTCAAGAAAGTATATGGAATGCTTGCTTTCATTGGATGGTGCATCGAGTATAATAACTGGCAAGTCATACAGTCAGCCCTTGCCAATGGTGGGCTGTGTCTCCCACTAGTCAAAATCTGAATGGCTCTGTCCTCAAAGTCAGTGAGCAGCTTGAGTTCTGGCATCACTCCACACGTTTGGAATCTCTCCTTCTTGTTGTGTGCCAACTTGGCCCACATGAAGACAGATGGAGAGATTGTAAGCAGGTCGCATGCCAGGGCAGATGATAAGGATGCCTGGCATGTGTGGATGGTGTCTTGGATCAGGGAAGTGATGAGGTCACAACCCGAGTGAGATCCCTGTGGATGTGTGATGGGTCTGTGAGTGTGTGAGTTATGAGTGTTGAGAAGAGTGACTTACCCTGGCAGAATATAGCAGATCATTCATCCTCTTTTGGTATTGGACAACTGTCCTCTTCTGCAGAGTGTCGGCACTGACCACCACTGCCACCGCCTCCCATGCTGGATTGGTAACCTTGGTTTCAGGTTTCGCTCAGAGCAGGCACTCGAGGAAGGTATCGGTATATTTGGATTCTGAATGTTTCCTGGGTCTGGCAACCATGACTTTCCAGCGAACTCCAAAGGATGCGAACTCACAATCTCATATAGCACAGAAAGAGACCATTCAGTCCACCATCTTTGAAAGAGCTATCCAATCGTCTGCTGCTTCCCCAAAGCCATTAAACATTTTCCTTTTTAACCATAATATCTAATTCCATTTCTATTGAACCTGCTTCTATCACCCTTCCAATCAATGGGTTACAGAATACAACACTAATGTGCAAAATAATTCTCCTCATTTTCCCTCTGGATCTTTTCCAATTGCTTTAAATCTGTCTCCACATACCAATACATCTGCAAATGGAAACAATCTCGCTTAATTAACTCTATCGAAGCCTTTCAGAATTTTGAACATATCTATTAATATCCCCTTAATCTTCCGTGCTTGCAGGAGAACCATTGCAGTTGTCAGGACTCTCCACATAACGTTTTTAAAAATATTTTTATTGGCATTTTCAAATATAACTTGTGTAAGACACAAGTGGGTGGATTCTTCGCCCCGCCACACCACATTTCTGTCTCACCCTGCCGACATGATGCTCCATCACGCCGGCTGGTCAATGGGGTTTCCCATTGTGGGGCAACTCCACACTGTCAGGAAACTCCCGGGCTGCCAGCAAAAGGGAGCATCCCGCCAGCGGAGAACCCAGATCATGGTATTTACAAAGTAACAGCTCAAGCCAGTTCATGTCCTATATACAACAATTTTTACCAGCGGCCCCCCTCCTCCACCCCCCCCCCCTCCACCCCCCGCACCCCCCCCCCCCCCCCCCACCTTCCCTTCCCCCTGTTGGAGACATGTTCCATTTTGTTTTTCCCTTTCTTCCGCCGTTTTGTTTTTCCCTTTTTTATTTTTTGTTGCTGCGGATTGGGAGGGGAGGGGCCTGTGTGGCCCTTCCCTTCCTCCCCCTGCATCCCGTGCTTTGGTTTGTGCCGTCTTTGGGATCCCTTCCCTCCCCTCCCCCACCCACTCTGCCCCTGTCTCTTATACGTATCCTTCCTCGCCTTTCACTCTTTCTCCCATCACGCCCCCTTTCTCTTCCTAGTCACTATTGGCCTCGAATGGCTGATGAATGGCCCCCATGCTTTGTGGAAGCCCTTGTCTGACCCTCGGATGGTGTACTTGATCTTCTCCAGGTGGAGGAATTCCACCAGGTCTGCCAGCCAGTCTGCAGCTGTGGATGGTGCTACCGATCGCCAGCCGAGCAGGATTCTCCGGTGCACAATCAGGGATGCAAAAGCCAGGGCGCTGGCCCTCTTCCCTGTATGAAGGACTGGCTGGTCCGATACCCCGAAGGCTGCCACTCTCGGGCACGGCTCAACCCTCACCCCCACAACCTTAGACATGGCCTCGAGAAAGGCTGTCCAGGGCAGCACGGTGGCACAGTGGTTAGCACTGCTGCCTCACGGCGCCGAGGTCCCAGGTTCGATCCCGGCTCTGGGTCAATGTCCGTGTGGAGTTTGCACATTCTCCCCGTGTTTGCGTGGGTTTCGCCCCCACAACCCAAAGATGTGCAGGGTAGGTGGATTGGCCACGCTAAATTGCCCCTTAATTGGAAAAAAATGAATTGGATACTCCAAATTTATGAAAAAAAAGAAAAAGGCTGTCCCGAACCGGACAAGTCTAGGGCAGGTCGACTTCCAGTGGCGTCTATGAGGGAGGGAGTTGCACATTCGGTGGCTCTCACTCCGGCTGGCTTTTTGGACCTGGTTTCCTGACTTTTCAGAACTTTTGAGCGCTAGAAAAGACGGCCACAAAGTTGCTGATTGAGTGTGCGGAGCTGCATGGAAACAAAGAAGAGCAGAAAGCAGGAAAAGAAGGGGCAGAGACAAAGTGGTGTGAGAGCTGACCCGGGACCAAAGGTGGCTGACTGGACCGCGGACCAGACGATCCAAGCAACGCTGGACAATATGCTGCAGGTCATAAAAGGAAGTTTTGAAGCAATGAAGCGGGATAACTTAGAACCGTTGCAGAAAGCGGTGGAGCAAGTGAACCAAAGGCTAGAGGCCCAGGACAAAAAGGTCAAGGAGCTGGAGCAAGCGGTGGAGGAACAGGCGGACACACAAACGATCGCTGCAATAGAGATAGATGGGTTGAAGGAGCGACAGAGAAGGCTGCTTGACAGGCTTGAAGACCTGGAAAACAGAGCCCGCAGACAAAATTTGAGAATTATTGGCCTCCCAGAGGGGGCCGAAGGTGCAGACGCCACGACGTTTGTGGCAGACCTGTTGCAGCAGCTGGTGGGGGCTAACTCCTTTCCGCGACTGCTGGAGCTGGACAGGGCACACAGGGTGCAGGTGAGGCAGCCGCGACCGCCCCCCCCCCCCCCCCCCCCCCCCCCCGGACCAGTGGTGGTCAGGTTCCACAGGTTCACAGACAAGGAGCGGGTCCTTCAGTGGGCAAAGAGTACAAAGAGCTGTACATGGAACAACAATGTCCTGCGCATCTATCAAGACCTAAGTCAGGAGGCGGCCAGGCGGCGAGCAGCCTTTAAAAGAATTAGAGATTTTGTTCAAAACGCACGTGAAGTTCGGTCTGCTTTTCCCGGCGCGGCTGTGGGTCACGCACCAGAGCCAGCATTACTACTTTATGGACCCCGATGAGGCAATGAAGTTTGCAAAGGATCAGGTCTGGTGCCGAACTGAGGGCCCACGGGCCAAAGTAAGAGTCGGTGTATTATTGTTTGTGAGACTTCTAGTTTTCTTGGACTGACTTTCTATTTTTTTGCTGCTTCACAAGTACTTTGTAGTTTCTGTTTTCCATTCTCGCTGCCTGTGGGTACAATGGGCAAGGGGGGGACGGGTGCCCCTCTCTCGTTTGGGTTTTCTTTTTGCTTTTTCTTTGTGTTTTTTTCTTTTTGGAGCTTCCAACGGAACAGAGATTTGGCCGGGAAGCAATGGGGGTTAAAGGTATTGGATGTAGGGGGGGTGACGCGGGTACTGTGTTGCTGTGTGTTTTTATTACTAATGCGCAGAAAGGGATGATCGGTATCACTCATTTGTTTGCGATGGCAAAGGAACTGAGGGGGTTCATGGAGCAGATGGGGTGGGGGGGGGCGGCGGGGGGGGGATGGGGGGTAGACCCATGGAGAGCCAGACGGCCGACGGGAAGGGAATGTTCGTTCTCCTCGCATGTTCACAAAGTATACTCTGGAATCGATTTTTTCATCATGAGCAGGGAATGTGTAGGCGGGGTAAAAAATACGGAGTACTCGGCGATCACCATCTCGGATCATGCCCCACACTGGGTTGACCTGCAGGTCTGCAAAGGGAGCTACCAGCGCCCGCAATGGAGGTTGGGCGTAGGATTGCTAGCGGGGGTGGGGTGTGCGAGAGACTGCGGAAGTGCATGCAGGACTACCTGCAGGTTAATGACACAGAGGAAGTCTCAGCAGCGACCCTGTGGGAGGCACTGAAGGCGGTGGTAAGGGGGAGCTGATTTCAATTCGGGCCCACAGAGATAGAATGGACAGAGCGGAAATGGACAGACTGGTCAAGGAGATCCACAGATAGGGAATACGCAGAGTGAAGTACCCTCAATAATGATGCTTAGAGATTAAACTGTAAAGAAGGCTTTATTAGACTAAAACTATGCTACAGCTAGAGACGAGAGCTGACTGCTACACAGACCATGAGGCAGCCCTTTAGGTATGGCTCCCAGATGGGCGGAGCCAGAGGCGGAGTCCCCAGTGTTCCAAGCCCGGTCTTAAAGGGGACATCACCTTACATGATGATAAGGCAGTAACCGTTCATCACACAGAGGCCCAGAGGGAGGGCCTACTTAGAGATAGACGGAGACTGCAGGCCGAGCTGGGAGTGTTGTCCACGAGCAAAGCAGTGGAACAACTCAGGAAGGCAAAGGATGTGGTCTATGAGCATGGGGAGAAAGCTAGTAGAATGTTTGCGCAGCAACTCAGGAGGAAGGAGGCAGCCAGAGAAATAGGCAGGGTAGTGGACGGTATGGGGAACAGAGTGGATGATCCGTCAGGACTGAACAGGGTGTTTCGGGAGTTTTACAGCAAGCTCTATACCTCAGAACCCCCTGGGGAGCCGGAGGAGATGAAGCGTTTCTTAGAGGGTCTGACCTTCCCAAAAGTGGGTAGGGGGCTGGTAGACGGACTGGGGGCCCCGATCAGAGCTGAGGAGGTACTGGGGGGCTTGAAGGGCATGCAGTCGGGTAAATCCCCGGGGCCGGATGGATACCCAGTGGAGTTCTATAAAAGGTTCTCGGAGATAGTGGGGCCGGTGCTGACTAGGGTATTTAACGAGGCGAGGGACCCTACCCCCGACGATGTCACAGGCTGCCATTTCGCTGATATTAAAACTGGATAAAGACCCGGAAGCATGTGGGTCATATAGTCCAATCTCCCTGATCAACGTCGATGCCAAGCTCCTGGCTAAGGTCTTACCGCTTAGAATTGAGGACTGTGTCCCGGAGGTGATCGGGGAAGTCCAAACAGGGTTTGTTAAAAGCAGACAGCTGGTAGCCAACTTGAGACGACTACTCAATGTGATCATGATGCCCCCGGAGGGCAGAGAGGTAGAGGCAGTGGTGGCAATGGATGCCGAGAAGGCCTTTGACCGGGTGGAGTGGGACTATTTGTGGGAGGTACTCGGACGGTTTGGGCTCGGGGAGGGCTTTGTTGACTGGATTAGACTATTGTACCAGGCCCCAAAAGCTAGCGTGAGGACGAATAGGACAACATCAGAGTACTTTAGACTACACCGGGGGACCAGACAGGGATGTCCACTCTCCCCATTGCTGTTTGCACTGGCCATAGAACCTCTGCCGATTGCTCTGAGAGCTGCGAGGGGGTGGAAAGGAATGATTAGGGGAGGGGTGGAGCACAGAGTATCGCTGTACGCGGACGACCTGCTCCTGTACATATCGGACCCGCTGGCTGGGATGGACAGTATACTGGGAATATTGAGAGAATTTGGAAGGTTTACAGGGTACAAACTGAACATGACTAAGAGTGAGATGTTTGTAGTGCAGGCGAGGGGCCAGGAGAACAGGTTGAAGGGGCTGCCATTTAGGATGGTCGGAGAAGGTTTCCGATACTTAGGGATACAGGTGACGCGAGACTGGGGCAGGCTGCACAAGCTAAATTTGACTAGAGTGGTGGAACAAATAAAGAGCGAGTTCAGGTGATGGGATGCACTCCCGCTATCACTTACGGGGAGAGTGCAGAGGGTAAAGATGACAATCCTCCCAAGATTCCTGTTTATTTTTCAGTGCCTCCCGATTTTCATCCCGCGGTCCTTCTTCTAAAGGGTCAACAAGATTAGTATGGGCTTTGTCTGGGCGGGGAAGTCCCCGCGGGTGAAGAAAGCGAGGGATTTGTGGACGTCATGTCCCAGGTGCTGAAAACTAGGGTGTGATGAGTCCAGTGGTGGCAATTTTGGGGGTCTCGAAAGACCCGGGGGTCCGGGAAGAGAGGGAGGCCGACGTCTTGGCCTTTGCTTCCCTGGTAGCCTGGCGACGCATATTGCTGGCATGGAGGGACTCAAAGCCCCCAAAGACCGAAGCATGGCTCTCGGACATATCGAGCGTTTTGGGGCTGGAAAAAATTAAGTTCACCTTAAAAGGATCTGTATTAGGGTTCGCCCGAAGGTGGCTACCATTCATCGACTTCTTTGCGGGGAATTAAACATCAGCGGGGTGGGCGGGGGAGGGCTTCCCTGGCACAGGTCACATTTGTCCTCCACCTCCGGGAAGAACCTGCTATTCGGGTTCTAGTCAGGTGGTCTCTGTGCACCACTTTAAACTAAATGAGGAGGTGGAGTTGGCCCTGCTTAGTGCTTCGCTCCAGACTCCCCAACTCACTTCCGTCCCTAATTCGTCCTCACATTTCCATCTAGCTTCATCCAGTGGTAGTCTTGGCATGTGTAGTAACCATCTGTATATGTTACCATAGTCTCCCCCCTCAACTCTCCGTGTTTATTAGTTCCTCTAGTAGTGTGTCTCTCGGGGCCCTGGGGTACGTTGCCGTCTCCTTATGGAAAAATGTTAAATTTGGAGGTGCCTCAGCTCCTGGCCCGTTGGTAGCTCCAGGTACTCTGTTAGTTCGCCGAAGGTCACAAGTCTGTCCCCTATGTAGAGGTCCCTAACCGCTAGCGTCCCCTGTCTCCACTTTTTAAAGGTGGCATCGAGCATGGCTGGTGGGGTTTTGTGGTTGCCGCAGATGGGGGCCATGGAGGACATTTCGGTTAGACCGAAATGTTGCCTTATTTGATTCCTCGTCTTCAATGTGGCTACCACCAGTGGGCTGGATGTGTGCTTTAATGGAGAGATGGGAGTGCTGCTGTGGCGAGTGCTCGGAGGGTCATTCCTTTGCAGGAGGACTCCTCGGGCGGGATCCGAGCGGCCGTCCATTCTTGGCCAGTCCCGCCGGCATGAATCACTCAACTCACATACTGGCGAGACCGGGCAGGTAAGTCGGCGGGAGCGGTCGTCGGGGGGGCGTGGGGGGATCCGACCCTTGGGGGGGCCCCCATGGTGGCCTGGCCCGTGATCGGGGACCACTGATCTGCGGGTGGGCCTGTTCCGTGGTGGCATTTCTTCCTTCCACATCAGGCCCCTGTAGGGCTCCGCCATGGCCGGCGTGGCGAAGAGAACCCCCCGCGAATGTACCAAAATACGCGGGCCGGTCTGCGCATGCGCGGAATCACGCCGGCGGTTCCGTGCATGCGCGAGATCACGACAGCCGTTCCGCGCATGCACGAACTCGCGCCGTCCCTTTGGCGCCGGCTGGAATGGAGCCAACCCCTCCTGCATCAACCTCGCCCCCGAGACAGGTGAGAATTGACGCCGGAGTCATTGGCACCGGTTTTCCCGCCGGTGTGGGGACTTGGTCCCCAGAAGGGAGAATCCTGGCCCTCCCGTCTCACCCATTCCATGTTTGGCCCTCGTATCCATCCCCTCACCCTCTCAACTGTGGCTGCCCAGTGGTAGTACTGTAGGTTCGGTAAGGCTAGGCCACCCACATTTTTCCTCCTTTGCGGCGTTGACTTAGGGATCCTCTGGTTCTTACCACCCCACACAAACGCCATAATCATTTGTCTACTTTGTGGAAATAGGCCTTGGGGATGAAGATTGGTATGGATCTCAACAGGAAGAGGAACCTCGGCAGTACGTTCATTTTGATTGTCTGCACTGTCCCCACGAGGGTAAGCGGGAGTGCATTCCATCTCTGTAGGTCCTCTGCGACAACCTCTGGTATGCAGTTCTCCAGTCTCTTGGCCAGGACCTTTGCGAATATCTTTGCGTCGACATTCAGCAGTGAAATGGGTCTGTATGATCCACATTCCATCGGGTCCTTGTCTTTCTTGGCCAGCAATATCGTGGCCTGTGTTCACGTAGGAGGCAGGGTGCCCCTCGCCAGCGAGTCTGCGAACATGTCACATAGATGTGGTGCCAGGGCTGGTGCAAATTTCGTATCGACGTCCGCCTGGAACCCGCCTGGAATCAGGGGCTGTTTAGCACAGGGCTAAATTGCTGGCTTTGAAAGAAGACCAAGGCTGGCCAGCAGCACGGTTCAATTCCCGTAACAGCCTCCCCGAACAGGAGCCGGAATGTGGCGACTAGGGGCTTTTCACAGTAACTTCATTTGAAGCCTACTTGTGACAATAAGCGATTTTCATTTTTCTCATTTTCAACCTGTTGAGTCCCAACTCCTTCCCCGCCTGCATGGAGCTGATACTCTCCATGATCTCTCCCAGTCCTACTGGTGCTTCCAGCTCCCCATCTATCATCCTCCATGACTGGCATGTCCAGACCATCGAGGAACAGGTCCATCTCCGCACCCCCGTCGGGGGGCTCAGAGGTGTACAGCCCTCGGTAGAGTGTCTCAAATGTTCAGTTGACCTCTTTTTGCTCGGTTACCAGTCTGCCTCCGCTATCCTTTACCTGCGCTATTTCCCTCGTGACTGTCTGCTTTCTCAGCTGGTGAGCCAGTGGGTGGCCCCGTTTTTCCCTGGTTTCATAAAAGATCCCCCGTGTCTGGCGGAGTTGGTTCACTGCTTTCCTGGTGGATAACAGGTTAAAGTCCATTTGTAGCTTTTTTCTCTCCGCGAGAACTCTACGGCCGGGGCCTCGGAGTATTTTCTGTCGACCTCCAGGGTGGAGTCGATCAGTTGTTGCCTGGCCACCCTCTCTTCCCTATCTCTTCGTGCCTGATGTGCTACAATCTATCCCCTAATCACCGCCTTTCGTGCCTCCCAGAACGTGGATGTTGAGATATCTCCTTTCCGGTTACTTGGAACGTACTCGCCTATGGCTTGTGGTATTTTCTGGCAGAAGACCTTATCCAACCTGCACATGGGGCGCTGGGCACGGCCCGTCTACAACTTCACATCCATGTATCGCGGAATATTCCGTTCTTACTATTCCTGGAAGCACCGATTTCCCCACTACAAAGAAGTCTATTCTCGAGTATGCTTTGTGGACTGGCAAAAAGAACGTGAATTTATTCTCACTGGGGTGTAGGAGCTGCCACGGATCCACCGCCCCCATCTGCTCCATGAATGTTGCCAGCTCCTTGCAATGGCCATCCTTTTCCCCAATCTGGGTTCGATCAGTCTGTCAATGGGTCCTTTACAGAATTGAAATCGCCCCCCTATGATCAGTCGGTGTGTGTCAATATCGGGGATTTCCGCCATGGTCTTTTTATGAATCCTGTGTCGTCCCAGTTGGGCGCATTCACATTAA
Source organism: Scyliorhinus torazame (assembly GCF_047496885.1). Classification (NCBI taxonomy): domain Eukaryota; kingdom Metazoa; phylum Chordata; class Chondrichthyes; order Carcharhiniformes; family Scyliorhinidae; genus Scyliorhinus; species Scyliorhinus torazame. The sequence continues at coordinate 142,210,121 of NC_092721.1, read as the reverse complement.
CCAGGACTATTGGAGCCCCGTCTAGGACACCATTGACCATGACGTATAGTCCCCCTTGGTCCTAAACCATCCTTGTCGCCGTGATCCTCGTCCTCTTATTAATCAATATCCCCTAGCCCTTGTCCTGTAACACGAGTGGTATGTCTGTCCCACCCAACCCTTTCTGACCAGCAGTCGGTCCTTCTCCCTCAAGTGTGTTTCCTGTAGGAAGGTTATGTCAGCTTTCAGGCTTCTCAGAAAGGCGAAGGCTCTGGACCTTTTCACTGGGCCATTAAGTCCCCTAACATTCCAAGTGATAATCCTGGTGGGGGGTTTTGCCCTCGCCCCTGCGCGATCAACCATACTTACCTGGTGGATGCGTCCCTCCGGGGTTTCCGTTTGTTAGGGGGCTGTCCAAAATGGCTGCAGTCACTGTTCTCACCATGAGGCCAGGCCCCTGCGCTCCGTGGTTTCCCTTTGTCCAGGGGGCACCCAACATGGCCGCCAACTATGTGTACACCACATGGGAGCGCCCCTGCAGTCCAGGGTTTCCCTTTGTCCGGGGATCCTCCAAAGTAGCTGCTTGCGGCGCCATCTTGTTTCCTCAGCGTGTTCCTCCCCTGCCAAGGCCTGTACGATACCCCGCTCATTTTTCCTTCTCTGTTCCCGCGGGGGTGGGAGGGGGGAGACTGATGCCTGGTGTGGTAAACCACGGTGTTCCTACATTAAGAGTTGTACGGTAGAACCTGCACTACAGGTTCACCTGGGCCCCTGCATGCTAGCTCCGCCCGTGAGCCGGGTTATAAATATGCGTGGCCTTCAGCTCGCAGCCATTTTGTCAGCTGCTGTAGGAGGCCACACTTCAGAGACTAATAAAGCCTCAGTTTGAATTCAACTTCGTCTCCAACCAAATTGATCGTGCCTCAATTTATTAGTCTCTGATCCAGAAGATGGACCTCCGCATTAAACCAGATCGACTGCAGCTGGATCCACACGCAAGCGGCGCCAGAAAGGACTTTCAGCACCGGCTAGCTTGTTTTGAAGCATATATCAACGCGGGGCCGAAGACATTTGTTCCAGAGGCTCAGAAGATTTAAATCTTGTACTCCAGACTCAACTCTAAAATCTTCCCGCTGGTCCAGGATGCGCCCAATTACGCTGACGCTATGACTTGACTCAAAGAGAGTTATGAGCAGAAGACGAACACGCTCTTCGCCAGACGCGCGCTCGCAACGCGTACTCAACTACCTGGTGAGTCAATCGAAGACTTCTGGAAGGCCCTGATCCCACTAGTTCGGGACTGTGACTGCCAGGACGTTACAGCTAAGGAGCACTCAGATCTCCTTATGAGGGACGCTTTTGTAACTGGGATTGGGTCCGATGTTATCAGGCAGCGGCTCCTAGAAGGGGCCACGCGCGACCTCGCAGAGACTAAAACACTAGCGCTTTCCATGATGGTCACCCTGCGCAATGTACAGTCCTACGCCCCCAACCGCACGGCCCACTCCTCCTACTGTGCATGGGCCCCATAGGCAGCCGCCCCAGCGGGGGCACTACCCACCCAGTACGGCTGCGCTACATGCCAGCCAGTGATCTTGGGGGGGCCCCGATGCTATTTTTGGGGCCAACAAAGACACCCCCACCAACGCTGCCCGGCCCGCGCTGCCCTTTGTAAGGCCTGTGGGAAGAAGGGCCACTACGCAGCGGTGTGCCAGGCCCACTCAGCGGCAGCGGTCGCCCCCCCCCCCCGGTCACGGACAATGAGCGCCGCTATCCTTCCCTCCTCCCCAGGCCATGTGCGAGCAATGGGCGCTACCATATTCTCCCCCGCACAACACGTGCGCTTCATGGGTGCCGCCATCTTGCTCCACCCCCGCAACGTGCATTCCATGGGCGCCGCCATTTTGTGACCCCCAGGACCTCCGGGCGCTGCCATCTTGTCCACCCCGCAGCACACGGAGACCAACGGCGTTTCAGGACCACGACACAGCGGCCGCCTCACTACCTGACGATCAACCACGACTCACATCCATGGTAATCGACCAGTCCAGACCACACACTCTGACCAACGCATCCACCAGCCTGAAAGTCAATGGCCACGTGACCTCCTGCCTACTGGACTCCGGGAGCACCGAGAGCTTTGTACATCCAAATATGGTAAGGCGCTGCTCCCTTAAGGTACACCCTACCAATCAAAGTATCTCCCTGGCCTCCGGATCCCATCGCGTAACGATCCGGGGGTACTGCACGGTCACGCTCACAGTCCAAGGCGTAGAGTTCCGCGGTTTTCGCCTTTACGTCCTCCCTCACCTCTGCGCTGCACTTATCCTTGGCTTGGATTTGCAGTGCAACCTCCAGAGCCTGACCCTTAAATTCGGCGGACCCTTACCACCTCTCACTGTGTGCGGCCTCGCGACCCTAAAGGCCGATCCTCCTTCCCTCTTTGCCAATCTAACTCCAGATTGCAAACCCGTCGCCACCAGGAGCAGACGGTACAGCACCCAGGATAAGGCCTTCATCAGGTCCGAGGTCGAGCGGTTGCTTCAGGAGGGAGTCATCGAGGACAGCGACAGCCCCTGGAGAGCTCAAGTGGTCATTAAGTCAGGGGAGAAAAATGGAATGGTCGTGGACTACAGCCAGACCATCAACAGGTACATGCAGCTCGACGCGTACCCCCTCCCATGCATATCTGACATGGTTAACCAGATTGCACAGTACCGGGTCTTCTCAACGGTGGACCTGAAATCCGCTTACACCAGCTCCCATCCGCAAATCGGACCGGCCATACACCGCCTTCGAGGCAGGCGGCCGGCTATATCACTTCCTTAGGGTTCCCTTCGGCGTCACCAATGGGGTTTCGGTCTTCCAAAGGGAGATGGACCGAATGGTCGACCGGTACGGCTTGCGGGCCACATTTCCGTACCTAGACAATGTGACCATCTGCGGCCATGATCAGCAGGACCACGACGCCAACCTCGATAAATTTCTCCGTACCGCCACTCTCCTCAACCTCACGTATAACAAGGAGAAGTGTGTGTTCCGCACAAACCGTTTAGCCATCTTCGGCTACGTGGTCCAGAACGGAGTTCTGGGGCCCGGTCCCGACCGCATGCTTCCCCTCCCCCACTGCCCCATGGCCCTCAAACGCTGCCTGGGGTTCTTCTCGTATTACGCTCAGTGGGTCCCAAACTATGCAGACAAGGCCCACCCATTCATACAGTCCACTCATTTCCCCCTGACGGCCGAGGCCCAACAGGCCTTCGCCTGGATCAGAGCTGATATTGCCAAAGCTGGAATGCACGCTGTAGACAAAACACTTCCTTTCCAAGTAGAAAGCGACGCATCGGACGTCGCCTTTGACACCACCCTCAAACAGGCAGGCCCGTGGCATTCTTTTCCCGCACCCTCCATACCTCCGAAATTCGGCACTCATCCGTCGAAAAGTAGGCCCAGGCTAACATTGAGGCTGGGTGACATTGGAAGCATTACCTGGCCGGCAGGAGATTCACTCTCCTCACTGACCAACGGTCAGTAGCCTTCATGTTCAACAACACGCAGCGGGGCAAGATCAAAAATGACAAAATCTTGCGGTGGAGAATTGAGCTCTCCACCTATAACTACAAGATTAGGTATCGCCCTGGCAAACTCAAGAGCCCCCAGACACCCTATCCCGAGGTACCTGTGCCAGCGCACAAGTAGACCGACTCCGGACCCTGCACGACAGCCTTTGTCACCCGGGAGTCACACGGTTGTAGCACTTCATTAAGGCACAAAATTTGCCCTACTCTGTCGAGGAAGTAAGGACGATCACCAAGGACTGCCAGGTCTGTGCGGAGTGCAAACCGCACTTCTACCGGCCGGACCGCGCGCACCTGGTGAAGGCCTCCCGCCCCTTTGAACGCCTCAGCGTGGATTTCAAAGGCCCTCTCCCCTCCTCCGACCGACACACGTATTTCCTCAGTGTGATCAATGAATACTCCAGTTTTCCCTTCACCATCCCATGCCCCGACATGACGTCTGCCACCGTCATTAAAGCCCTTAATTCTATCTTCACTCTGTTCGGCTTCCCCGCCTACATCCTCAGTGTCAGGGGAGCCTCATTCATGAGTGATGAGCTACGTCAGTTCCTGCTCAGCAGGGGTATCGCCTCCAGAAGAACGATGAGCTACAATCCCTGGGGAAATGGATAGGTAGAAAGGGAGAATGGGATGGTGTGGAGGGCCGTCCAGCTGGCCCTACGGTCCAGAAATCTCCCGGCCTCCCGCTGGCAAGAGGTCCTCCCTGATGCAATACATTCCATTCGCTCATTACTTTGCACTGCTACTAACAGTACACCGCATGAACGTCTTTTTGCCTTCCCCAGGAAGTCCACATCCAGGGTATCACTCCCAAAATGGCTCACAGCTCCGGGAACCGTGCTTCTCCGTAAACATGTGCGGCTCCACAAGGCGGACCCGTTGGTGGAACGCGTGCACCTGTTCCACGCAAACCCACGGTATGCCTACGTGGCGATCTCCGACAGCCACCAGGATATCGTCTCCCTCAGGGACCTGGCACCAGCAGGTTCTGCCCCCACACCACCCCCGCCGCCCCTGGCGCCCCCCTCCACCCCCCCCCCCTTTCCTTGCCGTCCTCCCCTTGCCCACCCCATTGATGAAGAGGATTTTGGCACGCTCCCGGAGTCAACTTCGACCACGACAGCACCAACATCGCCTGCTCCACTTCGTCGATCCCAGAGGACAATCAAGGCGCCGGACCGGCTGAACCTCTGACCGGCCCACCGGATGACCAGAGACATTTTTTTTCCACTGTTCTGTAAATATTAAAGATTGCGAATTGTATGTAGTCATCCACCACCCCCGCCAGACTCAATTTTAACAGGGGGTGAATGTGGTAAACCACGGTGTTCCTATATTAAGGGTTGTACGGTAGAACCTGCACCACAGGTTCACCTGGGCCCCTGCATGCTAGCTTTGCCCAGGAGCCGGGTTATAAATATGCGTGGCCTTCAGCTCGCAGCCATTTTGTCAGCTGCTGTAGGAGGCCACACTTCAGATAAAGCCTCAGTTTGAATTCAACTTCGTCTCCAGCCAAATTGATCGTGCCTCGCCTGGGTCGTTGGCAGCCCTCTCTGGGTGGTTGGGGTCCTTCGCCTCGTGGGTCTGCTATCTCGTCCGCCTGCTGGTCGTGGCTCTTTCTGCCACTTCTGCCGTCTCTTTGGCCCCTCGGTTTCACGGTCGCAGGCATTCTTCCTTGGCTACCCTCCTTAAGTTGTTAAGGGATTTTCCTCCTTCACATTTGGGCAAAATTCAACTAAAAGTGCCTTTTTATGTCCCGGTTTGGAGGAGAGCCACCTGATGTGAGTCCTCTCAGCACATCACGGTCACCGGAAGACCCCCTCCACATAACTGAAGTCCTCGTCCTGGTCCCACTCAGGTAAAATCTCCTCTGCACCCTCTTCATGACTTTATCAACCTTCCTGATGTGTTTGTGGAGGTGGTGGCTTTGTGACAATGCCACTTGGTAATCCAGGGCTCCAGGCTAATGCTCAGGGGTCTATGGGTTCAAACACGATCACAATGGAATTTAAATGTGATTGATTAATTAATTTGCAATTAAAAGCTACAATGATGGACATTAAAGTATTGTTGATTGTTGTGAAAACCCATCTGGCTCATTAAACGCCCTCCAAGGAAAGAAATCTGTCACCCTTACCTGGTCTGGCCTAAATATGACTGCAGACCCACAGCAATGCCCTATGAAATGCCTGTGTCAAAACCACAACAGAAAAAAGTCAAAAAGGAATGAATCTGGATGAACCACCTGTCATCAGCCCACGCACTGGAAAACCTTTTTGATATGCATGTATTTCCAACACAGGTTTAAGTCATAAGCTGAAATGCCTCCTCAGTTTTATCAGCAATTCCATGGGTCCAAGGTTTGATTCATGTCCCAGACGGAATCAACTGATTTCATTTTTGAAGTAGCAGTGGAAGTACAGTAGTTTATTATCCAGTCCCCAAGCGAAGGAGAAGGAAAATTCGCCTCCCTCCGATCCAGTCACCTCGCTACCTCTCCATTTGCCCTTAACCCCACCCCCACCCAAACAGGTGTGTCTGCCATTGTGGATTACAAGCGAGGGAATTATTGGACTCGAGCTGTTGACTGTAGCACGATCAATCACTCACGAGACGAGAAGAGATGGAGTCAATCGATGGCTTTATTACGCAGACTTGTTCCCCAGCAGCACAGTTACAGAATGCGGCTGCTGGGAGAACCTGGGCTCTTATACTCCACCTTACTGGGTGGAGCCAGCAGGCGGCTGATCCAATCGGGACCCAGCGTCTATCCACCAATAGCCTCTCGGCATCACAGGGTACTGTAAAACCCCTAATACATACCACCACATTCACCCATTGTTAAAAAAGAATCCGGCGGGGGTAGTGGGCCGTATGGTGGTAGGGGTTTACAAAGTCGATACCTAGGATGCCGCGAACACGGCGGCTATGCTCCGATATCAAACTACCAGTACTATTTACAATGCCACTTTTACTGGGCAACTGAATTATTTACAGAGGCATTTCTTGCTTTGTTATACAGATTCGATGAGTCGAATGGGTGCCCTGGTCGTCCTCGCCAATCGTCTCAGCCCCGGTGGTGATGCAGGCGCTGGCTCGGGCACCGTCGTCTCTGGGAGCGTAGCAACGCCTCTTCCTGCTCCACTACCCCTAGTCACGGCTGGGGGGAGGACCAATCCATCCGGGAAGGGGGCGGCTGTGGGGTGCGCCGGTGGGAGGGAGAGGGTGATTGGTGTTGGGGGGGTGTGTGGAGCTCCGGAAGGGGCGGCTGTGGGGTGCGCCGGTGGGACGGAGGGGGTGTGTGGAGCTCCGGCGAGCAGGGAGACCGTGTCCTGTCGGCCGTCGGGGTACGCCATATCGGCGTATTGAGGGTTCGCGTGGAGGAGATGAACCCTCTCGACCAACGGGTCCGATTTGTGTGTCCGCACATGTTTTCGGAGCAGGATGGGTCCCGGGGCTGCCAGCCAGGTCGGAAGTGACGTTCCGGAGGAGGACTTCCTAGGGAAGACCAGGAGGCGTTCGTGAGGTATTTGATTCGTTGTTGTACAAAGCAGCGACTGGATGGAGTGGAGGGCGTCCGGGAGGACTTCCTGCCAACGGGAAACTGGGAGACTTCTGGACCGTAGGACCATCAGGACGGTCTTCCAGACCGTTCCGTTCTCCCTCTCTGCCTGACCGTTCCCCCGGGGGTTGGAACTGGTCGTCCTGCTCGAGGCAATGCCTTTGCTGAGCAGGAATTGACGCAGTTCGTCGCTCATGAAAGAGGACCCCCTATCGCTATGTATGTAGGCGGGGCAACCGGACAGTGTAAAGATGGTGCAGAGGGCTTTAATGACCGTGGCCGCGGTCATGTCGGGGCAGGGAATGGCGAAAGGGAACCGGGAGTATTCGTCAATCACGTTCAGGAAGTACATGTTGCAGTCGGTCGAGGGGAGGGGGCCTTTGAAGTCCAGACTGAGGCGCTCAAAGGGACGGGAAGCATTTATCAGGTGCGCTTTATCTGGCCTGCAGAAGTGCGGCTTGCACTTGGCGCAGATTCGGCAGTTCCTGGTGGCTGTCCTGATCTCCTCGATGGAGTAGGGCAGGTTGCGGGTCTTTACGAAGCGATAGAATCGAGTGACCCCCGGGTGGCAGAAGTCCTCGTGGAGGGTTCAGAGACGGTCCACTTGTGCATTGGCACATGTGCCACGGGATAGGGCATCGGAAGGCTCGTTCAGCTTTCTGGGACGATACAAGATCTCATAGTTAGAGGTGGAGAGTTCGATCCTCCACCGCAAGATCTTGTCGTTCTTGATCTTGCCCCGCTGTGCAATATCGAACATGAAGGCAACCAACCGTTGGTCAGTGAGGAGAGTGAATCTCCTACCGGCCAGGTAATGCCTCCAATGTCGCACAGCTTCCACTATGGCCTGGGCCACCTTTTGCACTGAGGAGTGGCGGATTTCTGAAGCGTGGAGGGTGCGTGAAAAAAAGGCCACGGGTCTGCCCGCTTGGTTGAGGGTGGCCGCCAGAGCTACGTCGGAGGCGTCGCCTCGACTTGGGAGGGGAGGGATTCGTCGATCGCGTGCATCGTGGCCTTTGCGATATCCGCTTTGATGCGGCTGAAGGCCTGGCGGGCCTATGTCGACAGGGGAAAGACCGTGGACTGGATTAGCGGACGGGCCTTGTCCGCATAGTGGGGGACCCACTGGGCGTAATAAGAGAAAAAGCCCAGACAACGTTTCAGGGCCTTGGAACAGTGAGGGAGGGGGAACTCCATAAGGGGGCGCATGTATTCAGGGTCGGGGCCTATAACTCCATTTCGCACTACGTAGCCAAGGATGGCTAGATGGTCGGTGCTGAACACGCATTTGTCCTTGTTGTAGGTTAAGTTAAGGGTTTTTGCGGTATGGAGGAATTTGCAGAGGTCGATGTCGTGGTCCTGCTGATCGTGGCCGCAGATGGTGACGTTATCGAGTTACGGGAACGTAGCCCGCAAACCGTACCGGTGAACCATTCGGTCCATCTCCCGTTGGAAGACCGAGACTCCGTTAGTGTCGCCGAATGGAACCCTTAAGAAATGATAGAGCCGCCCATCTGCTTCAAAGGCAGTGTATTTGCGGTCGCTCGGGCGGATGGGGAGCTGATGATATGCGGACATAAGGTCCACCGTGGAAAAGACCTTGTACTGTGCAATCCGATTGACCATGTTGGATATGCGGGGGAGAGGGTACGCATCCAGCTGTGTGTACCTATTGATGGTTTGACTATAGTCTATGACCATCCTCTGCTTTTCGCTGGTCTTTACAACTACCACCTGAGCTCTCCAGGGACTATTGTTGGCCTGGACTATGCCTTCCCGCAGCAGCCGCTGGACTTCCGACCAGATAAAGGTTCGGTCCTGGGCACTGTACCGTCTGCTCCTAGTGGCGATGGGTTTGCAATCCGGGGTGAGGTTCGCAAACAGGGAAGGCGGGTCGACCTTGAGGGTCGCAAGGCCACAGATATTGAGTGGGGGTATATGGCCGCCGAATAGAAACGTTAAACTCTGGAGGTTACACTGAAAATCCAACCCCAGAAGTGTGGCAGCGCAGAGGTGGGGGAGGACGCAAAACCGGTAGTTCTTGAACTCCATCCCCTGCACCGTGAGTTTCGCGATGCAGAACCCTTTGATCGCTACGGAATGGGATCCTGCTGCCAGGAAAATGTTTTGATTACTCGGGTGGATTGGAAGAGAACAGCTTCTTACCGTATCGGGGTGTATAAAACTCTCCGTGCTCCCAGAGTCGATCAGGCAGGGTGTCTCGTACTCGTTGACGAGTACCGTCATTGTTGCCGTTTGGAGTGTTCGGGGCCGCGACTGGTCCAGGGTCACCGAAGCCAGTCACTGTTGCTGCATCGGGACGTTTTCTTCCGGTCCCGTGAAGTCGTCCATTCCGGGGTCCTTGGCCGTCAGCCAAGATGGCGGCGTCCACGGGTCGCACACGGTCGGGGGTGGACAAGATGGCGCCGCCCATTGATCGCAAGTGGCCGGGGGAGCACAAAATGGCGGCGCCCCTCCCTCCCGCATGGAGTCCGGGACCCAAGGTGGCGGCGCCCATCCTTCCCGCATGGAGTCCGGGACCCGAGATGGCGGCGCCCCTCCTTCCCACATGGAGTCCGGGACCTAAGATGGCGGCGCCCCTCCCTCCCGCATGGAGTCCGGGACCCAAAATGGCAGCGCCCGTTGGCCGCACATGGATCATTGGGGGGGGTGGGTGCCGGGGGGTCGGTCATGGCGGGGGTCCATGGTGCCCAAGGGGCAGCCGCGCGGTCTGGGACGTATGGAGTCCGGGACCCAAAATGGCAGCACCCATCCTTCCCACATGGAGTCCGGGACCCAAGGTGGCGGCGCCCATCCTTCCCACATGGAGTCCGGGACCCGAGATGGCGGTGCCCCTCCTTCCCACATGGAGTCCGGGACCCAAGAAGGCGGCGCCCGTTGGCCGCACATGTATCATTGGGGGGGGTGGGTGCCGGGGGGTCGGTCATGGCGGGGGTCCACGGTGCCCAAGGGGCAGCCGCGCGATCTGGGGCATATGGAGTCCGGGACCCAAAATGGCGGCGCCCGTTGGCCGCGCATGGATCGTTGGGGGGGTTGAGTTTGGGGTCCTGGTTCTCCCCGGTAGATTGCGGCGACCCCCCGGGCCTGGCACACCGCTACAAAGTGCCCTTTTTTGCAGCACCCTTTGCAGAGTGCTGAGCGGGCCGGGCAGCGCAGCCGGGGGTGTTGCGTTTGCCCGTAAAAGTAGCAGGGGGGCCCCCCGGGTGGGCTGGCGCTCTGGCAGCACAGGCCTGCGGGGGAGTGGGGTGTGCCGGGGGGTCGGTCGTGGCGGGGGTCCATGGTGCCCAAGAGGCAGCCGCGCGGTCGGGGGCGTAGGCACGGGCCTTCTGTGATGCCACATCGAGCGAGGCAACGAGGGCCCGTGCCTCCTTGAGGCCTAGTGCATCTCTCTCCAGCAATCGCTGGCAAATTTGGGAGTGGAGCATACCTGCTACGAAGGCATCCCGAACTAGTAGTTCCGTATGTTCATTAGCCGAAACTGATGGGCAGTTGCAGTTTCTCCGCAGTATCAACAGCACACTGTAGAATTCGTCCAGCGATTCCCCGGGGATCTGCCGTCTCGTCGCGAGCTGGTGGCGTGCGTAGACCTGGTTGACGGGCCGAACATAGATTCCCATCAGCATGGCGAGCGCCAACTGGAAATCCTCCGCATCCTCTATGAGAGTGTAGATTTCCGTGCTCACCCTGGAATGCAGGACTTGCATTTTCTGGTCTTCTGTAGTCACACAAGTGGCCGTTCGGAGGGATCCTTCGAAACACGCTAGCCTGTGTTTAAAAGTGGCCGCTGAGTTTGCCGCATGGGGGCTGATTCGCAGACACTCCGGAGTGATTCGGAGCTCCATGTCCTTTAAGTCTGCTTAATAAATTGTAGCACGATCAATCACTCACGAGACAAGAAGAGATGGAGTCGAACGATGGCTTTATTACGCAGACTTGTTCCCCAGCAGCACAGTTACAGAATGCGGCTGCTGGGAGAACCCGGGCTCTTATACTCCGCCTTACTGGGTGGAGCCAGTAGGCGGCTGATCCAATTGGGACCCAGCGTCTATCCACCAATAGCCTCTCGGCATCACATGGTACCGTAATACCCCTAATACATACCACCACATTGACTTACCCTTGTAATTGGAGGAGAGGTAGAAAATTTTACCTGGTAGGAAAGTAATCCAACTTTTGTTGCGATCACGGCAGCTTTGTGGAGATCTGACATTTTGACACTGACAGTCTGCAAACAGCTGCCAAGCTGATGTCAACAAGATGTCTGTCAAGGATCGGCTCTGTAAAATTAGTGAGGATTAAGCATCAATTTTTCTGGTTCTGGATGTTGATCCCAAACTGTCAATGAAGTATCTCGCCGATCATTATGTGAAATCATTGGTGGCTCTGGATCAGCCGCTCAGACTGAAAGGAAGTTGGTTCCCATGCACTTCATGCAGCTGCTCATTATCTGAAACTCCTCTGAATTAGTAACATTGAAACAGGAGTCATTCATTCAGCCCCTGGAGCCTGTCCCATCATTCGATTAGATCATAGCTGATCTGTATCTTAACTCCATCTAACCTCCTCGGTTCCATAACCCTTAATCCCATTGCTTAACACAAATCTATCAATTTCAACTTTAAAACATTCAGGTGGCCTAACCTCGACAGTTTTTAGGGGGAAGAAGGCGAAGACTTCCACCACCCTTTGTGTGAAGTGTCTCTTCCTGACATTATACCTGAAAGCACTAGCTCTACTTTGAAGATTATGCCGCCTTGTCCTACACTCCCCTACAACCGGAAATAGTTGGTCTCTTTATCCAGTTGGTCTGGACTGGATTTGTTTATTGACACGTGTACCGAGGTACAGTGAAAAGTATTTTTCTGCGAGCAGCTCAAACTCAATTCGATCACCCTAAATCTTCTATACCCCTAGCCTTGGAATAGATTCTAAATGGCTCTTTGGTTTGTTAACTAAAAACAGGGTGTAACCTTATAAGCTGGGTAGACAAGCCCAGTGGTCAGACTCCACTAAAATAATTACACACAATGGTGAGTTTTGCTTCACGTGTCCTCTCATAGTTACATCCAAACATGTTTATGGAATACACCATAATGTTGACTTTTAAATGACGTTACACATAGAAAATGTCGATCGCTTCCTTTTTGCTAAATATTATAATTTACTTCAAGATGATTTTTTTCAAATCAAATTGTTATTCCTTCTTCAACATTGAAATCATTCGCTCAATCTCTTTTACTGGGGAAAATTCAGATATTCTTGCCGATAGTCGTTTTCTTGCTGTAGACAAAAGGGCAGAGGTTCATGTTGAAAGCATATCTCCCAGTAGGTAAAATGGAGCCTCTAGCTAGTCAAAGAACAGAGACAGGTTTGGTTAATAACTTCCTAATGCTATAGCAACAATGTTTGTTTGAAGCTTCATTAATGCACAAAAGATGAACTGCTGGAACTTCAAGCATCAAAGTTATTCAGATATAGTCAGATATTTAGACCCCGTGGAAACATGTGAAGAGTGTAATGTCCACAGGATGCTTTATTCCTATAGTATGCTGACTGCATGTGATTCATTTTTTTAAATATCTCTATAATGAATGACAAGAGGGAGTGGAAATAGTGTGAATGGGAAGATGACACCTGAAACTAAAACCCCAGGTTGAGCTGGATTGTATTGTAACCAATGCCTTTCTGTGTAGTATGATTATGCAGTGGCATCATCAGAGGCACTTGGGAGATTCCCCTCTCTCTCCATCGTAGTGTGTGAGAAAGCAACATCTCTGTAATAAACACTGACAACTGGTTAAGTAACCAACGGTGTGGCAATCTGGTTATCCTTTGTTTATACTGAAAGTAAGCCATCAGAAACATGACAGTGTGAAAAACAAAGCTGGCGATAAGGATGTTTTGTGCAGTGAAATAGTCAGAAATAAAATACAACTGAAAGGTGGCAGAAAGGACGTTTGATGAGGACTCGTCTACTGAGATAGTATGGGCTGAGGTTAGAAACAGGAAAGGAGAAGTCACCCTGTTAGGGGTTTTCTATAGGCCTCCGAAAAGTTCCAGAGATGTAGAGGAAAGGATTGCAAAGATGATTCTGGATAGGAGCGAAAGCAACAGGGTAGTTGTTATGGGGGACTTTAACTTACCAAATATTGACTGGAAACGCTATAGTTCAAGTACTTTAGATGGGTCCGTTTTTGTCCAATGTGTGCAGGAGGGTTTCCTGACACAGTATGTAGATAGGCCAACGAGAGGCGAGGCCATATTGGATTTGGTACTGGGTAATGAACCAGGACAGGTGTTAGATTTGGAGGTAGGTGAGCACTTTGGTGATAGTGACCACAGTTCGATAACGTTTACTTTAGTGATGAAAAGGATAGGTATATACCGCAGGGCAAGAGTTATATCTGGGGGAAAGGCAATTATGATTCGATGAGGCAAGACTTAGGATGCATCGGATGGAGAGGAAAACTGCAGGGGATGGGCACAATGGAAATGTGGAGCTTGTTCAACGAACAGCAACTGCGTGTCCTTGATAAGTATGTACTGTCAGGCAGGGAGGAAGTGGTCGAGCGAGGGAACCGTGGTTTACTAAAGCAGTCAAAACACTTGTCAAGAGGAAGAAGGAGGCTTATGTAAAGATGAGACATGAAGGTTCAGTTAGGGCGCTCGAGAGTTACAAGTTAGCTAGGAAGGACCTAAAGAGAGAGCTAAGAAGAGCCAGGAGGGGACATGAGAAGTCTTTGGCTGGTAGGATCAAGGATAACCCTAAAGCTTTCTATAGATATGTCAGGAATAAAAGAATGACTAGGGTAAGAGTAGGGCCAGTCAAGGGCAGTAGTGGGAAGTTGTGTGTGGAGTCCAAGGAGATAGGAGAGGTGCTAAATGAATATTTTTCCTCAGTATTCACACAGAAAAAAGACAATGTTGTCGAGGAGAATACTGAGATTCAGGCTACTAGATGGGCTTGAGGTCCATAAGGAGGAGGTATTAGCAATTCTGGAAAGTGGGAAAATAGATAAGTCCCCTGGGCCGGATGGGATTTATCCTAGGATTCTCTGGGAAGCTAGGGAGGAGATTGCTGAGCCTTTGGCTTTGACCTTTAAGTCATATTTGTCTACAGGAATAGTGCCAGAAGACTGGAGGATAGCAAATGTTGTCCCCTTGTTCAAGAACGGGAGTAGAGACAACCCCAGTAACTATAGACCAGTGAGCCTTACTTCTGTTGTGGGCAAAGTCTTGGAAAGGCTTATAAGAGATAGGATGTATAATCATCTGGAAAGGAATAATTTGATTAGAGATAGTCAACATGGTTTTGTGAAGGGTAGGTCGTGCCTCACAAACCTTATTGAGTTCTTTGAGAAGGTGACCAAACAGGTGGATGAGGGTAAAGCAGTTGATGTGGTGTATATGGATTTCAGTAAAGCGTTTGATAAGGTTCCCCACGGTAGGCTACTGCAGAAAATACGGAGGCATGGGATTCAGGGTGATTTAGCAGTTTGGATCAGAAATTAGCTAGCTGGAAGAAGACAAAGGGTGGTGGTTGATGGGAAATGTTCAGACTATAGTCCAGTTACTAGTGGTGCTGTTTTGGGGCTACTGCTGTTTGTCATTTTTATAAATGACCTGGAGGAGGGCGTAGAAGGATGGGTGAGTAAATTTGCAGATGACACTAAAGTCGGTGGAGTTGTGGACAGTGCGGAAGGATGTTACAAGTTACAGAGGGACATAGATAAGCTGCAGCGCTGGGCTGAGAGGTGGCAAATGGAGTTTAATGCTGAAAAGTGTGAGGTGATTCATTTTGGAAGGAATAACAGGAAGACAGCGTACTGGGCTAATGGTAAGATCCTTGGTAGTGTGGATGAGCAGAGAGATCTCGGTGTCCATGTACATAGATCCCTGAAAGTTGCCACCCAGGTTGAGAGGGTTGTTAAGAAGGCATACGGTGTGTTAGCTTTTATTGGTAGAGGGATTGCGTTTCGGAGCCATGAGGTCATGTTGCAGCTGTACAAAACTCTGGTACGGCTGCATTTGGAGTATTGCGTGCAATTCTGGTCGTCGCATTATAGCAAGGTTGTGGAAGCATTGGAAAGGGTGCAGAGGAGATTTACGAGAATATTGCCTGGTATGGAGGGAAGATCTTATGAGGGAAGGCTGAGGGACTTGAGACTGTTTTCGTTAGAGAGAAGAAGGTTAAGAGGTGACTTAATTGAGGCATACAAGATGATCAGAGGATTAGATAGGGTGGACAGTGAGAGCTTTTTTCCTCGAATGGTGATGTCTAGCATGAGGAGACATAGCTTTAATTTGAGGGGAGATAGATATAGGACAGATGTCAGAGGTAGGTTCTTTACTCAGAGAGTAGTAAGGGCGTGGAATGCCCTGCCTGCAACAGTAGTGGACTCGACAACACTAAGGGCATTCAAATGGTCATTGGATAGACATAGGGACGATAAGGGAATAGTGTAGATGGGCTTTAGAGTGGTTTCACAGGTCGGCGCAACATCGAGGGCTGAAGGGCCTGTAATGTTCTATGTTTTATGTTCTAACTCAGACCTGGAGCTCGAGGCGAAGATCGATTATCAGGAGAGCACTCCACCATCCATTAGTGTGTGGTAAAACTAGGGACCTTGATAATAGTGCATGTTCATTTGGGAAGTAATATAAAGCCCACAGGGCCATTCTTAATTTTCTTTTACGCAATTGCGACCTGGGAGTACTCGGAGAGTCGGAAGCAGGAAATGAGAACATTTTTTCAGCCGGAGCGTCGACTGTTGTGCCAGTCAATTTGCGCAATCGGTGGGCTAAAGAAATAAAAACTTCCTGGAAAACAAACAGCTGGGAGTTTTTCCAGATGCGCCCCTTCACGCCTAGCGGGCTGCAGCGTTTGGATCCTCAAACTCGGAGAGAGAGAGAGACTTGCTGTCGGGAAGTAAGTGACCAACAAGCAAAAATACAGCAATAGTAACCAAGATTAGGCAGAACTACAGCTGAAGTTTTCAGATTTTTAAAACAAACTTTTATTTGCAAAAAAAAATTATTATTTTTTAAAAATAAATTTAGAGTGCCCAATTATTATTATTTTTTCTCCAATTAAGGGGCAATTTAGTCTGGCCAATCCACCTAACCTGCACATCTTTGGGTTGTGGGGGTGAAACCTACGTACACATGGGGAGAATGTGCAAACTCCACACGGACAGTGACCCAGGGCCGGGACGCGGACCCAGGTCCTCATTCCTGCAGTCCCAGTGCTAACCACTGCGCCACATGCTGCCCAAAACAAAACAAAAATTCTTTAAGCCACAGTGCAACCAAGAAAAGAGAATTTTTAAAGGAACAACAAAAGAAACATACAAATTAAACTGGAATAGAAATAAATTACAGGGAGGAGAAATGAAAGAAAGTACAGCTGAAGAACAGGTAACTGTGATGCAGGGCATAGGTGTTGCTATGGAACCATTTGATGAGAATGTTGAATATGAATTTCCTATGAATACTACCCTGCTGCAGGATACCGAATGAAATCAAAGCAGCAACTTTTATCAGTGTAATAGGACGTAAAACTTTTACTCCATTACAAAGTTTTGTCATCCTGCAAACCCTGGCACGATAAGTTATGAGGAATTAACACAGACCCTTGAGGAACACTTCTCACACAAACCATTAATCCCAGCAGAAAGATTCAGATTTCATAGATTTGGTCAAGAAGAGGGTGAAAATATTCTACAATTTGTAACAGTACTATGGAAACAAGACAATAATTGTAAGTTTAGATTGACCCCTGAGAACAGGCTGTGAGACAGACTTGTTTGTGGATTAAGAAATGCGACAATCGAGAGACGGTTGCTGACAGAAAACTCTCGAACACTCAAATTTGCTGTTGAAATAGCAGTGTCTATGAAATTGGCAGCAAAGGAAGCTTCCCAAATTGGAACTGGTGCCAAACTAAACAAGATGAATATTGAGAAGATAAGATCTCTCAAGATTCAAGCATGCCGTAGGTATGCCCAAGTAGGGGCATTTTCTTGTGGAATGTTGGTGTTGAGAAAACAAGTACCATAATTGAGGCACGAAAGGTCACATAACAGAGGCCAGAGACAAAATCATCAAACCTCGAAGATGGGTAAAAACAAGAATACACCCAAATCCACAAAAAGAGTCTACAATATCATCAAAGACAATAAAAACTTCCAGGAAGATACTGTGGGCATGATTCAACGGCCTCATCGCACCTGACTTGGTGTTGGGTCGAGGCCATTGAATCTTGCAAGAGGCCTCTCGCAAGATTTGCGACATTCTCATAAGACATTGCAATCTGGATCTCACCCTCACTGGGCGTGATCCAGATCTGCGGCATGGTAGCACAGTGGTTAGCATGGTTGCTTCACAGGGCCAGAGACCCGGGTTCGATTCCCGGCTTGGGTGACTATATGTGCGGAGTCTGCACGTTCACCCCGTTTCTGCGTGGGTTTCCTCCGGGTGCTCCAGTTTCATCCCGAAAGACCTGCTTGTTAGGAGAATTGGACATTCTGAACTCTCCCTCAGTGTACCCGAACAGGCGCCGGAGTGAAACTAGGGGATTTTCACAATAACTTGAAAAAGGAAATGAAATGAAAATGAAAATTGCTTATTGTCACAAGTAGGCTTCAAATTAAGTTACTGTGAAAAGCCCCTAGTCGCCACATTCCGGCGCCTGTTCGGGGAGGCTGGTACGGAAATTGAACCGTGCTGCTGGCCTGCCTTGGTCTGCTTTCAAAGCCAGCGATTTAGCCCAGTGTGCTAAACAAGCCCCTCTTCAGTGCAGTGTTAATGTAAGCCTACTTGCGACACTAATAAAGACTATTAGTATTATATTTAAATGACCCATTAGGCTCATTTAAATGTGCGTTCATGGGATTCACCCGGCTCCTGGCACCTAACAGCCGCTCTTTGGCAACTATGGCACCCGGAGTAAACCCACGCAGACACAGGGAGAAAGTGTAAACACCACACAGATAGTCATCCAAGGGCACAACTGAATCCAGATCACTGGTGCTATAAGGCAGTAGTGCTAACCATTGTGCCACCATGCCGCCCCAAGAATGCTATCAAAGCATCAAAGGGTGAAAGACCATTGTCTAAGAGAGTGAGCAACTTTTCATTTCCTATGGAAGTGCTGCCCATGTGTCAAGCCAAAACCCGCTGGCAAGATTGTTTCTGAAGCAGAAGTTGAGAAACAAGTTTGATTTGCTCTTACCGCCTGACACCTCTACTATTGTAGAGCGATAACAACAAAATCAAGTTACTCGCCAAGAACAGACATCAAATCCAAGAAGTTTTGAGCAAGGAGAAAGTGTTTTTAAAAAAAACTCAATCCTCCAGTGAGAAGTGGGTACCTACCACAATATTCACAAAGAATATAAGAATGTTTCTTATATGGTGCAAACCGCTGACGAGAGAGTTTGGAGGAGACACGCCAATCAAATCCTTGCTTCAAAATGAGAATTCGCAGAATCGGCATCTGAAAAGCCAACATCGGATGCTCAAGGTTGGGAAAATCCTGGAACTATGATTCCGACTGAGTTGAAGTCAGATTCTACAACAGTGGATCCAACCGCAGCTGTAGAAGTTGAAGAAGAACCATTTTTATTAGATGATTTGCCTGATCCAAGTGTGGAACCGACTACCAAAAGTGTGAAAAATCAAGAATCCCGAATGACAGATTCTGCCCAAGGGGAACCGACGTCATCATAAAAGACTCTTGTACTTAATATAACTGTATAGTAATAGTACTTGGTTAAATAATCACTGTTCACCATGCATAACAGTTTAAGTTAATATTTGTTTTTGCAATACAGGAGTAAAGAAGGAGGGATGGTATTTATTATAATCAATGTCCTTCTGTATTGTATATCACATGACTATGTAGTGACATCACTAGAGGCACGTGGGAGATTTCCCTCTTTCTCAATCGTAGACTGTGAGCAAGCAACATCTCTGCAATAAACTGGTTAAGTATGGCAACCTGGTTATCCTTTGTTTATACTGTAAGTAAACTCCCACAAACATAACATCAGCACACACACATGCATTCACATGCACGTACACATGCACATACATCCACAGAATCAACAACAGCACAGAACGAAGCAATCCCACCCATATTTCACATGCCAGCTCTTTGAAATGCAGTCATATTTAGTCCCACATATTTGCTGTTTGTCCCTAACTATCCAAGTCCCTCGCCTTCATCCACTTCCTCTTTGAAATTAGCTATGGAATCGGCTTCAATCGTTTTGTTTCATGTAGAGTGTTCCACTTCCCACACCGGAGGGAAAAAGTTCTCCTCAACTCCCCGCTAAATTTTTGTCAATGATTTTAAATCCATGACCTTCAGTTACTGATCCACTCGCCTGAGGGAATAGCCTTATCTTTCTACTCTTTCAAAACCTCTCATCACCTTAACTGGGTTGTCCTTAGTTCTAAGGACAACAATCCTGAATTTTTCAACTGCTGCTCCTCACTGTCGTCCCTCAACATTGCTAATATCCTGGTATACCTCCTCTGAGCCCTTGCAAAGGCCTCACATCTTTACTGAAGGGTGATGTCCAACCCAGTGATTTATCAAGTTCCAGCATGGTATCTTTGCTTTCATATTTTGGTGCTTCTATTTATAAACCCATGTATCTTATATGTTTTTTTAATTGCCTGATCAGCTTTCCCAGTCATCTTTAAGGATTTGTGTCAATAGACAGCAAGGCCACTCGGCTCACCCACATCATTCAAAATTGTGCATGTTACAATTTTACACTATCCCGTTTCCTTGTTGAGGGCTGGGAAGTGCGGGGAAGGGGATGGTGAATGCAGAGTGGTGAAAGTTGAGTGGGATGGCAGGCGGTGCTGTGCCTGTCACCTACCTGCTAAAGCTGGTATTTTACCAGCAGCAGAGGTGGGCCCACACCATGTAACAAGGTCACCAAAGCTGCCTGTGGGCTCAATTGGAAGAGGTTTTCCACTACTCAAGTACCCTGTGCCACATGGAAAGCCCCAACTCAGCAAGGGCTGCCTGTGCTTAAAGAATACCTCTATCCACACACTGCCTACGCCCCCATGCTCTCTCAGACACTGCTAGCCCTTAACCGGGCTTGCATGACTAGCGTTGAATTCTAATAGCTAACCGTGTGAGCCAAACAAAACAGCATCATGACTTCCAGGACCAACAGAGGCAGGTTCATCCCAGACTTTCAACTGGTGAGTAGGGCCACTGATTCCACATAAAGTCCTGGCTACTGTCTTTCCATATTCGTCCTCCCAAAGTGCAACATTTCACACTTCTCTGTACTGAACACCATTTACCATGCTTCTGCCATTTCACATTTCTATCTGTGTCCTACAAATATTTGATCCATTACTTTGCCAAGTTTCCTATCATTAGCTAACTTTATAATGCTGTTACCTATACCAAGTCTAGATCATCAATAAAAAATGAAGGGTGCACAATCTACTGGCCACGCCCTCGTCCAGGTAAACAGGGATGCGGCGCAGCCGGTAGATGATTGGAGATTCCTCTACTGGGATCTACCCAGCTTGCAACACCTTATCAGATCTAACGAGAGCTCTCGAGGCATCAAAACCGGAATCCCGCCCATTGTGGGGGTCAGTATTTGGCAAATCTGCATTTTAGAGTGAGACAGCTAGTCCACTGAGGCCTTGGGATCTAACCCCTTTGCCTTGGAAACCTCAGCATAGCGCCAGTGCCGGTCCCCACAAATGGGGCCAGGTGGAATGGCACTTGGGGGGAGGGGGACAGGTCTTCCAGGAGATCGGACGCCCCTAGGTGGTTACCCCCTGGGATGAGTGGCACCCTGGCACTGCTGATGCCACCTTGGCACTGCCAGCCTGGCACCCTGGCAGTGCCACCAAGTTCCAGAAAGAGTGAATCTCTGAGTGAAGTCTCCAGATGAAGGTCTGATCCCTGGGCGAAGTCTCTGGATGAAAGCCCAATCTCCGGACAAAGTCACCAGGTGAAGGGCCGATCACTGCGTGATGTCTCCGGAAGAAGTTCCAATCCCTGAGTGAAGTCTTTGGATGAAATGGTGATCGCTGGGTGAAATCGTCGGATTAAGGTGCGAACGCTGGGCGAAATTTCTGGATGAAAGTGCGATCCCTGGGCAAAGACTCCAGATGAAGGTCTGATCCCTGGGTGAAGTCTCCAGATGAAAATCTGACCTTTTGGTGAAGTCCCAAGATGGAGGTCTGATCCGTGTGTGAAATCTCCGGATGAAGATCCAATCCCTGGGCGAAATCTCCGAATGAAGCTCCAATCTCTGGATGAAACTTTCGGATGAAGGTCTGATCCGTGGCTGAAATGCCCGGATGAAGATCTGATCCCTGGGCGAAACCTCCAAATGAAGATCTTTTTTAAATAAATTTAGAGTGTCTAATTATTTTTTCTTTCCAATTAAGGGGCAATTTAGTGTGGCCAATACACCTAACCTTCACATTTTTGGGTTGTGGGGGTGAAACCCACGCAGACACGGGGAGAATATGCAAACTCCACGCCGCCAGTGACCCATGGCCGGGATTCAAACCCGGGTCCTCTGCGTCGTGGGCAGCAGTGCTAACCACTATGCCACGTGCAGCCCCCGAATGAAGATCTGATCCCTGGGTTCAATTTCTGGATGAAGATACGATCCCTGGGTTCAATCTCCGAATTAAGATCTGATCCCTGATTAAACCTCCAGATGAAAATACGATCCTGGGTTCAATCTCCTGATTAAGATCCGATCCCTGGGCAAAGACTCCGGATGAAGATATAATTCTTGGGCGAAATCTCTTGATGAAGGTCTGAACACTTGGCCAAGTTGCTGAGCTGAGAACAATCACTTCCTGGAAGCTGCTGCTTGGAGAAGGTCTATGTGGTTGATGCCCCACCCACCCACTGCTGCAAGGACTCCAACTTCATCTTGGATCGTCTTACGCCCTGGACTGGACATGTTCTGGGCTGATGTGATATTTTTACTGGCACATGGATGATCAGGCATTGGGGAGTGGCCTTGATTCCAGTCAAACCTTTGACTGTATCTCATTAGCAGGATGCAGATCAGTTTCGCGACCGGCTCTGCTGGGAAATGTGACCCGCAATGGCGGGCCGTAACAGAAGATCTGCCATTCTTTCACGTTGGCCTGAAACCGACTCTTGGACCTTCCACTGCATCCCCCACCCCCCCATCCCCCACCCCCACCCATGCCACCCCTAGCATTACACCCACCATGATGGGGAGGAGCATGAGAAATCCCACCCAAAGTCCCTTCACTTGATCCTCTGGGAATAATCGAATGGACTTCCGGTAACAAGACACCCTCTGGGCATTCCATGGCCTTTAACTCTCCATAAACCTCATTCCCTTAAACTGGTAATCTGTTATCAGCAGCAATCTGCTTGATAGCTAACCCCAAAATAGTCCTTTTTTCTGCCTGGCATGGCAGCATCTGCTGCAGTTCTTCCCCAAATTCCTGTCTGACTGATTCTGTACACAGCAAGACTCCTCCTTTGTGACCAGGCCTTGCACCTTACTTTCAATAAGTTTTGATTTGAGTTTCTATCTCCAAGAAAGCAGGTCACATGGATTTGTCTCTGAGTGGATTTAGTATGAAAGTCACATGAACTTGTATCTTGACAGATTTCACATGGGGTCAGATCCCCTCAACAAACTCTTCCACTTTACCTTGAACTAAAGGAGGCTGTTTAAAACATAACCATCTTATTAATTCCAGCATTCATAACAATGTGTATCCATACAGCTAATCATGGCAGGAAGACTCTTTAATTGTTATCTAAATAAAAGCTACAAAAATCAAAGGTTCTCTGCAAATGTAGATATGGAATCAAATATTTTTATTCATTCCATGGAACAGGAAATAAGGGGGTTTTAACATACCTTTTCATTAATTAAATGATCCATTTTGCAAACATCAATCATCTGTTTTTTTCTGCCCGTTGTCTATTTCTCCAGCTATTAATTCTGCTTAATCATAGCACAACACAGAGGAAATTCATTATTTTGGTCATAAACAAATCAACAGCTAAGTTTAGGCAGATATGCTTTATCGGTACACTTGCTGGGTTGGACAGAAAAGATAGATGTTAGTTTCAGAAAAACAAAAGCTATTCAGAACCTATATCTGATCTGGTTCTTTTGGACTTAACTAAAATGCCCATTCATCTATTGTTATTATCAGCAGACATTTGAATTACCTCCCCTACCAACTGGAAGCAATGTGTTCCAAGTCAACCTGTGACACAAGTAAAGCATTGCTTAAAAATTGCACTATGCTATGTAAAAAGTAATGGAAAATGGAAAAAACATCAAACTATTCTGAAAATGTTATTGTTGCCCCAATCTAAGAATAGCCAACCCCCTCCTGAGCCACCAAAATGATGAAAAGAAGTTTAATTTTGTGAACAGAAATTCCTGCCAATGACCTTGAGCTCGAATTCTCAGTGAATAATGAAGTGTTACTTTGGCCCATTTCAGTGAACAATTAAAAATAAACTCCAAACTCTAAACAATATATTTAATGCATTAACTATTCCACCATTAGCTCGTTCCTGCCACAATTTCATTTCTTCAGACATTCATCGACACCGTGGAAACAAGTATCAATTTGATTTTCTTTTCTGTGTGCTGAGAGAAGACATTTGCTGTTTTGGAAAGAAATAGTTACTAGCCCTTTGAACAAAGAACAAAGAAAAGTACAGCACAGGAACAGGCCCTTCGGCCCTCCAAGCCTGTGCCGATCATGATGCCCTAATTTTAACAGAAACCTACTGCCCTTACTCGGTCCATATCCCTCTATTTCCTCCTTATTCATGTACCCATCCAGATGCCTCTTAAATGTTGCTAATGTGCCTGCTACTACCACATCCTCTGGCAGCGCGTTCCAGACACCCACTACTCTCTGCGTGAAAAACGTACCCCGCACATCTCCCTTAAATGTTCACCCTCTCACCTTGAACCTGTGCTCCCTTGTAATTGACACTTCCACCCTTGGAAAAAGCCTCTGACTATCCACCCTATCTATGGCTCTCATAATTTTGTAGACCTCTATTAGGTCTCCTGTCAGCTTCCGTCTTTCCAGTGAAAACAATCTTAGTTTATTCAACCTCTCCTCATAGCCAACACCCTCAAGACCAGGCAACATCCTGGTGAACCTTCTTTGCACTCTCGCCAAAGCTTCCACGTCCTTCTGATAATGTGGTGACCAGAACTGCATGCAATACTCCAAATGCGGCCTAACCAAGGTTATATATAGCTGCAACATGATTTCCCAACTCCCGTACTGGCTGATGAAGGCAAGCATGCCATATGCCTTCTTAATCACCTTGGCCAACTGTTAGGGAATTGTGGACCTCCATGCCCAGATCCCTCTGTATGTTAAAGTTCCTAAGGGTTCTGCCATTTACAGTATAATTTATATCTAGATTTGATCCTCCAAAATGCATCACGTACCATTTATCTGAATTAAATTCCATCTGCCATTTCTGTGCCTAAGTCTCCAATCTATCTATATCCTGCTGTATCCTCTGACAGTCCTCATCACTATCCACAATTCCACCAACCTTTGTATCGTCTGCAAACTTACTAATCAGGCCAGTTACATTTTCCTCCAAATCATTTATATATACTTCAAGCAGCAAAGGTCCCCTCACTGATCCCTGCGGAACACCACTAGTCACAACCCTCCATTCAAAAAAGCACCCTTCCACTGCTCCCCTCTGTCTTATATGACCAAGCCAGTTCTGCATCTATCTTGCCAGCTCACCCCTGATCCCGTGTGACTTTACCTTCTGTACCAGTCTGCCATGAGGGACCTTGTCAAAGGCCTTACTGGAGTCCATGTAGACAACATTCACCGCCCTACTTTTATCAATTCTCTTTGTCACTTCCTTGATAAACTCAATCAAGTTTGTGAGACTCGGCCTCCCCTTCACAAAACATTGTGCCTCTCGCTAAAATGTCCATTCGCTTCCAAATGAGAGTAAATCCTGTCTTGAAGAATCCTCTCCAATAATTTCCCTACCACTGACGTAAGGCTACCAGCCTGTAATTTCCTGGATTATCCTTGCTACACTTCTTAAACAAAGGAACAACATTAGCTATTCTCCAGTCCTCCGGGACTTCACCTCGAGACCGTGAGGATACAAAGATTTCTGCCAAGGCCCCAGCGATTTCCTCCCTTGTCTCCTTCAATATTCTGGGGTACACCCCATCAGGCCCTTGGGACTTATCTACCTTAATGTTTTTCAAGACACCCAACACCTCCTCCTTCTTGATCTCAATGTGACCCAGACTATCTGCACACCCTTCTCCAGACTCATCATCCACCAAGTCCTTCTCTTTGGTAAATACTGATGCAATGTACTCATTCAGTACCTTGCCCATTTCCTCTGGTTCCATGCATAGATTCCCTCCCCTGTCCTTGAGTGGGCTACCCTCTTGCTCTTTATGTATGTTTAAAAAGCCTTGGGATTTTCCTTAATCATGTTTGCCAACAACTTTTCGTGACCTCTTTTAGCCCTCCGGACTCCTTGCTAGCCCTCCTGACTACTTGTTTAAGTTCCTTCCTACTTTCCTTATAGTGTTCACGGGCTTCGTCTGTTCCCAGTCTTCTAGCCCTTCCTTTTCAAGAGGAGAAAAAAAAAACGTGGGAGAACGGGAATTAGTGTTGACGAAAAAGACGATCTTTCTGTCTGATGAATACTGATCTACACTTTAGTGCAGGGTAGTCAACTTAAAGCAGAAGGTGACTATGTAGCTAAGTGCTATTCAATATGCAGTAAAACATAAAACATCCTTAATCAGCCATAGTTCACAAGATGCTGTAGGCATCTCTCTGTTCAATGTAATTCTGCGCACTCCTCTCATTCCCCTTCCATTACATTCTGATATTATCCACCCACCCATCCCTTGCCCGACCTGGCTTGTTCTTTCCAGATGTTTCACCTTCCATTGTCGTCAATATCAGACTCTCACGCCGCCTTTTCCAGCGGTTGGATTTTTCAGTTCCTGCTTCTTCACTTCAGCGAAAAGCCCACTGGACTCTGATTTTCCTGCGGACCAATTCATTGGTTCCTCATTCCAAGGATCCTTCACCAGAGCCACATTGCAAAGGTCGTAATCCTCTTCTCATCAGCCTCGATAAGGGTCCAGCTCTTGTACCCAAACAGCGCAATGCCCCACACTAGGGATTTTGCAAGTTGTTTTCTCAGGTGCAGGCCTGTGTTGGATGTCCTCCCTCCAAATTTCATTCAGCTGACGTGTCATGATATCCACATTAACATATCATGGTGCAATCACACACACACACTGATGGACAGGTAGATGGACCAACCAACACACAATATCACAGCCAATCACCAGTGAGAGCACACGCACTATAAAACAGCGAACACCACATTTCCCGCTCATTCTACCAGGAGATAGCTCAGAGCTCACAGCTTGCCACTCAGACATACACCATGTGCTGAGTGCCTCACTAAGATAGTGCGAGGGCTGGGTCCACAGGTTAGCTGGTGAAGTACGAACCACAGCCAGAAGTTAATAGTTATTATTGTACAGAATAATAAAACAGAGTCGTACCATCTACAACCGTGTTGGTCCGTTTGTGTATCGGAACACCCAACACGACATGACGAGCTGTAGAACAGGCAGATCTCACCACTTTGTAAATTTACTTCTTTGTACACAATTATTTTACTTCTGAAAATACTGGCATTTGAGGTCCTGTGGGCAGTTGTTCAATATCACAGAAGCTGCAATGTAAGCAATAGTGTGAAGTAGGAGTGATTGTGTAAATACTGCATTAAAGTAGGGTGACGCAGTCACCCTGTTTGCATTGATCTGTCTTTTATGTTATAAAAACAGAAAACGCTGGATAAACTAAACAGGCCTGGCCACATCTGTGCAGAGAAACAAAGTTAATGTTGCCAGTTCAGTATGAGTCTTCTCCACTCAAACCGTTATCCAGCATTTTCTGCGTTTATTTCAAATTTTCAGCACCCGCAGTATTTTGTCTGTAGTTTTGTTTTTTAGGTGAATTTGAGGAAACAAAAACAATTTGAATTGGTCTTTGTTGCACACCCAGGAAGAATATTGTGGAAAAGTGGTCTAATTTAGGAGACACCCCGTGAGAGAGACCCCCGGCAGAGACCCGCCAATTACAGAGGCCCATCCCTAGAAGGGAGACCCCTGCCCGGAGGCCTCCCATAAGAGAGACCCCTGGCCGGAAGCCGCCCATAAGAGAGACCCTTGCCTGGAATCTAGAAAGCAGTCCAGACAGAGGCGGTGAAAAAAAATCACTGTGCAATACACTGTCTCAGGCAGAGGAAGCAGCACCTGAAAATTCCTGAAAAGAAAAAAAGAGTCAAGGAATTGCTTTAACTAGGCTGTGATTGACAGCTTCCACACACATCCAGCTGTCTGTATTGTTTAATTCCTCTCCGTTCATGCTTGAGTGGCTTTCAAGTAGTCAGGCGTGAAACTAACCGCAATGTTTAGAAACATCTAGCAATGATTAACAGCTCCTGGATCACATCAAAGACAGTTAAGTGCTTTCTGCAGAGAAAAAGAGGAAGTCAGAGCACTTAAAGCACTGAACTGATTAGCTTCACAGTTGACTACTTGACAGGGGTCTCTCTTTTGGGGGATCTCTGGCAGAGCCTCTGTATTGCGGGGGCAGCAAGGTAGTACAAGTGGATAGCACTGTGGCTTCACAGCACCAAGGTCCCAGGTTCGATTCCCCTCTGGGTCACTGTCAGTGTGGAGTCTGCATGTTCTCCCCGTGTCTGCGTGGGTTTCCTCTGGGTGATCCGGTTTCGTCCCACAGTCCAAAGGTCATGCAGGTTAGGTGGATTGGTCATGCTAAATTGCCCTTAGTGACGAAAAAGGTCAGGAGGGGTTATTGGGTTACGGGGATAGGGTGGATGTGAGGGCTTAAGTGGGTCGGTGCAGAGTCGATGGGCCGAATGGCCTCCTTCTGCACTATATGTTCTATGTTCTATGTCTCAGGTGGGGGTCTCTGTAATTGGAGAGTCTCTGGTGAGGGTCTTTGTAAATGGGGGTTCTTTGATGGCGGTCTCTGTAATTGGGGGGTCTCTGCTGTGGATCTCTGTAATAGAGTCTCTAATGGGGGCCTCTGTAATAGGGGGCCCACTGTTGGGAGTGTCTCCCATGGGGGGTCTCCGGTGGAGTACCTGTAATTGGGGGGATCGCTGGTGTAGGGCTCTGTAATTGGGGTGATATCCATGGGGGTTTCTCTCATGGGGCCTCCAAGCGTGAGCGAAAATCATTTGCAATTCATCTCCGGGTGGTGGACATAGGGCATGATTCTCCCCAAACATTTCTAAGTTAATTTGTGGGAGGGTTTTCAGCGAGTTCCCCTCCGCTATTCAATGACACTTAGTCATTTTCTTTGCCCTGGGGAGTTTCTCACCGGTTTAGCCCACACTTACATTGCGATTCTCCAGCCTCAGTATGCTTGTTCAAGCGAAACAAGGCCGGTGAACAGCGGGAGAGGCAGAAAGTGAGAACCGAGCCAGGCGACAAACAGCTTGCGATGCAACCGGCCCGCGCCCATAGGCAATATCGGGATCAGGCCATTAGTATGGTGAGAAATGAATTATCACCACTTAAGCCCCATTTCTATACAATTAACGAGAGCCTCCCCATATCCAACGACGTCCCATTATTCATTGGTCTCCCCAGCAAGTGGTCACACTGGCGCCGATTAGTACTCCTTTTGAAAAACGAAAACCTGGCGGAAGGGCTTCTGTGGCGAGGCAAGGAGGTGAGTAGCCATCTTTGCTCACAGGCAAAGAGCCCGGGGGCACTGGACGTGCCACGCCAGTACTTGGTGGGGGCTGGGGACCCTTGGCTGGGGGTGGGGTACCTTCCGCAGTTGTGGGCTGCCATGGGAGGCGCTGGGGGGGCAACCAGGGGGCAACTGTGCATGGCACCACCATGCCAACCCCTGGATCCTGTGTACCAGTTCCTGGAGCAACCCGTGTCCCTGCCTGTCTGCCCCACCAACCACCCATAACCCCCACCGATTGCCGAGGCCTCTGGCTGAATGGCTGAAAGCTATTGCTAATAGGGAATTGGCAATGGTGGTTAAGTGAGCACTTCACACAACCCAAGTGGATTCCCAAGGGTGGGCGGGCCATGTAGCATGTGGGAGTCACTGTGCTTGAACACTGCAGGAGGCAATAATGCAACAGCCAACATCCGAACACCCAGAGGTTGGTACACAGCTCCGGGGACATGTCCATGTACGGAGGAGGGTGGGTGAGTGCCACAGGGACTGGGAGATGCCTGGAGAGATGGGCCAAGTGTTCGGAGGCCAGCCCGCATTGCGGAAGAAAGTGACTGAGGCATCATACTAGTTATGCACAAAGGTGACTATTTAGTTTTACAATTTCCCACTCTCCCGATGGTGCTGCCCCCTTCCCCGGTGCCCTCAGTGATTCTCGATGTGCTTTGCCCTCCTAGCTCGACTGCTACATCTTGGTGTTTCCCTGGGATGCACATCTGAGGTGGAGGCAGCCAGCTGCTTACCTCGTCCAGTGGCCTTCGATGCTCCTGGTGGGCATTCTCTGAGGGCTCTGAGGCCGGAGGGCCCCAGCTCACTTGTCGGCAGCTCATGCCATCCTGTCTCATGTGCTGGCTGTGAGACGCAGCCTCATCAGAGGAGTGGGCCCCGGGGGAGTTGGTGGCCACTATAGGATGGGTTAAGGTTGGCACCCGGTGCCCCTCCTACCACTCAGTGCCCACAGGGCCCTGGGGTTCACCTTGGGACAGCAGGGGGGGTGGGGTAGGTTCGAGCCGCAGCTGCCCTTGCAACATCTGGCTCTTTCAGCCTTGGCGGTTCCCCATGATCCATACCATTGGTGTCAATGCCCTTGGCGATGCTCCTCAGTGACTGGGACATTCTCTGCAGCGCCTCGGCAATGCCCATCTGTGGCTGGGGCAAGCTCCACAGCGCCTCGGCTCGGCACCCAGGGGGTCTCCCAGGCCATTGGATGGGTAGTCAGAGTCAGTGCAGGGTGGCCCCCTCCACCCCCTGGAACACTGTCCTTGTGCCCAGATGCCAGGGTGTCACAGCCAAGTGTCAGGGCTTGAGGGGGGCCATGCCCATGAAAGGAGCATTGGGGGGGGGCGGTTTGAAGCGTGTGTGTCTGCAGGGCAGGTAAGTAGGAGAATTTCGGAAGTTGGGGGGTGATGGGTGGGGGCCCTGGAAGGGAAAGGGTGCTGTAAGGGGGAATGGCGGCCCTGAAGAGGGGGTGCGCCCAGCGACCCTATAGCAGGGTGTCCTCATTTCAGGGGTATGGACTAGTTATCATATGTGTATGAGGGTGACATTGCCCATGGGTGGGGGGGTGTGGAGGATGCAGGAGCTCATTTAGAGATCAGGGCACCCTTTCAAAATGTTGGCCTGATCTCTGAGTTCAGCTCCCCAGTGCTAAAAGAAATTAATTTTTTAAAAATAAATTTAGAGTACCCAATTCATTTTTTCCAATTAAGGGGCAATTTAGCGTGGCCAATCCACCTAGCCTGCACATCTTTGAGTTGTGGGGGCGAAACCCACGCAAACATGGGGAGAATGTGCAAACTCCACACGGACAGTGACCCAGAGCCAGGATCGAATCTGGGACCTTGGTGCCGTGAGGCAGCAGTGCTAACCACTGCGCCATCGTGCTGCCCTTCCAGTGCTAAAAGAAATTCTAAGGGCGCGATTCTCCGGAAAGATTTCTATGTGTGGTAGCGAACGGGAATTGCCGCGAGCTTCCTGGTGCGAGGCCGGCAGCGCTATTCAACCTTAATTGGTCCACTTAACGAGGCCTCACGGGCTACTCGCCGCAAATGAGGGCTCACCAGCTGATTTGCCGGGACCACGCTCGCCAGCCCCGCGACAACAAAAGTCGAGCAGCACTTCAGCTGCCCTTGCTCTGCCAATCACAGCCTGCTCGTAACAATGGCCGCGAGGAGACCTGCCCCAGGATTCAGGGACGATGACCTGGGAGGCTCCTGGACATGGTGGATGGCCAGATGACCTGTTCCCCTGAGGGTCCCGGGGTGTCAGCCATAGGGAAGTCAGTGCTGTGTGGCATGAGGTGGCATTGGCAGTGAGGTCGGGGAGTATGACCAGGAGGACTGGCCACCAGTCCAGGAAGGTCAATGACTGACACCGGGCAGCATGGGTGAGTAGACACAAATGCCCTCCACTCCTCCCTGAAACATTTCAGCCCCCCAACCCTTCCTCCACCCCCTCCCCGCTTTAACACCCCCAACAATTCCTTCACACACCCCTTTCCACCACTGTGATCCATGAGTGTGGCTACCGTTGCCACCTCTCTGTCTGCTCAGGAAAAGCTTGCCCACAATCACCGAGAGAGCGCCTAGACTGGCGGTGGTGCGCCAGACATCAGAACCCTCGCTACCTTCGAGAAGTGTACCCTGGAGGTGACCGGTGTGGCTGAGGACAGGGCGATCACCAATGCGGAGGCTGGCGGATGCTGCAGAGGTGAGGAACCACCTGACCCCACCTGGGGGACCTGCCAAACGTGAGTTGTTATTGCCATACTGACTGACTCATCCCTCCCACTGACCATACGTCCATTCTCCTGCAGGTCCTCCAGCCGACAATGCCCCCCTATCCCGGGCAGCATTCTTTCCAGCCTCCCATTAGGCCACCTCGGAAGAGAGCTCCAAGGATGCCACCGTACTAGCTGCGTCACAGCTGTCATCCCCACCCTCCACCAGCGCAGATACAGGCACCTCGGTGGGATATTTTAGTGGTCAGGATTCTGGGGCAAAATCTGGTGAGCACCACACAGCTGCTGATGCACATCAGATGGAGGCAGGAACACCCAAGCGAGACAGCAGCCGGAGGTCAGTGGAGAGCCTGGTACACAACGTCGGCACCATGAGTGAAGGTGTCCGAGGCGTCACGCAGTCAGTGACGGCCACGGTTGTACCTTGTGTTGCCCTATTTTGTATTCTATTTTATTTTATTTTATTTTCATGTACTTAATGATCTGTTGAGTTGCTCGCAGAAAAATACTTTTCACTGTACCCCGGTACACGTGACAATAAACAAAATCTAAATAAGCAAAATCCAAATCTTGACAGAATGTCCGCCTCACTGGGGGATGTCACCCAGTATCAGGCTGACCTTGAGGTTCATCTCTCAGATGGAAATGGCCAAGGCGCTGCGGAGCTTGTCCCAGTCGCAGGTGGGCATTGCCGAGGTGCTGCGGAGCATGGCCCAGTCACTGCGGAGAATCACCGAGAGCGTCAACATGATAGTGCATGCATCGGGGAGGCGCCAGGGCTGGCAGAGCCAGCTGATGCAGGGGCAACCGGGGCTCGAACCAGCTGGCCCTCTGTCCCAAGGTCAACCCCAGGGCTCTATAGGTACCGATCTGGAGGAGGGTGCGCTGGGTGCCAACCCGGACCCGCCCCATGGAGTGGCAACAGGGGCCAGCAGGTCCCCCAAGTTCCAGCCCTCTGATGAGGCCGCATTTCAAAGTCAGCACACGGGGCAGGGCAGCAGGGTTGTGCATGTGTCGACAACAAGTGAGCCAGGGCCCTTCGGCTCCCAGAGGATGTCGGCCAGAGGTATCGAAGGCCACAGGATGAGGTAAACAGCCGGCTGCCTCCACCTTCTGAGGACACAACTAGACGTAGTGGTAGAGCTAGGAGGGCCAAGCACATCAAGTATCACTGAGGACACCGAGGAATAGGTAAGGGGTAAGAGGGGTGGCACCATTGGGAGAGGGAGGAATTGTTACACACAATAAACACCTTTGTGCACAACCAGTATGATGCCTGTCACTTTCTTCCGCAATGCGCGCAATCGCACTCACCCACCCTCTGGCTGTGACCCCTCCCCGTAGCACTCACCCACCCTCCGGCTGTGTCCCGTTCCCGTGGCACTCACCCACCCTCTGGCTGTGTCCCCTCCCCTTGGCACTCACCCACCCTCCGGCTGTGTCCCGTTCCCGTGGCACTCACCCACCCTCCGGCTGTGTCCCGTTCCCGTGGCACTCACCCACCCTCCGGCTGTGTCCCGTTCCTGTGGCACTCACCCACCCTCCGGCTGTGTCCCGTTCCCGTGGCACTCACCCACCCTCCGGCTGTGTCCCCTCCCCGTGGCACTCACCCACCCTCCGGCTGTGTCCCGTTCCCGTGGCACTCACCCACCCTCCGGCTGTGTCCCGTTCCCGTGGCACTCACCCACCCTCCTGTCGTGGACATGTCCCCGGAGCTATATCCCATCCCCTGGGTGTTCTGATGTTGGCTGCTTTGTGTGTGGTGCTGCCTCCCACAGCGTTCAAGCACAGTGTCCAGGCATCAAGATGTGATTGGGATACAAGGCAATGACTCCCACATGCTACATGGCCCACCCACCCACAGGGATCCACTTGGGTTGTGTGAAGTGCGCACTTAACCACATTTGCCAATTCCTTATCAGCAATAGCCTTCAGCCGCAAGAAGGCTCGGCAGCCGATAGGGGGGTTATGGGTGATCGGTGGGGCAGATGGGCAGGGACAATGGTTGACCCCGGAACTGGTACACCCGATCCAGATGTTGGCAGGGTGGTGCAGTGAGCGGTTGCCTCCCGGTTGCCCCGCAGTCCCCCATCCTTCCATGATGCCCCACCACTGCGGAGAGTCCCCCACCCCCCACCGACGGCCCCCCACCCCCAGCCGAGCACTGGGGTGGCAAGCCCAGCATCCCTGGGCTCCTTGCCTGTGAGCAAAGATGCTACTCACCTCCTCGGCTCCCCACAGAAGCACTGCCGCCAGGTTCACGTTTTTAGAAAGGACTGCTAATCAGTGCCAGCGTGACCACTTGCTGGGGAGGCCGCTTAATGACGGGAGGCTATTGGAAAAGGGATGGCTCTCGTTAATTGTATGGAAATTGCGCTTAAATGGTGATAATTGGTTTCTCGCCATGCTCGGCGAGATCTCGATTTCGCTTTTGGGAGCGGGCCGGTTATATCGCAAACTGTTTGGTGCCTGGCGCGGTTCTCATTTCGGCCTCTCCTGCTATTCACCGGCCTCATTTCGCTCGAGCGCCAGCGCAATGAGGCCGGAGGATCGCGCCCAATGATTCTACTGACCCACAAGGAGTACAGGAGATAGAGGGGTGCATCCTCTGTAATGAGGTTAATTCTGATATTGCTGTAACTTCTGCATGTTATGGTGCACCGCCCCCGCCTTTAGCAGGAGCTGGGTCGATGGCCGGAATCACCACAGATAATATCACAGAGGCAGATTGAAGGTGGGATCACAGCTTTCATGATTTTAACCCTTGCCCAAACATTTCCTGCCAGTTGGGGAAGGTGGCATGGTTAGAATTGCTGCCTCGAAGTTTTTCCCAAATGGAATAACAGGTACAAATGTGAGAAGTGCCATCATTAATCTGCACATTTGTACTTCATGTGCGGGCTGTAAAACAGCAGTCATAAAGGAGTTATTTTTATTATGATAGCTGAAGCGGAACCCACTTCCACAGAAGTGGTTAAAAGGTTGTTTTGGCTTTTGAAAAACTAGGCACTGGAACAAGTCACGCATCAGTCGAGTGGACTTTAACCCAAGAACCCAACCTGCTCAGGCTAGAAAGTTTTAGCTCAACCCTTTGCTCAAAGTTTGTCATTTTAATCTTTACTGCACAATGCCACCAATCACATTCTGTTGGCAGTTCAACACACATGCGTTTGCTGTTCATTATGTTTCCTTAATTATTTATCCTACATATTAAGTTATATTGGGATTTGTGTGATTTACCTCTCACAGAATAGAAATAGCATCAATCAGGGAACATTTGGCATGAATCCAATCAGATCATAAGCTTTCAGAAAGGTTGGCTAAACTGTATAAAAGAAGCAAAACGTTTAAGATACACCTACATGGGGGGCCGACTCAAATAGACAGGGCGGTTATTACAGCTGCAAATATTACTAGATTATATTTATTTCTCATACCATGTGAGCCCTCTGTAATAGCTGTTTCTTTCACAGTAATTAGAATAATATTAGTTTACAGAAATGTAAATGGCGTTCACAATGTTATTACAAAGATGAGCTAAAAGGTGAGCATTACGATAATGCAAGGAGAAAGGCACATACACAGACACACACACACAGACACATAGACACAGAGACACACACAGACACACACCCGCACACAGACACACACTCACAGACACACACACACACATTTGCAAACAAGCAACCACGGACCTTATTTAGAAAAGTGTCATCATATGTTTTGGTGGAAATTATGGAATGTTTCCAGATGTCTCCTGTAATGATGTCAACTTTGCGGAAATAAGTAACTTGTAGCCTATAATTACCCCTGACACAAATTATGCTAGAAGGAATCATTTAGGCTCCCTACCCCAGGTCCCATTTTTCAAAAAAGTGATAATTAAAGATATGTTTTCAGTGGTACAATATGTGCCTGTGTGATTAGGCCCATATTGTTGCATTCCCACTTTCTAGATTATATGTCATTTACCTTTCGGACAATAAAAAATAGTTCTATAGTGAAAATCCACCTATTACAATCTGCCCAAAACAAATTATTATAACTACAGAGTAATTTAAGTTAATATAATCGTACTATACAAATCATCAGAAAAATGTAATTTAAGGGGACTATTTGTGTAGTCACCTCTGGGACATGAATTTGATTCCAGGACAGGCAGATGGGATAAAAGCCTCCTCCTTCAGATGGCTTTTCAAGATTGCACAAGGAATGAGTTGCACAGTCGCAATCCGTTCCAAATAGTCATGACTCCGCACCATAGTTCACAGTTCATGCGAAATGGTTGCGTTCCCAACTATTAGCATTTTTTACACTGGCTTACTGCCATTTGAAAGAAACAAAGAACTTGCATTTATAAAGTACCTCTTATGTTATCTGGATGCCCCAAAGCACTTTACAGGCAATGAATTACTTTCAAAGTGTAATCATTATTGTAATGCATGTAAATACATCAACCAATTTGTTCACAGCAATGTCCCACAAACCGTAATAAGATAAATTACCAGATAATCTGTTTTGATTGAGTAATAACTGCTGGTCAAGGGTACAGGTTAAAATTCTCCTGCTTTTTCTCAAATCGACGTATGGCAAACAGGGCTAATATTCAACATCTCACCCAAAGACTTCTTACAATGCAGCACTCTCAGTATGAGTGTCAGCCTGGATTAGATACTCAAGCCTCTGGAGTGGGCCTTGAACCTACAACCATCTGCTGCAGAGAATCCAGCTGCCACTAAACCAAAGTTGACACAAATTAGGAAAAGAGAAGGCTAGACTTTAAATTGTACTTGCTCAAAATTAATTCAAGAGCACAAATTTAACACTGTGGTGAATTGTTTACTTCAGTGGTCTAAATGACTCAACTTAGCAAACTGCAGATCTAATTACTTTCAGTAATCCTTTTTAAATGAATGGTAATGAAAATGAGAAAGGTTATAAAATGAATGGGTGACGCACTCCACCATTTTACAGCCCAAGCTGTGATGGTGAAAATGATCTCAGATTCAAGTCAATACGACAGAAGAGTTTGATTTTAGTTGTTCATGATGTGCCAGTTAAAATGATTGTTGCTCTATGTTGAGGTTTATGTTGAGTCCTTTTCTTTTAAAACCATTCCGAGTGCATAATATATGCAATGAACCTTTTTTGCAACATTACAATTGTCATAATATACACCAGTATATTATGGTGCAGACACACACACTGATGGACATGCAGTGGGACCAATCAGCATACACAACACCGCAGCCAATCCCCAGTGAGAGCACACGCACTATAAAGACAGGGGACAGGAGAGTTCCCGCTCATTCTAGTAGCAGCCAGCTCGGAGCACAGAGCTCACAGCCTGCAACACAGACATTCACCATGTGCTGAGTGCATCACCTGGTTCAGACTAGACAAGGGTCAACAATTAAAGCTGGTATTGCATTTACCCACAGTTCAAGTATGTTAATATAGTTAACCATATAATAAAATAGAGTTGCACCTCTTCCAGTGTTGGTGACCTGTTTGTGATCCAGAACACCAACACATCATGATACCAGGATTGGTTGCATACTAGCACTTCTGAGACCCACCTGCAACTAATCACCATTCCGGCATCCTGAAGTATGGAGAACATCAACCCGCCGCCGCCGCTCCGCATCGCCAGCAATTACGATGTTGGACTCTTTGATCTGTTCTGTTATCCTGTTTCATCGTTCCAGTAGTTTGTATATAATGTTCATTTTGTTGTTGGTGTGACACCCTATTTCTCTGCACCAGGCACCTTCCCGTGTAAATAGATTAGCCTCATGTACATAGTCATGTAAATAGCATGCACACACATAGTCAGGTACATTTGCTACATGATATTTATTGTCACGCAGACACATGTTCTTTATATTAAAGGGGGGATGTCATAATATACACCAGTATATTATGGTGCAGACACACACACACACACACGGACACACAGTGGGACCAATCAGCAGACACAACACCGCAGCCAATCCCCAGTGAGAGCACACGCACTATAAAGACAAGGGACAGGAGAGTTCCCGCTCATTCTAGTAGCAGCCAGCTCGGAGCACAGAGCTCACAGCCTGCAACACAGACATTCACCATGTGCTGAGTGCATCACCTGGTTATGACTAGGCAAGGGTCAACAGTTAAAGCTGGTATTGCATTTACCCACAGTTCAAGTATGTTAATATAGTTAACCTTATAATAAAATAGAGTTGCACCACTTCCAGTGTTGGTGACCTGTTTGTGATCCAGAACACCCAACACATCAACAATATGACATTGCATGGAATTAGAAAAGTTAATTCACCTCATCAAGTCTGTTCTTGCCACTGGCCCTGTATAGTCATTACATGCAATATTTTAGCGTAGACTCTAACCAACTTAATTAACTTGTAATTATAAACATCCCTTGATCTCTAAAATGACCAAATGAAACTGCATAGCATTCATCCAAACCTACATCTCCCTTGTTCACCCTTAGCTAAATACCCTCCACAAGTGACACTCTTATTTCCAAAAACCATTAAACAGTCTGGAATATTTGATTAGTTCAATCCCATATCCTTCAGTTCTGTTCTGAACAACATAGTCAACTTTCTGAAGCGGTCTATTAACATGCCATGAACTGCTTGTGTTGGATGCCTCTTTAACACATCCAGGTAGAACTAATTTTTCCAGTCAAATGGCGCTTAAGGTTTACTCATTTTGAACCGCCAGTTCTGTACACAATTCAACATAAATTACCCATTTACATCTAAGTAACTTATCTTTATCATAATTCTAAAGAACTGGATCTTCAATCATCTATTCTGCATTTAAACCAAGTTGAACTCCATGGGATACATTTTTATGAGCATGATTGTGCAAAATAGAAGACAGAGAGTCAGCAGCCGATTTAACATTGCTCCCACTTGACCTCCATTGACTTCAGAATAGGGTTGTTGTAGTGGGAGACTTTAATTTTCCTCACATTGACTGGAAATCCCTTTGGGCTAGGGGTCTGGATGGTGAGGAATTTGTTAAGTGTGTCCAAGAAGGTTTTATGGAACAACATGTGGATAGTCCGACTAGAGAGGGGGCTTTAATGGACCTAGTACTTGCGAACAAGCCCGGGCAGGTCATCAATGTTGCAGTGGGGGAACATGTGGCGAACAGTGACCACAATTCCGTCAGCTTTCAGATAATCATGGAAAAGGACGAATGTTGTCCAAGGGTGTTGTACCCTCAATAACGACGCTTAGAGAGTAAAACGGTAAAGAAGGCTTTAATAAGTTAAGAACTAGCCTGGTGCCGAGACGGGTGCTAACAGAGGTGCCGCCCGCAAGGCGGCCCCTTATATACGGCTCCCAGATGGGCGGAGCCAGAGGCGGAGTTCCCCAGGGTTCCAAGCCCGGTCTTAAAGGAGACATCACCTTACATGATGACAAGGGTACAGTATTACAGTAACCGTTCATCACATTCAGCCCCTGTTTTTAAAAAAAAGTCTGACGGGGGTGAAGTGCCATCATAAGTCCATTCATCTCGGTGGCACAAGTTTCAGGTTTGGGGATGATAATACTCTGAAGTCGCTGAAAAGAGTGGAGATCCCTTACAATATTGCCGAAGTGAATCATTTCATTTTTTTTTAAAAAATATTTTATTGAAAATTTTTGGTCAACCAACACAGTACATTGTGCATCCTTTACACAATATTATAACAACACAAATAACAATGACCTATTTTATAAACAGAAAATGAATAAATAATAAATAACAAAAACGAAAACTAACCGTAATTGGCAACTGCCTTATCACAAGTAACACTCTCCAAAAATATAATTTAACAGTCCAATATATAATTATCTGTAGCAACGACCTATACATATTATACAGTATATATTAACAACCCTGAGAGTCCTTCTGGTTCCTCCTCCCCCCCCCCACCCACCCCTCCCCCCCCACTCCCCCCCCCCCCCACCCCCCCCACCCCCAATCCTGGTCTGCTGCTGCTGCCTTCTTTTTTCCATTCCATCTATCTTTCTGCGAGGTATTCGACGAACGGTTGCCACCGCCTGGTCAACCCTTGAGCCGACCCCCTTAGGACGAACTTAATCCGCTCTAGCTTTATAAACCCCGCCATGTCATTTATCCAGGTCTCCACCCCTGGGGGCTTGGCTTCTTTCCACATTAGCAATATCCTACGCCGGACTACTAGGGACGCAAAGGCCAAAACATCGGCCTCTCTCGCCTCCTGCACTCCCGGCTCTTGTGCAACCCCAAATATAGCCAACCCCCAGCTTGGTTCGACCCGGACCCCCACTATTTTTGAAAGCACCTTTGTCACCCCCATCCAAAACCCCTGTAGTGCCGGGCATGACCAAAACATATGGGTATGATTCGCTGGGCTTCTCGAGCACCTCGCACACCTATCCTCCACCCCAAATAATTTACTGAGCCGTGCTCCAGTCATATGCGCCCTGTGTAATACCTTAAACTAAATCAGGCTTAGCCTGGCACACGAGGACGACGAGTTTACCCTGCTTAGGGCATCTGCCTACAGCCCCTCCTCGATCTCCTCCCCCAGCTCTTCTTCCCATTTCCCTTTTAGTTCATCTACCATAGTCTCCCCTTCGTCCCTCATTTCCCTATATATATCTGACACCTTACCATCCCCCACCCATGTCTTTGAGATCACTCTGTCCTGCACCTCTTGTGTTGGGAGCTGCGGGAATTCCCTCCCAGACTCGCGAACTTCCCATCCACAAACAGATCTTTCAGTTGCGTTATTCCTGCTCTTTGCCACATTCCATATCCCCCATCCATTCCCCCCAGGGCAAACCTATGGTTGTTTCTTATCGGGGACCCCCCAAGGCTCCAGTCTTTCCCCTATGCCGTCTCCACTGTCCCCAAATCTTCAGTGTAGCCACCACCACCGGGCTTGTGGTGTAGTTCCTCGGTGAGAACGGCAATGAGGCTGTCACCATAGCCTGTAGGCTAGTCCCCCTACAGGACGCCCTCTCTAATCTCTTCCACACCGCTCCCTCCTCCTCTCCCATCCACTTACTCACCATTGAAATATTAGCAGCCCAATAATATTCACTTAGGCTCGGTAGTGCCAGCCCCCCCCTATCCCTGCTACGCTGTAAGAATCCCTTCCTCACTCTCGGGGTCTTCCCGGCCCACACAAAACCCATGATGCTCCTTTCAATCCTTTTAAAAAAAGCCTTCGTGATCACCACCGGGAGGCACTGAAACACAAAGAGGAATCTCGGGAGGACCACCATCTTAACCGCCTGCACCCTCCCTGCCAGTGACAGGGATACCATATCCCATCTCTTGAAATCCTCCTCCATTTGTTCCACCAACCGCGTTAAATTTAACCTATGCAATGTGCCCCAATTCTTGGCTATCTGGATCCCCAGGTAACGAAAGTCCCTTGTTACCTTCCTCAATGGTAGGTCCTCTATTTCTCTACTCTGCTCCCCTGGATGCACCACAAACAACTCACTTTTCCCCATGTTCAATTTATACACTGAAAAATCCCCAAACTCCCCAAGTATCCGCATTATTTCTGGCATCCCCTCCGCCGGGTCTGCCACATATAGTAACAAATCGTCCGCATACAAAGATACCCGGTGTTCTTCTCCTCCTCTAAGTACTCCCCTCCACTTCTTGGAACCCCTCAACGCTATCGCCAGGGCTCAATCGCCAGTGCAAACAATAATGGGGACAGAGGGCATCCCTGCCTTGTCCCTCTATGGAGCCGAAAATATGCAGATCCCCGTCCATTCGTGACCACGCTCGCCATCGGGGCCCTATACAACAGCTGCACCCATCTAACATACCCCTCTCCAAAACCAAATCTCCTCAACACCTCCCACAAATAATCCCACTCCACTCTATCAAATGCTTTCTCGGCATCCATCGCCACTACTATCTCCGTTTCCCCCTCTGGTGGGGGCATCATCATTACCCCTAACCGCCTCCGTATATTCGTGTTCAGCTGTCTCCCCTTCACAAACCCAGTTTGGTCCTCGTGGACCACCCCCGGGACACAATTGCCATTACCTTGGCCAGGATCTTGGCATCTACATTTAGGAGGGAAATAGGTCTATAGGACCCGCATTGTAGCGGGTCCTTTGTGAATCATTTCATTAGCACGGATGTTGTATCAAGTGAGATAACTTTGCCTCTGAGCAGATCGTCGATGAAGAAAGCACACATGAAACTGGATATGGAACAGGATAAGGCAACAGTTTTTGGAAAGACGGTGGACTTACAATTTACACAGTCGGGACACTATTGTATTCCATTACTGACAAATAATATTTCAAGGATGTGTTAAGGATGTGTTAATGGCAGTTGAAAATGGGACTTTAGTTGATAAAAAGCTTGTGGTATTAA
Organism: Scyliorhinus torazame; assembly: GCF_047496885.1. Classification (NCBI taxonomy): domain Eukaryota; kingdom Metazoa; phylum Chordata; class Chondrichthyes; order Carcharhiniformes; family Scyliorhinidae; genus Scyliorhinus; species Scyliorhinus torazame. Next base: position 142,168,000 of record NC_092721.1, on the reverse strand, counting down.
AACTGCATGGGCAATTTGCAGATCCGTCTCCTCGGAGGCTGAAAAATTTATTAAAGGATGCAGGGGTAAGGGATGACGACTATACTAAACTGATAGAACAGGTTAGTGACTGCTGTGAAGTTTGTAGGAAGTACAGAAGGACACCAGCACGACCGATAGTAACCCTACCTTTGGCCAGGGATTTTAACGACATTGTGTCCATGGACCTTAAGATCTGGGATAAAGCAAATAATATATTTATTTTGCATTTTGTAGATTTAGCAACCAGATTTAGTCAATCAACGATTGTACGAAGTAAAGAAAAGAGAGTAATTCTGGATCAAATCGTGGAAAAATGGATAGGGACAGGAATGGGTCCACCGGCAAAATTCCTTACAGACAATGGGGGAGAATTTGCTAATGATGAGTTTAGGGATATGTGCGAAAACATGAATGTCAGAGTTATGAATACGGCTGCAGAATGCCCATTTAGTAATGGTGTCTGTGAAAGAAATCATGCCGTCATCGATGACATGCTTCGGAAAATTTTGGCAGATCGACCAAATTGCAGGCTAAATTCAGCTTTAGCATGGGCAGTACATGCAAAGAATTCATTGCAGATGGTTGGGGACTATAGTCCTTATCAATTAGTGTTTGGTAGAAATCCTAAAATTCCGTCCAATTTGGATGATCAGCCTCCAGCTTGGGAGGGGACTACAATTAGCTCTGGTTTTGCTGAACATTTAAATGCATTACATCGCAGTAGAAAAGCTTTTTTGGAAGCAGAAGTTTCTGAAAGAATTCACAGAGCTTTAAGGCAGAACGTACGGCCATCAGATGCCGTTTTTCAGCAAGGAGGCATGGTATACTAGAAGAGAGACAATTCTAATGAATGGAAAGGCCCAGGGAAGATCATAGGCATAGATGGCAAAACAATTATTTTGCAACATGGTAATCAAACTGTTAGGGTACATTCATCAAGGATAATGGGTACCGATTACAAATTTTCAAACTTAGACAGAGCAGACAGACATGACGAGGAACCAGAGTCATCTGGTACACATGTGTTTCAGAACTATGAGGACCAATTAACTGATATAGACAGGGTTTCTGTGGAGGAACACAACACTTCTGATGAATTAGAACAGGCCATTTTTCCGAAAGGGCAACTGCCAAAAGTTGGTACAAAAGTGACATACTTGCCTGAAGGGTCTAGTCAATGGAAGGATGCAACTGTTATTAGTAGAGCAGGGAAGGCCACTGGAAATTATAAACATTGGTTGAATGTACAGCATTCAGGGGAACGAGTCAAGACAATGGATTGGGAAAACGAAGTTCAAAAATTGAGGGCACAGAAACGCAGTGCCAGTTCAGATAATACATCGGATAGTGAACAGGTCCGCAGGAAAAGGTCGAGAACTATTGAAAGGACATCCCACAGCAGAAGGCAAAGATCAAGCAGTAGCAGTACAGAACGAGATACCAGGCGGGAGAGGGGACGTAGTTTATCAAGATCTCGGAACATGAGTAAGACTACGAATACTAATAGGAGTAGAAGCCCACATGCACGTGAGATTTTGGTCGCTTCAAATAAATTAGATGAAAAAGTTATCAAAGAAGCTAAACAGCAAGTATTGCATAGTTGGAGTGAATTTGGGGTATACACGGAAGTACTGGATAAGGGACAAAGAGCTCTATCCCACAGATGGATTTGCACTTAAAAGGTTCTTCCGGATGGAACTTATAAGGCAAAGGACAGGCTTGTGGCAAGGGGATTTGAAGAAAACCTAGAAGATCAGGATTTAAGGGTAGATTCACCTGCAGCAGGAAAGGTTATTTTAAAGATCTTCTTGGCTCCATTAGCCACAAAGGCATGGGAATGCAAATCTATAGATATAAAAGCTGCCTTTTTGCAGGGGCATCAGCTCCAGAGAGACATTTTTCTCCGTTCTCCTAAAGAAGCAGAAAACACAGAAGGGGTACTCTGGAAGTTGAACAAATGTGTATATGGATTAAATGATGCATCTAGAGTCTGGTATTTTTCGATAAGGTCAGTTTTGTTAAAGCTAGGCTGTTGCCAGTTGAAAGCAGATCCTGCAATGTTTTACTGACGCTATAAAGGAAATCTTTCTGGCATTTTTATGATGCATGTCGATAATTTTTTGTGGGGTGGGACAAGTGATTTTGAAGCTATTGTAATCTCTGGTTTGAGGAAAGAATTCAGGATTGGAAGTCAGGCTTCCAGTGCATTTAAATATATTGGACTGGAAATTGGACAGACTAAGTTAGGGATAACTTTACGTCAGCAATCTTATTTGGAAAGCATCAGCCCAATAGCAATTAGTCGTGGCCGAGTTTCACAAAAAGACGCAATGGTTTCAAAGATAGAAAAAGTGCAACTGCAAAGTTTAATTGGGCAACTGAACTGGTTAGGTAGACAGACTAGACCGGACGTGAGTTTTGATGTCTTAGAGTTGAGTACAAAAATGAATGATCCCAAAGTGGAAGACATAATAAGAGCAAATAAAGCGTTGGCCAAACTAAAAATGCAGGAGTGTGTTTTGAAGTTCCCGGTTTTAGGTGACCTTAGGCACTTGAAACTCATAGTTTATAGTGATGCGTCCTATGCAAATTTATGTGATGGGGTTTCAAGCGCAGGAGGTTTTATAATTTTCCTTTTGGGGAACAATGGTAAATGTTGCCCGCTTGTGTGGGAAACAAAGAAAATAAGGAGTGGTAAAAAGTACTTTGGCTGCTGAGACGTTAAGCCTTGTAGAGGCAGTGGATATGGCCTTTTACATAAGTATGATATTGACAGAAATAAGGGGATTTGGGTAATATACCTGTTGACTGTCACATTGACAATAAATCCCTGTGGGAAAATGTGCACTCTACAAAAAGTGTCAATGAAAAGAGGTTACGGATAGACATCGCAAGTTTGAAGCAGATGTTGGACAGAGGGGAAATGACAAAAATTAAATGGGTCGACAGGAGCTATCAACTGTCAGATTGTTTTACGAAAAGAGGGGCAATTTCACAGAAACTTTTGGATATTGTTAATGAAGGGCGCTTGTTTCTGTGACTGTTTTTTTTCTTTCTCGTCCAAACAAAAAAAAGGGGGGGAAACCATGTGTGTTTTTGAGTTTCTTGAAATTTTGTTTTCACCTACTTATTTTTTTCTCCAATGTCGGGGAGACTGTTAAGTAATGGGTTAAGAGACATTGCAATTAGTTGTCTCATTTATGTTAAGTATCCATTAATTGACACTGATATGTAAAGGGGCTTCAGGTGGCCTCTGTCAGGTGATGTATAGTGAGAGTTTTGTGCAAAGGCTGTTGGAAGGAAATAAATGTGTCTTTGTGAAAAAGGAACAGAACTTTAGGCTCTTCATATCACAGCAACTAAAACGTCTAACACCGGGTTGTGTGGAAAACGCATTTTTTCTCATTATAGGTCAGGTTAAGGGCTCGGGTTGTCTGGAGGAACTTTTTGAGGTTTGCGTCATGGTCCTGCTGGTCATGGCCGCAGATGGTGACATTGTCCAAGTACGGGTATGTAGCCCGCAAACGGTACTGGTCCACCATTTGGTCCATCGTCCTTTGAAAGACAGAGACCCCATTTGTGATGCCGAAGTGGACGCTGAGGAAGTGGAAGAGCCGGCCGGCTGCTTCGAAGGCAGTATAGGGGCGGTCTTTTGGTCGGATGGGGAGCTGGTGGTAGGCGGATTTGAGGTCGACCGTGGAAAAGACTCGGTATTGGGCAATCCGATTTACCATTTCCGCGATGCGAGGAAGGGGGTACGCATCAAGCTGCGTGAAGTGGTTTATGGTCTGGCTATAATCCACGACCATCCGTTTCTTATCCCCGGAACGGACTACCACCACTTGTGCTCTCCAAGTGCTGTTGCCAGTCTCGATGACCCCCCTCTCCCAGTAAACGCTGGACCTCTGACTTGATAAAAGTCTTATCTTGGGCACTGTACCGGCGGCTCCTGGTGACGACGGGCTTACAGTCGGGAGTAAGGTTCGCGAATAGCGAGGGTGGTGCGACTTTCAGTGTCGCAAGGCTGCACACCGTAAGGGGGGGGCAAGGGTCCGCCGGACTTCAGCATCAGGCTTCGGTGGCTGCACTGGAAATCCAGTCCGAGCAGCAAGGGGGCGCAGAGCTGGGGGAGGATATAAAATTTGAAACGGGTGTATTTGGCGCCCTGGATCGAGAGATCCGCGATACAGTACCCCTTGATTTGTACCGAGTGGTACCCGGATGCGAGGGCTATGGTTTGGGACGTGGGATGGGTGCGCAAGGAGCAGCACCTTACCGTTTCTGGGTGAATAGTGTTGCGCCCGTTGACTTGGACCTTCATCATCGAGTTTTGCAGATGTTTTGGTCGGGTTTGGTCGTGGGTGATCACTCCCACTCGGGGGTAGTCCGAGTCCTCAGCCGAGTCGGACGCGTAAAATGGCCGCTGCTGTCGGTTGCACGTGTCGGGTCGAGAAGTTGGCCGCCGACAAGTTGGCCGCTCCCATGATTCGCACAAGGCGGATGACGCATCAGGAGGGGGCGTGGCGGGTCAGTGTGCAGCCGCATTGCGAGGCCTGCGGGCCTGAGAGCCTGATTTTCGGGCCGGCTGTTCTTTGTTTTTCTGGCCCCTGGGCCTGGCCAGGCAGACCCTCGCAAAATGCCCCTTCTTCCTGCAGTCGCTGCAGATCGCGGTGCGGGATGGGCAGCGTGGGTGTGGATGTTGGCCCTGCCCGCAGAAGTAGCGTGGTGTGCCCCCAGGATGAGCGGGTCGCCGCACAGCGCAGGCCCGTAACGTGGCTGAGTCTGAGGAAGTCCGAGGGGGGCTCGCAGAGTCTGCCTGTACGTACCCAAATTATGTTGGGCCACCTCCAGCGAGGAGGCAAGCGCTAGCGTGTCCTGGAGATCTTTTGCCCCGTTTTCGAGTAGCCGCTGTCAGATGCAGGTCGAGTGGATGCCGGACACGAACGCGTCTCTGATGTGCAGGTTCATATGGGTTTCCCCTGTCACATCCTGATGGTCACAGTCCCTGGCAAGCGCGGTGAGTTTTTCAATGAATCTGCTGCCAGCAGGTAGAGAGCAGATGCCTGGCATGTACCTCGTTGATGGGTTTGGCGAACTGCTTGCGGAGTAACTCGACCGCCTCTTCATAAGTAGTCACCTTTTTGAGCGAGGCGGAGATTCTGTGACTCACCCGGGCGTGGAGTAGGCGCAGCTTGCGTGGCCCCAGGATGGGGGTCTCTGAGGAGTCCAGATAGGCCTCGAAACATCGGAGCCAGTATTTAAAAATTTATTTTGCCTCCGGCGTCCATGCTTCCAGGTTGAGCTTCTCTGGTTTTAGGCCTGCGTCCATCCTGATGTAGGTTAGCTTATTAAATTGTTGTACCCTCAATAACAACGCTTAGAGAGTGAAACGGTAAAGAAGGCTTTAATAAGCTAAGAACTAGCCTGGTGCCGAGACGGGTGCTAACAGAGTGCCGCCCATAAGGCGGCCCCTTATATATGGCTCCCAGATGGGCGGAGCCTGAGGTGGAGTCCCCCAGGGTTCCAAGCCCGGTCTTAAAGGGGACATCACCTTACATATGACAAGGGTACAGTATTACAGTAACCATTCATCATAGAGGGTTAATGTGCTAAATTGGGGGAAGGCTAACTACAGCCATATTGGGCAGGATTTGGAGAGACTGTTTGAGGGTCAATCCACATTTGACATGTGGGAGTCTTGTAAGGAGCAGCAGGACAGGCATGCGCTGGTAAAAAGGAAGGACAGGCAAGGCAGGATTCAGGAACCGTGGATGACCAGGGAAATTGAGAGTCTCGTCAAAAAGAAAAAAGATAGTTAGGAGCGCAAAAAGGTAGTTAAGAGGCCAAAAAGGGGTCACAAAATGTCCTTGGCAGACAGGATGAAGGAGAATCCCAAGGCATTTTATATGTATATTAGGGACAAGAAGGTAGCTAGAGAAAGATTTGATCCACTCAAGGACAAAGGAGGGAACTTACGTGTAGAACCAAAGGAGTAGGTGAGATCCTTAATGAATATTTTGCATCAGTATTCACAAAGGAGAGGGACACGTTGACTGGTGGTGTCTCAGAGGGATGCACTGCAAATTCTATGATCTGTGATGAAGCTCTCTTGAGCTTTGACCCACTCATCCCGCACCCGCTCCCCCCCCCCCGCCCCCCCCCACCGCCCCCCCCCCCCCCACACCCGCCTGTCCTCCCGCCCATCCCCCATGCCTTCCACCCTAGGACCCCTTCACACACTCACCGAGAAAAGGAAGCAGCTAGGAGATGCTACCCGGGAAACCACTGGTGTCGATCCACTGTCGGCTGCTTGAACTAACACTAGGCTATTGACCCCTTGCGGATAGCCCACAACACACTGGTCCCCAAGGCCCAAACAATCTGCCAATTTCACCCTGCTTGGAACTAAACAGCGTAATTCAACTGTGGCAGACCAGGGGCAGGATTCTCCGCCCCGCTCCGCCGCATTTCTGCCCCGACCGGCCGGCGGGATTCTCCGTTACACCAGCCGGTCAATGGGGTTTCCCATTGTGGGGCAGCCGCACGCCGTCGGGAAACCCCCAGGCACCAGCATAACGGAGAATCACCCTGATGAAGAATCCCGGCCCAGATCTCAGTAGATTGTGCACATCCATGTCATAGCAACAGGCTAGAGGAAACCAGCCAACCAGTGGACTCGTTTAGATAATCAATCTATGTATGCGATGCTGTGTGGGCCCAAGTTTAGGAAACATGTAACTAAATCCTTTGAAAATATTACATGTGTACAAGTTGCCCCTTAAGTTTTTGCCTAAAAAATGTGTCTAAAAAATTAGACGTTTCCACACCGTATACTGCATTTCCTTCTAATGATAGCATGGCCTCAAAATTCCAAACATAACTCGTCGGTGAACTATACAAGATTAGAATGACTTTTTAAATTTATAGTTAATGCTGTTGCACTGTAACCCAGTATTAAATTGTTCAAATCGACTTTGTGTAACTGAAACATTTCAGTAAATACTGTAATCAGTGATCACAATCAAATTCTTTTCATTATCTACCTGTATTCATGGGCATCTCTTCATAATATTTCAGAATTTCTGCCCCAGTATGCTTTGCCATACATCTAGCAACATTAAAATCTCATCAGCGTTTCCTCACCAAACCTCCTAGAATTAAGATTTCTTTGAATACTGTCAAACTCCCTTAAATATTAAATCGCAGTTGTGCAATGTTCTGAATGCATTTCATTGAAAATGGATGAAATTGAATATGTATGTGAAAAAACATACTTCTGTTGCATCTGGCCTAAGTCAAGAAATCCTCCACATGGATCATTGACAACAGGACTAACAGGCTAGGAGTGTATCAGATGCAACTGGACATTCCAGAAACCAGGAGAGTGATCAGTCAATAGGTTCGAGGGCCACATCCATATATGAAATGGCAATGATGGGGAATACGACATTGAAAAAGATATTAAAATGAAAAATAATGACTTTTACTACAAAGACTAGAAAAACAAAAGTAACTGAAATTTCAGCTTGTATTGAATAGGTATGAGAACAAAGATTCAGGGGCCAGCAATTAGAACATAAGAACTAGGAGCAGGAGTAGGCCATTTGGCCCCTCGAGCTTGCTCCACCATTCAATGAGATCTTGGCTCATCTTTTGTGGACTCAGCTCCACTTTCCGGCCCGAACACCATAACCCTTAATCCCTTTATTTTTCAAAAAACGATCTATCTTTATCTTAAAAACATTTAATGAAGGAGCCTCTACTGCTTCACTGGGCAAGGAATTACATAGATTCACAACCCTTCGGGTGAAGAAGTTCCTCCTAAACTCAGTCCTAAATCTACTTCCCCTTATTTTGAGGCTATGCCCCCTAGCTCTGCTTTCACCCGCACTTGGAAACAACCTGCCCGCATCTATCCTATCTATTCCCTTCATAATTTTGTATGTTTCTATAAGATCCCCCCTCATCCTTCTAAATTCTAACGAGTACAATCCCAGTCTGCTCAACCTCTCCTCGTAATCCAACCCCTTCAGCTCTGGGATTAACCTAGTGAATCTCCTCTGCACACCCTCCAGTGCCAGTACGTCCTTTCTCAAGTAAGGAGACCAAAACTAAACACAATACTCCAGGTGTGGCCTCACTAACACCTTATACAATTGCAGCATAACCTCCCTAGTCTTAAACTCCATCCCTCTAGCAACGAAGGACAAAATTCCATTCGCCTTCTTAATCACCTATTGCACCTGTAAACCAACTTTTTGCGACATATGCACTAGCACACCCAGGTCTCTCTGCACAGCAGCATGTTTTAATATTTCATCATTTAAATAATAATCCCTTTTGCTGTTATTCCTACCAAAATGGATAACCTCACATTTGTCAACATTGTATTCCATCTGCCAGACCCTAGCCCATTCACTTAGCCATTCCAAATCCCTCTGCAGACTTCCAGCATCCTCTGCACTTTTTGCTTTACCACTCATCTTAGTGTCGTCTGCAAACTTGGACACATTGCCCTTGGTCCCCAACTCCAAATCATCTATGTAAATTGTGAACAATTGTGGGCCCAACACTGATCCCTGAGGGACACCACTAGCTACTGATTGCCAACCAGAGAATCACTCATTAATCCCCACTCTTTGCTTTCTATTAATTAACCAATCCTCTATCCATGCTACTACTTTCCCCTTAATGCCATGCATCTTTATCTAATGCAGCAACCTTTTGTGTGGCACCTTGTCAAAGGCTTTCTGGAAATCCAGATATACCACATCCATTGGCCCCCGTTATCTACCGCACTGGTAATGTCCTCAAAAAATTCCACTAAATTAGTTAGGCACGACCTGCCCTTTATGAACCCATGCTGCGTCTGCCCAATGGGACAATTTCCATCCAGATGCCTCGCTATTTCTTCCTTGATGATAGATTCCAGCATCTTCCCTACTACCGAAGTTAAGCTCACTGGCCTATAATTACCCGCTTTCAGCCTACCTCCTTTTTTAAACAGTGGTGTCACGTTTGCTAATTTCCAATGCACCGGGACCACCCCAGAGTCTAGTGAATTTTGGTAAATTATCACTAGTGCATTTGCAATTTCCCTAGCCATCTCTTTTAGCACTCTGGGATACATTCCATCAGGGCCAGGAGACTTGTCTACCTTTAGCTCCATTTGCTTGCCCATCACTACCTCCTTAGTGATAACAATCCTCTCAAGGTCCTCACCTGTCATAGCCTCATTTCCATCAGTCACTGGCACGTTATTTGTGTCTTCCACTGTGAAGACCGACCCAAAAAACCTGTTCAGTTCCTCAGCCATTTCCTTATCCCCCATTATTAAATCTCCCTTCTCATCCTCTAAAGGACCAATATTAACCTTAGCCACTCTTTTTTGTTTTATATATTTGTAGAAACTTTTACTATCTGTTTTTATATTCTGGGCAAGTTTACTCTCATAATCTATCTTACGCTTCTTTATAGCTTTTTTAGTAGCTTTCTGTTGCCCCCTAAAGATTTCCCAGTCCTCTAGTCTCCCATTAATCTTTGCTACGTTGTATGCTTTTTCCTTCAATTTGATACTCTCCCTTATTTCCTTCGATATCCACGGTCAATTTTTCCTCCTTCTACCGTCCTTCCTTTTTGTTGGTATAAACCTTTGCTGGGCACTGTGAAAAATCGCTTGGAAGGTTCTCCACTGTTCCTCAACTGTTTCACCATAAAGTGTTTGCTCCCAGTCTACCTTAGCTAGTTCTTCTCTCATTGCGGCACCGATGCTATTACGATGCCCATCAGAACCTCCACCAGTGACCTTAATAAACTACTGACGATCAATGGAAATTCTCAAATTTTGGTAAGAAGAACAAATGACTGTACTTGTCGAGGTACATCTGACTTATGAAAGAAACTGAAATAACTGGCAGCGATGTCTCTCGAGGGAGTCATGTATTTGGGGCTGAGGTGGGTCTCTTCCCCTTGAGCACAACGGGTAGCTGTCCACAGACGTATGCTGAAAGGGGGATACTTCAAACATTTCACAAAAGGATTGGAGGTCTGAAATCCTTTGGGCATGCAGGTCACGGTCCCATTCTGGATCCAATGACAATTTCCATACAACTTGCTGGGTTAGACAGTGTGTTTGATCCCATTAAGCCGAGAAGCAGAAATTCTGTTGAGTCCGACCTGAAAACCTCCCCTACCCTTAAATAATGGCCATGTAGGGGGTCATCAGATGATCCATCACTGCAGGATTTCCATAAAGCCATAAGACCATAAGACATAGGAGCAGAATTAGGCCATTCGGCCCATTGAGTCTACTCCACCATTCAATCATGGATGGTATATTTCTCCTCCCCATTCTTCTGCCTTCTCCCCATAATACCTGATCCCCTTATTAATCAAGAGCCTATCTATTTCTTTCTTAAAGACACTAAGTGACTTGGCCTCCACAGCATTTTGTGGCAATGAGTTCCACAGATATCTTGGTAATTTTGAGCTAGGCTGGTATCTGGAGCCACTGTGTTCTGATCAGATATCCTGATATACTCCTGCCAAACCTGTGGCCAGCAACTGCCAGAATATTTGTGGATTTTCAGACTCAATGCCATTACTGTGAATGTCTCTTTTCAATAATTCACAAATCATCTCATGCATACTCTGTTAAAGCTAAATGAACATAGCTGGCAGGTACATTAGTGATTAGATTGGCTCACTTGTTCTATTGACTGTATCCAGCTCAATTGTATAATGTAATGAAAGTGAGGCATCAAGAACACAGCCTGATACAGCAGATACATACGCTCCATTAACAGCATAATTTGTGAAAATGAAAACATGTTTCACATTGAGACATAAGTGTTTGCTTATCGCACTCATCGTGCATTTTGGGTTTCAAATATAGACAACATATTCCCTCAATGGACTCTAGCATCACCATAAAAAGGCACAAGAAAAGGTATAATATCCTACCTTCACTCTGAACAGCAGCCTTCACTCATACTGTTCGCCCCTCATCTGGTACTCACTCACCTACATTGGCTCCCTGTTCACCTGCTCAAATCTAAAATTTTCCTTCTTGTATCCAAATTACTTCATGGCCTTGCGCTTCTCCAGATCTGTAACCTCTTTGAGCCCTGTAACCCTCTCAAAGTTCTGCATTCCTTTAATTCTACCCAATTGTACATCCCAGATTTTCTCTGGCCTACCATTGGTAGCCATGCCTTCACCTGATGAGGTCCTAAACTTTGGAATTCTCTCTGCATCTCCATCTCTCTCTCCCTTTAGGACACTGCTTAAACACTTCTCTTTGACCAATATTTTGATCATAAGTCCTATTATATTTCCTTATGTGTCTAGATGCCAAATCTTTGTTGATAATGCTCCTCTGAAGTACCTTGGAACATGTGACAATGTATTTTTTTAACAAACATTTTATTAAGGCATTTATGGTTTTATAACAAAAAAGATACAAATACAAATGTAAACATAATTCAATGCGTAACACATCACAATGTTTTTTAAAATAAATTTAGAGTATCCAATTATTTTTTTCTAATTAAGGGGCAATTTAGCATGGCCAATCTACCTACGCTGCACACAGACATAGAACGAAGTCTTACAACACCAGGTTAAAGTCCAACAGGTTTGTTTCGATGTCACTAGCTTTCGGAGCGCTGCTCCTTCCTCAGGTGAATGAAGAGGTATGTTCCAGAAACACATATATAGACAGATTCAAAGATGCCAAACAATGCTTGGAATGCGACCATTAGCAGGTGATTAAATCTTTACAGATCCAAAGATGGGGTAACCCCAGGTTAAAGAGGTGTGAATTGTGTCAAGCCAGGACAGTTGGTAGGATTTTGCAGGCCAGATGGTGGGGGATGAATGTAATGCGACATGAATCCCAGGTCCCGGTTGAGGCCGTGACATCGAAACAAACCTGTTGGAGTTTAACCTGGTGTTGTAAGACTTCGTACTGTGCTCACCCCAGTCCAACGCCGGCATCTCCACATCACAGACATAGAGACATAGAACATACAGTGCAGAAGGCGGCCATTTGGCCCATCGAGACTGCACCAACCCACTTAAGCCCTCACTTCCACCCTATCCCCGTAACCCAATAACCCCTCCTAACCTTTTTTTTGGGACACTAAGGGCAATTTAGCATGGCCAATCCACCTAACCTGTACATCTTTGGACTGTGGGAGGAAACCGGAGCACCCAGAGGAAACCCACGCAGACACGGGGAGAATGTGCAAACTCCGCACAGAGAGTGATCCAGCGGGGAATCGAACCTGTGACCCTGGCGCTGTGAAGCCACAGAAGCCAAGTGGTAGCAACTTGTGCTACCATGCGGCACATCTTTGGGTATATGGGGGTGAGACCCACGCAGACACAGGGAGAATGTGCAAACTCCACACAGAGTGACCCAAGGCTGGGATCAAACCCGGGTCCTCGGCGCCGTGAGGCAGCAGTGCTAACCACTGTGCCACCGTGCTGCCCTAACATGTTGCAATATTAAAGACGCTATATGAATACAAGTTTTTTTTATTATTTATATTGTGCATTACTTGTGGAAGAAATAGCAATGTTCTATAGCAGAATAATTGGGGGACCATCTCCAGACAGTGACTTCTAATTTAACGAAAAGTTACAAATTCATGCATTTATATTCTTCATATATCATATTCAACTCGACCACAATAAACATTTTTCTGAAGTTAAAGTCACATGGCATAGAAAACTAATCTGCGATCTGTTCAATGTCTCACACTTCTTAATGAATGTAGCTGAATTCTCTCTCCCTCCCTCACCCATTTGTACATTTGCAATCAAACCTTTTGTTTAACCAAGTGCTATAATTAGTGAGGAGCTGAGGAAAATTTCCGCATATTGGAAGTGTTTGAGCGCAACCTGGGGTTGGCCTGTATGTGTAAATGCAAATAATCTTTATTGTCACAAGTAGGCTTACATTAACATTGCAATAAAGTTACTGTGAAAAGCCCCTAGTCGCCACATACCGGCACCTGTTCGGGTACACTGAGGGAGAATTGAACCCATGCTGCTGGCCTTGTTCTGCATTACAAACCAGCTGTATAGCCCACTGAGCTAAACCAGTGTTGGTTGGTCCGAAACTCAAGAGTTATATTGTGATAACCTCTTATCAAGAAGAATCACCTCCAGCAGCTCCAGTTACACAGATTACCCCATCCATTGGCATTCCCAAATCATTTTTTATACATTATTTCTATTTTTTATATTGGAACAATTTTAATACCAAGTAAATCTGATTAACTGTACATAGTCATGGGCTTAAATTTTTTCATGTGGGAGGTAAGAGACAGACAGATTTATTGGTAGCAAAAGAAGAAGCTCTATCGGATGGTATGAATACAATGAATATCGCAAAAGTGAAAAATCACATGAGAATGCACAATGTCGGTCGTGCTGGAGAGCGGCTCCCGCCGGTTGGCGGCATTTCGGCATTTTACGGGGGTTTCCCCATGGTTTCGCCGGTCGCGATTTCTTCGGCCGTTGGGGCTTGAGGCACGGGCGCCGGGTCGGGCAGGTATGGAGCCGATGGGTACCCCTGTGAACGGAGGAGCAGGGGCATCGAGCCAAAGCAAGCGGCAGGGGAGGGGCGTGGCCTAAGGGGAGGCCTGAATCCAGCACAGATGTAGAGGGGGAGCAGCGCACACCGGGTGGCCCCCGCTGAAAATTAATGGTTGGGATGTTTGAAGTCGGGTCCCAGGAGAAGAGATGTTTTGAACTTTGATTTTTGAATTTTTTTTTTTAAAGTTGTTTTTTAAAATTATTTTTATTATAATTTTTGTTTTTTAATTTTATTTTATATTTTGTTTATTTATTTTATTATTTTATTATTTATCTTGAGATTCAAGAAAGAAGGAGAAAAATATTAAGTGGTTAAGGGATGCCAAAAACAGCTGTGAAGAAGGGAGGAAACGCAGGTTCGCCGCCAAAGGAGAGGGCCAGTAAAAGCGCTGACAAGATGGTGGATGCCAGACCGCGTGGTGGAGCCACACTAATTACAGTGGAAAGGATTACCAAGGTGATGGCTGTGGAGCTGGAGAAGCAGTTTGCAAGGCACATGGAGGCATTGAGGAAGGAGATGGCGGTCACACTGACATCATTGGTGGAGGAGGCAATCACCCCAGTGAGGGTGGATGTGGCAAAGACATCAGCTGAGGTGAGAGAACAGGGTGAAAAGATGAAGGAAGTGGAGGAGGCCATGTTGCAGCACAGTGACCAGCACACCTCGATGGGAGACAAACCACAGAGGGTAATGGAGGTCAACAGAGGATTCCGAGCAAAGCTTGAGGACTTGGAGAACCGCTCGAGGCGGCAAAATCTGAGAATTGTGGGCGTGCCTGGAGGGGCAGAGGGCCCAAGGCCAATGAGTACTTTGCTAAGAGGCTGGCGGAGTTGATGGGGGAGGGTGAAGACCCCTCCCGGTATGAACTGGACCGAACTCATCGGTCATTAAGGCCGAAACCCAAAGTCAATGAGCCGCTGAGAGCAGTAATTATCTGCTTCCATAAATACCACATGAAGGAGAAGGTATTAAACTGGGTGAAGCAGAAGCGGGCGATGCGGTAGGATGGTGCTAGAGTTCAGATTTACCAGGACTTGACGGTGGAGTTGGCAAAGAGACGAGCGGCGTTTGGCCGAGTGAAGGCGGCACTGTACAACAAGGGGGTACGATTTGGTATGGTATACCTGGCAAAGCTGAGGATGACATACAACGCCAAAGATTTTTATTTTGAAACGGTGGAGGCGGCTGAATCATTCATGAAGGCAGAAGGCTTGGGACAGATGTGAGGAGTGGAGCTGGAAGAGAGATTGTGGACCGTGATTAGGGAGCTGGAAAATGTATAAATATTATAACATTCTTTTCATTGACCTGTATTGTAACTTACTTGACTTCACATTGTTATAGAGTTTAAGTTTTTGTTTGGTTTGATTGGCATCTACCAGGAAGGTGTTACGCCAATTGAGGCGAGCAAGGGGGACAGTTTACGAGCATGGAGAGAAGATGGGCCGTATGTTGGCAGGTCAGCTCCGTCGGGAGGCTGCGGCAAGGGAAATTGACCAAGTGCGGCACAGGGTGAGGGAAGTTGGTGGTAGCTCCAGATCAGATTAACAAGGTCTTTAAAGAATTCTATGAGAGGTCAGATACACCTGGGGGAGGCCGGGCGATGTAGGAATTTCTAGATGGGCTGGAGTACGTGAGGTTAGGGGAGGGGGACAGCGCTACATTCGAGGGGGCAATAGTGGAGCAAGAGATAAAAGGTGCGATTGGGAGGATGCAGTCGGGGAAGATGGCAGGGCCAGATGGGTTTCCGGTGGAATATTATAAAAAATTTAAAAATAAGCTGGCACCACTGATGGTGGGGATGTTTGAGGAGGCGAAAGGGAAGGGGTATTACCACAAACTTTGGGGCAGGCATCGATTTCCCTGTTCCGAATAAACATGAGAGCAAATGGGAGGACTGTGTCCCACGTGGTATTGTCCTGTTGCACCATCTTCCTAATGGTCGCTTTTAAAGTTCGATTCATTCCGTCGACAATCCCACTGGATTGGGGGTGATATGGAATTTCTGCCTGATTCCAAAAATTGTCAAAACATTTTGCATAACTCTGCCGGTGAAGTGGGAACCTTGGTCTGACTCAATGCTGTGGGGGAGACCCCAGCGTGTGAGTATCTGTTGGGTCAAAATCTTAGCGGTGGGCTTTGCTGTGTTTGTCCGTGAGGAAAATGCTTCTACCCATTTACAACCAGCACGTACTTGAAACCGTTTCTGCAAGGGGGAAGGGGGCCAATGTAATCGATTTGCAAATTTGTCCAAGGGCCATTCACAGGTCAGGTGTGACGTAATTGTCCTTTCTTTGAGTAACATTCGGGATTGTTCTGAGCACAGATAAGGCAATTCTCAACATAATGGGTTACATCACTTTTTAAATCAGGCCACCAACACAAAGGTCTTAAATGGACAATGGTATTGCCTATCCCCTGATGTCCGTGTCCATCATGAAATTGGTAAATGAGCTGGTTTCTGTCCTGGGTGGGGACCACATAAATTCAGTTATTTTCAAACTATGCCGTCCTGTACAGTCAGTGCGTCCTTCAATTTATCATAGGGGGCTGGGAAGTTGCCGTCTAAAACCTGTTTGAGGGTGTTGTCTGCTTTTTGGGCTTGGGATAGATCCTCAATATTGGTCTGGGAAACCTGGACTGAATGTGTTGGTTCGCTTTCGGGTGGCTGCCAGAAGTGACCATGGCGTGATCCTGCTTTGGCTAAGGCGTCTGCCTTTACATTACCGGGTGGGGACGAGCGATGATGGCTTCTTACTTTAATGATACCGTATGTGCGATCTGAGGCTGTCTTGAAAATGTGCTGCAACAACGGGGCAGAGGGTAGGAGTTTTCCATCGGCTGAAACAAAACCTCGAGATTCCCACAGGGGCAGGAATTTGGTTAAATTGTTGCACACATACAGGCTGTCCGAGTGTATGTCTGCTGGGGTTGGAAAAGAGTCGGGGTGCTGAATTATGTAGTCTGTGGCTGCGAGTTCTGCTGCTTGTGAACCTAGGTGGCCAGGCAATTTTAAAGAGATCTCTTCTAGTGGGCGTCCCTGCGCGTCTTCCACGTAAATTCCACAACCAGTAATTCTAACTCCATGTTCAGCTTGTGGACGAACCATCTACATAAATCTTTAGAGTATCCCCTGTGGTTTGGGAATGCTGTGTCTTACTGCCTGCTCGTGGGTGTAGTGACTTTGGGATAAAGGGTCCTGTGTGGTGTTGGTCTGCTATGATCTGGCACTCATGTGGGGTCCCTGCATATTGGAGATTACCAGCCAGAAATGTGTAGGTTTTGGTGCATTTTACCGTAATGTCCCTGCCTTGTAACAGTAGTGTCCAGCGAGCTGCTCTGATTTGGCTGACTGAACCGTCCTTTAATCTACTGTCTAGTAATAGTTGTGTGGGGGTGTGCTCGGTCAAGGTCGTGACTGGATTGAGGTCTGTGATGTACGCAAAGTACTGTACTGCCCAAAAGACTGCAAGCAAGTGCCGTTCGCAGGCTGAGAAACCTTGCTCTACTGGGTCTAATACTTTTGAGGCATAGGCTACGGGTCCTAAGTGATCGTGTCATTCTTGCAGGAGTACTGCTGATAGGGTTCGGTCGGTGGTTGCTACTTCTATGGCATAGGGCAAGTCTGGGTCTGGAACTTGTAAAGTGGGGGCTGTGCCTAGGGCGCGTTTTAAATCATCAATGGCGTCTGTGTGCTGCGGAAGCCATTCCCATGGGGGCGTTCTTTTTTAGGAGCTCTGAGAGGGGGGCTGCTGTGGTGGCATATAATCTCTGCAATATCCTCCCAAACCTAGGAATGACCCGAGTGCAGTGACATTTTGGGGCAGGGGTAATTTAACGATGGATTCAGTCCGTTTTTGCTCAAATTCTCTCTTCCCGTGGATGATGATGTTGCCTAAATAAAGAACCTTTTCCTTTAAAATCTGGGCCTTTTTGGGGTTTACCTTACATCCGATTGATTGCAGTAGGCCTAGTAATTCAGATAAGAGCTCTACGTGTTCCTCTTTTGTGTTCGTTTGCAAGAGCAGATCGTCTACATGTTGTATTAGGCATTCGAGTCGGGAAAATTTAGAAAGTCCGTTGGCCAATTGTCAGTGGAAAATGGAGGGGGAGTTATGGAATCCTTGTGGGAGGCATGTCCACATGTACTGCTGCCCTTGAAACGTAAAAGTGAATTTATACTGGCATACCCTGTCCAGCGAGATGGACCAAAAACCATTGCTGATGTCCAGCACTGTGAAATATTTTGCCTGTACTCCCTGTTTGAGCATGGTTGCTGGACTCATGGCAACAGTAGTGGCTGCTAAAGGGGTTACCTTATTAAGTTCTCGATAGTCGATCGTTAATCGCCATGAACCATCGGGCTTCTTTAAGGGCCAAATTGGGGCATTGTTTGTGGAGGCTATGGGTCGAATAACTCCTTGATCTAACAAACTGTTAATAACCTTCAAAATCTCACCCTCGGCTTGCTGTGGGAAACCGTTTGGTTTTGCGGCTTTGGATCGGGACCTGAAATCTTTACTGTACCTGGGATCTTCCCACAATCATGTTTGCATTGTGCGAACGAAGCTTTGTGTTTTATGAGGACCTCTCTAATCATCTGTTCTGCACTAATTGTTTGCGGATTAAACCAATAGTCCCCCACTGAGCAAATCCTGTTTTCATAATCCCCTACTGTGAGCGAGGCGGGAGCCCTAGCTGTTTTAGCCATTTGCCAGACACATTTGTTTACTGGGTCAAACAAAAAGTTATGGGAGCTCATAAAATCAATGCCTAAAATGTGCTCTGCGGTTTGGGGTAAGTCAACTAAAACAACGGGGTGTTTGGTGCTAAGCTTCCCTATCTGGATGGGTATGGGAGCTGTGATATATCCTTGTTGCATGTGGCCTGTGAATCCGCTCAGGGTGATGGTGTCTGTGGTGGGCCATTTTCCTGTTGAAACATGTCCCTCGTGTCTACCCTCGTTTATGCATGCTGGGTCCTAGCTAGTCCTAAGTGGGTGCATGTTTGCTTCTATATCGTCCTGATCTGTCTGTTGGTGTAGGGTTTGTTCCCATGCTTTAGAAAAAGTACCCAAACTTCATTGTGTGTGTGGTCTGCGGGGTCGTAGTTTACACAAGCCTTTTGACCTGCGTTTGTGACATGCGAGATTAAGGTGCGGGACCATTTAGTGGTGTCCTCCTCATTTTGGTGTGCGCAGTTCAATTGTGAATAGACTGCCATGAACTGAATCCATAGACGACCAGCAAACGCGATCGGATGTTCTCCCTTCTTTTGCCTGCAGTGATTTAAACCCTCGACTGGATCTCCTTTGTTATACCCGATGGCGTCTAATATAGCTGTTTTCATTTCGTGTAGGGTTCCTCCTGCTACATTTTGGGGTTCTGGCAAAGCTGACCTTACGGACTGGCTAAAGCTCATAACTATTAGCTTTACTTCCTCCCTCTCATCTAGGCCGCACATAACCTTTCGTTGCCGCACCTCCTCAAAGAAGCTCTGCGAGACTGCGGTGGGCTGGAATGGACTAATTTTTGTGCAAACTTCTCTTAATTGGGTTATGGATAGTAGGGTGGTGTAAACGATATCAGGCTCCTCCTGATCCGATTACCTGCGTTGTGTGGTAACCGGATTCATGGGGGTCGAATTATGAGTGGGGATGTGTGCTGCCTGTGCAGTCGGTAGTGCGCGTGCATTTCTTTTTGGGGCATGGGGGGTTGAATTTTGATTTCCTGTGTCCTCTGCGTATCTTTGGACGCTTTCGTTTAACTCTTGCCAATCGGGAGCATCTTCCTCATCTAAATCCTGCCCGAAAGTGTACCTGAAACCATTCTGTACTGAGAGTAGCGACTGTAACTTTTCTATCTTCTGTCGGCATTTAGCATGGTCAACGGTACTCTGCCCCTGTTCCTTGGTGGAGTTGTGGAGCGCTCTCAAAGCTGCTTTTAAATCTACGCATTTGCTAGTTAGCTGGGCGACCTGTTGTTCTGTTTTCTCTCTTACCAGGACTGCGCGCTGTGTATCTTGGCAGGCTTTATTATACTGGGTCTGGAAGCTACTAAGGTGAACTAGACAAGATTGATGTGCGCGTTTTACATCGGCCATTTCCTTATCCTTAGTTGCTAACTGTTCCCGGAGTTGCTCAATTATCTTCTCGCTTTCATTACTGTCTCCCTCGTTCTTTTCTTCCTTCTCAATCAGCTGCCTACGGAGCGTTTTCATGACCTCCTCTGTGCCTCGCAACTGTGCCAGACAGGACTCTATTGCCATCGGCTTTCTCACTTTCCCTACATTTTTCTTGTGGTTAGGTTCTCCCACCAAGTCTGCCTATGTTTCCTGGACCTGACTCATCATTAGCTCAAAGGTTCGACCAAAGGGGCCATCCTTTCCCCTTTAAGTATTTCCTTAACTCTTCCTCCCATATGGGGCATTGCTCTGCTCTGTTGCTCGCTGCGACTTCGGGTTCCTGTGGATTCATCAATCTTTCCATTGCTTTAGTGGCCATTACTTCTCTTATCTCTTTCTCTACTTTTAATTTGGGACAGGGGAATAAGGCGGCGACTTGAACAGTGGGTATGGCTTAAGCTATTTTCCGGCTCACAATCCCTCGATTGTTGTACACAATTCTAACGAGTTTACCTTACTTTTCCTGTTAGGTATGCATACAGGTTAGTACACACTTCCGAAATTCGGTTATTTGGTCGATATGGGACTTGCACTTGTGGTTCTTTCTCTTGCTCTCAATTGGATTCAAAGTTTGTGGGTTCTCTCGGAGTGACAAAGTCACTTCTAATCGAGTCCCGTCAGAGTTCGCCAATAATGTTGCTCTGTATCGGTCCCAACAGCGTCACCAATGCTGTGGGTATTTCTATTTATCTTAGTGAACCACAAGTCTTTCCCTCATGTCGATCAAATGACCACACAACCAGTTAGTTAGTTCAAAAGATGGTTTATTTACATACACAAGAGTTATCTCAACATGCAAACACAATATCTACTACGAGTTAAACTACACCTATCAGCTACAATAACCTATACTTAACTTCAGGGCGACCGGCACTGTGCAAATGGATAAGGCCTTTATCTGGATTTCACTTGGCTGGTTCGAAGAAAGTGGCTCTGTCTCTGCTGGGCTCAGCTGTCAGGTAGAGATCGTTGGTCTTGAACTTAGCTGGCTCTTCCTGCTGCAATTGGGCTGGCACAGGCCGGATCCAAAAGAGACAGAACACATGGCTGTGCTCTCTTTTATCTCTCTGGGATTTCGCGCTCTTTGGGGCGGTCCTTAACCTTAGACCCAATAGTTCGACAGGGCTCTGATCACTGCCTTCGATTTCGGCCAATAAAGGAGTGGGTGCCCTGGTGGCTGGCTGGGTCCTTAGCGGTCATTGACCTTGGCAATTGTGCTTTCTGAGTAAAGGGAGTGGCGCCGATCAGTCTGTGGCTGTACCAGTTGCTTGATTGGAGCTCTATTGTCCTGGGAAGATGGGCCATTAAAGTGCAAACAAGCAGGGGTTTCGATCAGGTCTGGTTACCTGTGTTTTAGATACACATAGGCTGTGTATTTGTCTGTCCTGGGTTGGCCATAATTCCCATGGTCCTTTGCAGGTGGCCATCTTAGATGGCTACAGTTTGTGAGAGGGAGGCAGCTCTTTTCGAACATTAGGAGGGTACTGAACGTGGTTATGGTACCGGCGGAGAGGAAGAAAACAGAGTTGTTGTGGCATTGGACGCTGAGAAAGCCTTTGACTGGGTAGAATGGGGTACTTGATGGCAGTTCTAGAGCGGTTTGGAATTGGACCCAGATTTGTGGACTGGGGAAAGCTATTATATAAGGAGCCGAGGGCCAGTGACCGCACAAATAACATCAGCTCAGAATACTTCCCTCTCCACCGTGAGACTAGGCAGGGATGCCCTATGTCCCCCTGCTGTTTGCACTCGCGATTGAGCCGTTGTCCATCGTATTAAAAGTTCAGGGGTATGGAAAGTGATAGTGCGGGGGGGGGATAGAGCATAGGGTGTCCTTATATGCCGATGATTTGTTATTACATGTGTCGGAACCAAGTGTATCAATAGAGGGAATATAGGAGCTGCTTCAGGTGTTTGGGTCTTTCTCAGGGTACAAATTAAATCTAGACATGGGTGAATATTTTGTGGTCTCTCGGCTGGGGGTGGGGGCAGGGTGGGGGGGGGTTGCCATTCCGAAAGGCAGGAACTCACTTTTGATACCTGGTGTTGCAGGTTGCTCGAGATTGGGGGGGCTCCGTAGGTACAACATTTCTAGTTTGGTGGGGAGGGTGAAAGCTGATCTGGCAAGGTGGTATCGTCTCCCTCTGTCGTTGGCAGGTAGGGTACAGGCAGCTAAAATGTATGTGCCACCGCGATTCCTGTTTATTTTTCAATGCCTGCCGATTTTCCTGCCAAAGGCATTTTTTACAGAGATTGAAGGGATGATTACCTCGTTCATATGGGGAGGGCAGGTGGCCAGAATTAAAAAGGTGCTACTACAGAGAGGAAGGCAGGCAGGGGGTTTGGGTCTTCCGAACCTGATGTATTATTACTTGTCTGTTAAGCACACTGAGATAACACGGGCTGCAACTGGATGCAGCTTTAACTGAAAGATACTCCAGACCTTGAAGTTAGTTCAATCTGATTTATTGAACCTGTCACACAGTTAGCACAGTTTTCTGTGAGTTCGACTCTCTGCTAACCTAAGTGTGATTACTCTGTCTGACTGAACCAGACTAGCTCCTAGCCATGTGCTGGAGGTGTTATGTGATCTATACACCCTGACTCACTCTGTCGATGTCCCCAGTGGAAAGAGGCGGAGTGTGAGTGCCTCATGCCTTTTATAGTGGGAAACCACCCCCAAGTGTTCTGCCTGCTGATTGGTTATGTCCTGTTCTCTGTGTTCATTAGCTGCCTGTCTGTATCTCATTATGCGCATGTCTGCATATCATGACATCTCCCCTTTTGAAATGTTTTTCTGTAGCATATGTGAAAGTATTTACATGTGTAGGCCGACAAACTAACTTATTTACATACTATGGCAGATGGGAACATATTACATGTGAAAACAGGTATCTAATATGCAAAAACAGAACATAGCAAACAAAACAAATGTTCATAAGTCCAGTCTCTGGGGCTTGCGCCTGATCCTGGTCGACCGCCGGAGAGGTGGTGGTGGGGACGACGTCGCGTTGATAGGCAGGATTGAAGCCTGACTGGTGGTCTCGTGGTTCGAGGTATCAGGAGGTGGCACAATAACAGATGGAAACAACGAAGAATGTGGTTGCGGGAGGGCAACTGTGCGCAGTGCCGTCTGTTTCGCCGCACAACAGTTTCATCAGCCATACGCACAACATACGATCGAGGAGCAGCCTGTCGAACAACAACAGCTGGAGCTGACCAGCCTCCCTCAGATAGCTTGATCTGAACAGCATCCGCTGGGGATAGCACAGGCAAATAGGTGGCATGAGCATCATAGCCCTGCTTCTGCCGGTCCCTGAGTTTCTGCAGCACCGGGAGGTGATCCAGGTCGGGCAAGTGTATGGCTGGAAGTGTCGTCCGCAGGTCCCTGTTCATCAGGAGTTGAGCCGGCGACATGCCAGTGGACAGCGGGGTCGTCCTGTACGCAAGCAGCACAAGGTTGACGTCGGAAGCAGAATCCGCAGCCTTGCAGATGAGCTGCTTCACTATGTGCACCCCTTTCTCAACCTTCCCATTGGACTGCGGGTAATGTGGGCTGGAAGTGACATGGTTAAACTGATATGACTGGGCAAATCTTGACCACTCTTGGCTGCTGAAGCAAGGACCGTTGTCACTCATGACAGTGAGTGGGATACCATGCCTGGAGAACGTCTCCTTGCAGGCCTTGATGACGGTCTTGGATGTGAGGTCCGAGAGCTTCACGACTTCTGGGTAGTTGGAAAAATAATCAATGATTAGCACATAATCACGACCATTGGCGTGAAAGAGGTCGATGCCCACCTTGGACCACGGGGACGTCATGATTTTGTGCTGCTGAAGCGTCTCCTTGCTCTGTGCTGGCTGGAAGCATTGACAGATCGGACAGTTGAGGACCACATTCGAGATGTCCTGACTAATCCCAAGCCAGTAGACAGCTTGCCTGGCTCTGCGCCTGCACTTCTCGACACCCAGATGTCCCTCGTGGATTTGTCGGAGCACCAGGCTCTGGAGACTGAGTGGAATGACAATGCGGTCCAGCTTGAGGAGGATACCATCAACAACTGTCAGGTCGTCCTTCACATTGAAGAATTGAGGGCACTGCCCTTTTTGCCAGCCATTGCCGAGGTGGCGCATGACACGCTGCAGAAGAGGGTCTTTGGCTGTCTCGTCGCGAATGCGGATCACCTTTTCATCCGACACCGGGAGGTTGCTGGCCCACAGCTGCACCTGCTATTCAATCTGTTGGATGAATGCCGGCGGTTCACTGGGCAAGGTTATGGAGCGGGACAAGTCATCCGCAATAATGAGCTCCTTGCCAGGCGTGTACACAAGTTCAAAGTCATACCTTCTGAGTCTGAGGAGGATGCGCTGCAGCCGATGCGTCATGTCGTTCAGGTCCTTGTGGATAATGTGGACCAGAGGCCTGTGGTCCGTATCGACAGTGAATGTCGGCAGGCCGTAGACATAATCGTGGAACTTGATAATTCCAGTGAGAAGGCCCAGACATTCTTTTTCAATTTGGCCGTATTGCTGCTCGGTGGGTGTCATCGCCCGTGATGCGTAGGCAACCAGTGCCCAGGATGAGATGTCATTACGCTGGAGCAACACAGCGCCGATGCCGTTCTGACTCACATCTGTTGAGATTTTTGTTTCCCTGTCAGCGTCAAAAAATGCCAATACAGGTGCAGTGGTGAGCTTGGCTTTCAGCTCCAACAACTCTGCTTGATGAGCTGCCTGCCACTCAAAGGCAGTGGACTTTTTCACCAGGTGTCTGAGGACCGTGGTGTGTGAGGCCAGGTTTGGGATAATCTTGCCCAAAAAGTTTACCATGCCTAGGAAGCGCAGCACCGCCTTCTTGTCTTCAGGGTCTTCATGGCTTCGATGGCCTTGACCTTGTCTGTGTCCGGGTGCACACCCTGCTGAGATATCTGGTCACCTAAGAACTTAAGTGTTGACATGCCAAAGCAACATTTGGCCCTGTTTAGCTTGAGGCCATTGGCATGGACACGGTGGAATACCTGCTGGAGACGAGAGATGTGTTCTTCGGGAGTCGTGGACAATATGATAATGACGTCCACATACACAAGAACCTCTTCAATGCCCTACATCATCTGCTCCATGATTCTATGGAAGATCTCCGAGGCCAAGATAATGTCGAACGGCATACGGTTATAGCAGTACCTGCCAAACGGTGTGTTGAAGGTGCAGAGCCTTCTGCTGGACTCATCCAGCTGGATTTGCCAGAATCCATGTGGCGCATCTAACTTTGTGAAAAACCGGACGTGTGCCATCTCACTTGTGAGTTCCTCCCACTTTGGGATGAGGTAGTGTTCCCGCATTATATTCTGGTTGAGATTCTTGGGATCAATGGAGATGTGCAGCTCCCACGAAGGCTTTTTTACACATACCATCGAGCTGACCCAGTCAGTCGGTTCTGTAACTTTGGAAATGATGCCCTGGTCCTGAAGATCCTTCAACTGCGCCTTCAGGCGCTCCTTCAGTGGAGCCGAGACCCGGCGTGTTGCGTGGACCACAGGCGTGGCATCAGGCCGTAGCAGGATCTTGTACCGATATGGCAGAGTGCCCATCCCGTCAAACACATCCGGATACTGAGCGAGGATGTCGTCAATGCCGGCTTGAAGATCCACGTTGGGGAGGTCATTGTGTAGACCCGCTGCACAAGGTTTAGCTGCTTGCATGCATGTGCGCCGAGCAGGGAAGCCCTGTCTGGCTTGATGATTTCATGAATGCTCCTGTTGGAGACGAGCAGATGGCAGGATCCCAGTGCTGTGATGGCATTGCTGTTATAGTCCAGGAGCTGGCAGGCTGCTGGAAGGAACTTGGGTGGCTTCTTGATGCGGTTGAAATCTGCCTGTGAAAGGAGATTGGCAGAAGCACCTGTGTCCAGCTTGAACTGGATAGAGCATTGATTTACTTGCATCACCGCACGCCATTCGTCCGCAGAATCCATAGTGAGGATGGACAGGCTTTGTGGTGATGTTGGTGAGGCATGTTCATGTGTGGTAATGATGCCCACACGGTAGGGGGACTCCAGGCAATCGTCCTCTGGATCCGTTGTCCTGCCAGGATTAGAATCCTGTAAACCTTGTTGTACACTCCGAACGTGCCTGCGTTGGAATTGGGATCGTTGGCCCTTGACTGGTGGTGCAGACCTGCACAAGGCTGCATAGTGTCCAGGCTTTCCGCAATTTAAACAGCGCCTGCCTCTTGCAGGGCAGTGTTTCTTTAAGTGGGAGGTGCCACAGTTCGGGCACGTCATGACGTCGTTACGCCCCGTGCATCGTCGCACATGCGCAGTGTGGTCGGCAGACATTCGCACCTGCGCAGTGTGGTGATCGGCTTTGTTATCCCATTCGCATCGCGCATGCGTGGGGCTCAGGGAAGAGTGCACAAAATGGCCGCTTTCATCAATGCTGAGGCGCTGCATCCGGGCGATGGCCTGCACACTCTCTGCCTCGTGGGAGGCAAGTTTCTCATTTTCAGCGATTTGTATTGGCAATACCGATTTTTGGAGTGCTCATGCACTGTACATATTTCAATCGCGACTGACAGTGTCATATGCTTGATTTTTAAAAGCTGCTCTCTCAGAGGATCAGAGTGCACTTCAAAAACGATTTGGTCTCTGATCATGGAGTCAGCAATATCACCAAAGTTGCAGGACAGCGCTAGTAGACGGAGATTAGTTAAGGAGTTGAAAGATTCATCTTTACCTTGTAGCTGTTGTTTGAATATGTAGCGCTCGAAGATTTCATTGGTGTCCACTTCACAATGACTATCAAACGTGTCCAGGATGGTCTGAAACTTTGTCTTGTCCTGGCCTTCGGTGAAGTTAAACGGGTTGAAGAGTTGGATGGCTTGATCCCCCGCAGTTGAGAGGAGAAGTGCGATCTTCCTGGCATCAGATGCACCCACGAGGTCTGAAGCTTCGATGTACAGCAGAAACCTTTGCTTGAAAGTCCGCCAGTTGGCACAGAGATTGCCGGAGGTCCGCAGCTGTTGAGGAGCCTGGATCTTCTCCATGGTGCCGGGATACATTTGCTAGTCGTCACGGAACAGACTGAGGTAAACCACCTAGGGATAGTAGTCTCCTGGTATCATATCGTGTTCATAGCGCCTTCAATCCTGTTAAGCACACTGAGATAACACGGGCTGCAACTGGATGCAGCTTTAACTGAAAGATTCTCCAGACCTTGGAGTTAGTTTAATCTGATTTATTGAACCTGTAACACACTTAGCACAGTTCTCTGTGAGTTCGACTCTTTTGCTAACCTAAGTGTGAATACTCTGTCTGAATGAACCAGATTAGCTCTTAGCCATGTGCTTGAGGTGTTACGTGATATATATACACCCTGACTCACTCTGTCGATGTCCCCAGTGGAAAGAGGCGGAGTGTGAGTGCCTCGTGCCTTTTATAGTGGGAAACCACCCCCAAGTGTTCTGCCTGCTGATTGGTGATGTCCTGTTCTCTGTGTTCATTAGCTGCCTGTCTGTATCTCATTATGTGCATGTCTGCATATCATGACATTACTGGGCGGCGAATGTGAAGAAGGTATGGAGCTGGGTCAGAGGGGTTGACTCCCAATGGGTCAGAATGGAGGAGAGTTTGGGTAGGGAGTCAGATTTGAAAGCACTAGCAACAGCGTCGCTCCCGATGGCCCCAGGGAGATACTCAGGGAGTCCGGTAGTAATAGCTTCATTGAGAATTTGGAGGCAGTTTCGACAGCACTTCGGGTTGGGGGCAGGGTCAAGGGAAATGCCGATTCGGGAGAACCACAGATTTGAGCCAGGGAGGTGGGATGGAAATTTTTGGAGTGGGAGGAGAAAGGAATTAGGACACTAAAAGATTTATTTCTTTGGGGTCATTTTGCGGGATTGAAGGAGCTGGGAGCGAAATATGGGCGAGAGCAGGAGGAAATATTTAGATACATGCAGGTTCGAGACTTTGCCAGAAACGAGGTACAGAGCTTCCCAGTAGAGCCGGCTTCCACATTGCTGGAGGAGGTGCTGACAACAGGGGGACTGGAGAAGTGGGTAGTATCAGTGGTTTACGGGGCTATTTTGGAGGAGGAGAAGGCGCTGCTAGAAGACAAAGTGGGAGGAAGAGTTGGGAGAGGGTATGGAGGAGGGGTTCTGGTGTGAGGTGCTCCAGAGGGTGAACACCTCCACCTCGTGTGCGAGGTTGGGGCTGATACAGCTGAAGGTGGTGTATAGAGCGCACCGTACAAGGGTGAGGATGAGCCGTCTCTTTGAGGGGGTAGAAGATGTATGTGAACGTTGCGGGGGAGGGGCCTCGCAAACCACGTGCATATGTTTTGGGCCTGTCCAAAGCTAGAGGATTACTGGAAGGAGGTGTTTAGGGTAATCTCTAAAGTGGTGCAAGTGAAACTGGATCAGGCCCTCAGGAGGCGATATTCGGGGTGTCAGACCAGCCAGGGTTGGAAACGGGCGCTCAGGCAGATGTTGTAGCCTTCGCTTCGTTGATCGCCCGAAGGCAGATCTGATTAGGGTGGAGATTCACCTCTCCACCCTGCGCCCTGGCGTGGCGGGGGGACCTGCTGGAATTCTTGATGCTTGAAAAGGTCAAATTTGAACTGAGGGGAAGGATGGACGGGTTCTGCAATTCATGGGTGTTATTCATTATGCACTTTGGAGAATTTGATTACATCGAACATTAGGGGAGTTGGGGGCTGGGAGGGTTGATGGAGGGGGGACTGTATGTGTTAATGTGTGATTCCTGATTCCTTTTTGTCATTTGTTTTTGTTAACATGCGGGCTAATGTCTGGGGGTTTGGTGAGAGGATGGGACCGGTGTTATTGATATGGGAATTGACATTACATTCGGTACTGATTATTGTTTATTGTTGGGTGTAAATTTGGGTGCAAATATGAAAAAGGAGAGGATTAAAAATATATTTTTTTAAAAAGAGAATGCACAATGTCATTTATCATCAACCACTCTTACCCATGTTCTAGATGTAACTAAAATACAGAAAAACAACAGTCCCTCATGTTTCAAGTAATGCAAGCACTATCTTGAAATACTAGAAGCAGTGCAATTGTTAATGACCCATAGAAGTCAATCTGGCTATTGAGTTGTGAGGTATTTGTGATTGATTGCAATAAAACTGGTTGCATGCATGGCCTCATCATTACTCAGCACAAGCAATGTGAACTCTCAGTGGATGAAGGACTGGGAAGAATTTGATCATCTTCAGAACATGGGTTTGGATTCGGCTTCTGACATTGAACTTTAGAAGTCAAATAATAGCCCAAAATTCATGACATTGGTTGTTACGATTTTGGCAACAGATGCCAGTTTTTCCCCAGAGTCAAGGAAACCTATGACATATTATACAAACTGGGAGCGCATGGGGCATAGAAATATTCTGTGCCTTTGTGTGAGTTTCATCTTTCCTTTTCAAGGACAAGGTTCACCAAATCTGAAATGGGCTGAACTAGCCACAGCTCAGACACCGACAAAGGAATCCAAAATATGCCATTAAAAGCATTTCAGATTTTCAGTTCATTTTGGGAGCAAAGGTAATTTAAAATAAATGTAAGATAAAGCTTTTGTAATATATGTGTGCATGCACTTATGGACACAACAAGATATATACACCTGAGTAAGATATAAATTAATGTTATGGATAGCGTTTGACTATTTTTCTAATAAAGTAGTATCTTTATGTCGATGTGAAGATTAGTTTTGCATTACTGAGAAAACAATCCTTGTCTACGAACAGCTGAAAAAACTATTAGGTCAAAATATTTTGCATGGTTTCTTATATTAGAACTCTGTGTATTTAAAGTGTATGAGGTTTTGTGCCTCTGACTCACTCCTGAATGTAATGGACGGCTTCTTAAATTATAGGCTATTTCACATCTATTATGTCATAGGTTATAAAAGTCTGCTGGCAAGGGGAGCTTTGATGTAAAAATAATAATCCCCTGAATAAGTTAAACATATTGAAGGATCTCAAGGTGGCAAGGAAACAGGGAGACTTCCTGAGTACTAGGAAACTATTCTGACTTCCTGTGGGAGTAACATGCTACGAAGATCTTCCATCACAGGATCAGAGAGCAGGGCACCAGGGTTCAGATGGCACCACTCCAATTTTCAAAACTTTTAGAGTTAATGCGGACATTCAATGAGGAGAAATGTATCTTTTGGCTAACTCGGCTGATAGGACTCATAGGGGCAATTTTGGTAGATTTCCAAACTTTGCTTAATGCACACTCCCTTCCTGAGACACTGGGTGCCCTTGCACCCGATCAGCTTCAGAGTTTAATATTTTAACCACTTTAATGTACAAAGTGTAATATGTGTACACAGCTTAAAAATCCTTTAATATTACTACTCAGCTTTAATTTGGCAGATGGTTTGTTCAAGAGCGGGCGCACAACATTTGGAAGAATAGTTGATAGTTTAAGCCGTAAACACAAAGGTGCCAATAGTACTGATTTCATTCCAATGAGTGATAAAAATCCACTTTCAAATGGCAACTAAAAATTGAGAGCCATATCTGAGAAATCAGGGGGACTCTGCTTGCGTTTGAAAGGCAGGCAACAACACTGATCGGAACCACTCTTCCCAATGAGCTTTATGTGCGCACAGCCTGAAAGGTTCCATGCAGGCTTTTTTCCTTGACTGCGTTTGTGCAATTGCACAGTGACCACTCAAAAAAAAGCTTTGAGAAACCAAACTGGGCAGACAAAGAACATGAATTGAATTGGATTGGATTTGTTTATTGTCACATGTACCGAGGTAGAGTGACAAGTATTGTTCTGCGTGTAGCTCAGTCAAATCATTCCGTACATGAAAAGAAACTGCATAATAGGGCAAACATAAAATACACAATGTAACTACATAGACACAGGCATCAGGTGTATTACTACTGGGTAGAGAAGATGCGTGAAGAGATCAGATCAGTCCATAAGAGGATTGTCACAGTGGGGAAGAAGCTGTTTTTGAATCTGTTCGTGCATGTTCTCAGACTTTTGTATCTCCTGCCCAATGGAAGAAGTTGGCAGAGTGAGTAAGCCGGGTGGGAGGGGTCTTTGTTTATGCTGCCCGCTTTCCCCAGGCAGCAGGTGGTGTAGACAGAGCCAAGGTGGGAGGTGGGTTCATGTGATGGACTGGGCGATGTTCACGACTCTCTGTAGTTCCTTACAGCCTTGGGCCGAGCAGTTGCCATACCAGGCTGTGATGCAGCCTGATAGGATGCTTTTTATGGTGCACCTGTAAAAGTTGGTAAGAGTCAATGTGGACATGCCAAATTTCCTTAGTTTCCTGAGGAAGTATAGGTGCTGTTGTGCTTTCTTGGTCAGAGTGTCAACATTGGTGGACCGGGACAGATTGTTAGTGATGTGCACACCTCGGAATTTGAAGCTGTCAACCATCTCCACCTCGGCCCCATTGATGCAGACAGGGATGTGGACAAACTTGGTTTCAAGTTTGGAACTCGGTCTCGAGTCTGCCATTAGTTTGAATGACCAGAATTAGTTTGTGACATGGGGTGAAACTTGGTGGAGGTGATGGGAGGGGCTCTTGCCTGCCAGCTGGAGAGCCAGCAAGAGACTTATATACTGCCTTTTTGGGGGAAGACCTGCAGAATCATGAGCTGGCCTGCGCGCAGGTGAGAGGCCATCAGTGGGCTTTGCCCCAAGATGAGGACCCCAGGGATGGAAATACCATCTGTCGAGAGTTTCCGGCTAATTAGAGGCGGTCAACTCTTTTGCTCAGTGGCACCATCGAGCGGGCCAGGCCACAGGCAATTGATGGTGAGAAGGATTCTGCGCAGTGCGATTCCTGAGGCAATAGGATGTAGTTGGTGTCAGAGGCAAGGGCAGAATGATAGTTCTCAGCAGGTCCACATCTGCTGAAGCCGAGTCATTGGGATCAGGCATTTAGTGTCTTTGAAGGAGGAACAATCCCTTCCAACCTCCCACCCCTCCCCCACCACCAGAAGACAACAGGCAACCCACATAGGTTTACGCTGTCATGTATGGTGCACGGCGAGCACCCACCCCACAGCCTGCAGCTGGGTTAATATTAGTGGCAGCGAGATGAATCTACCAAGTGGTCATTAATTGTCTGCTGAAAGGCCTCTATTGTCAGACAGATGGGAAAGCCAACCACGGATCTTCCCACCGGGCACTTACTCAGGATGGATGCTCAGCCACCACTCTCCCACCCAATTAGATGCACTCCCCACTTCCAAACATGCCACAATGGAGGGCAAAAGATTCCCTCCATGTGTGCTGCAGAAAGAATTGTGTGAAGGTGATGGACCCATTTGATTGCATTTCACTGGGTACTAAATCTAGGATCACTGTCTGTGTGGAGTCTGCACTCCCCCCCCCGTGTCTGCGTGGGTTTCCTCCAGGTGCTCCGCTTTCCTCCCACAAGTCCCGAAAGACGTCATGTTAGGTAATTTGGACATTCTGAATTCGCCCTCCGTGTACCCGAACAGGCGCCGGAATGTGGCGACTAGGGGATTTTCACAGTAACTTCATTGCTGTGTTAATGCAAGCCTACTTGTGACATTAATAAAAAATATTATTATTATTAGGATTATAGTCCCATTACTTTAACCAAAACTTACTATTAATAATTAAGGCCGGAACTAGTTTATTTTTGGTTATTCTTTTCTATATCAAATCTCCCAGAGTTGTTTTCAGATAGTGGAAGTTTCTGGAATGGGGGGGGGGGGGGGGGGGGCACGGTGGAGCAGTGGTTAGCACAGCTGCTTCACGGCACCGAGGTCCCAGGTTCGATCCCGACCCTGGGTCATTGTCCGTGTGGAGTTTGCACATTCTCCCCACGTTTGAGTGGGTTTCACCCCCACAACCCAAAGATGGGCAGGGTAGGTGGAGTGGCCACACTAAATTATCCCTTAATGGGAAAAAATAAATTGGGTACTCCAAATTTAATTTTTAAAAAACAAAGCAAATTACAACTCAATTTGCCCACAAGTTAAAACTCCATCAAATGCTGCCGGCCAACCTCGAAGATCTTATTGTCCACAGTGCCACCAATATCAGGACAGAGTTAATGCAACTAAGTTAATACAAACTACAGCAGGTTATAGTGCAAAGGGAAACGCCTGCTCGATAGGATTATCACATTACCAGACTTAAACAAACCCAAATTAGCAGCTTAATGTCTATTTCTAGTGTCTCTCCCATGAACAACACCAAAAGCACTCGACAAATGCTGTCAAGGGTTAAAGGGGTGGGGGCAGGTGGGAAGAATAAGGGGTCCAGAAACAGGAGAAGCACCGGGGCCCACGATTTCTCTCCCTGACCCTATCTCCCTGCCATCTCACACGCTCTTCCGGTTTACAAATGTGCACATGGTGTTACCTCCTCACCCCACCCCACTCTCCTTTCTCCTTTCAGATACCCACAAAGTGCAACCTCGCCAGGCGGTGATGATAAATGCACATTGTAACTCAATTTCACAATTGCAGCCACCAGGTCAAACACTGACAGAGTTCCTATTTGAGAGGTCGAACCAGTCTTAGTGTTTCCTGGTCTCCTCACAAGTGCTGACTATGGTGACTTTCAGGGCGAATCAGGCATTGTGGGTACTTTGCAGCTTTGGCTCGTTGGTCGTCACCAGGTTGGCTGTGAGGCGCCAGCTGAGTAGGCCTTTCTTCTCAGGGTCTTTAAGTCCAGTGAAATTGAGTCTCCTATGGCAGACCAAGGGCTGGATTCTCCGGTCGCCGACCCCGAAATCGCGTTTGGCCGGCGAATCCAACTTTCCGACCAGTGCCAAGTTGGAGCCAGGCCTTCCCATGCTCTTTGATAGTGATATCAAACTTTCTGACAGGGCTGCTAATGCACCAAGCATGCCACTATGCATACCCAGAATCCTTTTTCTGTACATCATCACATCAACGTTTGGGGCAGCACGGTAGCATAGTGGTTAGCACAATTGCTTCACAGCTCCAGGGTCCCAGGTTCGATTCCCGGCTTGGGTCACTGTCTGTGCGGAGTCTGCACATCCTCCCCGTGTCTGCGTGGGTTTCCTCCGGGCTCTCCGGTTTCCTCCCACAGTCCAAAGATGTGCAGGTTAGGTGGATTGGCCATGATAAATTGCCCTTAGTGTCCAAAATTGTCCTTAGTGTTGGGTGGGGTTACTGGGTTATGGGGATAGGGAAGGGGTGTGGGCTTGGGTGGGGTGCTCTTTCCAAGAGCCGGTGCAGACTCGATGGGCCGAATGGCCTCCTTCCGCACTGTAAATTCTATGAAACGTTCTCATCTGAGTAATTTTTCGCAGAACCCATCTATGTTCTCACCCCCTAGGGAGCTGGCACCAGTGCCTTCCTATTGCCACCCCCGCACCTCCCACACCTCGTGCCTGCATGGTGACTCGTGCAGATACCACCTCTAGGATTTGTACAGTGCCAATGTCTGAACTAGTATCTGTGAGTGTAAGGTCACATGACAGTTTTTCTTCACCTTAATAGTCCTGATGCCCTTCCATATCACACTTCTTGGGTACCTGAAAAGATAAAGGTACAAGGGTAGATTTAGGAAAGTAGAGGAAAGTAACAAGTACATGCTTACACCCTCTGTAGCTTGTAAATAACAAGGGATTGTTGAGATGAGAGGAAAGTGGAATGTGAGAAGGTGGATTAGGTAGAAACAAATCGTAATCCTCTCTGGTTTGATCACTGCTGCTGACCACAGCTACAGTCATGTTGCCACAATATTTGCCAGTACCATCTCCTCCATTGGTTGAGAGCCATGCAGACAGGCCTGATCCTGTCGATCAGTGCTGCTGTGTCTCATCATGGACTGCCTTGCCCCGTGAGAGAGAAGGAAGTGTGTCTTTAAGTGTAATGAAATGTGTTTGGACGATCTGCCTGCAACTGTTAAATGCGTTCTTTCGACACCCTGGCTAGTGGGCGGTCAATTCCAGCCCCACGTGCCCCGGAGTCCCAACACCAGTGAATTAACCAATAATTCCTGTAAAAATATCCAAAGTCTTTGGTGCTCGGCTGCCCAATAATTGCAGTCACCGGGTTTGTAAGTTGAAACACAATTACTGTTTAAAGCAAGAGCTGTAATGATATATGCAGTAAATACAACCAACTAACCATCATTTAACTCAGACGTCCGGTGGTGGCTATGAAGTGAACAGTTGCACATGAGGTGGCTCCCACTTCGAGATTTCTTTTTTTGGGACTTTTCTGTCCAATTATCGGGTGATTTTTGGGAAGAAAGTGGTACAGTTCAACAGAATTAGGTCCCTTCTGGCAAGTGATGTTTCATGGATACGACACAAGGCATAGGTCGGACTAGAGATCTTTGTCCAATTCAGAAGTCTCAAGCCTCAGAAAAGGAGAAGATGGCAGAGGTCACTTTGGCTTCGTTGCCCGCTCAGTGGACGACCGAGACGTTGGTGGACCTCTTGTCGGGTGAATTTAGAAAACAGCGACAAGCAGTTGCGGAGGATCTGGTGAAGGCGGTTGAGGGGGCCTTGGCACTTATTCGTGCGACCTTGGACAGGTTAGATCAGCGGGTGGAGGTACAGGGGCCGACAATTAAGAAGGTGGAGGAGGCGCTCACTGATCACAGTGATCGGATTGTCTCTTTGGAGGCAGAGATGGCATTTGTGGTGGAGATGTGGAAGGTGTTAAAGGCCAACCTCGATGATCTGGAGAATTGCTCCAAACTCAGAATTTAAGAATTGTTGGGCAGCCAGAGGGCCTGGCAAGTACAAGTGCCACAAAATACATCTCAAAGATGTTTGGAAAGTTGGTGAGGTGGGAGTTTTCTCAGGCCCTCCATGCTTTGGGAAGTATTGAAGGCAGTCAGTGAGGGGGAGATAATTTCCTGGATGGGTTAACCTTCCCAGAGGTGGAACTGGAAAGAAAGTAGGAGCTGCAGGTGCCAATTGGACAGGAGGAGATAATGAACTGTATTTATTTAATGCAGACGGGTAAAGCACTGGGTCCAGATGGATTCCAATTGAATTTTATAAATAGTTTGCTGTGCTGGTTTGCTGGTTCCACTTCTGCTGCATATATTCAATAATTCTCTTTCCTGGGGGTGTTGCCAGACACACTGGTGCAGGCATCGATCTCCTTGACCATGAAAAAGGACATGGGTCCCATGGAGTGTGGGCCGTACTGACCTATTTCTCTGTTAAATGCTCATGCTGAGGTGTTGGAAACTCTTTTGGAGCCCTGCCTGCCAGGTGTGGTTTCGGAGGAGCAGACAGGATTTGTTAAGGGTCGGCAATTGTTGACCAACATGAAAGAAAAGGTCGATCCTTGTCTTTGTCTACAGCCCGTGATGACTTTTCTGTGGATTGATTCAATCAGGTTTTCTGTGGTTTCAAGAATACAATACTCACAACTTTTAGCAGCTTTCTGGAGAAAGTTATATTGCTCACTGCACCTTTCAGTCCATGGTTAGTCTTCAGGCCTCTGTAGTTCCAGGAGAGAGCATCCAAAGACTTTCTGGAGAGTGAATCAGCCCACTCAGTGGCCTTTGGAGAGAGTTTAGCTGGAAATCTCTGGAAAGAGTTAGTCTAATCTCTTCACTGGGCTGCCAGAATCAAACCTGAAACCAAACTGGATCCTTGGGATTCTGAAAAGCATTCCAGTGGAATAATACCCACTCACCATGTGTTACCGGGCAGAGCACAGCCCTCTGGGCCTATTCATTGGCCACCAGCCAAATCAATCAAACCAAGACCCAACCCATCTCTCTGTCACTGATGCCGACCAATCGGCAATCTCCAGTCGAAGTCAGCACAGCCTTCCGGATTCTTCCTGCTTGAATTAAAGATACAGGCTTCTTACAGGCTGCTTGCCTAAAAGTGGCATGTCCATTAATCATCTATTGATCAAAAATGTAACAGCAAAAATAAAAGAAAGGAAAAATATGGGAACAAATAGGAAGGACCATTACAGTGTGCGAGCTATGAGATGTGGATGTGAGGTTGCAGCAGTGCTTAGCGTATGAAGGTGAAG
This sequence comes from Scyliorhinus torazame, assembly GCF_047496885.1. Lineage (NCBI taxonomy): Eukaryota > Metazoa > Chordata > Chondrichthyes > Carcharhiniformes > Scyliorhinidae > Scyliorhinus > Scyliorhinus torazame. The sequence goes on along the minus strand of NC_092721.1, from coordinate 142,131,178 downwards.
TGAGGCTGTGAATGTTAGGTTTGAGCCGTGCTTGATAGAGACTGTTGGGCGGTGGGTGATGAATTGACAACATACAAGGCTACTGGTTCATTGGCAGGTATATGGCATGTGATGGTGCATTTATTAATCTTGACGAACCATGAGTTCATTGAACTTGTTGTGGCACTACATCCAGGCATTCAGACTGATGACATTGGCTGCAATAGCTATCTGCTCCTCCTGTCCGCCATCTGCACTGGAGAACCTTGGAGAAATGCTATCTCACCTGTTGCACAATTTCCTCTCATAATCTCTGCTCATAACCTCTTCCACACTGATGCAGCCAAAATACATCTCACCTTTAAAAGGCAGTGTCTGAAGGCAGGCAGGGGATTTGGGTCTTCCGAACCTGATGTATTATTGCTGGGAGGCGAATGTGGAGAAGGTGCGGAGCTGGGCCAGAGGGGTTGATTCCCAGTGGGTCAGAATGTAGGAGAGTTTGTGCAGGGGGTCGGGATTGAAGGTGCTAGCAACAGCGCCGCTCCCGATGGCCCCGGGGAAATATTCAAGGTGTCCGGTAATAATAGCTTCATTGAGAATTTGGAGGCAGTTTCGCCAACACTTCGGGTTGGGGCAGGGTCAAGGGAAATGCCGATTCGGGGGAACCACAGATTTGAGCCAGGGAAGTGGGATGGAAATTTTCGGAAATGGGAGGAGAAGGGGATTACGACACTAAAAGATTTGTTTCTTAGGGGTCGGTTTGCAGGATTGAAGGAGCTGGAAGCAAAGTATGGGCTGGAGCAGGGGGAAATGTTTAGATACATGCAGCTTCGAGATTTTGCAAGAAAGGAGATACAGAGCTTCCCAGTAGAGCCGGCTTCCACATTGCTGGAGGAGGTGCTGACGAGAGGAGGACTGGAGAAGGAGATAGTATCGGCGGTTTACGGGGCTATTTTGGAGGAGGAGAAAGCGCCGCTAGAAAGGATCAAGGTAAAGTGGGAGGAAGAGTTGGGAGAAGGTATGGAGGAGGGGTTCTGGTGTGAGGTGCTCCGGAAGGTGAACGCTTCCACCTCGCGTGCGAGGTTGGGGCTGATACAGCTGAAGGTGGTGTATAGAGCGCACCTTACAAGGGCGAGGATGAGCCAGCTCTTTAGGGGCTAAAAGATGTGTGTGAACGTTGCGGGGGAGGCCCCGCAAACCACGTTCATATGTTTTGGTCCTGTCCAAAGCTGGAGGATTACTGGAAGGAGGTGATTAGGGTAATCTCTAAAGTGGTGCACATGAAACTGAACCCAGGAACTCGGGAGGCCATATTCGGGATGTCGGACCAGCCGGGGTTGGAAACGGGCACGGAGGCAGATGTTGTAACCTTTGCCTCTTTGATCGCCCGAAGGTGGATCCTGTTAGGGTGGAGATCAACCTCTCCACCCGGTGTCCTGGCGTGGCAGGGGGACCTGCTGGATTTCTTAACACTTGAAAAGGTCAAATTTGAACAGAAGGGAAGGATGGAGGGGTTCTACAATTCATGGGCGTTATGTGGGGACTATGTGTTAATGGTGACTATGGGTGATTCCTGATTCCTTTTTGTCATTTGTTTATGTTAACATGCGGGCCAATGTCTGGGGTTTGGTGGGAGGATGGGATCGTTGTTATCGATATGGGGATTGACATTACATTCGTTATTGTTTATTGTTGGGTGTAAGCTTGGGAGAAAATATGAAAAAGGAGGAGAATAAAAAATATTTTATAAATCAAAGACATTACATTCGTGACTGATTATTGTTTATTGTGGGGTGTAAATTTGGGAGAAAATGTTAAAAAGGAGGAGAATAAAAATACATTTTTTTAAAAGGCAGAGTCTGACTTTAAGTAGTGCAGGCTAGTTTTAAATGGTGCTAGCCATGCATGGACTTGGGTACCTGTTGTGTTTAGCACTGGGCTGCACGATGCATCAGTTAAATAACCAGGCAGCACAAATTTGGCAGGCTGCCTGTATTACTTTGAATGGGCCTGGGTTAATTGCCCATCATGATCCATAGATCTGAATTTGGAACTATTAAATATTTAGCCCACCCGTCAACAGTTAAGACTAGGGATGTGATTTAACATGCCAAGAACTTAGTCCCATTTTGGGCGCTTATAGCGAGGTCTTTCTCGGCACCTCCCCTGCCCAGCTCAACAGCTGATCAGTGCAGGAGATGAGGTGAGGTATGGGCTTCGGGAGAATCAGGCGCAGATATATTTAAATGAGTTTAAACATGTTAATCTGGATCTCGCCCAGTGAGGCGAGATCAAGATCGTGACATCTCACAAGATCTCATTAGATCTTGCAAGGTGTTCCGAGCATCGCAAATCTCGCAAGAGGCCTCTCATGAGATTTAACAGTCTTGTCGCGTCATCGAGTTGGGCGTGACAAGGCCATTCAATCGTGCCTTAGGTTAGATAAATGTTTGAATGACCAAAGAATAAAAGGATGGGTTTCTGGGGTTAGTACTAAAAGGTAAAGTCGCCCTAGTCTCAGATGACCATCGGCTGCTTTCCCCTTTGAGGGGGAGAGCTGGCTGATGATAATTTAACCTGAGGATCACCACACCTCAGGCAAGGGGCAAGGTTGAGAAGGCGGGGCCTTCATGAATAACCTCAGACAGTACAGGAATTGAAGCCTCACTGCTGGCTTCACTCTGCATCACAAACCAGCTGTCCAGCCAGCTGAGGTAAACCAGCCCCCCTGGGGTTAGTGCTACTGCTCGCAAAGAGTATAAACTAAACATGGACTGTTTCTATTTTGTAACTTCTAAGTAATTTGATGTAAATAGCATTTAAACATCATGCAATTATATTTGTTATTTTCAGCACTAGTGTGTGTGTTATCCTAAATTCTCTCACTGCCCAATGCCACTTTGTGATTCATTTATCCATAAGTAAATCTCTGAAATATTTCGCTTCCCTGTTTTGGCTTCTCACACAATGTGCGACCAGCTACAAACATGTGCATTTTATTTTTAATATCCTCATACGTGGACACAATTTAAAGTTCTGTCTGCAGTATATGTCATGCTTTAAATCTGTATGTCGCGGTTTAGTGTTTGGACAAATAGCCATGATCTAATCGGTTAACCATCCTGACGTGTTCAAATGTCCAACTTGTATCGCCGCTATTCAAGAACCAGTAATATGACATGAACCAAGTCAGGTTTCTTTCTCAGCCATTTTCTCACTCATGTCAGCATTTCATGTCAGTAAAAATGGGAGCATTTCAGAACAAATGCATTAAAAAGTTAACCATTTGGGAGGGGAAAAAACTCACACTTATCTATAAAATGTGCCAAACGATTTTAAAAATACCTGAAAGGATTTCCTCTGCCCCTCTCTGTATGAAGCCTGGAGCTTAAATTCTGCTTCACTCACACAAGCTTGAAAATTCACCAAGGCCTGGCATGCCAGGGAGTCTCAGTTCCTGATTGCAAATGTATGTGAGGTAATATAACCAGCTTGTATATATTATAATGTAACTAGCAGAATAAGAGACTTCAAGGCAGGAAGAACAATGTTGCCTGCATCTTACCAGTGGATAAAGCAGTGGGTAAAGAGTATTAGCTTTAGATGTGTATTGTTCAGTATCAGTTAAGCATGCAATGTGTTCACCTCATGTTAATCATTATGTTGCTTTGTTCAATCTACTTCATTATAATGATGGGCAAATCACCCTTTAGACAGCACTGTAACAGTGGTAAAGTTCAGAATGTCTTACAGACCATTTATATTGTTAACAGCAACAATCAGCTGAGTTTATCTCTCCCATTGCAACTGAGTTTGTGCTTCCAGTGTTTAAAGTAATCACAGAAACAACCAAATTCCGTCCTGACTAAAGCCTATGTTCCCCTCAGTTTAGAAGAAGGAGAGGTGATCTCATTGAAACATATGGAAGTCTTAAAGAGCTTGAGAAGTGGATGCTGGGATGATGTTTTCCCTCTGTGGGGAGTCCCAAACTAGAGGTCACAGTCTTAGAATGAGGGGTCAACAATTTAGGAATAAGGTGAGCAAAAATATTTTCACTCAAAGAGTTATGAACCTTTAGAAATACCAACCCCAAAAGGCTGTGGACCTGAGTTCTTAAGTATATCCGAGCCAGAGCTCAATAATTTTGGATATTAAGAGCATAAAAGGAAGGTGCAGCTGAGGTAGAAGGTCAGACATGATTTTATTGAATGATGGAGCTGTCTCAAGGGATCAAATGACCTACTCGTGCTTCTATTTCTTATGTTCCAATACTCTTCAAGCCGATCCCCTGTGTCATTGCTCAAATGTAATCTGGGGCCTGGGATACAGCTGTGTTATTTCACTGTTAAAATGGCACTGTACTTTGACTAGCCATTCCCTGTAGGCCACTGCTTAAGTAGCTCCAATGAGGATAAATAGACGTCCACACAATTGTAGACACTAGTACATCCCTGAAGACACTTAGACGTTGTTTGTTCCTGCTTGTAAAATATTGGCTGTAGGATATAAGAGGCCTTTAAAAAACTGGCATTTTGTTTTGCAATTGTGCTTTATCTGTAATCAAGTGCGATGGCTGGATTGTCACACCTTCAATGTGATGAACACATGCTCGATATAAGTCAGTATGAGAAAGAGAATAAACATTCTTTCTCTTGATCCCATTTCACACCATTGAATTAATTTCAAATTGTGGTATTATTTTGCTTAAAACTGTGCATAAAATTTAGTGTTCAAGCACAACTTAGATAAATGGAATTCCATCATCATACAGAATAAAAAGGACCCAAAACTCAAACTGGACCTGTTTCTGTCCCTTACCAGCTGATGTGAGTGTTTGGAGGCAGCAGGGGGAAATGATCAAGACGGAAACCGAAAGGTTTGAGATAAATATATTACAACACTACAGAGAGAACTTTTACTATACACAAGAGACACTACAACCTGGTAATATTGGCAATATGAGCAGTTCTATACTTCATTGGCTAGTCCGACACTTTTAAAGCAGCTGAAAACGACCTCCCTCGAATTTGTGGAAAAAAACGTGATTTGAAAATTGCAGCGGGGAAAAATGAGATGTCTCAGCTCTATATATGGAGATGCTCCCGGGATAGTTAAAATACCACTTACACACATATTTGTTACATGCACTTTTCAGAGCTGAAAATGCATTGCAAAAATCTGCCCCTTCTTTAAAATAAGCCAAAACTGCCAGTTCTAAACGGTTTTAAATGTGGGTTTTAAAAAACAACCTGACCCTTTGGTTGTGTACAAACCTCCTGTGCTAATAAACTCTTTATTTATTCCAGCTCAACCATGATTAAAATGTTGTCTTCCGGCCCTGATAAGATAAAATGAATAGCAATTACCCCCTTTATAGTAGACAGAATACCAAGTCCCATTGCATTACGAAGGGAATGTTGGCCTGTTGCACTCAAACTGCACAGCTCTATTCCCAGGAAATGACAAGTGACATCAAAAACTCCCAGATGCAGTTTAATACACAAAGCGCAAAATATGCATTTCTTTTTACCAACGGCCCATGATGAAGGACAAAACAAGTGAGAGGCGAACAATAACTAACAAGATGTACTTTGCCTTTCCCCACAAGCTTGCAGTAATGAGATCGGACGGCACTTTCATTATGTCTAAATCACAGACCATCAGTTAAGCTTTTATCAGAGCGGAACCTCTACCATTGTTAGTCTAATTCTAGTTGACATATTTTGGGCAGAATTCTATGACTTTTTGCAACTGCACAAAAAGGTTTCTGGCACAATGCACGGCACAGAATTATTTCAGCCAGTCTTGCAAAAAGTAGCAGATTATTCAATGTGTAGATGTTGGCAAAGCTATAAACTAATTCGTTAGATGGCAGAGACAAGGTGAGGATATCTAAGCTATATACGTAATTATTCTAACTAGTGTCGGTGTGGAAAATCTCTCTGCAAATGACATTTAGCTTGGTGCATTACTAAGTACACCTTTGGGGCATTACGGTGGTGGCTCCGTATTATTATTTCCACAAGTAACAGCAAATACGGGGGTGAATGTGAATCTAGAATTACGTCCTTTCCATTGTAAGCATATATCAGTACTGTTGGGGGAACATTCTGTTACATTGCGAGGCGATCCACAAGGCAGTGTTGAAACACAGATGAGGTTTAATGAACTAAGGCGAACTATATACACTGGACAGCACAAGTAATACACAGGCCTTGTTCCCACAACTCTCAGACATGGCTCTGACCAAGCCCCAATGGCCATAACCATGCCTAAACTCCCAATAGGCTTACATTCGTGTGCTGTGTCGCAAAAGGCCCGAGGCCCGTCACGTGACCCATGAAGTATCACCCCTTAAAGGGACCACGCTACCACATTCTCCCCCCTTAAGTTCCCATTCAGATCCCTGTAACACAGGAATGGAAAACTCTTATTTCCAGATATATACCAACAAAAAAGTTACAGGAAAGGACCTTAAAACGAAGTTCATAAGGTAAGTCTATCGGGCGACTTCCTAAATCTTGCCAAACGTCTCACCTTGGCCACTGGCTCTTCCGGTACACCTTTGTGAGTTAGTGTCTATGACAGCCATAGCTAAAAAGGGACCGGCAAAGTCAATATGGAGTCTTGTCCACAGGCGCCCTGGCCATTCCCATCAATGCAAACCTGCTGGAGGTGGACTTATGTCTTGTGGTCGCACTGATTAGCCATACTTTCGATGTCTATATCAATCCCGGCCACCATATGAAACTCCTGGCCAGTACCTTCATTTTAGATTGCCCAGCTGACAACTGTATAATTCTTGAAGAAGAGACTGGCCCCCATGGGGTGACACTATTATTACACAACCCCACAGGAAGACCCTCTCCTCACAAGTGATTTCATCCCTACATTGCATAGAGGGCCTAATCTGTTCCAGCTTCTCAAAATGCCAGCCCTTAAGAACCATCCTATCTCTTGACAACACAGGGGGCTGGATTCTCCGATTCTGAGGCTATGTCCCCATGTCGTCGTGGGACCAGTGGCGTTTTCCATCAGACAAATGGCGTAAAATGGCCACGATCCTCCCTTTGGCTGGGGGTTAGCATGCCGGCAGCATAGAGTACCCGGCTCTAGCTGCCGTTACAGCCCGGAGAATTGCTGGGTCCGTGGACGCACATGTGCACAACGGCGGCCTGCAGCGGTGCGCCATGCTACATGGCGGAGGCCGCTCGCAGACCCGGCCCGCGAAATAGTGCCCCCCCTTTGGATGGCTCATGTTCCCCGGCCCAACCCCTCACCGTGCCCCAGCCCCTGATAAAGTACCCCCCCTGCCCATGGATTGGCCCTCCCCCAACTGTGGCAGCGCTGACTGAGTCGGCAGCCACCACGCCGAGTTCCCGATGGGTGAGACCATGAGAGACCCACGGTGTCTGGAACATGGCGGGTCGGGGGCGGAGCATTGCGGAGTGGGTCGATACATCACTTTGGAGGGGGCGGAGCATCTCAAAGGCTGCGCCACCCCCGATTCAGTCGGGAACTTTGATTCTCTGACCGATCACTGAACGCGATTTCGCCATCGGCGACCGGAGAATCCAGCCCAGGATCTTTGTTGGTCTACACTTTAGTGAGATGAAATAGGGAAGGAATCAAGGAAATTTAGAGCTAGGACGTCTCCTGTGGAGTAGAAGGCTCAGAAATTGTTTGTGACAGCGGACGTTTGCTCAAAGCAACCACATTCGATATCTGGGTTCATGGTCTATTCTGAAATGTATGCAGCTAAGAGAAGTGTCCATCTTTGTACATAGGCTGAAGCTACTTGTGGAATGGGCTTATCTTCATGACAGGTGCCAAGTAAAGGATTATGGTCTGAGACAACGTTAAAATGTCAATGTAAATGTATTGATGGAATTTTTTAAGGCATAAATTACAACCAGACCTTCTTTGTCGATCTGAGAATATTTCCTTTCAGCATCTGACAGTGTTCAAGGTGCGAAGGCAACAGGCATATCCACACCATCTTCCATTTTGTGTGAGAGTACCCCACCAATGCTGTACGAAGATGCATCTCAAATAACAAGGATGGATTTATTTGTGTTGAAATGGACCAGTAAATTGTCGACTGCAGGGCCTGCTTGACCTGATCAAATGACTTCCTCTGGGCCTCCTCCCATTTCCAACACTCGTGCATTTTAAAAAGTTGATGTAGGAATACCAAAATGATTGGCAGATTGGAAAAAAAGTGGTCATAATAATTGACCATCTCTTGAAATGACTTCAATTCTGAGCATTCTTTGGTCCCAGACCCTTTAGATTGCCTTTATCTTATCTTCAAGCGGGCGAAACCCCTTTGCATCTCCGCTGCTCCCTTGCTTCGCGAGCCTCCAGTGGCCGTCGCTTCCCACCATAACTGGTTCACCTCGGTCTGCACATTTTGCAATTCTAAAGTGCTTTACTCAGCGCTTTCAGTCACTTGAGCCAACCCAACTGCCTTGTCCGGGGTTGTGGTTTCTGCCAGCAACCTCTTCTGAATATTTAGTTGTTGACCCCACAGACCAACCGGTCACACAGCATGTCACTGAGAGAACATTCAAATTCACAATGTTCAGACATTAGTTGAGGCAACGAGCATGGGATTTTTGAAACACAGAAGAGGTTTATTGAACTAAGGTGAACTGCATACACTGGACATCACAACTAACACCAGGTCTTGTTGCCACAACTCCTGGGCTAACTCCGACAAAGCTCCAATGACCTGAACTGCGCCTGATAGGCTTATGTTCACACGCTGTGTCCTAGTAGGCTCTAGGCTCATCATGTGGCCCATGAAGTATCACCCCCCACCTTCTTGGACTTCCGGTGGCGGCTATGAGGGAGTAGGCCGCACATTTGGTGGCTCCCGTTTCGGTTGGACTTTTGGACCTTTTCCCCTGACTTTTCTGCGCTTTTGAGCGCGGAACTGGAAAGCAATAGTACTCAGGCACAGGACTCATACAGAATTGTATGGACCTAAGAAGCCGGAGGGACCGTAAACAGCAGAAGAAGTGGTCGGGTAAGGGCAAAGTGGGGGCTGTGAGAGAGACCAGCCTGGCTGGTGTTCAGAGCAAGGAGCTGACAGCCCAGCCCACAATGGAGCAGCTGCTGCAGACTATGCAGGAGGGATTTTTGGCTTTGAAGCGTGACAACTTGGAGCCGCTTCAGAAGTCGATTGGTCGGATGGGAAAAAGGCTGGATGATCAGGCTGAGAAGCTCCAGCAGTTGGAGAAGTCAGTGGAGGAGCAGGCTGACTTTCAAACGGTGGCGGATGTGGAAATTCAGAGGCTGAGGGACCAGCAAAAAGTGCTTCTGGAAAGGCTGGAGGACCTGGACAACAGATCTCGCCGGCAGAACGTGAGAATCGTGGGCCTCCCGGAGGAAGCAGAGGGGCTAGACGCTGCCGCGTATGTAGAGGGTGTGTTTCAGAAGTTGCTGGGGAACGAGGTGTTCCCACGCCCGACGGTGGTGGACGGGGCACACAGAGTGCAGGTGAGGCAGCCGCGACAAGGGGGTCCCCCACGAGCGATGGTGGTACGCTTTCACAGGTACCTGGACAAGGAACAGGTGCTGCAATGGGCAAAGAGCAAAGGAAGCTGTATTTGGGACAATACCACCCTCTGTGTGTACCAGGATTTGAGCGCTGAGGCGGCCAGGTGGAGGGGAGGCTACAGGCAGGTGAAGGAGATACTGTGTCAAAACAAGATGAAATTCGGGCTGCTTTTTCCGGCGCGACTGTGGGTTACATATAAGGGTCAGCACCACTATTTTGAGGAACGCGACGAGGCGATGGACTTCGTTAAGAAGCAAGGACTGGCCCTGCGCTGAGGGCGTTTGGACTCATGTTCGAGCTTTTAAGTATATGTGGTGTCCCTCCCGTTTTGGGATGTTTTTTTTTGTTGTGGTTGGTTTTTGCGTGCTCTTTGTGTGGTTTACCTGAATGTTTCCTGTTTGGGCTCTTTGCTTAGTCGGAATTTGGCTGGGGGGGAATTAATAAAGAAAACAGTTAAAAGGGTTGGGTTAAAATGGATGCTTCAGGGGAACTTTGTGCAATTTTCTTTCTGTGTCTGTATGGGAAGGACTGAAGAGGGCCTGTTATTTCTTATCTCTTTTTTTCTTGTTTAACTTGAATTGTGCTATTGTGGGGGTTGTTTAGGACTTGTATAGAGTGTTTGCTTTAGTAGGGCTGATCTGGGGAAGTGGTGTGGAGGGGTCGGGGGAGGGGTGACTGGGAACAATCGGTGGGAGACGGGCTGGAGCCGAGGCTGGGAGCCCCAGGCTAGCTGAGTGCAGCTAGTCAACGGGAGCCGAGGTGGGGGGTGTCCATATAGTTAGATTAGGGCAGGGGTTAGGTGATAGAATGGTGTTGCTAGGGGGGAAGGGGGGGGGAGTTGTTCTGCTGCGTGGAGGGGAACTAGGCATGGTAACAGTGAGGAGGTCATGGGTGGAGCTGGTCAGGAGGCGGGCAAGAGGATGCGCAACACGTGACTGGGGGGTTGGCCAAGGAAAGGGGATGGCTGATTTGCAAAGGGGGGGGGCGAAGTGCCCCCCAACCAGGCTGATCACCTGGAACGTTAGAGGGTGAAACGGGCCAGTGAAGAAGGCGCATGTGTTTGCGTATCTGCGGGTTCTGAAGGCGGACATAGTCTTGTTGCAGGAGACGCACCTGAAAGTGGCAGACCAGGTTAGGTTAAGGAAGGGCTGGGTCAGTCAGGTCTTTCATTCGGGGCTTGATTCTAAGACGAGGGGGGATGCGATCCTGATTAATAAAAGGGTACAATTTGAGGCGGAGGGCACAGTCGTGGATGGGGGTGGTAGGTTCATTATGGTGAGGGGTAAGCTCGAAGGGGTGAGAGTAGTCCTGGTCAGTGTGTATGCCCCTAATTGGGACGATGTGGATTTTATTAGGAGGATGCGAGAGAAGATCCCCGACTTGGATTCACGTAAGTTGATCATGGGCGGGGACTTTAATACGGTCCTGGACCAGAGCCTGGACCGGTCATGCTCAAGAACGGGCAGGTTGCCAGCGATGGCAAAGGAACTGAGAGGGTTCATGGAGCAAATTGGGGGAGCAGATCCGTGGAGATTTAGCCGGCCGACGGCGAGGGAGTTCTCAGACTACTCCCACGTCCACGAGGTGTATTCCCGAATTGACTACTTTGTTGTGAGTAGGGACCTGCTGGCCGGAATGGTGGGGCAGAATATTCGGCAATTGCCATATCGGACCATGCCCGCACTGGGTAGATCTGCAGTTTTGTAAGGACAGCTTTCAGCGCCCACCATGGGGGCTGGAAGTTGGACTACTCGCAGATGAAGCGGTGTGTGAGAGGCTGAGGAAATGCATGCAAAATTACCTGCAGGTGAACGATACTGGAGAAGTCTCGGCAGCGGTGCTCTGGGAGGCACTGAAGGCAGTGGTGAGAGGGGAGCTGATTTCAATCCAGACGTATAGGGACAGGACAGATCGGGCAGAGACGGACCGACTGATTAAGGAAATTCTACGGACGGACAGGAGTTACGCGGAATCCCCGAGGCCAGAGTTACTCAGGGAATGACAGAGACTGCAGGCCGAATTTGGGGTGCTGACTACAGGCAAGGCTGTAGAGCAGCTTAGAAAGGTAAAAGGCGCGATTTATGAGCATGGGGAGAAGGCCAATAGAATGCTTGCGCAGCAACTGAGGAAGAGGGAAGCGGCTAGGGAAATAGGGAGAGTAATGGATGGGGAAGGTAATCTAGTGGGTGATCCAGCAGGGCTGAACAAGGTCTTTAGGGACTTTTATAGGAAGCTGTACACTTCGGAACCACCCGGGAGACCGGGGAGGACCAAGAGTGGGGAGGAGGTTGTTGGACGGACTGGGGGTCCTGGTCAGGATCGAAGAGGTGTTGGGGGGCCTGCAGTCGGGTAAAGCCCCAGGGTCGGACGGGTATCCGGTGGAGTTTTACAAAAAATGTGCCGGAATAGTGGGGCCGGTGCTGGTCAGGGTGTTTAACGAGGCAAGAGACAGAGGGAGTTTACCCCCGACGATGTCACAGGCCACCATCTCGCTCATTCTGAAACGGGATAAGGACCCGGAGGCCTGTGGGTCATACAGGCCGATCTCTTTGATTGACGTAAACACCAAGTTACTGGCCAAGATTTTGGCGACTGGAATTGAGGACTGTGTACCGGATGTAATTGTGGAGGATCAAACCGGGTTTGTAAAGGGGAGGCAGCTGGTGGCCAACTGGAAGGCTGCTCAACGTGATTATGATGCCCCCCGGAGAGTAGGGATGTAGAGACAGTGGTAGCCATGGATACTGAAAAGGCTTTTGACCGGGTCGAGTGGGATTATCTGTGGGAGGTACTAGGACGGTTCGGGTTCGGGGAGGGATTCATCGACTGGGTTAGGCTATTGTATCAGGCCCCGGAGGCGAGTGTAAGGACGAACAGGACAACATCAGACTACTTTAGTCTGCACCGTGGGACAAGACAGGGCTGCCCTCTCTCCCCACTGCAGTTTGCGCTGGTCATAGAGCCGCTGGCAATTGCACTGAGAGTTTCTAGGGGCTGGAAAGGGCTGGTCCGGGGGGGAGTGGAACATAGAGTCACGTTATACGCGGATGATCTGCTGTTATATGTATCGGACCCAATTGTGGGGATGGACGGTATTATGGCAACCCTGAGGGAATTTGGCCGGTTCTCCGGATACAAACTGAACATGGCTAAGAGCGAGTTTGGAATTCAGGCGAGGGGGCAGGAGAGTAGGCTGAAGGGGTTGCCGTTCAGGCTAGTGGGGGAGAGTTTCTGATATTTGGGGATTCAGGTGGCACGGGACTGGGTTGGGTTGCACAAGCTCAGCCTGTCCCGACTGGTGGAACGAGTGAGGGAGGAGGTCCGGAGGTGGGATGCTCTCCCGCTGTCATTGGCGGGGAGGGTGCAGACTGCTAAGATGACGATTCTCCCGCGGTTCTTGTTTGTTTTTCAGTGTCTCCCCATCTTTATCCCGCGGTCCTTCTTTAAGAGGCTGAATAAAATTATTCTGGGATTTGTATGGGCAGGGAAGTCCCCGCGGGTGAAGAGGGTGATGCTTGAAAGGAACAGAGGAGAAGGGGGGCTGGCGTTCCCGAACTTCAGCAACTATTACTGGGCGGCCAACATAGCGATGATAAGGAAATGGATGGTGGGTGCGGGGTCGGTTTGGGAGCGGATGGAGTCTGCTTCATGCAGGGGCACTAGCTTAGCAGTCCTGTTCACGGTGCCTATGCCGCTTTCACCGGCATGGTACTCCACCAGCCCGATAGTGGTGGCGGCTCTTCGGATCTGGGGCCAGTGGAGGAGGTATGTAGGGGAGGTAAGAGCATCGGTGTGGACCCCAATCTGCGGCAACCACCAATTTGCCCCGGGCAACATGGACGGGGGGTATCGACTGTGGAGGAGGGCGGGGATTGCGAGGATGGGGGATCGGTTCCTGGAAGGGAGCTTTCCGAGCATGAGGGCGCTGGAGGAGAAGTTTGGGCTGACGAGAGGGAACGACTTTAGATACTTGCAGGTGAGGGGTTTTGTACGCTGACTGGTGCCGTCCTTCCCACGTCTCCTGCCGAAGGGGAGCAGGACAGGGTAGATTCTAGGGGAGAGGTGGGAAAGTGTAGAGTTTCAGGCGTCTACAAGGAGCTAATGAGAGCTGAGGATACGCAGATCGAGGACCTGAAGCTTAAGTGGGAGGAGGAGCTCAGGGGGGAGCTGGAGGATGGTATTTGGCAGAAGCCCTGAGCAGAGTAAACACGACGGCAACATGCGCCAGGCTCAGCCTGATCCAGTTTAAGGTCATGCACCGGGCCCACATGACGGTGGCCTGGATGAGTAAATTCTTCGGGCTGGAGGACAAGTGTGCTAGTTGCGCCGGAGGGCCGGCTAACCATGTACACATGTTCTGGTCGTGCCCTAAACTCGGGGGCGTATTGGCAGGGATTCGCAGATGTCATGTCGCGGGTGTTGAAAACTGGGGTGGTAATGAGCCCGGAGGTGGCAATCTTTGGGGTTTCGGAGGACCTGGGAGTCCAGGAAGAGAGGGAGGCTGATGTTCTGGCCTTTGCTTCTCTGGTAGCCCGGCGACGAATACTGTTAGCATGGAGGGACTCAAAGCGCCCGAGGGCTGAGGTATGGCTATCGGACATGGCGAGCTTTCTTGGCCTAGAGAAAGTCAAGTTCGCCTTGAGAGGTTCGCTACTAGGGTTCGCCCGAAGGTGGCAGCCATTTATCGACTTCTTCGCAGAGGAGTAAGCGTCAGCGGGGGGGGGGGCTAGGGTAGAGTAGAGTAGAGTCAGGGGATATTGAGGCAGGTCCATGTGTGAACAGAGCCGTGGTTTGCATTATGTTTAATGTGGAATTTGTGTCTTGACTTCTTTTTTTGTTTGTACTGTACAATGTCATTTTTTCTAGATGCCTAAAATACCTCAATAAAATTGTTAAAAAAATAAATGAAGTATTACCCCTTAAAGGGGCCAGGCTACGCCACTTTCATTATCAGATTGTGTGGTGTGGCTTCTCCAGTAGTGTTACTAAGCTGGAACCCAATGAATCAGGTGATAAATATCATTGAAAATTTACATATTTAGTTTGCAGCACCCACCCAGTCTTGAGCGGAATACTTTTTGTACCCCCAGGGTGGATCTCCATGAGCATTAAACACCTTTGACTTAATTGATGATTCTTTTGTAATAATGAGTGAGACATTCCAGCTGTTCATATTGGCGGGATCTTGCAGTCCGACCAATGATGCACCCCTGCCACTGACTTCCCAGCAGCATGGGGTGGATTCAATGGGAAATTCCATTGGCAGCGACGAGACTGTAAGATGCCACCACTGGCCAACGGCGGGCTCCCTCCGCCATCAAGAAACACGCTGCAGGGAGCCAGAGAATTTTGACCAATATTTGTATTGGATTTTTTTTTGATATTAACATGGTTCGTTGGATCAACACAAGCAACCAATTATATATTTCATCAGGAGCAAGTAAGACAAATAGAGCAATTCTCCGGTGATTCTCCGGCCGTGTTGCGCTGAAGGGAGAGAACAACTCTACGGCCGGAGAATGCTGGGAGAGGCCTGCAGGGAGCTTCCCGACAGACTCAGCGCCTCGTAAAATTCTCCGGAGTGCCGCGAGACATCGGAGTCGGGACATCGGAGTCAGACCCCCGCCCCAAATGGGCGGGACCGAATGGCACTCACGGAAGTAGGTCGTAAACCTACATACGACCTTGTGGTAGTCGGTATTAGGGGTATTACGGTACCTAGGTTGAGGCTGTAAGATCATTGGTGTGGGAGGTACCTGAGACAGGAAGATCATTGGTGAAGCCTGCCTGCTGGTTCCGCCCAGTAAGGCGGAGTATAAGAGTCTGTGTCTCCCTAGCAGCTGCATTCTGTACCTGCACTGCTGGGGGAAACATCTAGTCCAATAAAGCCTTCAATCGTCTTCCAATCTCGCTTCTGGAGTCATTGATCGAGCATCAATTTATTGGACTAGATTTTAAAGAATGGAGCTCCACATCAAGCCGGAGTGTCTGCAACTCAGCCCCCACGCGGCAAACTCAGCGGCAACCGTCAAACACTGGCTGGCGTGCTTCAAAGGGTACCTCAGGACGGCCACGACTGCACCCACGGAGGACCAGAAACTGCAAGTTCTCCACTCGAGGGTGAGCCCAAAGATCTACACCCTCATCGAGGATGTGGACGATTTCGAGGCAGCGATGGCCCTGTTGAAAGGACACTACATTCGCCCAGTAAACCAGGTTTACTCCCGACATCTGCTCGCGACAAGGCGAAAAATCCCGGGGGAATTACTGGATGAATTCTACCATGCGCTCCTGGTACTAGGTAGGAACTGTGACTGCCCGCAAGTTTCAGCCAGCGACCACACAGAACTTTTAATCCGGGATGCATTCGTTGCAGGTATGCTGTCCTCCCAAATCCGTCAGTGGCTGCTGGAGAAAGAGACACTAGGCCTCAAGGCGGCACGGGCTCTTGCTAGCTCCCTGGATGTGGCCTCCCGAAACGCCCGTGCGTATGTCCCCGACCGCGCGGCAGCCCCTTGGGCAGCGTGGAACCCACCCGCGGCCGACCCCGATGCATCCCCCATCCCCCCACAAGCTTGTGCTACGCGGCTACCAGGCAACCCCGGGGGCCCCTCTGTTATTTTTGCGGGCAAGCCAAGCATCGCCAGCAGCGGTGCCCAGCCCGCTCCTCTACCTGCAAAGGTTGTGGCAAAAAGGGCCATTTCATGGCGGTATGCCAGGCCCGGGCGGTCTCCGCTGTCTCCGGGGGTGAACCGGGGCCACAACCACAACACTTTCCACGGGCCACGTGCGGGCCTCGGGCGCCACCATCTTCATTTTCCCGAGCCATGTGCGGGCCCCGGCGCCGCCATCTTGCTCCCCAGGGACCATGTGCTATGCATGGGTGCTGCCATCTTGCCCAACCCCAGCCATGTGCGACCCGTGGGTGCCGCCATCTTGGCTGGAGTCTCAGGACCCCGATTCGGATGACCACACACCGCCCGAGGAAAATCTTCAACTTTTACCACTACTCGCCTCGGTGACCCTGGACCAGTCTCGGTCCCGAACGCTCTCGACCGCGACGACGACCGTGCTCATCAACGGACGCAAAACATCCTGCCTGATCGATTCCGGGAGCACAGAGAGCTTCATACATCCCAACACGGTAAGGCGCTGTTCTCTTCCCATACACCCAGTTAACCAAAGAATCTCCCTGGCCTCCGGGTCTCACTCTGTAGAGATCAAGGGGTTCTGATTAGCGAACCTCACGGTCCAGGGAAGAGAATTTAAACATTTCCGACTCTACGTCCTCCCTCACCTCTGCGCTGCCACGCTCCTGGGATTGGACTTCCAATGCAACCTCCAGAGCTTAACCTTTAAATTCGGCGACCCTATAACCTCCCTCACTGTCTACAGTCTCGCGACCCTCAAGGTCGACCCGCCTTCCCTCTTTTCGAACCTCACACCCATCGCCACCAGGAGCAGACGTTACAGTGCCCAGGATCGGACCGTCATTAGGTTGGAAGTCCAGCGGCTACTGAAGGAAGGTATTATCGAGGCTAGCAACAGCCCATGGAGAGCTCAAGTAGTGGTTGTAAAGACCGGGGAGATGCACAGGATGGTCATCGATTATAGTCAGACCATCGACAGGTATACGCAGCTCGACGCGTACCCTCTCCCCCGCATATCTGATTTGGTCAATCAGATTGCACAATACAAGGTCTTTTCCACGGTGGACCTCAAATCCGCCTACCACCATCTCCCCATCCGCCTGGGCAACCGCAAGTACACTGCATTCAAAACAGATGGGCGGCTCTACCACTTCCTAAGGGTTCCCTTCGGTGTCACTAATGGAGTCTCGGTCTTCCAACGGGAGATGGACCGAATGGTTGCCCGGTACGGTTTGCGGGCCACATTTCCGTACCTCGGCAACGTCACCATCTGCGGCCACGACCAGCAGGACCACGACACCAACCTCCGCAAATTCCTCCATACCGCAAAAACCCTTAACTTAACCTACAACAAGGACAAATGCGTGTTCAGCACCGACCGTCTAGCCATCCTCGGCTACGTAGTGCATGATGGAGTCATAGGCCCAGATCCCAAATGCATGCGTCCCCTTATGGAGTTTCCCCTCCCCCACTGTTCCAAGGTCCTGAAACGCTGCCTGGGTTTTTTTTTCATATTACGCCCAGTGGGTCCCCAATTATGCAGACAAGGCTCACCCACTAATCCAATCCTCGGTTTTCCCCCTGTCGACAGAGGCCCGCCAGGCCTTCTGCCGCATAAAGACGGACATCGCAAAGGCCACGATGCACGCAATCGATGAATCCCTTCCCTTCCAAGTCGAGAGCGATGCGTCCGATGTAGCTCTGGCGGCCACCCTCAACCAAGCGGGCAGGCCCGTGGCCTTCTTCTCACGCACCCTCCATGCTTCAGAAATCCGTCATTCCTCCTTGAAAAGGAGGCCCAAGCCATAGCAGAAGCTGTGCGGCACTGGAAGCATTAACTGGCCGGCAGGAGATTCACGCTCCTCACTGACCAACGGTCGGTAGCTTTTATGTTCGATAATGCACAGCGGGGCAAGATAAAGAACGATAAGATCTTACGGTGGAGGATCGAGCTCTCCACCTACAACTATGAGATCTTGTATCGCCCCGGGAAGCTAAACGAGCCTCCTGATGCCTTATCCAGCGGCACATGTGCCAGTGCACAAGTGGACCGACTCCGGGCCCTAGATGAGGACCTCTGCCACCCAGGGGTCACTCGATTCTTCCATTTTATCAAGACCTGCAACCTGCCCTACTCGCTCGAGGAGATCAGGACCGCCACCAGGAACTGCCAAATCTGCGCGGAGTGCAAGCCGCACTTGAGAAAGCACACCTGATAAACGCCTCAGTATGGACTTCAAAGGGCCCTCCCCTCCACCGACCACAACACGTACTTCTTGAACGTGATTGACAAGTACTCCCGGTTCCCATTTGCCATCCCCTGCCCTGACATGACCGCAGCCACCGTCATAAAAGCCCTCCACAGTATCTTTACCCTGTTCGGTTTCCCCGCCTACATACACAGCGGTAGGGGGTCCTCCTTCATGAGCGACGAACTGCGTCAATTCCTGCTCAGCAAGGGCATCGCCTCGAGCAGGACGACCAGTTATAACCCCTGGGGAAACAGACAGGTAGAGAGGGAGAACGGAACGGTCTGGAAGACTGTCCTACTGGCCCTATGGTCTAGGAATCTCCCAGTCTCCCGCTGGCAGGAGGTCCTTCCCGATGCACTCCACTCCATCCGATCACTGCTGTGTACCACGACAAACGAAACACCTCATGAACGTCTCCTTGTCTTCCTGAGGAAGTCCTCCTCCGGGACCTCGCTCCCAACCTGGCTGGCAGCTCCTGGACCCATTCTGCTCCGCAAACATGTGCGGGCGCACAAGTCGGACCCATTGGTAGAGAGGGTCCACCTCCTTCACGCTAACCCTCAGTACGCCCCCCGACGGCCGGCAGGATACGGTCTCCCTACGGGACCTGGCGCCCGCTGGATCCCCCCCCCCACACACACCCCCCACCAACCCCCCCCCCCCAACCGGCGCAACCCACGGCTGCCCCCT
This sequence comes from Scyliorhinus torazame, assembly GCF_047496885.1. NCBI lineage: Eukaryota > Metazoa > Chordata > Chondrichthyes > Carcharhiniformes > Scyliorhinidae > Scyliorhinus > Scyliorhinus torazame. Next base: position 142,112,042 of record NC_092721.1, on the reverse strand, counting down.
TCCCAGGTGGTCCCATCTTCCACTGGTCCCATCCAGGGATGATGAAGCTACCGAAGAAGCCAAAGTCACGCTCCCAGAGTCACGGATGCCCAAGCCGGTGCCTGCATCACCGCCGAAACTGCGACAATCACAGAGGACGACCAGGGCCCCCGATCGACTAATTGCTTCATTCTGATATGTACATGTAAAATGAAGACTCTAAATAGTTGTGACATGTAATGAGGCAAAACACTGTACCACCGACGGGTACCACCATAACCGAGACCACCACCCCCGCCGGACTCTTTTTTTTAAACAGGGGGTGAATGTGGTAGTCGGTATTAGGGGTATTACGGTACCTCATTTGAGGTTGTAAGATCATTGGTGTGGGAGGTACCTGAGACAGGAAGATCATTGGTGAAGCCTGCCTGCTGGTTCCGCCCAGTAAGGCGGAGTATAAGATTCGGTGTCTCCCTAGCAGCTGCATTCTGTACCTGCGCTGCTGGGGGAAACATCTAGTCCAATAAAGCCTTCAATTGCCATCCAATCTTGCTTCTGGAGTCAGTGATCGAGCATCAGACCTATTCACCCAGGATCCATCAGCCTCCATCAAATCACCGGCCTCCCCACGGAGGCTGCAGCCGGGCACCGATCAGTGCTGGTTCACACAAAGATGGACCAGGCAGAACGGCACCCGGGGTGTCTCCCGGGTCATTGGAGTTCCCTGGGTGGCCAGTGTAATAGCAGGGTTGCTCCCTGGCCCTCCCGCTGAAATGCGGGCACCTTGGCACTGCCAGGTATCCCGGATGGCACTGCCAAGCCAGCAAGAGCACTGCCTGGGTGCTAGTATGGCAGTATAAGAGTGCCCGAGTGCAAGGGTGGCATTGCCAAGGGTAAGGGGTGAGGGGGGCCCTGCCCATGAAACAAGGGTGGAGGGGGTGTTTGAAGGGTGGGGAAGTGCAGGGAAGGTAAGTAGGGCTTCCGGGAGGATGGGAGGGTGTTGGGTGTGGGTCCTAGAAGGGAGGGGGTGCTCTAAGGGGGCTTCGGGGGGTGCCTGAAAAGGGGGGACTCTCGGGGACCTCATAGTGTGGTGTCGTTACTTGGAGGGGTGTCCATGTGTGTGGGGGGTGACATTGCCCATGGGTGGGGGTTTGGGGGACCCACAAGCTCACTTAGAGATCGGAGAACCCTTTCAAAATGGCGGCCTGATCTCTGAGTTCAGCTCCCCAATGCTAAAAAAAATTCCAAGTGTGGGCTTAACCAGTGAGAAACTCCCCAGGGCCCATAAAAGTGACTAAGTGTCATTGAATAGCGGTGAGGAACTCACCGCCAGAGCCAGCGGGAAACTCCCTAAAAAAACCCGCCACAAATTAACTTAGAAATTTTTGGGGTGAATCATGCCCAAAGAGTTCATCATCAAAACCACTGTTGTAATTTCAATTGCCATTATTCCACCCAATACAAACTGGGAGCATCCTCAATACATCATCCATTACGGAATGGTGAATGCCAAGGTGCGTAGTAGGTTATGGTCCCCTAAACATGAGGTTTAGTTTAGCCAAAGGCAGTGTTTATTCTGGGAAAGTGGTGTGAAACCGCTTTGGTTTTCCCTGAATGCAGCAGGACAGCTCTACCTAGGAATACATTGAGGAGTATGTTAATGCAATCTCCTTCACAGAGTAGGTGCAGATGTAGAAAACTATTTAAGCCATGCTTCAAGAAAACCACTCCTATCATCTTCCCATTACAGCAGATAATTATCTCCTAAATAAGTCCATTGTCCTGGTCTCAACCATTCTTCTGGACAACATTTGCAGCTGCTGATCGCCTTCTGTGAAAACAGGGGCGGGATTCTCCAATCCCGCGGTAGAGTGTCCACGCCGTCATAAACGCCGTCGCGTTTTACGACGGCGTGAACAGGCCGCTCCCACGACTAGCATTGTGGCACGGCAATGCTACCACGGCAGCACGGTAGCTTTGTGGATAGCACAATTGCTTCACAGCTCCAGGGTCCCAGGTTCGATTCCGGCTTGGGTCACTGTCTGTGCGGAGTCTGCACATCCTCCCCGTGTGTGCGTGGGTTTCCTCCGGGTGCTCCGGTTTCCTCCCACAGTCCAAAGATGTGCGGGTTAGGTGGACTGGCCATGATAAATTGCCCTTAGTGTCCAAAATTGACCTTAGTTTTGGGTGGGGTTACTGGGTTATGGAGATAGGGTGGAGGTGTTGACCTTGGGTAGGGAGCTCTTTCCAAGAGCCGGTGCAGACTCGATGGGCTGAATGGCCTCCTTCTGCACTGTAAATTCTATGATAATCTATGATAATTCTGGCGCCAGCCCCGACACAACATGGCGCAGGACTACAGGGGCCGGTGCGTAGGAAAGGAGGCCACCAGCCACAGAGGACGGCCCGCTGATCGGTGGGCCCCGAACGCGGGCCATGCCACATCGGAGGCCCCCAGGGTCGGACCCCCCTCCCCCCCAAAGGCCGCCACCCGACCCTTACACGCCCAGGTTCGCCGGCCTAGAGCAGGTTAGAACGGCGCCGGCGGGACTCGGCTTTTTTCTTACGGCCGCTCAACCCATCCGGGCCGGAGAATCGGTGGGCCGGCCGCATAGAGTGGCCCGTGACCGGCACCGCGCCAATGGCGCCGATTCTCCGCTCTGTGGAGAATCGCCTGCTGCTGTCGGGTAGCGTGGCGTGGTTCGCGCGGCCCGCCGGCGATTCTCCGACCCGGCGTGGGGTCGGAGAATCCCGCCCCAGATACCCCTTAATGTCTGAACATGGCCTCTTGGTGTCCTGCTACCCTGGGGTATCTGTATTGTTCCAAGTTATTTGTCATATCTATAAAAAATACATATATTTTAAGTATCATATATCAGGTCCCCTCTAAAGCTATGTTTGCTTCTATAAATCCACAGTAAATGACAAGGTAATTTTCACTAACCATGAAGCTTTTATATTAGTTAATAAGTAATTTCTCTCTGCACACAATGGCCCTATTTGTGGATAGCAATTATTTTGCTTGTGCTTCAGTGGTTGCATTTTTTAAGTAAAGATCTAGCCAAGTAACAAAAGCACATTTCATGATGAAATTGTAAAGGTTAATTCATTAATTATTTGTAAAAACTCACCCCCTGAAAAGGCAACCTCTCATAAAAATTATGATGGAAACAATTCAAAGCAGAAACTATGTCAAATACAATTGTACACTGTGAGCATGCAGCGAATTAACAATTTCCTCCCCTGTCCAATTTTATAGCTAAAATAATTTAACAATCATTTGACAAATTCCCAGGTTCAATTTAAATTAACACCAAAAGATCCCCGTTATGAAAAAAATCCAATGCACCGGCAGTATCAAAATAGAATTTTTAGTGGGGTGATCTTAAATACGGATTAATGCCTCAGGAAGGATCACATTTAACAATTAACACATTCACATTAAGAGGATCAATCTAAAAGGACATGAAGGCGGCGAGGTCAGCTTGAGATTGTTATGCTAATTTTACAATCTCTGTAGAAGCAGACATCCAGGCACTAAAGTTAATTTGTAAAATATTATGGATCATATTTTACTCCAGTATTGTATTATTTTCGATGTATGGACCTTGTTTTTCTCTGATTATTAAATATCATCGAAGTAATAGGAAGCTGCTGTGGTGGCTTCAAAGGGAATGGAATATCTTACTATTGTGGCTGTAATATCAGCGCCAAGGCTGGCAGCTTTCAGGTAGCCAACTCCACACCACATGTAACATAGAGCATCTTCATAGGGATGATATTAGATAAAAGAATCAGAAATCAAGTTCCAGGCAGTAAAAGAGTTTTGAAAGGATATGTCATGGACTGATAGCAGAGTGAATTCGCCGTGTGAGAAAAGTCTGAAGGTCAAGAAGTACACATTCAGTCAATACATAGCTTTCCTTTACAAGAGCTGAATTATTCATTTGCACAGTTTGCTAACTCACCTCTTTTTATCAGTCACAAAACAGAAATTAGCAGTAGCACCTGATCTCATTTTTCATCTTTGTTTTAGGAGCTTGACAGCAGAACCATTGAGTCAGCAAGTGATGTGAATGAAACCAGCCCAGTCGGGACTATGGATTGGCAATTCAGGTCTCCCTTGTGGAATCCCTCTTTTCATAAAACTCTCACATCTGATGCTGTTTAGTGGAGGGGTGCGGGGGGGTGGCGCTGAGCCCAGGGGAGCTGCCGACTGCTTCACGGTTCTGCCAACCATCTCATCAGATTATGTGTCAATGCAAAGGTCTTTAAAGGTCATCTGAACTCTCCAACTCCAGGCCTTCCAACTATGGCCAGAAGCCTCACTTTAATTCTTCCCTCTGTGGGGGAGCTGTCTGTCCAGCCCAGCTGAGAAACAACACATATGACAAATGTGATAGGATGGTTGTAGGCTTGACCTGCAATAAGGCACAGACCATTTGGCGATGATACATATGTGTGTATTATTGCCTTTATTTTTGCTGGGGTGACTTATTATGGTTGACGACTGTGAAATTATCCATCTGTCCATAAGATAAGTGCTGCTTTTGAGCTCCAGCCCATTTCTATCTATGTTTTGCTCATAAAATTCAAAGGAAAATGTTATACCATGTCATTTCTGCACAGTTAGATGAACGCATAGATGTTTACTTGTGAGAAACCAGTGAACCCAATCACTCACAACTCACAAACATATGCAGCAGTATTTGACTAATGTTTCAAAGTGATTTTCACATTTATTTGTCCACATGTCATGCACACTGATTTTAATACAAACATCATGTGCTTTTGTTGAAACTTTGTATCCTCTGTGTTAACAACACTGGCATGTTTTTTATCCAGATGTGAGGCACTTAGAATGGCAAAGAAAGGAGCAATCTGTAATTGGTCACTTTAAATCGCAAGTTGACCAAAGTCCCTAAAAGTTGAGAATGAGGTCTGCTGCCACATGGTTCATGTTTTCTAGATTTCTCCAAATTTAACTTAAAAAGCACATATGATGGTGACAATGATTGAAATGATGACCTTTGATGGAGTTAACAATAATACATTACAGCTTTGCTCAAGTTATGTTTCCGGAACATGAACTGATCCTCAAACCATTGGCTTGGTCAGGGCACCGCCTCTACATTGCAAGGAGCCAATTTATTTGTGCTATTATTGTGTGACCACGAAGTCCATTGTGTCATCATAAAATGTATGTATCTGTAAACATGCAGGTACTTCAAAGGCATTTTAGAGCAGCCTCCAGTAATGTACGAAGGCTATTTTGGCGAATTTTCCTTATTTTTAATTGCAAACTCTTGAGATGGGAGCCTCATTAGTGTTTTGTTTATGACATTTGGAAATGCCTCACTAAAGCTCATTTACAGAATATAATGTAAACCTCAATTCAGCTTTAGTGCCTGCTGTTATGGCAATGCAGCTTATGAGACTAACACATTGACCTTAAAGCTTTCAGGCAATAAATGTGCTTCATGGTTTTCAAAATACAATTCAGACATTTTGCATCATTTACCATCCACAGCTTTCAAATGTAACAAGATAGAAAATTGAGTTACTAAATGCACAATTGCATAGAACATTCTTGTTTTGATTTTGCAGCAAACATGTAATGCTATAAATATTACCCTAAATGCTGATTTAAACATTGGGCATTAAATAGATGGTTGATCAACACTACACATTAGAAACAATAGTTCCACAGTTGATCCTAGTAACGTTGCATTGAAGTATGTGCTGCAGATCCTGGCCTGAAGATTTTTATTTATGACTGTGGTACGTCAATGTGTGACAGTGTCCAAAGAGAATTATGACATGAATATTGTTTTTCCGAGTGGATTATCATTTTACTTTGAAGCAATTGTTTTCTCTCAGTCATTGCAGTACTTTGAAACATATGTGATATAAATGTAGAAATTTGTTGGTCATGCTCACAACACAAGCAATGAAGGCCCAGGTCTAGAATCTGTTGAAAACGCTAGGCCTCTGGCTTGGGTATTCATTAAAGGGACAGTAATCCTGTTGACACATTTATGCTACTTGTCAAATAAGAAAAAAATAATGAAGGTTTTTACTAAAACAGTCAAACTAGATTAGTTGGTAACTCATCTCACTGCTGTTTAAGAGACCATTATTTGTGCAAAATTGTCTTGCGTACAAAATGATGTCTGCCTTTATCTGTAGTTACTGCATTCAAAGTCATTGTCAGCCTTGGGCAGAAGGTTAAGTATTGAAACACCACTCCAGACAGTCTAGGCTGACACCTAAGTGTCGTAGTGTTGGAAGTGCTATCCTGACCGTTGGTCTCTCATAAGGAAACAATAAAAAGATTCTATTAAACTATTCAAAGAAGTGCAGTGGATTTCTACTCAAATCCTGGCCAACATTTCCCCTCAACAAAATCAAGCAGATTAACCAATCACTAATTGTTTGTTGTGAACATTGTGATTGCCGTATTTGCCTACATTACAACTGTATCTACCCTTCAACATTGCTTAACTGGCTGTGGCAGCGTTTTCAAATATTGTGAACACGTGAAAGTTTCTATGCAAATACAAATTGATTGTTTGTCATTTCAATATGTGTGAAGCAGTTTAAAACATGGTAAAGAGTAATAGAGAAACAAATATTTCTGTCTTTATCTCATTAAATGCTGCTTCCTTAAAAAAGGGTCATTGCTGGGGCTTTCCTAATGACACTATTGTTCAGTACGTGTTCAGTGCTGAGCCACACAGTCCAGCAAGCTTTCGGGCTTCATTGCTGGTATAAAGTATACAACCTCCGCCAGGCAGGATTGAGGTCATTACAATTATCTCCAGCGTACCTGGGTTAAAAAATGTCAAGTTCAACAACTGGTTCTAACAATGGAACATGAACTCTTTCTCCACAATCGCTGCCTGATATGCTGAGCATTTTCAGCATTATCTTTTAAATCTTGAATAATTATAATGATAATATTATCACTCACTGTCTTGGCTTGTGTGTGAAGAATACCCACATATACAAGGTACATGAACAAGATTGTTGTCCATGAAAGCTTACTGAAAGCTTACTGAAAACAAACCCATGCCTGAGTCGTCACCTTCAAAAGGAAAGGTGAGAAACTGACAACAAAATAAATCAGCCTATTTTAAAGTATTGATTTTCATGTACTTACTTTCCAATCAAAAGGTTGCATGTTCAAATGTTCCAATGAGTGAATATCATCACTCCTCAGCATAGATACCAGATGATGGAGCATCGGGGAATTGGTCAACTGCCTCCATGTTGTCAAACTGCTTAACTGGCTTAAGTTGATGAGCTGCAATTTCCTTCAATTACACATTGGAGAAGCCAGAGCCATTGTCTTCTACCCCTGGCACTAACTGTGCGCTACCAATTCCACTTTCCCCCCCAGCCTGCTATTTCTAGCTAAACTATACTATTCACAACCTCAACCTCCTGAGGCTGAGCTTCCAATCCTGCAACATTTCCATCATAAAGACTAGTTACTTCATGTTCAGTAACACCTCCCACCTGCTGCTGAAACTCTCCAGCCTCACCCTTGCCACCACTAGACTTGAATATTCAAATACACTCTTGGTCAGTCTCCCATTTTCCATCCTTTGTAAGCTACAGCTCATGCAAATCTATGGGCGTGATCCAATGCACAAAAAGGGCCCCATTTTGGGCACGTATAGCGGGGTCTTCCTCAGAATGACCTCTTATAAAATGAGACTCTGTTGTTTTTTCTGGCCTCGTTCGGGAATGCCACGCCAAGGTCGCACTTATATCACTTCCTGCACTGACAGGCTGAGCTTGTCAGTGCAGGAAGAGATTGGGGCGCCATTTTTAAATGCCAGCCCGTTCTCTCAACCACCCTTGGACACTCCACTGTGGCGACAAGACCCCCCCCCCCTCACTCCCCCCCCCCCCCCCTCCACTGCCCCAAGTTGCCTCTTAGGGGGTCATCGATCGCCCCTCACATTATGTCTTAAGAGCAGGGCATCCCCTGGTCCCAAGTCCAGGCACGGGCAACTTGGCACCTGGGCACCTTGGCAGTGCCGCTGCCAGCCTGGCAGTGCCACCCTGACATAGTCAGGGTGCCCAGGCCCATGTCTCACAAGAACTCGTTAGATCTCCCAAGGTGTTCCAAGCATCGCAAATCTAGCGAGAGGCATCTCGCAAGATTTATCGGCCTCCTCGCGTCACCAAGTCGGGCGTGACGAGGCCGTTTGATAGCCTCTCCTGCTCATAACCTGTTCATCAGGAATCACCTATTACATCTGTTCTAAGTGGCCTGTCTTGGTTTTGGGTCATTTAATGCCTCAAATTTAAAACTCTCAGCCTCACTATTAAATCCACCATGGATTAATTTAACCTTTCCCTAGCCTTGCAACCTATAACCTCCTCCCACAAATCTAATTTCTTCCAACTTTGGCTTTTTGTACAATATTCTCCAATGTTACCCCATTGATAGCCATGCCTCTGTCTCCTCAGCTTTATGCGCTTGAACTTTCTTCCATCGTTTCTCCATTCACTCTTTTCTATTAAGATGTTCCAAGATTGCCCACATATTTGACCAAGCTTTTCATTCCCCTGCCTAACATCCCCACATTAGCTTAGCTTTCATTTTTTCATCATTATGCTTTTGTGGAGCACATTAAAGATATTTCTCTAGCTTAAAGATATCTAGCTGTTCTTGTTGGATTGAATCCTACTATTTGAATTGTCTTGATGGGGAACCTGTCCCAGTCATGACAAGAAATATTCCTGGCTCAGAAAATGTAAAAATGCAAGAAAATGAGTGGTGAGGTATTAAAACAATGATTAGAAAAATAAACATAAGTGACTTAAATATTGGTGTGCCAATGTCCTGCCGTCACAATGTACCAGGAAGTGAACTTTTGATTTTCTACATGGCAAGTTCCTGTCCCCAAGTTCTTAGGTATACTGTGGCGAAAAGCACCAAACAGTACAATAGGTTTTCCCTCAAGGAGAAAAGACAAACCAACCAAAACTTAAACATTCAGTTTGAATATCACAATGAAATTCTGAAAAAGGACTTCACTTCAACACTTTATGACCAAGCTGTTTCAAAGTTGCCTCTGAAATTAGAGTCCTAGTGGTGAAAAAGAATGTGACACAAATATAACCCAGTTAGTTGTAAGCGAAGTCTAGCCCAATAACAAAAGTTGCACCAATGTCCCCATGGCTTCAATCCACCTACTTTGGTCAGTTGAGTTCTCAGTTGAAGCACTCTTTAGAGCTCAATGCGAGGAGTGAATGAGACCTGCAGCCTCTCTTTGAATTCCACAATGTTAATAATAATAATCATCTTTATTAGTGTCACAAGCTTACAGTAACACTGCAATGAAGTTACTGTGAAAATCCCCTAGTCGCCACACTCTAGTGCCTGTTCGGGTACACTGAGGGAGAATTCAGAATGTCCAAAATACCTAACAGCACGTCTTTCGGGACTTGTGGGAGGAACCCGGAGCACCCGGAGGAAACCCACGCAGACACGTCAACCACTCTTGGACAACAATAAGACTGGTCCCAAAGGAGCACATGATCCAAGACTTGATCCTTTTACCTGTAGAATATGTGATGACAGGCAACTTGTATAGAGATGGAAAAAAGGAGATAAAAATTGAATCTAAGCAAAATTCCAGTTGCTTTTTGAAACATCCACAAAAGTGCATTTGCTTGATGCCAAGCTAAACAAGCATTGTCTGAAATAACTCCCCCTCCCCTAAATACTTAAAGATTTTCATTACTCTGATATGATATTTTGATCGTCCAATATTAATTTATTAATTAAATTACATATTTAATTAGGTGTGTTGTGTTATGCAATAATACACACCTAGCAGCCAATCACATTTCAGGAAATCAACCATGGCATTATATAATGAATGCTTAGATATGGCAGATACATTGACAAAGATCAGAATAAAATATATTTGTTATACATCACTATTACCTTTTACAACTCTTAGTCCATCAAGCTTATATCGCTACTTTAGCCTCAAAAGTAAAATAACATTATCAGTGAACCTTTCATTAATCAGCACCACCTGGTATGTAAGAATGTTCTACAAGTGTACTCATTTAACTAACTTCAATAGATTGAATTAAGTCAAACCATCAGTATAATCCTTGAATGTTACAGACAGAGCTGCAGCATGATGGTCAGTTGGATGTCTGACTTGTCTGCTTTATGTCCCGCCCCTGTTATATTTTACTGGAAATGGTCAAAAAAAATTGGAATCCAAGAAACTTTTGGGCATTGCCATCAACTAAAAATGAGCATGAGAAGGAATCTGCCCTTTAGTAAATGCAATGGCTACATCTTTAGAGGAGGGGGAGATATTGCTGACACAATCTCCAGTGACTGCAGCACAGAAGGCAACGGTTCCCTCTGCCTTCATGGACTATGTATCAATGGTATGGGATGCTCATGTACAGCAAGCGTGTAATTTCCAACAGTGTCTAGACATTTGCAATGCAAATAAAAATTCAGTACAATATACACTGCATCTCCCACAATATGTCATCTTTATCCCTGTTCATCGACTGCCAAGAATCTAAATTCTGGAGTTCCCTCCTGAACCTCTCTATCTCTCTTTCTTCATTTAAGATGCTTCTTAAAACTGATCTCTGACTTAGCTACTAGTCACCTGTCTTAGTACTTTCTTATGTGGCTCTATGTAAAATTTGTTTGATAATGTTCCCGTGATGTGGCTGGGGACGTTTTACTATGTTAAAGGCACTATATAAATGCAAATTGTTGTTCCATTGGATTATCAATGGGAAAGTGCCAGCACCTGTAGCTAAACATATACCCCAACCAAGACATTTGGCGGACCAACATTGTAGATACGGATTTCATCTGGACAGCTAAGGTCTTCACGCTCATTATTTTCTTCCCTGGACTGTGCTGCTGTGGAATGGTTTAATATCTGCATTACCCTTGTGAACAATGATCATTTGAGAGAACTACAGGCATTCAAGGCAGTAGGACCCATGACAATTACAACAGGAACCTAGTTGTTTTTCCTAGACATATTTCCAAAGTAGTTTCAGTATGTTCCATAGGTTTTACATTGTCTAGTTGACAATGCTGCACTAAAATAAAATGCGTTTGTGTGCCTACACTCTGTCCAAGGTTTGGGAACCAATGTTTTCAATGGTACAATTTTCATTTTAAGTTCCTGTCATTTGAGCAAGAGATTGAATGTCAAGTTAATATAACAGACATTGCCTTTCTATCAGATTTCTTCCCTGCAGATAAAGGAAGCAACAGGGCTCATTGATACCAATCTCCGTTTTGGACACAGTGATATAGAGGCAAATGGACAAGAGCTTCATAATTCTAGTGATTCCTTTTAGGTGTGAAAATGTGATTGTCTGAGCCCCTTAAATGTTACTTTTACCCAGTGACTAAGTAGAAATGGTTGCTTGAAGAATCCAAACTAATGCATTACAGAGATGCAGTTGTTCAGAGCCGACATTCAGAAAGGTTGTTAAATACAGAGACCTAAAATACCACAAGAATCTTTAGCATTCCCTCTAAGGCTATGGTAAAGTCACACACTTCTCAGTCCAAAAGAAAACATGTTTTCAGTATGTTAACTATGTTAAGAATTATTGTGTAATAATTAGTATGAAACAGGATTTTTTTTTAATTTAATGTCCATTACTCTTGTGAGAGTTCCCCAATTTCCTAGTAACCACAATACCTAAAAGTAACGCTGACCCTGATAACACTTTACCATGAATACAGGCCCAGATATTTTACTACCAAAATCCATTTTAAAACTGCAGTCTTTTAGTGATAAATTATACAACAGCATCAGTTAAAGTTGTCTTATTTCTGAGATGCAGAATAAGCCAGGTACCCAGTATTGACATAGAACTGTGAAACTGCATTGGACAGAATTGGATATGAAAGAGACAAGGTAAGTTCTGAAGACCCAACTTTATCTTTAATCCACGAGGGGAAAAGGGTGGAGATTGGAGAAGAGGAAGAAAGCCATAAATCAAGCAGTCAGAAGAGTGATACTCAATATAATGAGTGCTGTTCATAGTGTTACAATAATTTGGGCACAAAAGAGATTGTCACTTTCAGAATAGAGGGGTTACTGGAATCCTTTTATATCCATGCACCTTTACATTAACTCACATGAACTTACCACAGGTTCATAGTGGCCACTGGCATTTTTACACTTACAAAGCCTAAAGCTTCCGAAATGCCTATCTGGCCTGTACATATTTCATTAAAAATAAACTCTATATAATAAATAAATATATAAAATAAATATAATGTTGCCTTTGGAATTTCTATAAATAAATTTAACTTTTCTGTTTTTTTTACTAAGAGGTCTTTGCTTAAAGCCCTATGGGGTAGTACCATTGATCTGTGAATGAATTGTCTTTTTTCTTTTATTTTAAATCATTTTTAAAGTCCTCCATGCCATTATTAATGCAGCGTGGGCTTGAGCATGTCACCAGCCAGTATCCTGACGAATCAAAGTATGGCAGCTATGCTGATACACAACGAAATAGAACTGATCAAAATAATGTAAAGCGTGTCCCATCTTGGAGCATGCATCAGGCCAGCTTTCTCCTCGGCATTTCACTATATTCCTCCCTCTTACACATTTAGTTTTTTTTCAACCAAGCGAGTGGGCACAGGCTCACCTCTGGGAGGACAAACCGTTAAGTGCAGAACAAAATCAGCGTGTCCCATCCAAGCCTCCATACACAATGCATGCGACAAAGTTTGGCAACAGTAGAGCTGATGTGATGACACAGCTAATCATTTAGAACCCACCACGTGAACCCATTATAGTGGTTGCTTTTCAGTGGTCCAAGCTTAAGGATTGTCTTCATCAACTTTGGTTTAATACATCCTTGTATAATTCAGGTACTTTGTCAGGGTCCACTGGTCTAGGTAAAAAATGTGTGAACTTTTGATGCCTTTTAGTCCTAGTCCCTTCCCTTGGGGTCCCATCTTTGTTTAATGCGACAAAGTACCGTCTTCCAGTGTCCGCATGCTTATATACATTCGATGAGTAGGTATTATACCAATTTTCCTCAAACTGCTCCCGGAAAACACATTCTGCAGTCAATTTCTCCTGAAAAAAAAAGAATCAAAACATAATTTTTGAAGTTGAGGGTAAAACATATTTCTTCCAACACAATATACAATCATAGAATAGAATCATAGAATCTCTACAGTGCGGAAGGAGGCCATTCGGCCCATCGAGTCTGCACCAACCCTTAGGAAGAGTACCCTACCTAGTTCCACATCCCGACCCTATCCCTGAAACCCAGTAACCTCACCTAATCTTTTTGGATACTAAGGAGTAATTTAGCATTGTCAATCCACCTAACCTGTACATCTTTGGATACTGTTGAGGGGGGGGGGGGTGGGGGGGGGACTTACCAGGGGTAAGCCATGGGGTACAGGTCTCTGGCACAGAGTCTGTCCAGGTTGCTCAGAAGGGAAGGGAATGGGGGAGAGGAGTAGAGCATTAGTCATTGGAGACTCCATAGTTAGGGGAATAGATAGGAGATTCTGGGAATGAGAGAGACTCACGGTTGGTGTGTTGCCTCTCAGGTGCCAGGGTCCGTGATGTCTCGGATCATGTTTTCGGGATCCTTAAGGGGGAGGGGGAGCAGCCCCAAGTCGTTGTCCACATAGGTACCAACGACATAGATAGGAAAAGGGATAGGGATGTAAGGCACGAATTCAGGGAGCTAGGGTGAAAACTTAGATCTAGGACAAACAGAGTTATTATCTCTAGGTTGTTATGGGTGCCACGTGTTAGCGAGACGAGGAATAGGGAGAGAGAGGAGTTGAACACGTGCCTACAGGGATGGTGCAGGAGGGATGGTTTCAGATTTCTGGATAATTGGGACTCATTCTGGGGTCGGTGGGACCTCTATAAACGGGATGGTCTACACCTGGACCAGAGGGGTACCAATATCCTGGGGGGGAAATTTGCTAATGCTCTTTGGGAGGGTTTAAACTAGTTCAGCAGGGGATTGGGAACCTGAATTGTAGCTCCAGTATATAGGAGGTTGAGAGTAGTGAGGTCATGAGTAAGGCTTCAAAGTTGCAGAAGTGTACCGGCAGGCAGGAAGCTGGTTTAAAGTGTGTCTTCTTCAATGCCAGGAGCATCCGGAATAAGGTGGGTGAACTTGCGGCATGGGTTGGTACCTGGGACTTCGATGTTGTGGCCATTTCGGTGACATGGATAAAGCAGGGACAGGAATGGTTGTTGCAGGTGCCGGGGTTTACATATTTCAGTAAGCTCAGGGAAGGCGGTAAAAGAGGGGGAGGGGTGGCATTGTTAGTCAAGGACAGTATTACAGTGGCAGAAAGGACGCTTGATGAGGACCCGTCTACTGAGGTAGTATGGGCTGAGGTTAGAAACAGGAAAGAAGAGGTCACCCTGTTAGGAGTTTTCCGTAGGCCTCCGAAAAGTTCCAGAGATATAGAGGAAAGGATTGCAAAGATGATTCTGGATAGGAGCGAAAGCAACAGGGTAGTTGTTATGGGGGACTTTAACTTTCCAAATATTGACTGGAAACGCTATAGTTCAAGTACTTTAGATGGGACCGTTTTTGTCCAATGTGTGCAGGAGGGTTTCCTGACACAGTATATAGATAGGCCAATGAGAGGCGGAGCCATATTGGATTTGGTACTGGGTAATGAACCAGGACAGGTGTTAGATTTGGAGGTAGGTGAGCACTTTGGTGATAGTGACCACAATTCGATTACGTTTACTTTAGTGATGGAGAGGGATAGCTTTATACCGCAGGGCAAGAGTTATATCTGGGGGAAAGGCAATTATGATGCAATGAGGCACGACGCATTGGATGGAGAGGAAAACTGCAGGGGATGGGCACAATGGAAATGTGGAGCTTGTTCAAGGAACAGCTACTGCGTGTCCTTGATAAGTATGTACCTGTCAGGCAGGGAGGAAGTGGTCGAGCGAGGGAACCGTGGTTTACTAAGGCAGTCGAAACACTTGTCAAGAGGAAGAAGGAGGCTTATGTAAAGATGAGACATGAAGGTTCAGTTAGGGCGCTCGAGAGTTACAAGTTAGCAAGGTAGGACCTAAAGAGAGAGCTAAGAAGAGCCAGGAGGGGTCATGAGAAGACTTTGGCAGGTAGGATCAAGGATAACCCTAAAGCTTTCTGTAGATATGTCAGGAATAAACGAATGACTAGGCTAAGAGTAGGGCCAGTCAAGGACAGTAGTGGGAAGTTGTGCTTGGAGTCCGAGGAGATAGGAGAGGTTCTAAATGAATATTTTTCGACAGTATTCACACAGGAAAAAGACAATGTTGTCGACGAGAATACTCAGATTCAGGCTAATAGACTAGAAAGGCTTGAGGTTCATAAGGAGGAGGTGTTAGCAATTCTGGAAAGTGTGAAAATAGAAATAAGTCCCCTGGCCGGATGGGATTTATCCTAGGATTCTCTGGGAAGCTAGGGAGGAGATTGCTGAGCCTTTGGCTTTGATCTATAAGTCATCTTTGTCTACAGGAATAGTGCCAGAAGACTGGAGGATAGCAAATGTTGTCCCCTTGTTCAAGAAGGGGAGTAGAGACAACCCCGGTAACTATAGACCAGTGAGCCTTACTTCTGTTGTGGGCAAAGTCTTGGAAAGGTTTATAAGAGATAGGATGTATAGTCATCTGGAAAGGAATAATTTGATTAGAGATAGTCAACACTGTTTTGTGAAGGGTAGGTCGTGCCTCACAAACCTTATTGAGTTCTTTGAGAAGGTGACCAAACAGGTGGATGAGGGTAAAGCAGTTGATGTGGTGTATATGGATTTCAGTAAAGCGTTTGATACGGTTCCCCACGGTAGGCTAGTGCAGAAAATACGGAGGCATGGGATTCAAGGTGATTTAGCAGTTTGGATCAGAAATGAATGAAATGAAATGAAAAAGAAATGAAATGAAATGAAAATGAAAATCGCTTATTGTCACAAGTAGGCTTCAAATGAAGTTACTGTGAAAAGCCCCTAGTCACCACATTCCGGCGCCTGTTCGGGGAGGCTGGTACGGCTAGCTGGAAGAAGACAAAGGGTGGTGGTTGATGGGAAATGTTCAGACTGGAGTCCAGTTACTAGTGGTGTACCACAAGGATCTGTTTTGGGGCCACTGCTGTTTGTCATTTTTATAAATGACCTGGAGGAGGGCATAGAAGGATGGGTGAGTAAATGTGCAGATGACACTAAAGTCGGTGGAGTTGTGGACAGTGCGGAAGGATGTTACAAGTTACAGAGGGACATAGATAAGCTGCAGCACTGGGCTGAGAGGTGGCAAATGGAGTTTAATGCAGAAAAGTGTGAGGTGATTCATTTTGGAAGGAATAACAGGAAGACAGAGTACTGGACTAATGGTACGATTCTTGGCCGTGTGGATGAGCAGAGAGATCTCGGTATCCATGTACATAGATCCCTGAAAGTTGCCACCCAGGTTGAGAGGGTTGTTAAGAAGGCGTACAGTGTGTTAGCTTTTATTGGTAGAGGGATTGAGTTTCGGAGCCATGAGGTCATGTTGCAGCTGTACAAAACTCTGGTGCGGCCGCATTTGGAGTATTGCGTGCAATTCTGGTCGCCGCATTATAGGAAGGATGTGGAAGCATTGGAAAGGGTGCAGAGGAGATTTACCAGAATGTTGCCTGGTATGGAGGGAAGATCTTATGAGGGAAGGCTGAGGGACTTGAGGCTGTTTTCGTTAGAGAGAAGAAGGTTAAGAGGTGACTTAATTGAGGCATACAAGATGATCAGAGGATTAGATAGGGTGGACAGTGAGAGCCTTTTTCCTCGGATGGTGATGTTTAGCATGAGGGGACATAACTTTAAATTGAGGGGAGATAGATATAGGACAGATGTCAGAGGTAGGTTCTTTACTCAGAGAGTAGTAAGGGCGTGGAATGCCCTGCCTGCAACAGTAGTGAACTCGCCAACACTAAGGGCATTCAAATAGTCATTGGATAGACATATGGACGATAAGGGCTTTAGATGTAGATGGGCTTTAGAGTGGTTTCACAGGTCGGCGCAACATCAAGGGCCGAAGGGCCTGTACTGCGCTATGTTCTATGTTCTATCTTTGGGCTATGGGAGGAAACCGGAGCACCCGAAGGGAAACCCACGCAGGCACAGGGAGAAAGTAAAACTCCACGCAGTCAGTCACCCGAGCCAGATTTGAACCCGGGTACCTGGCGCTGTGAGAGAGCAGTGCTAACTTCTCCTTAATATCACCAATTAGACATCCTTTGCCTTGATTACCTCTGAATTTCTCATTTCCCCAGTACCCATTAACTGGATAGGTTAACGTGTTGGGTAACCTCTTTTCAAGCATTTTCCCAGGATGGTCACCTGGTGAAGCGGATTGCCCACTTATTGTGGAGCCCAGCAGATTCTCCTCTCATTGAAATAAATGTGATCAAAACTTGGTAACAACTAAAATGGGCGAAAATCCATTCTGACAGATTACCCCACAAACAGCAAACTTGTAAATGAACCCCAAAATCTATAAATTTAATACAAATTTATCAAGTACTCCTTTGCTGAAACAAATAAAAGTTTTCTTTAAATTATGTTCTCCTAAATGGTACATTCAAGTAATTTCAGACAACAGTAACACACTAAAGCTCCTTGTTTTATTTTATTTTGATTTATTTACAGTTTGTATAGTCCAGCTACTCCTGCCTCCTTCAATATTGAGTGGAATGATGGATACCATCATGAGCATGTTTGGCCCTATATGTCTCTGGGCAAAATGTGGAACAGGGTCAAACTGAAGCTGACTGGAAATATGATCCTGTAAATTGTTAAATTGTTTACCATGGTCATAATGAAATCAAGACAAGACATGTATAACATTTAAATTGCTGGTGACAGAATAATAATACCAATAACTCCTTATTTCCTGTTATGCAAAATAAATAATTATAATCATTTTATTTCAAGGGAAAATGGATTGCAGGACAAATAAACCTGTGTTTGAAGTTCAATTATTAAAAAGGAATATATCCTTCAACAATGTCCATCACTTTATTCAACTATTACATTCACAAAACTATCTTTCTCAAATCAAAGGTGAAATTTGTAACTCAAGCATTTATGCTGAAAGTCAGACTTCCTGTGGTAAAAATTGGTTATTGTCGCACCATTTTATGGGCACCAAAATGACCGCAGGCATAGCCCTGCTCTCCACGGACACCTGAAAAATGTCCAAAGTTACATTGACCTCTAATGACTGTTAAAACATCCTGCCCTCACACACCTGTGGCCTGGGGTACTCGCTGATCCTGGTTTCTGGTGGGTACATTACTGCCTGATACCACCATTCCAGACGGTATTGTCTGAAATGGACAGCTGCCAATATCTGATTGGTCAACAGCTCCTGGAGGGCATAGAATTTCTGTCCCCAGGCTGTTAATTAATCTAATTGGCTGGTCACCACGTGGGAAAGGGGAGCCCTTATGGGCCCCTAAACCAATCTCCTGACACCAGAAAAGGGCGCTTCAGCTTTGCTAATAGTTTTCAGCCCAGTCTACCTATGTTCCTGACCTTAGCAGAACCAAAAACATCTTGTCCCAATTTTTAGATTATAGATTACAGAAAGCACGTTTAAGGCTGCTGTCATTAACAAGTGCTCCATAGCAAACAGCAAAATGCAATTTTAAGAACCTAACCTCTAAGACCCGTCAGCACCTGAGGTAGGGCTGCCAAACTTCCTGGATTGGCCTGAAGTCTTCAGGAATTGAAGATTAATCTCCAGGACACTACTGTATGCAATTTTGGAGAAAAACCATTGGCACATTAAAAATGATTGCTTTTCTTGTCATTTTCTTTGAACATATCTCTCGACCAGATATAAAATATTGAAAATTGAGGGGTGGGGGAGGCTGTTGGCTGCCAGCCAAGCAGCAAAAAGCCTTTTTGCTTTCCAATTTGCAAAGGAAGACAGTGAGCGGGATTCTCCGTCCCGCCGCACCCGTTTTCTGGTGCGGCACGCCCCCGCCAGCAACAGGATCCTCCGTCCCAGCAGACGGCCAATGGAGTTTCCCATTGTGGGCACCCCCATGCTGTCCGGAAATCCACGGGCGTGTGTGCATGGCTGGCGAAGCGGAGGAACCCGCAGCCGGAGAATCCAGTTGCGTATGTCACAGGGACAGATGTATTGGCCGACAATGGCTGGAGTGCGGGGGGCATGTCATGTGATGAAACCTCCAGGATTACATTTAATCACAGTTGGCAACCCTAACCTGAGGCCCATATTTTCATAGATCTGACAAGCTGCAACTAAATCTAAAACTGTGGAACACTGTACCAGTTAACAATTAAATCCTAGTTCATCAGCTTCCTGATTTGAGAGCTGGCAAGACGAGAAGGAAATGGTGAACATTGATGCATGAAGCTCACTGGTGTTCACTTCACAACTGCTACTTGAGAACTTTTGGCAATATAAACGTGGCTTCATTAATGTATTTATTGATGGTAAGGAATTGTTAATTATGGTCATGTAACTGGAGATGTGGACTGAGGTTTTACAGTGTGCAGGAAATCCCAAGCAACAGAGAAGGTGTGGGAATGCAACAAGATGGCAAGGCACAGTTTAGGCTATCAGATATCTAAAACATGATTTCTTTGATTTGCTGTGAAGAAAGTAATATGGATCGGAACACAATTTACTGCTTTCCTTTTTTAAAAAATAAAATTACATTCTTGAATAAGATTTTCAATTGTCCCATCTTTAGTTATCTTTAAAATATATAGCTATGTATTTGTACTTTGTTCTAAGAGGTTTGTAGGCATCAATATTTTTTGCACACCGATTACTTCATCTTTTGCCTCTTGTTTGGCTATCTTTGCCATTTTTCTGCAAATCTGATAATCCTTGCCAAGTCATACAGGGCCTGAGAGGGGGGATGTGGAGAGGATGTTTCCCCTGCCTAGTGAGTCTAGAATCAGGGCACACAGTCTCAGAATAAGGGGCAGGCCATTTAAGACTGAGATGGGGAGGAATTTCTTCACTCAGAGGGTGCTGAAGCTTTGGTATTCTCTACTCAATTATTGAGTATGTTCTAAATAGCAATTTTGGATAACTAGGAAGGATATGGAGGATAGTAGGAAGAAATGGCGTGAAGGTGGACAATCACCCTTGATCTGGTTGGATGGCAGAGCAGGCACAATGACTGAATGGCCTACTCCTGCTCTTGTTTCCTATGTCTCATTCTGCAAGAGAAAGCAGGGAGTGATGGAAGCGAATGCTCAATGTTAGAATGAAAAGCTTTCACTCCCAGATACAATGAAAATTAGCATTACTGGGGAAGTAAAATAAAAGTAAGTTAAAGTGCTGCTATTGAAAGATTCACTGGTAAATTCTGTGCCTCAATAAGTTATACAAAGTTCCAGATTCAATAGCCAGTCTGTGCTGAGATAGTTGGTCTCAGCCAAGAAAAGCGTAAGGGTGCCTCAACTAGTCATGACAGCCCAATGTTGGGAAGAGGAAAGATTGGCTAAGATTCACACGCCAGCAAATTTCACAAAATGCACATTTGGACAGAAATGGGATCTTGCATCAGTTCAAGGCTTTCCCTATTGTCCCATAGCTCCTTGACCCTGAAGAGTGGGGACTGCCAGGAATGTTCTTCCACTCATCGAATCCAGCCGGGCACTACAAATCACATTTATGCCAGTTTTCCAGATCTGAAGTTGAAATGGACATTTAGGAGAATCCTGCCTCGATATTCAGCCTCCCCATGCTCAGTTTCATAAATGTAACATGATTGTATAAGCTGGATATACTAATACATGGAGACCCAGATGGTGTCTGGTGCCTGTAAGACTCAATCCAAGAATAAATCATGGTCTTAACGAACGGAAAATTGAGCAAAACATTTTATATGGCATAAAACCAGAAAATACTGGAATATCTCAGCAGGTCTGACAGCGTCTGTGGAGAGAAAAGGGAGCTAACGTTTCGAGTCTGGGTGACACTTTGTCAAAGAGTCATCCAGACTCGAAACATTACCTCCCTTCTCTCTCCACAGATGCTGTCAGACCTGCTGAGATTGTCCAGTATTTTCTGGGGGGGTTTCAGATTCCAGTATCTACAGTAATTTGCTTTTATTTTATATGGCATGTCTTTCACACAAAATATTCATTAAGGGCCTCACCTTAGAGTAAACCTTTCATTCTATTTTTGCATACTCAGTTTCAGATCTAACACTTCCAGGTTCAGGATTTATTATAGGGTTAATACTGCCTATAAGCAGCCTATATTTTATTGACCCTAATTACTATGAACCACAAAACTGACCTCATTGAGGAAGAGACTGAAGAACTTTTGGAGTTTCCAAATTTTAAATGAGACCACTTAGTGATGCAAAAATGCAGGAAAGGTAAATCCGGAACATTACATTAAAAATTAAACCATAGAGAAGATTCAAATTAGAATAAGCTAAATTGACATCAAGGAGTTATTCTGCACAGTGTGCCTGAGACATGGAAAAAACTTCCAGATTGAATAATGGAGACGAAAACCGTTTGGTTGCAACATGGACTCAATCTAGATGTACAGTTTGGCAGGTGCCAGATACCATCTGGAACTTCATTTATTGGTTCCATGTGATAATTTTATGGATGGGCAAGATAAGGTAAATCAAGTAAGCTTTACCTGTGCATGCATGTATCTTATCAAAATATTTTGAAAATGGTACGTGAAATGCTTCTACAGCACTGTAGTACATTACTCCAAACATATTAATCAAAGTCACTGCTCAAAACTATACCCTGCTTTTTCTTAACAGAAGAGAAAAATCCGGTTAGCTCAGTCAGGTTATAAAATGTGTAGCTTTTGCTCAATTTATTCATTCATTCTTTGCTATCTCAGCATATCCCTAGAGAGGATTGGTCCTGATTAACTGATATTTTTTTTTAACTACAATTGTAAAACAGAGGTCAAGTGCTGTGTGCTTGCTTGTAGCTCTACAGGAAACATGAGACTAATTTAAATCAAGTTTTTGTACTCGCTGCAGGGAACGGAATCACATGACAAGTGGCATGGAAGAAATTCTCACTGGAAACATACATCTCGGTTTTAATGAAAACACAATCTGCTGGATACCCGCACTGGAAGAAAACATTTCGAACAGACATGAAACATTTTATTCTTGTGATGCTTATTTGTGGAAATAAAAACACACACAAAAATGAAAATGGTGACAGGAAATGCATGTTTTAATTGCCTTATTATATCTGAAAAACCATCACGAAAGTGAGAAACTGCAGGATATCAGATAGTAAAAGGTCACCTCATTAGTTTCTGTGGTGCTTTCCTGCAGAGAAGTTAATTCACAACCCGATACCTGGATGAAGTAGTGAGATTGATTTTAACATTTTAACACCCCGTAACTACCAATTATGTCAATAGGTTCACAATATTCTTTGTTTTAAGACATTGTACAGGTTCTGTCTATTTTTTGACACTGTAAGGATGCTTGCTGGCCATTGTGCCATACCTCACCCAAATAGCTATTCTTTACGTGTGACCTCAGACTCAAAAGTGTGTCTCATTGGGTTTTTCAACTATAAAGTATCACGGTGAAGCATAAACGTAGTTCTCCCCGAACATACACTCACACGTATGTTCTACTGGGAGTTGACTGAACAACAATCAGGAACTCTAGTTGATTTTATTCCCTGTTCCAATCGTAATTTCAGTACCAAAATACAATCGCAGCTGTGATCAGGTAATAGGAGTGAGGGTCCAAACTTGAGCCCATTCTAGTCCAAATGGTTCAATACAGTTCACTGCAATATTGGTCAGCATGAAAGAACACTTTTACAGGATTTATTTATTTCATTATTTTAAACGTTTTCTTTGTGTCATTATAGTCAAGTGCTTTAAAAGGCCATTGTTGTCAAGTTAGTAGTGTGCTTGTGCATTTATGTGTTTTATGTGTAGTGATGTGTGTTATTTCCAGAACGCAATCCCCATGGCAAGTTACAGTTTGAATGCCATTATATTAAAAAGAAACATTTAAAAAGGTAATTTACTCCTATTTATTTATGTGCTACTGCAAATGTATTACCATAAAAGGTACTGATGTGCATTCAATCAGTAAAATGTCACAATTGGTGTCACTCTGCACTAATAGAGCCAGCTGGATGGCAAATCTATTTGGCTTTCTACTGCCATTAGTGTTGTTCTGTTATGAAAAATCCGAGATAGCAAACAACAGCAGGAACCGGTTTTATCGTATTTGTAATTCATGCTTTTGATGTAATGTGTTTAAGAATCCAGAAGGTGGCATTTTTTAGTGAGGTTTCAAGATGTGATAGGCTTGATTGAATCATGCATTACAGTAATGCACACAGATTAGATGCAGAATTACACAGCAGAAGGCTCTAAATAGCAACGCCCCTGAGGCAACCAAACCACTGTCTTCAACCAATCGTTCCCATGAAATAAACTCCATTTAAAAGCATGTGTACTGATCCAGAGAGAAAATAACCTATGTCCTGGAAGTGCAATTGAACAAAAGCCATTACACCCATTGCAACAAAGAAGGTTATGTCAGGAAATGATATGCTAATACACAGATTCACTGTACATTCCCAGGTTCCCTCGACCATTGGGAAAACTGCAACAGCAGGAAAATATTTGTGATGAAATTGATTGCATTTTATCGACCAATTAAAAGTGCAGTAAAGATTCCTAATAAAAGATGCTGCCGAATATAATTAAAGCCAGACTTATGTTTCTTACTCAAAAGACTCACTCAATGGGTATAATGGAAGTTTCTTCTCAATCTATTATTCCACTTGTCTGCCACTCTTCATCACCCTGCTCATACCTTCTGTATGCCTCCCTTTCCAATATTCCCACATGTTCAAAGCTGCTGTTATGATTTATCACTATTTATGATCTTCCACTACCCACTGCAAATAAAAATATTATCTAGCTTCCTCTAACTAGTTATAAACAAGACTATAGAATGTTCTGAGTGAAGCAAAAACAGTACAAATGAAGAACTATTGCAACACAAAACGTATTCAACAATCTGGCATCTATCTGCATGCACAGATATTGCAAGCACTCAATTGTAAGAGCCAAATGCACTTTTCTTACATCTTACTTCCCTGTGGTTTTTAGCACCCTGTTCAATTAGAACATTCAAGTTAAAATCAAAACCACTTGTACCTCATCAGGGAACAATTACATTTCCTGTCAGGAATCAATGCTTAAAATAAAAGGAGTTCAATGTGCCCGAGGATTCTTTCATACTTCTGATTATCTATTTAAATAAGCAAATGGTCCCCACAATCTTAGTCATGCACAAAAACAATCAAAAGGCTCTTTCTGTAACTATCTCTCGATTTATTTCATTCTCATTAAATATTTGTGGGTTTGTCCCTCTGTCTTTTGCTTCACTTCCAGAAAATCATTATTATATCCATCTCTGTACTGGTCTTGATGACCTTTTCTCACTCTGAAAATATTGCTCTCTTCACAGAATTTATAGTGCAGAAGGAGGCCATTTGGCCCATCGGGCCTGCACTGGCCCTTATAAAGAGCACCCTACCTAACCCCACACCTCTACCCTATCCCCACACTTCCACCCTATCCCCGTAACCCCACTTTACCTTCCCTTTTTTTTGGAAACTAAGGGAAATTTAGCAGAGCCAATTGATCTACCCCTGCACATCTTTGGACTGTGGGAGGAAACCAGAGCACCCGGAGGAAACCCACGCAGACACGGGGAGGACGTGCAGACTCCGCACAGACAGTGACCCAAGCCGAAATCGAAGCTGGGACCCTGGCGCTGTGAAGCCACAGTGCTAACCCCTATGCCACCGTGCTGCCCAATCTCATCTCTCTCATCTCTCTCATCTGTATGTCTTCCAACTTATTTTTTTCTCCAGTTCTCACACACGTTCCTTCACTAATCTAGAATCACAGAATCAGTAATTAACAATATGAAAGGAGTGTCCACGCAGGCTTACAAGTAGCCATTCAGTCTGATCTGATTTCCCAGTTCTTGGTCTCTCACCTTTTGTTTATGACACTTCAAGTGCATACCCAAATACTTTTCAAAATCTAATGATGATGTCTGCCCTTTCATCCTTTTATGCATGCAGTGAGTCCCAGATTCCCACCACCCTGTGTATGAAAAGTTTCCACTTGAACCTCCTATAAACCTCCTATCTCTTACCCTTAATCTATGCCTCCTGATTATGAACCTCTCAATCAAAGGGACTGGGTCTTCCTTTCTCCTCTATTTAAACCACTCAACTTTATACATTTCAATTAGGTCTCCCCTCAGTCTCCTCTGTTCCAAAGAAAACGACCCAAACCTCACAGCTAAAATTCTCCCAACGTCCTTGTAAATCTCCTCGGAACCCTCTCTTGTACAACCACATCTTTCCTACAGTGTGGTGATCAGAACTGCACGCAGTACGCCAGCTGTGGCCTGACAACTGTGTTATACAGTTCTAGCTCTTGTATTTGGTGCCTCCGCTAATAAATACAAGTATCCAATCTGCATTCTTGATCAAATTATCTACCTCTCCAGCCACCTTCAAGAATCTTTGGACATGCACTTCAATGCACTTTGATATGTATTACAATGGGAATGGACTATTAAAGTAGGGACTTTTACTGCAATTGTATAAAACCTTGATGGAACTGTATCTGGAATACTGCACACGGTTTGGGTCTCCTTATTTGAAAAAGTAAATAATTGCATTAGAAGCAGTTCAGAGAAGGTTCACTCTACTCTTTCCCGAGTTAAAGGGCTTATCTTATGAAGAAAGCAGGTTGGAAATATACCCACTGGAGTTTAAAGGAATGAGAGGTGATCTTATTGAAACATATAAAATCCTGAGGGGATTTAATAGAGTGGATGCCAGATTCCATTTGTGGGGCAGACTAGAATAAGACTTAAGAATAGGAGGTTTACTGTTTACGATGACAATGAGAAGGGATACTTTCTCTGATGGCCGTTAGTCTGTAGAATTCTCTTCTCCAGAAAGCAGTGGAGGCTGGGTCATTGAATTAGTTCGAGGCAGAGTTAGACATTTTTTTGATGGACAAGGGAGTCAAGCAGGATTGAAGGGCCAAATGGCCTAATCCTGCTCCTAAATTCAAGGTTCTAAGTTCCTTTTATACATCTAAATACCTACCATAATTTCTGTATTCCTCACACTGCTCTAGATTTAATTCTGTTCCGCCCACCTGACTAGTCCATTGATGTCTTCTTGCAGTCTTCAACTTTCTTCTTCATTATCAACCACATGGCCAAATTTAGCATCATCTGCAAACTTCTTAATTATTCCCCTTGCAATCAAATCCAAATCATTGATATATATACCATAAAAATTAAGGAAACTGGTACTGAGCCCTGTGGAACACCACCGGAAACAGCCTTCCAGATATTAAAACACACATCGACCGATACCCTTTCCTTCCTGCCTCTGAGTCCATTTTGGAGCCAACTCTACTTTACCTTAGATACCGTGGGCTTTTAGTTTCATGACCAGTCTGCCATATGCAACTTTATCAAAAGCTTATTAAAATCCATACAGACTGTCCTCATAAACCCTTCTTGTTACCTCCTCAAAAAAATGAATAATGTTAATTTGTCACGGCCTTCCCTTAACAAACCCGTGCTGGCTGTCCTTGATTAAAGCATGACTTTCTAAATATGGATTTATCCTGTCCCTCAGAATTTGTTTCAGTAATTTCCCTACCACTGAATTAGGCTGACTGGCATGTAATTACTCAGTCTAGCCCTTTTTAAACAATGGTACAACATTATCTATCATCCAGTCCTCAGGCACTAAACCTGTAGCCAGAAAGGACCAGAAAATCCTCTGCTATTTCTCCTATTTTCCTAGTTGTAATCCTGGCCTAGGTATTTACCCATAAACACCATAATACCTCCTCTTACTATGTTAATTTAATATTCCCAACTCCTCCACCCTGAATGCAAGATGTGTGAGCCCCTTCCACATTCAAGTTATATCTGTTACATTTCTCAAATACCTGGGTACACAACAATTTGCAAGTTCAATGTAACAAGTTAAGGTAGATAACCAGATCGCACAGGGAAGGGCTAGGTCTGAAATCTACGACAGCCCACCTGGGTGCAAAAAAAATTTAGTTGGGGTAAGGGTTCAGGCTAAGAGAGGATAAGTGGGGCAGCAATAAAATATAAAGGTTGTAGCCATAGGGTTATCATACAGGAGGCAGTTGGTAAGTGGTGCCTGCAATGAAACCGGTATAACTGAGCCCTGGGACTGCTCACTTGGTCTGGGGGGGCATGGAATTTTGAGAACTGCACCCTGGGAGAATTTCAAAGAGAAGAGACACATGGAGCTGAGACCAGTTACATAGAGTCATAGAATCCCTACAGTGCAGAAGGAGGCCATTCGGCCCATCGACCTTTTGAACGACCACACTACTTAGGCCCAATGCCCAGTCCTATTCCTGCAACCCCACTCTAAGAGGCAATTTAACATGGCCAATCCACCTAACCTACACATCTTTGGACTGTGGGAGGAAACCCGAGCACCCGGAGGAAACCCATGCAGACATGGGAAGAATGTGCAACTCCACACAGACCTGAGGCAGCAGTGCTAACCACTGTACCACCGTGCCACCCTAGAGGAGCTGGAGGGGAGGTTAGAATGTGGGGGGCAGTGGACATTTGGCAGTGAGTCTGGGAAGACTTTGGGTTTTTGAAATAGTCAAGATGTTCCGAAAGCACTTGGGGGTTGAGAGAACTTGAAAGAGGTTGTAGCCTGGGAGTGCTGTACTCAGATGGGCAAGAAAGGAATGGTTATGTGGGAGGAAGTCAAGTACACTTTGGGAATGGCAGGTCACACAACATTATCATGCCAGCAAGTGTAGGCAGATACTTTCTCATTTGGCACCTCTGAATTGTTCTTATGGTAATGTAATATTAGACAAAAATCTCTCGATATATATCTATTTCTCTCTGGGCTGGATACCTCCACCTAGCCCGTCACAAAAACGCCATGGGTGAGACATGGACAATGGAGAAGTTCATTGCCCTCGGGCAGGATTCTCCGGTCGCTGGGCGGACAAGGCTGGAGAATCCTTTGAGTTTTTTTTAACCAAAGAAGCAAAATGAAGTTTGTAAAATATCCTGAAGGACAGCAAAAATAGGCAAAAAGGAACACCTGATCGCCTCACAAAAGCCACTATGGGCGTTCCTCCACTACACAGACTGCAGCACTTCAAGTAGACAGCTCACCAGTAACTTCTCAAGGGAAATTAGGGATGGACAATAAAAATGCCAGCCCAATCAGCGAAGCCCACATCCCATGAAAACATTTTTTAAGACTGAGTCTTGGAATGGTAGGATTGTCCTCTGAGGAGAGACTGTATTCTCCAGAGTTTCGAAGAATATAACATAATCTCATTGAAACATTCAAATGCTTACATGGCTGGGTGTGTAGATGCAGAAGGGATGTTTCCCCTGGGCGGGGGGGGGGGGGATATATATTCAAGATATTCAAGATGGAGATCGGTAGATTTCTAGCTATTGAAGGTATCAAGGGACATGGGGATAGTGCAGGAAAATAACATTGAGGATGATCAGCCATGATCTAGTTGAATGGCAGAGCAGATGCAAGGGGCCAAATGGCCTATTCCATCTCCTGTTTCCCATGTTCTTCCAACAATCTTTATTTGTTGCCCAGATTTCTGAGGCATACAGGGAAGTGCATTGAGGAAAGATTCATAATTATGGTGCAGTTATCATTAAATTCTAAAAAAAACAGAAAGGCCGTAACGGACAGTCAGTGTGGTTTTATGTTAAGCCTCACAAATCCACTGCACTCTTTGAGGAGGTAACTAAATTAATGGACTAGGGCTATTCCGAAGATCCTGGGATTTTCTTAAGATAAAGTTCTGTCTTGAATGGAACGTTAGTTCGCTGAATTGAAAATTAGCTGGACATAGAAAGCAAAAGATGATGATAAATGGACCAGGCTCTATTTGGCAACCGGTGACAACTGGAGTTAGGAATTATTTTACCAGATTCAAATGGGACTCGGGGAAAATACGCTAAGGAATGACAGAATTGGTGTGGTCAAAAGTACAATAAGATTAGGAACATGACAGTCACACATAACCGCATAAATAACCTTTGGTAGATGAGTAAAAAGAGAACGATCTGATGATTATTGACCATTCACTAAAAGTATTAATCAGGTCCTGGAATGCATCTTGTTTAATGTGGCAAACTCATGTTTGTTCAATAATCTCTGATTTCTTGATAAGGTTAAAATTGGAATATTGTAAGGTCGGGTAAAGATGCCATAGTCCCATTGACCACAGGTTGCCTTCCCTTTGAGGGGGAGAGCTGACCGGTGGTGACTTAACTTGAGGATCACCACACCTCAGGCGAGGGGCAAGATTGAGATGGCAGGACCTTCATGAATAACCTCATATATTGAGGAATGGTGGGCGGGATTCTCTAATCCCGCGGCAGAGTGTCCACGCCGTCGCAAACGTCATCGCGTTTTACAACGGCGTGAACGGGCCGCTGACAGGACTAATTCTGGCCCCTACAGAGGGCCAGCACGGTGCTGGAGCCGTTCGCGCTGCTCCAGCTGCCGTTCCCGGTGCAAACTGTGCGGCGCAGGATCTGCGCCTGCGCAGTGGCACCGGCGCCAACGCGCACTTGTGGAGTGGTGCCGGTGCCAACGTGCGCATGCGCAGTTGCCTCCTTCATCGCACTGGCCCCGACGCAACATGGCACAGGGCTACAGGGGCCACCGGCGCGTAGGAAAGGACCAGAGAGGCCGGCCCGCCGATCGGTGGGCCCCAATTGCGGGCCAGGCCACATCGGAGGCCCACCCCAGGGTCGGACCCCCCCCCCCCCCCCCCCCCACAGGCCACCACACAACCCTTCAACGCCGAGGTCCTGCCGGCTCAGAGCAGGTTAGAACGGTGCCGGCAGGACTCGTTTTTTTCTTATGGCCGCTCGGCCAATACGGGCCGGAGAAATGCGGGAGGGGCGACGTAGAGCGGCCCGCGACCGGCGCCGCGCCAACCACGCCGGCGCCAATGGTGCGATTCTCCGCACCTCAGAGAATCGCGCGCCGGTGTCGTGGCGCGGTTGCGGCAATTCTCCGGCCTGGCTTGGAGAATCGAGCCTTAAGTCTTCGCGTCGTCGTGAACGCCGTCGCATTTCACAATGGCGCAAAACGGCCACGGACAGTAGCGATTCTGACCCCCACAGGGGGCCAGCACGGCGCTGGAGCGGTTCACGCCGCTCCAGCCTCCCTTCCCAGCAGCAAATGGGCACCGCGCCAACCCGGGCATGCGCGGGGGACTTCGTCAGCAGACCGGCCCCGACGCAACATGGCGTAGGGGTTCAGGGACCAGCCGTGCAACAAAGTAGGCCCGGGGTGGGGGGAAGTGGCCAGCCCGCCGATCGGTGGGCCCCGATCGCGGGCCAGATCCCCGCCCCACACGCCGCCCCCCCCGACCCTTCGCGCAGAGTTCCCGCGGCAGTGACCAGGGGTGAACGGCGCCGGCGCGGCCACTCGGCCCATCCGGACCGGAGAATCGGCGGCCCGGCTGCGGACGGCGGCCCGCGACCGGCGCCACGCCAAACACGTCGGCACAGATTCTCCGCACTTCGGAGAATTGCGCGCCAGCATCGGAGCGGCGTAGCGCGGTTGCGGCGGTTCTCCGGCCCGGCGCGGGGCTGGGCGAATCACGCCCCATAGCTTTCGTTGGACCACAAAGGTTGGCACACGTTATAAATGACTGTACACTCTGGATCATTTGGAAATAGTCTTGATAGGTTAACAAAAAAGGATACAGTGTCATTAATATGACAGTGTCGCCTTGAAACTGTTTGTATTACTTGTGGCTTTGCTAAAAAGAACTTTGATTTTTATTCATTTTGCATTCCCATGTTGATCAGTTGTAATTAAGCACATTTCAATTATTTTAAAATAATCAACTGACCAAAATTATTAGGCACAATTAAATAAATTGAGTATTATTTGTGCAAAGCAGCCCTAACCTGTTGCCATAGTGACATGCATTTGAAAAAAATGAAAATACAAATCTGGACTTACCGACCCATACAGCTCCCCTTTCTCATTCATTCCGAGGTAGAGTCCACTGTCTACTCCACGAATGCTGACCAGGCCCACTGCTATACTAATGAACTCCAGTATACCTGATGATGACGACAACAAATTATAATCATAAACAAACTTTTTATATGTGAATTATTATATACATACATATATATTTTTACTAAATGTCCATATATAAAAGTTAAATTCCCTTGTAAAAATATAAAATTATAAGAACTGCTCAGAATAATCAGCATAATTTCTTCATCTAAAACGATTAATGCTCTTCCAAAAATCAATTGGGATACCATATTGGGCAACAAAATTCAGAGCATCAATAAGACATTGTTTGAAATCCCCAAAAGATCATCTTGTGATTTCTGCATGGAATATTTTGCAGCAGAGTGCATAAAGAACAATATGCCTCAACAGATTTTAAAAAGGGCAGGTATCCAAAGGAAAGCCCTGGGAGTGCAGACAAGCTGTTCACTGAGGCATGCATGTCCCAAAAACTGAAGGTTAAATTTACTTTATCAATTCTCTGCACTCAGTTAGGACCAGTGATTCTAACAGGGGAAAGATTTTAAAAATAAGACAGTGGAAGAAAAGCTGCCTATATTGAAGGTGAGGACCTCCTGGAAAGATTGATTAACTGGATATTTTTAATAGCCCTTTGCATTAAGAAGAAGCTTGATGCAAGCACATAGGGCGGGATTCTCCGCCGGCGGGATTCTCCGTTTTGCCGGCGCCCGGGGGTTTTCCCGATGGCGCGGGGCTGCCCCACAATGGAAAACCCCATTGAGCGGCCGGCTGGACGGAGAATCCAGCCCATGATGTATAAAGAGACAAGGATAAAGGTTGCATGTACGGATTTTTAGCAGTCATTTGATATGGTGCCTTGTAAGAGGATTGTTACAAAGGCTGAAGAGCATAGCATGCAGTTAAAGGAAATGTAAATGCATGGATAATATCTGTAGGCCAGAAGGTAGGGGTAAATTGATGTTCATCAGCTTAGCAGCTAATAATGTCTAAACTAGAACCTCTTTGCAGTATTTATTTATGTATATTATTTGGCCACAAGAGGATTTGGGAATCGGTTAGTTCAGTTGGCAGGCCGGCTGGTTCGTGATGCGGAGCGACACATAGATACATAGAACATAGGAGCAGGAGGAGGCCCTTTGAGCCTGCTCCGC
Source organism: Scyliorhinus torazame (assembly GCF_047496885.1). NCBI lineage: Eukaryota > Metazoa > Chordata > Chondrichthyes > Carcharhiniformes > Scyliorhinidae > Scyliorhinus > Scyliorhinus torazame. The sequence continues at coordinate 142,079,711 of NC_092721.1, read as the reverse complement.
CATTCATCATGATCATGGCTGATCATCCAACTCAATAGCCTAATCTTGCTTTCTCCCCACAGCCTTTGATCCCATTTGCCCCAAGTGCTATATCCAGCCGCCTCTTGAATATATTCAAAGTTTTAGCATCAACTACTTCCTGTGGTAATGAATTCCACAGGCTCACCACTCTTTGGGTGAAGAAATGTCTCCTTATCTCTGACCGAAATGGTTTACCCTGAATCCTCAGACTGTGACCCCTGGATTTGGACACACCCATCATTGGTAACATCTTCCCTGCATCTACCCTGTCTAGTCCTGTTAGAATTTTATAAGTCTCCAAGAGATCCCCCCTCATTCTTCTGAACTCCAGCGAGAACAATCCCAACCTAGTCAATCTCTCCTCATATGACAGTCCCGCCATCCCTGGAATCAGTCTCGTAAACCTTTGCTGCACTCCGTCGAGAGCAAGAACATCCTTTCTCAGAGAAGGAGACCAAAACTGCACACAATGCTCCACACTAATAGCATGGATTCAATTCCCGTACTGACTGAGGTTATTCATGAAGGCCCGCCTTTACAACCTTGCCCCTCGACTGAGGTGTGGTGACCCTCAGGTTAAATCACCACCAGTCAGCTCGCTCTCAAAAAGGGAGTGCAGCCCATGGTCCTCAGGGACTATGGCGACTTTCGATATTGAACTTTGTTGATTACATAAGATCAGAGCCATTGTGAGCAAGGATGTAAGAGGCTGCAGAATAACATAGGCAGGAAAGGTGGAGAAGCACTTTGGTGCACAGTAAATAGTTTTGCAGGGGAAAGAAAGAAAAATGCCCTCAGTGTCAAGATTTTTAATTGAGTGAAAAACAAAGACCTGGGAGTGCTAATAAGTAGGCCTTTAAATACAGTAGTAGAGATAGAAAAAGACATCAAAGAGGAAAATTAGGGTGGCACGGTGGCACAATGGTTAGCACTGCTGCCTCACGGAACTGAGGACCCGGGTTCGATAAAGGCCCTCGATCACTGTCCAGTGGAGCTTTCACATTCTCCCAGTGTGTGCGTGGGTTTCACCCCCACAACCCAAAGATGTGCAGGGTAGGTGGATTGGCCACGCTAAATTGCCCCTTCATTGGAAATGAAATTGAGTATTCTAAATTTATTTTAAAAAGAGGAAACTTGGAGTCTGTGCAAGGACATACATAGGGAATTGCACAAAAAATCAAGGATGTCAAATTTGTATCAGATATTGGAACAAATTTTCCTCTGGGTGCAGAGGCAAATTTCAGTCTACAATTGTTTTTTTGGAGGAAATCCGAATTTCCTCTGAATTCCTGATCTCGCACCATTTTCCTCCTACTATTTTATGGTTTGGGAATGTCTAGTGTGCAAAACACACCTGCCCCCACTAAGATTGTGTTCTCCCTTTTAAACGGGGGCGGAGGGAGGGAGAGAGCGAAAATTAGATTTCCTCCCGCACATTTTCGTCTGATGGTGCAGGATTTTGGAAGCTCATTAGAAGTACACTAGGTTTGAGACTGTGAAGATACTAGAAAACATGCTGAGGAGTCAGGAATCTGAAAGGCAGGTCTAAAGTGTTTTCATACCTTCAAATGGTACTATTAGCTGCTGTATAGCAAAGCAGACGTGTTTCCAATACAGCGATTCATCATAGGGATCTGTTCTTTGAAGGTAAGCTGACTACTACATTGACCAGCCTTGTGTATTTGTTCACATTAAATTGAGAACGCACCATAATGCAGTGCAAAATGTAACAAAATATCCTATTAGCCTGTGCTGTCAACTTTTCTACCATGATATAAATGATACTGGCTGAGAAAAGAAACTTCTTTGTGAACCTTTAAAAAGTCCAACTTTCAGAATAGTAGGTGTTTCCTACATGTGAGAATGAATGACAGTTTCAAGAAGTTGTAATAATGGATTTTCTCTTTGGTGTGGTTTCTAGCTGTTAACCCAAGCTAATAGCATTACAAGTATTGCTTCTTTTTTCACATGCAGACTGCATTTTTCTCATTATCAATGTTATGGAGACTTTATAAATACTCAACCCTTTATCAGGCCACATCTGGAGTACTGCAAACAGTTCCGACCAAGGCCTCAGGATTAGTTGAGTTACATAACCATTATGCTACCATACCTGAACAGAGAGTCTGAAATTGTGCGATATGTGCTTATTTGAGAGGGAAATCAAAGTTGCAGGGGTGAGTGTCATGGAGAAGAGCATGGGTGTGAAGGGAGAAAGAACTATATAAAACATAGGCAGGAGGTCAGGTCAAGGGTAAATGGCTGGGGGGAGGGGAAACCGAGGAGGAGATGACTGCAGAGATGGTGCCGATTTTAAAGATGTAAAGATCCATAAGTCACAAACATTTGAATTTGAATGTGAGAATAGATGGATTACCGAGAGGGGACATAGTAGTTGGTTTGTCAATGACATAAGACCTCTGGATAAGTGCATAGATAACCTTGGAGAACAAAGACGATTGAGAGTTGGAGAGGGAAGAGATGTAGAAATAAATAACCAGGCCAGATTTGCTAGAGTTGACAATAGAATAATTAGATTTAGGGGTGTGAAATTGTCAACTAAAATATAACAGGGTGAATGGTAGAGATGGACCACAATGAAGAACTTCAAGGGATAAAGTATTCAACGGCAAACAGGCAAGTGAATGACTGTGCAGGCCAAGGTCAGCAGCAGTATTGAGGTGGGGGAATGACTAATGGGGAGGAAATTGGGTGATTAAACAGAGTGCTAGATGTGAGGATAATTTTCTCTAGCAGAGAGATGATTATGGTGGATTTGGACACAGTGAGGAAAACAGCATTGGTGAGAGAAATGTGCAAGTGAATAGATGTGGTCTTGTGAGTGGTGAATCAGCAAAATGAGTGAGCAGTGTAATGGGAGTGTCCCTTTAAGAATTTATTTTGTCTTATCTCAAGGCTTCAGTGACGCCATTGTGTGGGTGGAGCTGGGATGTGGCTCTGGGAGTTTGTTTTACTTTTGCTTTGGTTTGGGGCTTGTTTGTGGCTCTGAGTTTTTGCTTTCATTTTCACATTTTGTCTGCTGTATTCAGAAAGAGAAGTATCTTGGCCTGACTATCTTCATTTTAAAAGCTGTTTCCAGGCTGCTTGATAACTTAAAAAGAAATAATTGCTTTCTGGAAGGAATTCAAAGCTGTTGTTTTGGAAAGGAAACAAGAGCATCCATAACAAGGTCTTGAGTGCTGTGTACTGGGCCACACCGTTGAAGGTTTTCTCGTTTAGGGGATCTTGTTCTTAAATTGAACAGTTAAAGGGAGAAATTTATTAAGCGTAATACATAGATTACTGTAGCTGTGTGGGGTATTTATGTTTGTAGTTGATAAAAATGCTTACTGTGTGTGTTTATAAAAATGTCAACTAGATTTATAGAACAAAGCTTGTTTTTGATTAAAAGTGCTTCAGGACTCTGTTGAATAAAGGGAGGCCCTTGTGCTCATCGTAACCAAAATCAATAAACAGTTATAGGTCAGGTGAACTCCATGATATACTTTGGAGTTTTCTAAACCCTGCCCCATAACAGCAGAGAAGTGCAGTGGTTAGGAAAATGGCTGCCAAAGTATACATCTTTGAAGTACTTTGGGCTGGTTTACTATGTTTAAGGTGCTAAATATATGCAAGTTGGTGTTTGAGAGGTCGTTGGCTGTGGACATGAAGATAAGGAGTTGCTGAATGCAAAGCTGAGTGAGAAAAAGACTTTACCCAGTGAGAAATCAATTCATAACTATCAAATCCCAATGGAAGAGCACACATCATTATATTGTGAGTGGAAGTGATAATAAAAGGGAGGTTTCATGAAGGAATTTTGGATTTGATGCCTAGGGCAATTTATGTGCAGCATCTGTTCAATCAGCAAATTCCTTTTCCTTTAAGACAGCCACCTCATCACTGTTGTTGCTTATCTTGGAACAAATACACATTGAGTGATCACTTTGTAGAACATCTCAGTTCAGTACACGAGTATGAGCCAGCTGTCATTTCAACTCTCCCGACACTCTCATTCTGACCTTTCTGCCCCTGTCCTCCGACACTACCCCACTGATGCTCTGGATAAGTTTGACAAACAGTATCTCTTACTTCAATTAGGTAATTCACAGATTACCAAACTCAATGCAGGCCCAGACATTTGCTCCTGGGTGAGGTGCATAGAGACGCCAGAAGTCCGGCTCCACGAACCCAACCTTTAAAAATGGCTACCTGGATGTTGGATTTTCAGTCCAAGGGGGTAGGCCAGAGTAGGTGTCGGGACGAGCAACGTGGGAAAAAAATGAGGAGGTTGCTTTGTGCAGAGCCGACCTAGCGGAAGTCTTGCCTTGGGGCTGCAACACGGTGTCCAAAGATTTTTTTTAAATCAAGATTAAACCATAAAACATCCCTCCAGCCCTCATCCCTTACACCCCTCACCCTCACCCCATACACGCCCCATGCCTCATACATGACAAGCCAAGCCAACTCATGCTATGTACTCAACTCCTATGGCCCCTCGCACCCTCCATGCCAACCTATGCCCTTGTACCCATCCCGCATGGTCTTTAATTCCAGCTTAGTGCCAACTATGCCCCCCTCTCACCACGCTTTGCCCTTACACCTACTATGCCAACTCACCCAGTATCCACCATGAGTGGACCTTAGGATCCATGCAGAAATAAGATAAAATAATGTTCTAAAAAATAAAGTTCTAAGGGTCCACTGCAGACTTCATTCATTAAAATCCATTTAACAAATGTACATACCTTCAACTAAATAAAGCCTTATGAGAACAAACATTTTGTTCAAGAGCATAATTCCATATAACATCAAACATTGTATATCATAGCCCCACATCAAAGAGTCTGTAACCACTTGTACCTGCGAATCAAACTGTGAAATGGCATAAACCATACTGTGATAATCCAGTCATGGAAGTTCTGAGGCTTTATGTCAACAGACAGAGTGAATTGGCAGACAATCATTTTTTTTGAACAATCCAAACATTTTGTTTCCACGATTTTAGGGCTGGACTTTTAAATGCCTTATCAGCTCCCTTTGATCGTTAATTTTGACAAGCCTGCTGACAATTTCAATGAGCTTTCCAGTAATGCATTTATATGTTTCTGTGCACATTTACGGCTATTTTTAACACTTTTAAAGGGCACGTGACATACCCCAATGAACATCTCACGTCCCACAAAGGTGTTCCAGCACTAGATTAAAGGGATATCGTACCTCTCCAAAGGCTATCCAAATGAATCCACCAAACTCAGACCTGCTCTTACATAATTTAATGCCCTATCGTTTCAGGCAATGGGACCCTGTGTGAGAACCTCTCTGGCTACATCGATGGCATCTTGAAACCCATCGTACAAGGTACACCCAGCTTCTGTCGCGACACGACGGACCTCCTACAGAAACTCAGCACCCATGGACCAGTTGAACCAGGAACATTCCTCGTCACAATGGACGTCTCGGCACTCTACACCAGCATCCCCCATGACGACGGCATTGCTGCAACAGCCTCAGTACTCAACACCGACAACTGCCAATCTCCAGACGCAATTCTGCAACTCATCCGCTTCATTCTGGATCACAACGTCTTCACCTTCGACAACAAGTTCTTCATCCAGACGCACGGAACAGCCATGGGGACCAAATTCGCACCCCAATACGCCAACATCTTCATGCACAAGTTTGAACAGGACCTACTCACCGCACAGGACCTTCAACCGATGTTATACACCAGATACATCGATGACATTTTTTTCCTTTGGACCCACGGCGAAGAATCACTGAAACGACTACACGATGACATTAATAAGTTCCATCCAACCATCAGACTCACCATGGACTACTCTCCAAAATCAGTTGCATTCTTGGACACACTCGTCTCCATCAAGGACGGTCACCTCAGCACTTCACTTTACCGCAAACCTACGGATAACCTCATGATGCTCCACTTCTCCAGCTTCCACCCTAAACACATTAAAGAAGCCATCCCCTATGGACAAGCGCTCCGTATACACAGGATCTGCTCAGACGAGGAGGAGCGTAACAGACATCTACAGACGTTGAAAGATGCCCTCGTACGAACGGGATATGGCACTCGACTCATCAATCGACAGTTCCAACGCGCCACAGCGAAAAACCGGACCGACCTCCTCAGAAGACAAACATGGGACACAACCGACAGAATACCCTTCGTCGTCCAGTACTTCCCCGGAGCGGAGAAACTACGTCATCTTCTTCACAGCCTTCAACACGTCATTGATGACGATGAACATCTTGCCAAGGTCATCCCCACACCCCCACTACTTGCCTTCAAACAACCACGCAACCTCAAACGAACCATTGTTTGCAGCAAACTACCCAGTCTTCAGAACAGTGACCACGACACCACACAACCCTGTCATGGCAATCTCTGCAAGACGTGCCAGATCATCGACATGGATACCACTATTACACGTGAGAACACCACCCACCAGGTACGCGGTACATACTCGTGCGACTCGGCCAACGTTGTCTACCTCATACGCTGCAGGAAAGGATGTCCCGAAGCGTGGTACATTGGCGAGACCATGCAGACGCTGCGACAACGAATGAACGGACATCGCGCAACAATCACCAGGCAGGAATGTTCGCTTCCAGTCGGGGAACACTTCAGCAGTCAAGGGCATTCAGCCTCTGATCTCCGGGTAAGCGTTCTCCAAGGCGGCCTTCAGGACCCGCGACAACGCAGAATCGCCGAGCAGAAACTTATAGCCAAGTTCCGCACACATGAGTGCGGCCTCAACCGGGACCTGGGATTCATGTCGCATTACATTCATCCCCCACCATCTGACCTGTGAAATCCTACCAACTGTCTTGGCTTGATGTAATTCACACCTCTTTAACCTGGGGTTACCCCATCTCTGGATCTGTAAAGATTTAATCACCTGCTAATGCTCGCATTCCAAGCATTGTTTGGCATCTTTGAATTTGTCTATATATGTGTTTCTGGAACAGACCTCTTCATTCACCTGAGGAAGGAGCAGCGTTCCGAAAGCTAGTGACATCGAAACAAACCTGTTGGACTTTAACCTGGTGTTGTAAGACTTCGTACTGTGCTCACCCCAGTCCAACGCCGGCATCTCCATATCATAATATAATCTGTACACATCGGCCCAGAATTTTGCCACAATAGTGTAGAATCTTCAGTGTGCAGGTTAGAACAGGTAAAATGAGGTCTGAATTACATGGATGTGTTTGGATATCCAGGGCGCACCTTTGCAGAGATGTGATACCCCTTTGGTAAGCTGCCAGGATGCCTTTGGGCGAGCTATGGCAGTGAGGTAAGACACCCTTTGGGATTGTTAAAAGTGAACATGATTATGTACTTTTTACACATAAAATAATTGGAACTGTCAAGCTGTCAAAGAGCTTTCCAGCTGTCAAGGAAAGATACAGCTGTCAAGGAACTGTCCAACAGCCAAGTAATCTTCTAGCTCTCAAGGGACTGATAATGGCTTTCCAGCTGTCGTTGAACTGTTCAACTTTCAAGGAACCATCCAGGTGTCAAAGAATGTTTAAAGAGCTGTCCAACTGTCCAGGAACTATCCAGCTGTCAAAGAACGGTTCAGAAACTGTCCAGCTGTCAAACTTACCAAAGATATTCAGCAAGTTTAAAAACTGGCGAAAGTTATCCAGAAAATGTCAACCATGTCAAAGCTACCCGGGTAGCGTCAAAGTTGACTAGGACCTATCTAAGGATACTAGGTGAGTTGGCTTGGAAGGGTTAAGAGAAAACTGTGCTGTGTACATGAGCTGCCATGAGTTGGCACTAAGTTGACACTAAGTTGGCATAAGGATATGGGGGCCATGGGGTGGCTACAGGGGCACAACATTACCATAGGTGGCATGAGTGGGTAGAGTGGCATTACATTGGCATAGGGGTATAGAAACCAAAGGGAGTAGGTAGAGAGACACTAAGTTAACATGGGGTTATGGAGCCACAGGGGTTGAGTAGGGGCATGTTTTGGTATAGCTTGGCATGGATGGGGCACGGGGAATGTATGGGTGGGAGAGGGTGAGGAATGTTTATGGTTTATTGTTATCTTTTATTTATTTGAAGACAATGCTGGGACAGGGGCAGGCCTGGTGCCCAGTCCACCTTGTTACCTGGCAGACTACGCATTTTTCCAGAGCAGCCTTGCCTTGCACCCTGATCTGTTTCAGCCTGCCCACGCACCTTCCCACCCCAACTCAATACCCCACCGGAAGGTTGGCCAGTCTTAAAGATCAGTTTCACCAAACCAGGAAATCTCCAAATCGGGGGACCCAACCCGGGGACAAAAGATCCGGCCCATTGGGTTCACACTCCACCCACATCCCACCTCAGTGGAGGTGGTTAATCATTTAAATGCCCAGCTGCCCCTGTAAACTGTGCATGAGCGAAAGCATCACCGTAAAAATGGGAAGTACCGTGTTAATGGGCGGGACTTCCAAATATGAGGCATTTCTCTTATTTTCCCCACTACAGGGCTCCTCCCTCAAGTCTAAAATCTGGGCCAGTACTGTGTTCAACAGTTTCAGATCAGAACCTCTGCCCCGTTTTTTGGACACCAGATGATGACTCTGCCTTCCCAGTTGTGACTTCTCCAGAGACTTATGTTTCCTTACGCGGGAGCAGAGAATCCCGCTACCAGTGAACAGTGCGGCGCCTCATGCCACCAAGAAACACGTGGCTGGGAGGCCGGAGAACCCTCTCTGTCTGATGCTGCCAGACCTGCTGATTACTTAGAGCATTTTCTGCTTTTTAACATCAAAAATGTGCTCCACTGGTGCAACATGTCCAGCCCCCCAAATCCATTCCAGGCTTAATTGACATTAAACAACATTATGCCAGCTTTATGTACGAGCACTCAATTGGAGCAAGGAAGAGCAATGTGCTGCTATGTTAAAGGTTCTATATCAGTGCAAGTTGCTGTTGAATAGAGATGTTGCTGGACTTTAAACAACAACAACTTGTGTTTATATTGTGCTTTTAATGTAATGAAACATCCCAAAGCAGGAAGTCTACAAAGCAAAGTTTGACACTGAACCACCCCAGGCAATATTGGTCAAAGAGGTTTGATTTAAGGAGCGTCTTAAAGGAGGAAAGAGAGAGAGAAGCAGAGAGGAAATTATGGAGCTTAGGGCCGAGCAAGTTGAAGGCACGGCCAGTATTAAAAGCAATGGATGCTCAAGAGACCAGATGAGTAGAGGTGTATTGGATCATTGCGGGGATGGAGAATATTTCGGGGATAGGGAGTAGGGAGGCCAATTAGGGATATCAAAACAAGAATGTTGTCAAAGTAAGGCTTTGCTTGACAGGGAGCTGATCGCAGGAGCGATGGAAGAACAAGACTTTGTACAAGACGGAACCAGTTGGCAGAGCTTTGGTTAGCCTCAAATTGACAGAGATGCGAAATCAGAATTGGAATACTCAAGTCCAGAAATAAAAGAGGTGTGGACAAGGCTTTCATTAGCAGATCAGCTGAGGCAGGAATGGAGTCAGGCAATGTCATGGAGGAGGAAATAGGCGGTCTTAGTAATGACCTAGATCTGTGGTCGGAAGCTCACCTTGGTGTCATATGCGGAAAACCTGGTTCCGTCTCAGACAGTTGGCAGGGAGTGGTTTGGAGTCACTATCAAGGGAACAGCTTTTGTAGAAGAGACCAGACAATCTCTTCAGCCTTCCCAAAATTTAATCATAGGAAACTTCTGCCCATCAAGACAAATGGTCAAGGTAGGTTTGAAAGAAAGTCTTAAAGCAGGAAAGAGAGAGAGAGGCAGAGAGGTTGAGGGGTGGAATGACAGAGCTGATGTTGAGCAAGCAATCTGATTATTTAGCAACAGTGGAGGTGTCAAGAGAGGTGGCAATGAGCTGGGGGTCATCAATGTACATATGAAAACTAATTTTGTGTTTTTGGATGATGTCAGCAAGGGGCAGCATGGAGATGAGAATGAGGAGAGGACCAAGGATCGATTTTTCAGTAGCAGATGTAATGGGAGCAAGCAGAGAAGCCATTCTAACTGATACCCTGGCTACAATTAGACAAATAATAAAACTGGTCGTGAACAATCCCACCCAGCTGGAACAGATGTCAAAGGTGAATGAATTAAGAAGAGCTGTGCCATTAAAGGAGCAAGTAAAATGGAAACCTCATGGGAGACTCAGAAGGATTTTATAGATAAACAGATCTTTTATCTTGACAACTTCTGATGACTAGGGTTAGGTTTTGAAATCCACGTCTGCCTTTAAGAAGCATTGGACCCCAGAGATATGAAAAATAATCCAAAATGTTATTCTTGTCATTATTGTTTTTAATGGATTTACTGCTGAACCAGAAAAATGGCTGCTACGAGTCACATGACCACAGGGTTGGCCCTTTGTCTGGGAGTGACCACCAAGAGTTACAAAAACAAAATAATTATTTTCTCAGCTGGTGATATCTCACACATCATTGTATAGACCCCTTGTAATAATGATAACCAGGAGACTGGTTTAGCACAGTAGGCTAAATAGCTGGCTTGTAATGCAGAACAAGGCCAGCAGCGCGGGTTCAATTCCCATACCTGCCTGCCCGAACAGGCACTGGAAGGTGGAGACTAGGGGCTTTTCACAGTAACGTCATTGAAGACTGCTTGTGACAATAAGCGATTATTATTACTTGCATATTGAAACTTGCAGAACTGCTAATAAACTCATACCACGTGTGGGACTGTCCAGGCTCATTTTCAAAGGGAACCAAAGGGACAATGTTTGCATCTGATAAGTTCACCTTGCCAGTCGAGTCAGTAGGTCTGCCTAGACAATGACTTTCCAACACCAGACCCTCAACATGGATGATAACTCTTTCAACAACTAATGACTGGGGCAATATCAGTCCTGAAATCAAAGACAGTTCCAGGCACTGGATAAACAATCCTTACGGAAGTAATCTTGGTGAAGGAAGGTTACATAACTTGAGTGACCATTTTGAATTTCTATGTGCCTTCCGAGAACTGAGAAATCCTCAGACTGATGTTTTAGCATTAACTGGAAAGGACTCCAGCAGCTTGGCTGAGCAAGCAACCAGTTACCATCTCCCAACTCCACAAAGCCTGCGCGATTTTAAAAGTCTCTGATCAATGCCTACCAAGTGATCTAAGCACAGATAAATCAACGTGCTGCAGCATCATACATTTCAAGCATCTTTGTATTGTTATCTCCAATCAGAAACTCATCTGAACTGAACCCAGTCAGAACCCAGTGTGTGTGTCTATGAGAGGGGGTGTGTGTGTGTGCCCATGAGAGGATTTGTTTGTTTGTGCTTGAATGTGCATGTGTGCGTGTTTATGAATGTAAGTATATGCGTGTTTGTGAATGTATGTGTGTGAATTTGAGTGTGTGCGTGTTTGTGAATGTAAGTGTATGTGCGAATTTGAATGTGTGTGTGTTTGTGCATATAAGTGTGTGCAGATTTGTGAATGTGTGAGGGTGTTTGTGTGTGAATGTCCATGTTTGTATGTTTATGAATGTGTGTGTGTGTGCATGTATGTGAACGTGTGCACATGGGAGTTTGTGAATGTGAGTGTGCGCCTGTGTGAATGTGTGCATGCGCATGTTTGTGAATGTTAGTGTGTGCGTGGGTGGATGTGAGTGCGTACGTGGGTGGATGTGAGTGTGCATGGTGAATGACAGTGTGTGTGTGAGAGTGTGCGTATGTGTGCACATGTGAGCACATGTGCATGAGTGCATGAGTGCGCGTGAATGAATGTTGCCTGTCGACGTGCCTGAGTGTGTGAGTATGCATAAGTGTGTGTAAGTGTGTGTGCATCTGTATGGCTGTGTATGTGTATGTATCTGTGTGTGAGTCTGTGTGTCTGGATGTATATGTCTGGATGTGTGGTGTGTACATGTGTCTGTGTGAGTGCATGTCATGTGTGTGTGTGCGAGTGTTTGTGTGTGTGTGTGTGCGCATATATGTGTTGTGTGTGTGTGAATGCGTGTGTGTGTGTGAGTGCATGTGCGCAAATATATTGTGTGCGAGTATGTCATGTGTGTGGGTGTGCACGCACGTATTGTGTTGTGTGTAGCTGTGATGCGTGTGTGTGTAGTGGAGTGGGAAGTTGCGGGCACTCCTCGACCAGTTCTTTTGAATGTGAAAAAAACAAATATTCTGAGTTAATCATAATGGAGTTATTGTTAATAAACTGGACTACTCACCAAGGGATTGGGAAATCACACCACTGCATACTTTTAAAATAGCTCAAAACACCTTCTGCTTACGGACAAGTTGTGAGGAGAAATCAGTACGGTTTGTCTGTATCTTTCCTGACCCTAATAGAAGGCCTGATTCACATGTCAGAGGCCTGGAATGGCATTAGCGCTCCAAAAACCCCAAGCAAGCCTGTGGGTAGTCCAGATTCTGCAGAGTCTGCATGAGAGGGATATGGTAAAAGGAGAACATTTTCGAACCTAGCTCTCTCCTGACGCATTAACAACTGTACAGCAGAAGGTGGAGGAACAGGGAAAGCAGGTGTGAGCATGAAAACTGATGGTCGAGGAATAGGAGAAGGGAACAGGTTTCAACGTCGGGGCTCTCTTTTTATTTCTGATAAGACTGAGCTGTATTGTGGTCAGAGGGAGTGGCCATTACTGCTGTGTGGTCGGCAAACAGTTGCTAGTGTGTCAGGAGAGAGCAAGGCAAATGAATCCAGCAGCTGTCAGTGGGAAGTGGGGGAGGGTGGGAGGGGGTGCAGGGAGGTGATATTGGTTGCTTCCCATCACCTGCCTCCAAATAAGCCTTATTGGATGAAACAAAAGGAGTGGAGAAATACTCTGCTGCCATCACTAAGGGAAAAGCAAACAACATTCTGCCAAAAGTATGAAGCAGCAAACCTTCTTAATTAAAAAACACAAAAAGTCAAGATCTTTCTTGACAATATCAAATTGTTTCTTAAGACAGATTGCACTCAAACGGCAGCTTCTTGACACAGAACTCCCAACCTCTGGATGGTTATTGACCAGGCGTAACCTGGAGAAGGGGCTATGGGATCCTTTGGAGATCCCAATGAAAGGGCTCCATGGAATTATCAGAAAGTGTGAACTCGCCTCTCCCCCCCCCCAAACAGCCCAAGCCCCCTAACCCGACCTGTGGTGCCTGGCCTGACAATCCCTGCTGACCGGAACCGACTACCCACCTACCCACTCTCCTAATGCCACCCTAATCACCTGCCATCCTACCACTTCATCCACCTGCCACCCTATCCAAATGCCACCCTACCCACCTTACTCATCTGCAACCCGGCCACCATACACCCCTGCAACCCTACCTGCTTGCCACCCAATCTACCTGCTGCCCTACCCCCTTATCCACTCACCTCACCCATGCTAGCTGCTCACCCATCCTGACCCCATACTCACCCAACACACCTACAACACTGCTCACCCATCACCCTAACCATTCGCCACCCTAAGCACCTGCCACCCTATCCCCTTACCCACTTACCTTGCCCACCCTACCCTCTTGCCCATTTTAATTCTCTCCATAGCTTTCCAAAGAAGCTTTGGGACGTTTAAACTCTTTACTTACAGAATGTGGCAGCTGTCCTCTCAGAGGTTCCTGCACTGGTCAGTTCTGTAGGAACCTCCATCGGAAGACTGCCCTGAAAAATCGGAGGGAGGAAAGTGTGGTGTTGTTTTGTGCAATCAGAATAGGAAATAGGACTTGTGAACGTGAACAGGAGATACAAGTCGATCAGTACGGAGTGCACAAAACCTGTGTGCAGTGTACTCTAATATTCATTTATATGAATGTAGGTTGTTTGTTCCTCTTCAAGTGCAGTCCAGAGGTGAAAGTGTGTCGGTCCGGTCCGCTGCGCCGCACCGGTAAGAACGTGGTTGAGGAAATGCAGTGACGCAGGGATTGAGAACAGTTGAGAGAGAGGTAGGCGTGATTTAACAAAATGGGAACAAAGTCCATAGCGGACGTGTTTAGCCGTGTGTTTACCGGTGCTCGCAGTGCCAAGAAAGACGGCACTAGGGTTAAATAGGGGCCTCAGCGGGGAATGCGTGGCCAAGGCCGCACATAGCCAAAACCCCTCAGTGTAGCGAGAGATTGGGACACCATTTTCAAAAGGTGGTCTGATCTCTGGAGCCCCGATGCACCCCCCAAGCCCCAATGCACTATGGGAGGGTTCCCAGGACCAACCCCACCCGCAACCCCCCCCACCCCCCCCAACACCTGGACATGGCACCCCTGGCTTGATCCGCACTGCGCAAAAAATGCCAGCTTGGCACCTTGGCAGTGCCAGCCTGCCATCCTGTCAGTGACCCTGACAGCTGGCAGTGCCAGGCAATTTGGGAGTGTAGGCTGACACCCAGGTGGCACTGCCAGGGTGCCACTGCTGGGGTGCCCAGGTACCACCCTTCCAAAAGACCATGCACTTGGCGGCCTCCGATCCCTTGAGAGACCCCCACAGTGCCATTCCGTTTGGTCCCCAATACTGGAGACCAGTACTGAAAGGCGCTCGCCTGATGACTCCGAAGCAAAGAGGATAGATCCCAATGCCTTGGCTACCTCGGGAAACATCATATTAATGTGAGGCTAGCTATCTCGCTGAAATATGCAGTACCCCGTGCTCCACCAATCAGAGCGCTGTTGGGTGGTGGCATGAGCGCTGGCATATCCAGAGCACAGCACAAGGGCTTCAAAAAAAGGCACCAGAACCAGCGTCAGTCTCTCATGAGTGAGGGGGGAGTATGAGGCCCAAATAGTTCTTCAGGGAGGGGGAGGGGTGGTGTTATAAGTAGAGGTGACATCACGGACGGTCAGAAAAAGTAGGAGGCTGCAGAAAGGAGCGGGCAAAGTGAGGCTGGGTGGAGACTTTTGCCAGAATGTGCGAGAGGGAAGAAATAATACTGTATTAATTTAAATGTTTGACGTAAAATATTGAGAGATTGGAGCTGAAAGAAATAAATGAGCAGAGCTACAGCTAGAATTAAAACTTAAAAGATTTTCAAGGAATACTTTTAAGTGTCCGAGACAGACAATAAGAGCAGAAGCTAAAACAACTTATTTAATTAACTGCTTAGTTATAAATTGAAGGAACATATTGCGGAAACAATTTAAAGCAAAAATTCAGAAACCGTATTGAAAATTGTACATTTGATAAAGCAATGAGGAAAAGAATAATCCAGTTCATAATTTGTCTTTCTGATTTTTAAAATCGGAAATTAGTTTGGAATATTTTTGCATTGTGAGGATTTAAAAAGAATAAATTGTAGTTCGCTTTTAATAAGGTAAATTTAGTCCATAAATTGTATTTAATATTTTAGAAATTCATCTCCAGACACAAACAAAACAAGGCTACGGACCAAGTCCTGGAAAATGGGATTAGAATAGATAGGTGCTTGATAGGTGAATACTCGATTGGCTGAAGGACCTCCTTCTGTGCTGTAAAACTGTATGAATGGGATTTTCAAACTGCGCCAGCCCGGCGACCAGAGAATCCCGCAAGAGGTCAATGGGCTTTTCCATTGTCCGCATGTTGCCCGTGGCAATCCGGCGGCGAGCAGCGTGGAAGAATCCAGCCCTATGACTTTATGACTCCAAGGAGAACAGTGGGATTAGTTGTTCCAGCAGCTGCGAGAGTTTAAATAACGTTAGTTCAGCCTTTTTTCTCAATATTAGTCTTATTTTAGTGGGATCCATTATGTGTCTAGGAGTGAAGGTGGGAAGAGGGGTTTCCCATACGACAGTACATGTAAGAAATTTAAGATCCTTTTACCGCTGAGGGCAACCACTAAACAAAATTCAGGAATCGTGCTAAAGAGAAGCAAAGGATTAGTGCTCGAATGCAGTGGCTATTCCTCAGGTGCAAGTATTTTACAAATCATCCTTATCAGCCATGGAAGTAAAGTTTGAAGCCAAGATGAAATTATTCTCTTGAACTCATTATTTTCACTTTATACCAGTTAATAGCATTGCCCAGAAGCGGACCAAGATCTGTTAAATTGAGTGGGGAACAGAGCACGGCAAGAGTAGCAGGAAGGGACAGTGCAACATGGCAGGGTGAAAGAGAAGAGGAACAGGTTAAAGAATTGTCACGTATAAACCACTGAACCTTCGGAGGAGCAAGGGTGCAACTGTCCAGTAGAACTAGGTGTGCAACTAACTTTGATTACCAATTTTTTGCCTTGTACCTTATTTCCAATCAGAAATTGTTTACGGGAAACTTCCGGTAGCGAGAGGTCGGAGAAGGTTTCAGAGAGTAACTGGTGGTGAAGTCTGCTATTCCGGCAGTGGAATGGGATTTCAGCAATTTTGAGCCACTCATTTTAAATACCTATCTTCCAATAATTGAGAAAAGTGAAAACCAACAGAATTTTCAATATATATTTTGTGTAATTCATTGGTTTGCATTCTCTTTCTTGCTAGTTATAATAATAATCAGATTAATGACCAAATACAGTCATTTGTTTCAGCATGGTAGCACAGTGGTTAGCACAGTTGCTTCACAGGGCCAGGGTCAGGGGTTCGATTCCCGGCTTGGGTCACAGTCTGTGCGGAGTCTCCACGTTCTCCCCATGTCTGTGTGGGTTTCCTCCGGGTGCTCCGGTTTCCTCTCACGGTCCAAAGATGTGCAGGTTAGGTGCATTGGCCATGCTAAATTGCCCTTAGTGTCCAAAAAGATTAGGTGGGGTTACGGGGATAGGGTGGAGGTTTGGGGCTTAAGTGGGGTGCTCTTTCCAAAGTGCCGGTGCAGACTCGATGGGCCGAATGGCCTCCTTCTGCACTGTAAATTCTATGTTCTATGTTCTATGTTTCAGTGATATTCACTGAGGCATAAATATTGGCCAGGACACCAATTAGAACTCCCTTGCCCTTGTACAGAAAAGTGCCATGAGACCTTGAACTTCGACCTACGAGAGCAGGTGGAGCCTCAGTTTAACATTTCATCCAATGGAAGTTGAAACTCTTCTAAAAGTGAAGTTATCTCACAGTACAGTCCTGGAGTGTCAGCCTAGATTTTGTCTTTACAGTGGACCTTGGGTCTATAACCATCTGACTCCAAGGTGACAGTGCTACCATTAAGTTGCAGCTGACATCAGGAATTGTTATAGCTGACTAGAGGTATGGTAGCATGGTTATGTTGCTGAACTATTAAGCAGGCATCTGGGGTTGGATTTCTGCAAACAAGACATGGGGAATTGCCCAACACAGCAGACTCATCTCGGTTTAAAGCTATCGGTCACACTAAATGTTTTCTCTGGGGAAACAAGTGCCAGCTGGAGTCAGTCCAGATCCCAGGGGCAGATCCTAGGTGACCACAGAGGCAGGAAAGTGCCGAGGTGGGCTGGTTAGAAGGCTTGCCTCGGTTCTCTAGGATTTTTAAAAAAAAAACATATTTTATTACAAACATGTCTCAAAACAGGTTTCAGCCTCGGGAAACATACTTCCCAACAATCAACTATACAGAATTTTCCCCATTTACGCCACCAAAGGGTCCGGGTCCACTCCCTCCTCCACTCTCCTGGCTAAGACCATGAACACTCCCGCCCAGAGTCTTCCCAATTTTTTGCAACCTCAAAACACGTGCGCGTGATTCGCTGGCCCCTGCCCACACCTCTCATACTCATCTACGACCCCCTGAAAGAACCCACTCATTCTCGCCCGAGTCATATGCACCCTGTGCACCACCTTAAACTGTATCAGGCTCATCCTTGCACAAGAGGAGGTCCCATTTACCCTACGCAGTGCCTCACTCCATACTCCCCAATTGATCTTCCCTCCCAACTCCGCTTCCCATTTCTCCTTGATCCTCACTAACTGTTCATCTCCCTGCTCCCCCAGCCACTTGTATATATCCCAAATTCTTCCCTCCCCTTCCACATCCAGAAGCTGCAGTCGCTCCAGCAGGGTCTATCTCGGCAATCTAGGGAAGCTCCTCCAGACCTTTCGCGCATAGTCCCTAACCATAAGACCATAAGACCATAAGACATAGGAGCGGAAGAAAGGCCATTCGGCCCATCAAGTCCACTCCACCATTCAATCATGGCTGATTTCAACTCCATTTACCCGCTCTCCATAGCCCTTAATTCCTTGCGAAATCAAGAATTTATCAACTTCTGTCTTAAAGACACTCAACGTCACGGCCTCCACCGCCCTCTGTGGCAATGAATTCCACAGACCCACCACTCTCTGGCTGAAGAAATTTCTCCTCATCTCTGTTCTAAAGTGACTCCCTTTTATTCTAAGGCTGTGCCCCCGGGTCCTAGTCTCCCCTGCTAATGGAAACAACTTCCCTACGTCCACCCTATCTAAGCCATTCATTATCTTGTAAGTTTCTATTAGATCTCCCCTCAACCTCCTAAACTCCAATTAATATAATCCCAGGATTCTCAGACGTTCATCGTATGTTAGGCCTACCATTCCTGGGATCATCCGTGTGAATCTCCGCTTGACCCGCTCCAGTGCCAGTATGTCCTTCCAGAGGTGTGGGGCCCAAAATTGCTCACAGTATTCTAAATTTGGCCTAACTAATGCTTTATAAAGCTTCAGAAGTACATCCCTGCTTTTATATTCCAAGCCTCTTGAGATAAATGACAACATTGCATTTGCTTTCTTAATTACGGACTCAACCTGCAAGTTTACCTTTAGAGAATCCTGGACTAGGACTCCCAAGTCCCTTTGCACTTCAGCATTATGAATTTTGTCACCGTTTAGAAAATAGTCCATGCCTCTATTCTTTTTTCCAAAGTGCAAGACCTCGCACTTGCCCACGTTGAATTTCATCAGCCATTTCTTGGACCACTCTCCTAAACTGTCTAAATCTTTCTGCAGCCTCCCCACCTCCTCCATACTACCTGCCCCTCCACCTATCTTTGTATCATCGGCAAACATGGCCAGAATGCCCCCAGTCCCGTCATCTAAATCGTTAATATATAAACAGAACAGCTGTGGCCCCAACACTGAACCCTGCGGGACACCACTCGTCACCGGTTGCCATTCTGAAAAAGAACCTTTTATCCCAACTCTCTGCCTTCTGCCTGACAGCCAATCATCAATCCATATTAGTACCTTGCCTCGAATACCATGGGCCCATATTTTACTCAGCAGTCTCCCGTGAATCACCTTATCAAAGGCCTTTTGGAAGTCAAGATAGATAACCTCCATTGGCTCTCCTTGGTCTAACCTATTTGTTATCTCTTCAAAGAACTCTAACAGGTTTGTCAGGCATGACCCCCCCTTACTAAATCCATGCTGACTTGTCCTAATCCGACCCTGCACTTCCAAGAATTTAGAAATCTCAGCCTTAACAATGGATTCTAGAATCTTGCCAACAACTGAGGTTAGGCTAATTGGCCTATAATTTTCCATCTTTTTCCTTGTTCCCTTCTTGAACAGGGGGGTTACAACAGCGATTTTCCAATCCTCTGGGACTTTCCCTGACTCCAGTGACTTTTGAAAGATCATAACTAACGCCTCCACGATTTCTTCAGCTATCTCCTTTAGAACTCTAGGATGTAGCCCATCTGGGCCTGGAGATTTATCAATTTTTAGACCTCTTAGTTTCTCTAGCACTTTCTCCTTTGTGATGGCTACCATATTCAACTCTGCTCCCTGACTCTCCTGAATTGTTGGGATATTACTCATGTCTTCTACTGTGAAGACTGACGCAAAATACTTATTTAGTTCCTCAGCTATTTCCTTGTCTCCCATCACTAGATTACCAGCGTCATTTTGGAGAGGCCCAATGTCTACTTTTGCCTCCCGTTTGTTTTTAATGTATTTAAAGAAACTTTTACTATCATTCCTAATGGTACTGGCTTGCCTACCTTCATAATTGATCCTCTCTTTCCTAATTTCTCTCTTTGTTATCCTCTGTTTGTTTTTGTAGCCTTCCCAATCTTCTGACTTCCCACTACTCTTTGCCACATTATAGGCTTTCTCTTTTGCTTTGATGCATTCCCTAACTTCCTTTGTCAGCCATGGCTGCCTAATCCCCCCTCTGATAACCTTTCTTTTCTTTGGGATGAACCTCTGTACTGTGTCCTCAATTACTACCAGAAACTCCTGCCATTGCTATTCTACTGTCTTTCCCACTAGGCTCTGCTCCCAGTCGATTTTCGTCAGTTCCTCCCTCATGCCCCTGTAGTTACCTTTATTTAACTGTAACACCTTTACATCTGATTCTACCTTCTTTCTTTCAAATTGGAGATTGAATTCGACCATATTATGATCACTGCCTCCTAAGTGTTCCCTTACTTTAAGATCTTTAATCAAGTCTGGCTCATTACATAACACTAAGTCCAGAATGGCCTGTCCCCTCGTGGGCTCCATCACAAGCTGTTCCAAAAAGCCCTCCTGTAAACATTCAATGAATTCCCTTTCCTTGGGTCCACTGGCAGCATTATTTACCCAGTCCACCTGCATATTGAAGTCCCCCATGATCACTGTGACCTTGCCTTTCTGACATGCACTTTCTATTTCGTGGTGCATTTTGTGCCCCCGGTCCTCACCACTGTTAGGAGGCCTGTACATAACTCCCATTATGGTTTTTTGCCTTTGTGGTTCCTCAACTCTACCCACACAGACTCCACATCATCTGACCCTATGTCGTTTAGTGCTCTTGATTTAATTTCATTCCTAATTAACAAGGCAACCCCGCCCCCTCTGCCCACCTCTCTGTCTTTTCGATAGGTTGTGAATCCCTGGATGTTTAAATGCCAGTCCTGAGCCCCCTGCAACCACGTCTCTGTGATGCCTACCACATCATACCTGCCAGCCACAATCTGGGCCACAAGCTCATCTACCTTGTTCCGTATACTGCGCGCATTTAAATATAGCACCTTTAATTCTCTATTGAGCGTCCCTTTTTGTTTTCTTAGTGTGGTGCACCTTGGTTTACTGAGCCTTTCCATACACTGTGTCATATTTTGTGGGATGGGGACTATCGTAACCTCTCCTGAGTGCTGTCTTTTTGTGCTTTTTTGTATTCCTAAGCAGCTGCGCTTCCCACTGATTACTTCACCTCTTGGTTCCCTGACTTTCCCTTCCCCCCCAATCTCTAGTTTAAAGTCCTATTGACCACCCTATTTACTCTTTTCGCCAGAACACTGGTCCCAGCTCGGTTCAGGTGGAGACCATCCCAACGGTATAGGTCACCCCTGTCCCCAAACTGATGCCAGTGTCCCATGAAAAGGAACCCCTCATTCCCACACCACTCTTTCAGCCACGTGTTAACTTCCCTTATTCTTGCCTCCCTATGCCAATTTGCATGTGGCTCGGGCAGTAATCCAGAGATTATGACCCTTGAGGACCTGTTTTTTAACTTGAATCCTAGCTCTTTATAATCTCTAAACAGGTCCTCTTTTCTAGACTTGCCTATGTTGTTGGTACCGACATGGACCACAACAACTGGATCCTCCCCCTCCCTCTCCAGTATCCTTTCAAGCCGGTCAGAGATGTCCCGCACCCTAGCAGCTGGGCAGGCAACATACCATGCGGGTCTCTTTATCCTGCTCACAAAGGATACTATCTATCCCCCTGATAATAGAATCCCCTACAACTACAACTTGCCTATTTACTCCCTCCCCTTGAATGGCCTGCTGAACCAAGGTGCCTTGGTCAGCTGACTCATCCTTCCTGCAGTCCTGCAGCCCTGTTCGCCATCCACACAGGGAGCAAGTGCCTCATACCTGTTCGACAGGGTCAAGGGCTGAGGCTCCTGAGTTCCTGACTGCTGATTCCCTTTACCTGCCTGACCTGCCGATACCTGAACTCACTCCCCTTCGGCAGCTCTACCATCTCCCTTATCTCCTCCAGATTGGCGAACCCTTCCTCCAAATACAGATACCTCACCTTGACCAGTCCCACTTCCCTCCACCTCCTGTATTCACTATCCATCTCCCCCCTCTCCCCCCCCCCCCCCCCCCCCCCCGCCCCCCACCCCCCGGCTCAAACCCATGGGGCGTCATTCTCCGAACCCCGGCGGGTCGGAGAATGGCCATAGGCCGCCGTGAATCCTGCCCCCGCCGAAGTCTCCGGTACCGGAGATTGGGCGGGGGGCGGGAATCGGGCCGCGCCGGTTGGCGGGACCCCCCGCTGGATTCTCCAGCCCGGATGGGCCGAAGTCCCGCCCAGAAATTGCCTGTCCCGCCGGCGTAAATCAAACCTGGCATTTACTGGCAGGACCAGGCGGCGTGGGCGGGCTCCGGGGTCCTGGGGGGAGGCGCGGGGCGATCTGACCCCGGGGGGTGCCCCCACGGTGGCCTGGCCCGCGATCGGGGCCCACCGATCCGCGGGCGGGCCTGTGCCGTGGGGGCACTCTTTCCCTTCCGCCTCCGCTACGGCCTCCACCATGGCGGAGGCGGAAGAGACTCTCCCCACTGCGCATGCGCGGGAAACTTTCAGCGGCCGCTGACGCTCCCGCGCATGCGCCGCATTTCCGCGCCAGCTGGCGGGGCAACAAACGCCATTTCCGCCAGCTGGCGGGGCGGAAATCCCTCCGGCGTCGGCCTAGCCCCTCAATGTTGGGGCTAGGCCGCCAAAGATGCGGAACACTCCGCACCTTTGGGCCGGCGCGATGCCCGTCTGATTGGCGCCGTGTTTGGCGCAAGTCGGCGGACATCGCGCCGTTGGGGGAGAATTTCGCCCATGATTCTTGCACAGCGGCGTTAGCACCGACATCCTTTCCACCCTAAAATGCCTCCTCAGCTGATTCCATATCTTCACCGTGGACTGCACCACTGGGCTCCCTGAATACCTACTTTGAGCCATTGGCAATGCTGCCATCACCATAGACCTCAAACTAGACCACCTACAAGATTCCTCCTCCATCCTAACCCTTCTCCTTCCCACCACCGCCCCACCTTGTGCACATTCGCCACCCAATAATAATGAAGCAAGTTCGCCAACGCCAACCCCCCCTGCTGCCTCTGTGGCAGGGTCCTCCCCACCCTCAGCACCTTTCCTGCCCATACAAAGTCAGAAATGATCATGTCCACTTTCCGAAGAAAGGCCTTTGGTATAAAGATCGGGAGAGCTTGAAAGATAAACAGGAACCTCGGCAGAATATTCATTTTCGCCACTTGGACCCTCCCTGCCAGCATTAATTGCAGTGTATTTCACCTCTTAAGATCCTCCCTGGCCTCCTCCACCAGCTTCGTTAAGTTCCATTTATGGAGCCCCGTCCATTCCCCCGCTACCTGAATTCCCAAATACCGAAACCCCTCACTCCTGTAAATGGCATCCCCCCTAAATTAGCCCGCTGTCCCAGCTCATTCACTGGGAAAACCTCGCTTTTCCCTACATTCAGTTTGTACCCCAAGAACCCTCCAAACCTCCCCAGCAGACCCATAATCCTCCCCATATTCTCCAACGAATCCAAAACATATAGCAAGAGGTCATCGGCATAGAGCGACACCCGATGCTCCCTCTGTCTCCTCATAATCCCCCGCCACTCTGCCGACCCCTTGAGAGCCACCGCCAATGGCTCTATGGCCAGCGCAAACAGCAGGTTCTCTAGGATTTAATCTCAGTTGTAATGAAAGCAGTTAGGCCCTTTGGATCTCACCTCTCACACCATCTCACCCCACACCCAGTCATTATAGCCCCTCACACCCTCCATGCAAACTCAATGCCAGCTCATGCCCCCTTCCCACTTCCATGGTCCCTCATACCCTCAATGCCAATTCATGCCCTTAGCCTCTCCCCATGACCCCTCACATTCTTTATGCCAGCCTTTTGCCAACTCATGACCCCCCAGCCACTCTCCGTTTAGTTTATCGAGTTTGCCCAACATTCAGTACAATCATGGCTGACATTCAGCTTCAACCCCACCTTCTCCCCACATCCCTTGTTTTGCTGATAGACCAAATATCTGTCTATCTGAGTCTGAAATATATTCATGATGATGCAACCACAATCTTATGAGGGTAAAGAATTCAAATTCCAAGATCCACAACCCTTTGAATGAAGAAATTGCTCCTCATCTAAATCCTAAATGATCATCTCCAATGTCACCGCATTCTCGTGTTTCCAGCAATAGGAAGCAAGATATCAGTGTCTACCCTAACAAGCTTCTTCAGAATAGTGCATCTTTCAATGTGATCACTTATCATTATTCTAAACTCCAGAGACAACAGACCCAATTTACTCAGACCTCTCTTCATTGCACAACCCTTTCATCCCATGGACCAATTGAGTGAACTTTCACTGTACTGCCTCTAACATAAGTACACCTTCCCTTAAATATAGAAAGCAACATTTTACACAGTATTCCAGGTGCGATCCGTTTAAGGCCTGTACAGTTGTAGCAAGAGTTCTTTGTTATTTTACTCCAATCCCCCTTGCAATCAAGATTAACTCGTTATTTGTCTTCCTAGTTGCTTGCTATTCCTCCATGCCAACATTATGCGTTGCTTGTACAAGTATATCCACGTCACAAAGTTTCACACCTTTTAAAAATATTCTGCTTTTCCATTCTCATGGTCAAAGAGAAGAACCTCACATTTTCACAGGTCCCCCATTATCCACCTTGCTGGTTAAGTTCTCAAAGAACTCAAGAAAGTTTGTCAAGCATGACGTACCTTTCATAAACCCATGCTGACAATGGTGGATTGAGCTTTGTCTTTCCAAATGTTCAGTCATCTCCTCCTTAATGACTGATTCCAGCAACTTCCCCACCACAGAGATCAAGCTAACCGGTCTATAGTTCCCGACTTTAGGGGTGGCATGTGGCACAGTGGTTAGCACTGCTGCCTACACGCTGAGGACCCAGGTTCGAATCCCGGCCCTGGGTCACTGTCCGTGCAAAGTTTACATATTCTCCCCGTGTCTGCCTGGGTTTCACCCCCACAACCCAAAGATGTGCAGGTTAGGTGGATTGGCCCCGCTAAATTGCCCCTTAATTGGAAAAAAGATAATTGGGTACTCTAAAAAGAATTTTAAAGAATTATTATAGTTCCCTACTTTTTTGCCTCTCTCCCTTTATGAATAATAATGGAATTACATTAGCATGTTTCCAATCCTCCAGAACCTTTCCAGAATTCAGGGAAATATTATAACCAAGGCACCACTATCTCTGCTGCCTTTAATAGCCTAGGGCGCAGGTCATCAGGTCCCAGAGACTAATCTACCTTTAGTCCCATTAGTTTATTCAATACCTTCTCCCTAGTGTTCGTTATTGCACTAAGTTCCTCTGGATTGACTGCAGTTCTTGGAAAAATTTTATTATCCTCGACCGTGAAGACAGATGCAAAATATTGGTTCAGTGTCTCCACTATTATTACCTCATCACTGTGTTCCCCATTATTACCTCACCAGTATCGTTCTCTAAAGGCCAACATTTACTTCAGCTATTCTCTGCCTCTTCATGTACTTATAGAAGTCTTGGTGTCAGTGTTTATGTTTTCTGCTGGTTTCCTTTCGTAGTTCATCTTAGCTTTTTTGATTCTATCTTTAGTAGAGTTTTGCTGACTCCTAAAGTTCTCCCAATCCTCCAGCTTAGCATTAGCTTTTGCAATATGGGGCGGGATTCTCCCCTACCAGGCGGGGCGGGGGGGTCCCGGCGGGACGGAGTGGCGTGAACCACTCCGGCGTCGGGCTGCCCCAAAGGTGCGGATTCCTCCGCACCTTTAGGGGCTAGGGCCGCCCTGGAGTGGTTGGCACCCCGCCGGCTGGCGTGGAAGGCCTAATGGAAGGTATAATGTCTCCCTGAACATCCGCCATTGTTCCTCAACTGTCCTACCCTCAATTATTTGTGCACCGCCTACTTGGGCCAACTCTTTCCTCAGGCCCGGATAATCTCCTCTGCCCAACGCTAAAACTCAAGTATGGCACTCTATCATCTCGCTCAATTTGAATTAGAAATTCTAGCATGCTGTAATCACTTCTTCCAAGAGGATCCTTAACGGCAAGGCTATTTATCAATCCTTCTTCGTTTCATAATACTAAATCTAAAATAGCCTGCCCCCTAGTTGGCTCCATAACAGTAAGAAGTCTTACAACACCAGGTTAAAGTTCAACAGGTTTGTTTCGAATCACTAGCTTTCGGAGCACAGCTCCTTCCTCAGGTGATTCATCTCGAAACAAACCTGTTGGACTCTAACCTGGTGTTGTAAGACTTCTTACTGTGCTCACCCCAGTCCAACGCCGGCATCTCCACATCATGGCTCTATAATAGATTCCTCATGCACTGTATGAAATCTCCCTTAAGGCTACCTTGAGGTTATCCTTGCCAATTTGATTAATCCGGTCAATATGCATGTTAAAACCACTCATGATTACCATTGTGCCCTTCTCACAAACTCTCATTATTTCTTGGTTTATACTATGCCCTACTTTGGAAGTTTTGCTCGGGTCTTGTAAATTACTTCTACCAAGGAGTATTTGCCCTTGTTTTTTATTTCTACGCATATCAATTCAACACCTTGGCCCTTAGTGGTAATATCATTTTTTTAAACAGCCTTCTTGGCATCTTTAACAATAAAGCGACTCCACTTCCTGTTCCATCCTGTCTATCCTTTCGGAATACTGAGTGCTCTTGGCCATTTAACTCCCAATCCCGGTCAACCATGGTTCAATGATCCCCGCCAAATCATATCCATTTGTCTCTATTTGTGCCATCATCTCATTGACCTTATTCCGAATACTGGGCATCATTCTCCGACCCCCCGCCGGGTCGGAGAATCGGCGGGGCTGCCGTGAATCCCGCCCCCGCCGGTTGCCGAAGTCTCCGGCACCGGAGATTCGGCGGGGGCGGGAATCGCGCCGCGCCGGTTGGCGGGCCCCCCCGCTCGATTCTCCGACCCGGATGGGCCGAAGTCCCGCCGATAAATTGCCTGCCCTGCCGGCGTAAATTAAAGCACCTATTTACCGGCGGTATAAGGTGGCGCGGGCGGGCTCTGGGGTCCTGACGATCTGACCCCGGGGGGTGCCCCCACAGTGACCTGGCCCGCGATCAGGGCCCACCGATCCGCGGGCGGGCCTGTGCCGTGCGGGCACTCATTCCCTTCCGCCTCCGCCACGGTCTCCACCATGGCGGAGGCGGAAGAGACTCCCTCCACTGCGCACGCGTGGGAAACTGTCAGCGGCCGCTGACGCTCCCGCGCATGCGCCGCCCGGGGATGTCATTTCCGCGCCAGCTGGCGGGGCAGCAAAGGCCGTTTCCGCCAGCTGGCGGGGCGGAAATTCCTCCGCCGTCGGCCTAGCCCCTCAATGTTGGGGCTCGGCCCCCAAAGATGCTGAGCATTCCGCACCTTTGGGGCGGCGCAATGCCCGTCTGATTGGCGCCGTTTTGGGCGCCAGTCGGCGGACATCGCGCCGTTTCGGGAGAATTTCGCCCACTGTGTGCATTTAGGTACAAGGGGCGCGATTCTCCCAGCCCCGCGCCGGGCCGGAGAATTGCCGCAACCATGCCACGCTGCCCCGACGCCGGCGCGCGATTCTCCAAGGTGCGAAGAATCGGCGGCATTTGCGCCGGCGTGTTTGGCGCGGCACCGGTCCCGGACGCTATCCGCGGCCAGGCCGCCGATTCTCCAGCCCAGATAGGCCGAGCGGCAGAGTCCCGCCGGCGCCGTTCACCCCTGGTTGCTGCCGGCGGGAACTCTGTGCGAAGGGTCGGGGGGCGGCCTGTGGGCCGGGGAAAAGCGCTCCTTCACCAGGGGGGGGCTCCGATGGGGTCTGGCCCACGATCGGGGCTCACTGATCAGCGGGCCGGCCTCTCCCCCCCCCCGGGTCTACTTTGTTCCGCTTCCAGCCCCAGAACCCCTGCACCATCTTGCGTCGGGGCCGGAGCGTTCCGCGAGTGGACCGCGCATGCATCGGTTGGTGCTTCACCACTGCGCATGCGCGGGTTGGTGCCGCCCCCAGACCGTGCCAGGATGTAAGGCTGGAGTGGCGTGAACCGCACCAGCGCCCTGCGAGGGCCAGATTCGGTTGTCCCCACGCCCATTTCGTGCCATCGTGAAACGCAACGGCGTTCACGACGGCGCGAACGCTTAGTCGCCATTTTGGTTTATCGTGCCCAGGGTTTTTAAATATGTCCTGCTGATTTATCTTTCCCTTGTAGGATTTTCTTGTGCACTCGGCTTTTCACACATTCTGACCTCCTTCCAGAACATCTTTGCCAATTTGATTCTTCCAGTGTATATGAAAATGAAGGTCATCCATAATTACTACATTGTCTTTTTGATGAGCTGTTATAAGCTCCAATAATTTCTTGTTTATTGCTTTGTGCAATGAACAACTACTCTGCGGAGGCCTATAAACTATTCCCACCAGTGTCTTCTGATTCTTATTATTCCATTCTCCACCCATACTGATTCTACGTATGATCTCCTGAGCCAACATCCTGTCTCACTAGTGTCCTCACTTCATCCTTTACTATCATGGATAACCCTCCACATTTTCCATCCTGTCTGTCTATTTGAAATGGTGTGTGCCCTGGAATATATATTTCCCAAACTTGGTCATCTTGTAAATACGCCTCCATAATGGTAATTAAAGCAAAATCATTTTACTTCTACTTGTGCCACTAGTTCATCTATCTTATTGTGGATGCTCCGCACATTCAGATAAAGAGTTTTTAATTTTACTTTTTTACTACCATTCCCTGCTTGGACCTTACTCGCTGATGCACTTTTACCATTAGACCAGGCATTGTCAAACTCGGGGGCGCGACCCGCGGTGGGTCGTGGGAGGGTGTTGGGAGGGTCACGGAGCCATCCGTTGTGTCGCTCCCGATCGCGCAAATCTGCGTTAATAACGCCGGCTGCAAGCGGCCTTCAAAATGGCCGTGAACATATTTTTAAAATGCGGCCGCACTGCGCATGCGTGCCAGATCATCAGCGTGCATGCGCATGTGCGCCGATGATCGGGCACGCATGCGCAGTGTGGCCGCTTTTTTTTTTTAACGGTCGCAGCTTTCGGTTTACAAGTTCGAGGGGGGTTTATTAATTTTATTCATTTAATTTTTATTTTTTTCATTTATTTTATTCATTTAGTTTTTTTTTACAAGTTCGGGGGGGTTTCATTTGATAACATTTTACAGGAAAAAATGCAGAACTTTGGACAGATGGAGACTCCATACTTTCCGACACCAGAAGGCTTCACCTTCATCCAACAGGTTCCATTGGAGGAGCGTGTACGAGGGCCAAAGGGACCCAAAACCATTTCCTCCATTTTTGTCAGCAGCAAACAAGGTAAGAAAAAATGGTGGGTCGCGCAGGTCGGCCAGCGTGGGTCGCGAAGGTCGGCCGGCGTGGATCGTGAAGGTCGGCTGTGTTGTGTCTCGAAGGTTGGCCGGTTGGTAAAAATGGGTCCCCGGAAAAAAAGTTTGAAGAACACTGCATTAGGATGTGTGTCTCTTCCTGTCCCTATTTGGTCATTTTGACCCACAACTCTGCACTGTTTTATTATCTCGATTTTTCTCTTTGTATTTCTAATTCTCCCTTCACCCAAATCCACTCCCACCTCTAATAGTTTAAAGACCTATCCACAGCTCTTGTAAACAATTGGTCAGGCTATTGGTTCCAGCCCAGTTTAAGTGGAGCCCATCGCAATGGAACTCTTTGCCAAAAACCCTTTCCCCCACATCACTCTTTGAGAAACTTGTTTAATTTCTAATCTGCTTCAACCTATGACAATTGGCACGTGGTTATGGTAACAGTTATGGTATACAGTTAATGCCCAATTAAGGAAATCTTCTCACTGCTGCTGGTATGCAGGCCTGTTGCCATGTGGAGAGCATAAGATGCAAATCTCTGCGGATTGCTTGCTCGCTCCCAGGCTGGAATCCCTCATTCAAGGCACTCAGTGTCTGAATGAGGGGCCCAGTATTGGGGAGAGGAGTGGCACACTGAGCACCGTGCTGCTGATCCATCCTACAAACACCCTACACCACAACGCTCCATCTCACAATCATTCACCCCTGGCCTGGGTCATCCCACAATCCTGGGCCTCCAGTGGGTGTCATTCTGGCACCAGCCACCACCTCCCCAGTGGCGCAGCTGAACAAAAGAGCTGCTGGCCTCGGATTGGCCAGCAGTGATCAGCAAGCTGGACTTCCCATCACTGGGGTCCTGATCCTGTGGCAGGCCCACCAGTAACTTCTCAACTGCCTGATTGACATGTAATAAAGCGGGCCCTGGAGGAGGCAACGTGAGGCTTTCCAGTCAGCAAAGTGAGACCCCTCAATGCCTCTATAAAATTGATTCTATCATTCTTTGATTCTTGCATTACTGTCCACTTGTTAAATTGTTAATTAACACATCATAGGGATGATAATAACATTAAAAGTGTCAAAGTGAACAGTAAATACAGTCCTGGCTAGAAAAATGAATCTCAAAATATTTTGGACTGTTGAATCTGATGTAATCCACCCAAAAGTATTTTTTTCAATTGGTTCTGTACTCTGCCAGCCCTTTGTTCTACTGTCCAGGTATGTAGTGTGATTGGTCTCATTGATAGAGAGCGCCCAAGTGATATATTTATTTTAAAAGGGCAATGAATTAGAACTGGAAATTACTGAATTGTTCACTTAATTTCAATTATAGGCAAATTTCTAGAACGGATCCTTAGGGATGCACTGAATGACCATTATGAGACAGAAAGAAACATTAAAGCATTTCAACATGGCTCCTTGAACTATGGCATTGTCTCACCCACCTGTTTGAACTTTTGGGGAATTCTCAAGGTTGATGGATGTAGATCACCAGTCAATATTCTCTACCTTGATTGTCAAAAAGCCCTTGACAAGGTTCCACACAGCTGGCTGCTAAAAAAGGTTGAGACCTGTGGAACTTCTGGGCAGGTTTTAGGCTGTACGAGGAACTGTTTGTATTTGTGTAACAGAAGGTACTTAATAAGAATAGTGGTTCTTGGAGAGAACCAGACATTAGTGCAGTCCACAGTGGCTAGCATTAAGCTTTTGCTTTTCTTTTCACAATCCTTATAGGTGAACTGGATGATGTTGAGAAACCTCCTACAAATTTACAGATGATACAGAGGTATACATAGGCTGCTAATTTAAACAAGAGTGTTATAGTGCATGAATCTCTGAAGACTAGCAGTGTGGCAAGGTTAGTGCAAAATTAAAAAGTGTTAGGATGTATTGCCAGGATACTTAACTACAAAACAAGCAATATTAGAATATGGTTAGGCCTCACCGAGAACATCATGTCCGTTTATGATTCCCTCACATGGTACGGGCAATGGAAAATTCACAGGGCCGCTAAATCAATGGCCTAGATTTTACGGTTGTATGATGTCAAAACTATTACTGCTCGCAGTCAGTACAACTATAGAACATGAAACTGACAGCACTTCTGGCATCCATACATACATAGCCAAACACAGAAATTCAGAAGTTCCTGTTTCTACAGAGGATACACTGCTGATGTCCCCATAAATGGATATTTTTAGCAAGAGCTTGACTTGATGTGAACTTGTACTTTTTGCACTTCAACTTCACTGTAAAAATGTTTCAAAATGTACAACCTGTCGATTGAGGTGTAACTGCAATTTGAATGGAATAGTAAGATAATTAGTGATGAACATCCTCTCTGGCATGGAAAGGCTAATTTAGTATTTGTGGAATTTCAAATTCCTTCATTGGGATAAAAATAAATTCCATTGGTTTTTGAAATAGTAGAAGTATTTATTTTGAAAGTTTGCTTCTAACATTAATTCCTTTTTCATTTCCAATCTTTATTTTGCTCTCTGTTAAATTGTTTAATTGTGAAAGGTGGTAATCAGTACATTTCACTGCTTGCTTTTCTTTCTTGTGAGAATGTTTCAGTTTTATTGGTTGCTTAGTCTGCTTGACGATATCACTATTGTCGGAAGCTGGAGATTCCATATAGTTGATGCCATATCAAATTAATATCGAGAAAGGTGAAATCCATGCCACTGAGATTGCTAGATCACTGTATGTGGTAGTCACCACTGTTGTATTATAGTGTATATACCGCACTGCATATGAGGGTATTACGGTAAGGCCCCTGTACTACAGGTATGAGGGTAGATCACTGCCTGCTGGCTCCGCCCAGGAGGCGGAGTATAAATGTGTGTGCTCTCCGAACTGCAGCCATTTCAGCAGCAGCTGCAGGAGGCTACACATCTCTGTGTAATAAAGCCTCGATTACACTCTACTCTCGTCTCGTCGTAATTGATAGTGCATCAATTTATTGTAAACTTGTAAACTCACTCCCAGTGAGTTCTCCCAGTGAGCCAGAGAGAAGACAGAGCCAGGAGTGAGACACAGCTAAGAGTGAGTTTGGGAATTTGAATCGAGGTGGGAATTGAATTGAATTGAATTGAATCAGTAAGGCAGCTCCTTTTAAATTTCAGGAGTTTAAATTAATTTAAATTAAGCTAGTATTGTGCAGTGTAGGTTAACAAGGGCTGCCCCACCCACTCACCTAACTGGTTGGCAGTTAAGTGTCAGTCACTTTAATCTACTTTAATCTAAAAGCAGGTGGGGGGGGGGGGGGAGTCAATTCAGGACAGTTTAAAAAGAGCCACTTGTAAACTCACTCCCAGTGAATTCTCCCAGTGAGCCAGAGAGAAGACAGAGCCAGGAGTGAGACACAGCTAAGAGTGAGTTTGGGAATTTGAATCGAGGTGGGAATTCGAAGCTGGGTGGGGAGGAAGTGCTTTTTGTGACTGGTAAGTAGTGTTTCTGTTTTTCTGTTTCTTTTCATTGGTATATTTATTTTATTTTTTCTTCGTTGTTTATTTATTTATTTACATTTTTGGGGGGGAAATTGAAATTGCTGAAGTTAACCAAAGGTTTAAGACATGGCAGGAGATCTCAGACCCGTGTCATGCTCCTCGTGTGCGATGTGGGAGCTCAGGGACACGTCCACTGTCCCTGGCTCCTTCATGTGCAAGAAGTGTGTCCAGTTGCAGCTCCTGTTAGACCGCTTGACGGCTCCGGAGCTGTGGATGGACACACTTTGGAGCGTCCGCGATGCTGAGGACGTCGTGGATAGCACATTTAGCGAGTTGGTCACATCACAGGTGAAAGGTACTGAGGGAGATAGTAAATGGGTGACCAAAAGACAGAGCAAGAGTAGGAAGGCAGTGCAGGTGCCCCCTGCGGTCATCTCCCTGCAAAACAGATATACCGCTTTAGATACTGTTGACGGAGATGGCTCACCAGGGGAAGGCAGCAGCAGCCAGGTTCATGGCACCGTGGCTGGCTCTGCTGCGCAGCTGGGCAGGAAGAAGAATGGCAGGGCTATAGTGATAGGGGACTCAATTGTAAGGGGAATAGACAGGCGGTTCTGCGGACGCAATCGAGATTCCAGTATGGTATGTTGCCTCCCTGGTGCTAAGGTCAAGGATGTCACGGAGCGGCTGCAGGACATTCTGGGGGGGGAGGGTGAACAGCCAGCTGTCGTGGTGCACATAGGCACCAACGATATAGGTAAAAAACGGGATGAGGTCCTACAAGCTGAATTTAGGGAGCTAGGAGTTCAACTAAAAAGTAGGACCTCAAAAGTAGTAATCTCAGGATTGCTACCAGTGCCACGAGCTAGTCAGAGTAGGAATGTCAGGATAGAGAGGATGAATACGTGGCTCGAGAGATGGTGCAAGAGGGAGGGATTCAAATTCCTGGGACATTGGAACCGGTTCTGGGGAGGTGGGACCAGTACAAACCGGACGGTCTGCACCTGGGCAGGACTGGAACCAATGTCCTAGGGGGGGTGTTTGCTAGAGCTGTTGGGGAGAGTTTAAACTAATGTGGCAGGGGGATGGGAACTGATGCAGGAAGTTGGAAGGTAGTAAAACAGGGACAGAAATAAAAGACAGTAAGGGGGAAAGTGTAAGGCAGAGAAGCCATAGTCAAAAATCAAAAAGGGCGACAGTACAAGGTACAGTGACTGAGGGGAGCTCAGTGAATAGGACCAGGAATACTAAAAGAAATAAAACGGGAAGTGAAAACATTAATGGTAAGCGATGCGGCAGGTTGTTACAGGAAGATATGGGTTTGACGACAAGGAAAATTAGGAGAAAGGTTAAGAGGAAATATAACTCAGGAGAGGTTACTGATCGAGGTGTTAAGATTCAGAACAGAGGTAAAAAAGCCAACATAAGTGTACTTTACCTGAATGCTCGTAGTATTCGGAATAAGGTAAATGAGTTGATGGCGCAAATCATCGTGAATGACTATGATTTAGTGGCCATTACTGAAACATGGTTAAAGGATGGTCACGACTGGGAGTTAAATATCCGAGGGTATCAAACCTTTCGGAAGGACAGAGTGGATGGTAAGGGAGGTGGTGTAGCTCTGTTATTTAAGGATGACATCCGGGCAACAGTAAGGGATGACATCGGTGCTATGGAGGATAAGGTTGAATCCATTTGGGTGGAAATCAGGAATAGTAAGGTGAAAAAGTCACTGATAGGAGTAATCTATAGGCCACCAAATAGTAACATTATGGTGGGGCAGGCAATAAACAAAGAAATAACAGATGCATGTAGAAATGGTACAGCAGTTATCATGGGGGATTTTAATCTACATATCGATTGGTTTAACCAGGTCGGTCAAGGCAGCCTTGAGGAGGAGTTTATATAATGTATCCGCGATAGTTTCC
Organism: Scyliorhinus torazame; assembly: GCF_047496885.1. Classification (NCBI taxonomy): domain Eukaryota; kingdom Metazoa; phylum Chordata; class Chondrichthyes; order Carcharhiniformes; family Scyliorhinidae; genus Scyliorhinus; species Scyliorhinus torazame. The sequence goes on along the minus strand of NC_092721.1, from coordinate 142,045,087 downwards.
TAGAACAGTATGTAATGGAACCTACGAGGGAACAAGTGGTCCTAGATCTGGTCCTGTGTAATGAGACAGGATTGATTCAGGATCTCATAGTTAGGGATCCTCTCGGAAGGAGTGATCACAATATGGTGGAATTTAAAATACAGATGGAGGGTGAGAAGGTAAAATCAAGCACTAGAGTTTTGTGCTTAAACAAAGGAGATTACAATGGGATGAGAGAAGAACTAGCTAAGGTAGACTGGGAGCAAAGACTTTATAGTGAAACAGTTGAGAAACAGTGGAGAACCTTCCAAGTGATTTTTCACAGTGCTCAGCAAAGGTTTATACCAACAAAAAGGAAGGGCGGTAAAAAGAGGGAAAATCGACCGTGGATATCTAAGGAAATAAGGGAGAGTATCAAATTGAAGGAAAAAACATACAAAGTAGCAAAGATCAGTGGGAGACTAGAGGACTGGGAAATCTTTAGGGGGCAACAGAAAGCTGCTAAAAAAGCTATAAAGAAGAGTAAGATAGATTATGAGAGTAAACTTGCTCAGAATATAAAAACAGATAGTAAAAGATTCTACAAATACATAAAACAAAAAAGAGTGGCTAAGGTAAATATTGGTCCTTTAGAGGATGAGAAGGGAGATTTAGTAATGGGAGATGAGGAAATGGCTGAGGAACTGAACAGGTTTTTTGGGTCGGTCTTCACAGTGGAAGACACAAATAACATGCCAGTGACTGATGGAAATGAGGCTATGACAGGTGAGGACCTTGAGAGGATTGTTATCACCAAGGAGGTAGTGATGGGCAAGCTAATGGGGCTAAAGGTAGACAAGTCTCCTGGACCTGATGGAATGCATCCCAGAGTGCTAAAAGAGATGGCTAGGAAAATTGCAAATGCACTAGTGATAATTTACCAAAATTCACTAGACTCTGGGGTGGTCCCGGCGGATTGGAAATTAGCAAACGTGACACCACTGTTTAAAAAAGGAGGTAGGCAGAAAGCGGGTAATTATAGGCCAGTGAGCTTAACTTCGGTAGTAGGGAAGATGCTGGAATCTATCATCAAGGAAGAAATAGCGAGGCATCTGGATGGAAATTGTCCCATTGGGCAGACGCAGCATGGGTTCATAAAGGGCAGGTCGTGCCTAACTAATTTAGTGGAATTTTTTGAGGACATTAACAGTGCGGTAGATAACAGGGAGCCAATGGATGTGGTATATCTGGATTTCCAGAAAGCCTTTGACAAGGTGCCACACAAAAGGTTGTTGCATAAGATAAAGATGCATGGCATTAAGGGGAAAGTAGTAGCATGGATAGAGGATTGGTTAATTAATAGAAAGCAAAGAGTGGGGATTAATGGGTGTTTCTCTGGTTGGCAATCAGTAGCTAGTGGTGTCCCTCAGGGATCAGTGTTGGGCCCACAACTATTCACAATTTACATAGATGATTTGGAGTTGGGGACCAAGGGCAATGTGTCCAAGTTTGCAGACGACACTAAGATAAGTGGTAAAGCAAAAAGTGCAGAGGATACTGGAAGTCTGCAGAGGGATTTGGATAGGCTAGTGAATGGGCTAGGGTCTGGCAGATGGAATACAAACTGTCGGGTGAAAGCAGAACTAGGGGGCATAGCCTCAAAATAAGGGGAAGTAGATTTAGGACTGAGTTTAGGAGGAACTTCTTCACCCAAAGGGTTGTGAATCTATGGAATTCCTTGCCCAGTGAAGCAGTAGAGGCTCCTTCATTAAATGTTTTTAAGATCAAGATAGATAGTTTTTTGAAGAATAAAGGGATTAAGGGTTATGGTGTTCGGGCCGGAAAGTGGAGCTGAGTCCACAAAAGATCAGCCATGATCTCATTGAATGGTGGAGCAGGCTCGAGGGGCCAGATGGCCTACTCCTGCTCCTAGTTCTTATGTTCTTATTACACAGAGATTTTACAACGATGGATCTCCGCATCAAGCCTGATCGCCTGCAGCTGCATCCTCAAGCAGACAATGCCAAAAAGGACTTCACACATTGGCTAGCTTGCTTTGAAGCATACATCGGATCTGCGACAGACCCAAACCCAGAAGCACAGCAGCTCCAGATTCTGTACACGCGGCTGAGCTCCGATGTCTTTCCCCTCATCCAGGACGCGCCTACCTACGCAGAGGCCATGGCGCTACTGAAGGAGAACTACGCTCAGCAGACCGACAAGATCTACGCCAGGCACCTCCTGTCCACGCGGCACCAACTTCCCGGTGAGTCTGTGGAAGATTTCTGGCATGCCCTGCTCGCCCTGGTGAGAGACTGTGATTGCCAGGCCGTTTCGGCCACTAAACATTCTAACCTGCTAACGAGAGACGCGTTCATTACGGGCATAGGGTCGGCCTACATCCGTCAGCGCCTCTTAAAAGGGTTACGCTTGACCTCGCGGCGACCAAGAAATTAGCGCTCTCGCTCACAGTCACCTCATGCAACGTACAGGCGTATGCCCCCGACCGCACAGCCCACCCCGCCTGGGCATCGTGGACCCCGCCAGCGACCACCCCATCATGGACCCCATCAGTGACCGCCCCCAGCCAACCCCACGCCTGCGCCGCACGGCAGCCAACCAACCCCGGGGGACCCAAGTGCTACTTCTGCGGACAGACAAAACACCCCCGGCAGCGCTGCCCGGCGCGGAGCACGCTCTGCAAGGCCTGCGGCAAGAAAGAACATTTCGCTGCAGTGTGCCAGGTCCGCTCAATCGCTGCTATTGTCTCTGCACCCCCCGCGTGCGGCCAGTGGGCGCCGCCATCTTCCTCGCCTCAGACCACGTGCGGCCCGTGGGCGTCGCCATCTTGCTCCCCTCACAACACGTGCGACCTGTGGGCGCCGCCATCTTGCTTGCCTCACAACCAATGGGCTGAGCCATCTTGCCTGCCCCAGGACACGTGCGGCCCGAGGGCACCGCCATCTTGCCTGCCTCAGGACATGTGCGGCCCGTGGGCGCCGCCATCTTCCTCACCTCAGGACCCCTGCCCGTCGGGAACCTCAACGGGCTGCTCATCGCCTGCAACCGCTGACGACCAGCCACGTCTTGCTTCCGTCACGATCGGCCAGTCCCGACTGCACAACCTCGCGACCGCGTCGACAAAGGTGAAGGTCGGCGGGCATGAGATATCCTGCCTTCTGGACTCCGGGAGCCTGAGAGTTTCATCCACCCCGATACAGTAAGGCGCTGCTCCCTCACGGTACACCCCATTAACCAAAGAATCTCCCTGGCCTCCGGATCCCACTCCGTGGCGATCCGGGGGTACTGCATCACCACCCTCACCATCCGGGGCATAGAGTTCAGCGGCTTCCAGCTCTACGTCCTCCCCAACCTCTGCGCTGCCTTGCTACTTGGCCTGGACTTCCAGTGCAACCTCCAGAGCCTAAACCTGAAAATTGGCGGGCCCCTACCACCCCTTACTGTGTGCGGCCTCGCGACCCTTGAGGTCGACCCGCCTTCTCTGATTGCAAACCTCACCCCGGAATGCAAACCCGTCGCCACCAGGAGCAGACGGTACAGCACCCAGGACAGGACCTTCATCAGGTCTGAGGTCCAGTGGCTGCTGCGGGAAGATATCATCGAGGCCAGCAACAGCCCCTGGAGAGCCCAACTGGTAGCGGTGAAAACGGGGGAGAAAAACAGGATGGTCATTGACTACAGTCAGACCATCAATCGGTACACACAGCTCGACGCGTACCCCCTCCCACGCATATCTGATATGGTCAATCAGATTGCACAGTACTGGGTCTTCTCGACAGTGGACCTGAAATCTGCTTACCACCAGCTCCCCATTCACCAGGCGGACCGCCAATACACCGCGTTTGAAGCGGACGGCCGCCTTTACCATTTCCTTTGGGTTCCCTTCGGTGTCACTAACGGAGTGTCGGTCTTCCAACGGGAGATGGACCGAATGGTTGACCGGTACGGACTGCGGGCCACTTTCCCGTACCTGGATAATGTCACCATCTGCGGCCACGACCAGCAGGACCATGACGCTAATCTTTCCAAATTTCTCCACACCGCCAAACTCCTGAACCTAACCTACAACAAGGAGAAGTGTGTGTTCAGCACAAACTGATTAGCCATCCTCGGCTATGTGGTTCAGAACGGAGTTTTAGGGCCCGACCCCGATCGCATGCACCCCCTCATGGATCTGCCCCTTCCCCACTGCCCCAAGGCCCTCAAACGATGCCTGGGGTTCTTTTCGCACTACGCCCAGTGGGTTCCTAACTATGCGGACAAGGCCTGCCCACCCATCCACTCCACCAGTTTCCCACTGACGGCCGAGGCTCACCAGGCCTTCAACCGTATCAAGCCGACATCGCCAAGGCCGCGATGCACGCGGTCGACGAGACGCCCCCCTTCCAAGTCGAGAGCGATGCATCAGACGTCGCTCTGGCCGCCACCCTCAATCAGGCAGGCAGGCCGTGGCATTCTTTTCCCGCACCCTCCATGCCTCTGGAATTCGTCACTCCTCCGTCGAAAAGGAGGCCCAAGCTATCGTTGAAGCTGTGCGGCACTGGAGGCATTACCTGGCCGGCAGGAGATTCACTCTCCTCACAGACCAATGGTTGGTTGCCTTCATGTTTAACAACACACAGCGGAGTAAGATCAAAAATGATAAGATCTTGCCGTGGAAGATCGAGCTCTCCACCTTTAAATACGAGATTTTATATCGCCCCGGTAAGCTCAACGAGCCCCCCGATGCCCTTCTCCTAGGTACATGTGCCAGCGCACAAGTGGACCGACTCCGGACCCTGCATGATGATCTCTGTCATCCAGGGGTCACCCGCTTTTATCACTTCATTAAGGGCCACAATCTGCCCTACTCCGTCGAGGAAGTCAGGGCTGTCACCAGAGACTGCCAGGTCTGCGCAGAGTGTAAACCGCACTTCTACCGGCCAGACCGTGCGCACCTGGTGAAGGCCTCCCGCCCCTTTGAATGCCTCTGTGTGGATTTCAAAGGGCCCCTCCCCTCCATCGGCCACAACATGAAATGTGGTCGACGAATATTCCAGATTCCCCTTCGCCATCCCAGTTCACCCTCTGATGTTAGTTTCTCTGCTGTATGACCTTTCACATCTTTTGTTTTCCTGGGTTTCTGTGCTTATGACTCATCTTTCATTCTCACTTTGCCTTTGCCATTTTTGGCAGTCTCATTTTTCCGGAGGCACTGGACACGGAAACTTTCCAGGAATTGACGGACTTAGTAAAAGAGTACTATGACCCTAAGCCACCTCTGATCCTGCAAAGGTACCGGTTTTATTCAGCATTACAAGACACGGGGGAGTCAGTTACAAACTTTTTAACACGGTTAAGGCGATTAGCAGAGGCTTGCGAATTTGGCCTGACACTAAATGAGATGCTCAGAGACCGTTTGGCATGTGGAATAAATAATTTAGCAATACAGAAACGTTTGTTAGCAGAGGCTGAGCTGGATTGCAAACAAGCATTGTAGCTGGCTTTGTCCTTCGAAAAAGCGGCAAGCGGAGCGCATGAGTTACAGGGTACTCCGATGGAGGTAGACTCCCAGACCAGTGAAACTGAGTTAAGGGACTACCGCTGGGGGATAGGTAACTGCATAGCCACCCTCAGGAACGACTCGGATATTAAGTTAACCAGGCCCACTCGCAGAAGCCCTCCCAAGCAAGGTAAAATTAGGTCCAGACAGACGGCAACCCCTGCAACCTTTCGTCCGGCAAAATATTATAGTTGTTGTCAGAGATCGGAGCCAGAAAGGAGAAATAGAAGCCCCAAACTTGGAGAAGGTCACTAGGCCGGGGTACAGGAGAATGCACACCCTAGAAGCCCCACCTACCTCCGACAAGGAACAACTAAATTGTGTAACGATGGTGAAACCAAATTCCATTAAATTATCCATGAGGTTGAATGGACATCCCACACTGATAGGAGTCGACACTGGAGCAGCCGTATCAGTGATAGGGGAAACAGTATTCAATAAAATTCACACTGGACTCCAACCCTTATTCCTAACCAGGACCTCTGCAGAACTGAGGACATACTCAGGGGAACCACTGAGACTGTTGGGCACAACGCATGTAACTGTGGCTTATGGAGAGCAACTGGTTAGACTGCCTTTAATGGGAGTAAAAGGCGTGGGGCCAATAAGGTGTGCCGGACGGCTCGGTCCGCCTTTGTGGAGATTTCAAAAAAACAATTAATCGCTACTCACAACTGGACAAATACCCAATTCCCCGGATTCAGGAATATGCAAAGCTGGCTGGAGGACTCCTATTCTCAAAGCTGGATATGAGCCACGCATATGATAGAACATAGAACATAGAACGATACAGCGCAGTACAGGCCCTTCGGCCCACGATGTTGCACCGACATGGGAAGTCAAAAAACAAAAGCCATCTAACCTACACTATGCCATTAGCATCCATATGCTTATCCAATAAACTTTTAAATGCCCTCAATGTTGGCGAGTTCACTACTGTTGCAGGTAGGGCATTCCACGGCCTCACCACTCTTTGCGTAAAGAACCTACCTCTGACCTCTGTCCTATATCTATTACCCCTCAGTTTAAAGCTATGTCCCCTCGTGCTAGCCATTTCCATCCGCGGGAGAAGGCTCTCACTGTCCACCCTATCTAACCCCCTGATCATCTTGTATGCCTCTATTAAGTTTCCTCTTAACCTTCTTCTCTCTCACGAAAACAACCTCAAGTCCATCAGCCTTTCCTCACAAGATTTTCCCTCCATACCAGGCAACATCCTGGTAAATCTCCTCTGCACCCGCTCCAAAGCTTCCACGTCCTTCCTATAATGAGGTGACCAGAACTGTACGCAATACTCCAAATGCGGCCGTACCAGAGTTTTGTACAGCTGCAACATGACCTCATGACTCCGGAACTCAATCCCTCTACCAATAAAGGCCAACACTCCATAGGCCTTCTTCATAACCCTATCAACCTGGGTGGCAACTTTCAGGGATCTATGTACATGGACACCGAGATCCCTCTGCTCATCCACACTTCCAAGAACTTTACCATTAGCCAAATATTCCGCATTCCTGTTATTCCTTCCAAAGTGAATCACCTCTAATTTCTCTACATTAAACTCCATTTGCCACCTCTCAGCCCAGCTCTGCAGCATATCTATGTCCCTCTGTGACCTGCAACATCCTTCCGCACTGTCGACAACACCACCGACTTTAGTGTTGTCTGCAAATTTACTCACCCACCCTTCTGCGCCCTCCTCTAGGTCATTGATAAAAATGACAAACAGCAACAGCCCCAGAACAGATCCTTGTGGTACGCCACTTGTAACTGAACTCCATTCTGAACATTTCCCATCAACCACCACCCTCTGTCTTCTTTCAGCTAGCCAATTTCTGATCCACATCTCTAAATCACCCTCAATCCCCAGCCTCCGTATTTTCTGCAATAGCCTACCGTGGGGAACCCTATCAAACGCTTTACTGAAATCCATATACACCACATCAACTGCTCTACCCTCATCTACCTGTTCAGTCATCTTCTCAAAGAACTCAACAAGGTTTGTGAGGCATGACCTACCCTTCACAAAGCCATGCTGATAATCCCTAATCATATTATTCCTATCTAGATGATTATAAATCTTGTCTCTTATAATCCCCTCCAAGACTTTACCCACACAGACGTGAGGCTCACCGGTCTATAGTTGCCGGGGTTGTCTCTACTCCCCTTCTTGAACAAAGGGACCACATTTGCTATCCTCCAGTCCTCTGGCACTATTCCTGTAGCCAATGCTGACATACAAATCAAGGCCAAAGGCTCAGCAATCTCTTCCCTGGCTTCCCAGAGAATCCTAGGATAAATCCCATCAGGCCCCGGGGACTTATCTATTTTCAGCCTGTCCAGAATTGCCAACACCTCTTCCCTTCGTACCTCAATGCCATCTATTCTAATAGCCTGGGTCTCAGCATTCTCCTCCATAACATTCTCTTTTTCCTGAGTGAATACTGATGAGAAATATTCATTTAGTATCTCGCCTATCTCTTCAGACTCCACACACAACTTCCCATCCCTGTCCTTGACTGGCCCTAAAGTCGACAGCTGAAGCTGGACGAAGAGTCCCACAAATTCTCTACGATAAACACCCTGAAGGGCCTTTTTCAGTATACAAGATTACCCTTCAGGGTATCATCAGCCTGTGCGATATTCCAGAGGACAATGGGGAATATATTACAAGGGCTACCACAAGATGCCATTTACCTGGACAAGTCCTCATTACAGGCAAAACAAAGGCAGAACACCTGCAAAACCTTGAGGAGGTTTTCAGCAGCAGGCGTGCGGCTAAAGAGGGAGAAATGTGTTTTCCTAACACCCCAAGTAACCTATCTGGTGTACAAGGTTGACAAATCAGAGGGCGGCATGTGGTGCAGTGGATAGCACTCGGACTGTGGCGCTGAGGACCCGGTTCGAATCCCGGCCCTGGGTCACTGTCCGTGTGGAGTTTGCACATTCTCCCCATGTCTGCGTGGGTTTCACCCCCACAAACCAAAGATGTGCAGGGTAGGTGGATTGGCCATGCTAAATTGCCCCTTAACTGGAAAAAAATATATATAATTGGGTACTCTAAATTTATTTTTAAAAAAGGAAAGACAAATCAGGGCTACACCCTTTGGAGGACCGGGTGAGGGCGATTAAAGATGCCCCGGCCCCCACCACAATCCAGGAGTTAAGGGGCGGAATTCTCCGATCCCCCGCCGGGTCGGAGAATCGCCCGGAGGCAGCGTGAATCTCGTCCCCGCCGGCTGCAGAATTCTCCAGCGCCGGGGATTTGGCAGGGACGGGAATCACGCCGCGCCGGTCGGCGGCCGCTCGCAGCGGGCCCCCCGGCGATTCTCCGAGCCGAGTGGCCGCCCGTTTTTTGCCAGTTCCGCTGCCGTAAATTAGAGTAGATCCTTACCGGCTGGACCTGGCGGCGTGGGCGGTCTCCGGGGTCCTTGGGAGGGCGCGGGGGGATCTGGCCCCGGGAGGTGCCCCCACGGTGGCCTGGCCCGCGATCGGGGCCCACCGATCCGCGGGCTGGCCTGTGCCATGGGGGCACTCTATTGTTCCGCGTCGGCCGCCGTGGTCCTCCGCGATGGCCAACGCGGAGATGAACCCCCCCTGCGCATACGCTGGGATGACGCCAGCACACGCTGGCGCTCCCACGCATGCGCCAACACGCGCCGGCCGGCGGAAGTCCTTCGGCATCGGCTGGCGTGGCGTCAAGCCCCTTCCCCGCCGACCGGCATGGCGCAAACCACTCCGAGGCCGGCCTAGCCCCTGAAAGTGTGGAGGATTCCGCACCTTTGGGGCGGCCTGACGCCGGAGTGGTTCACGCCACCCTTCGGCACCGGGACCCCCAGCCCCGCCGGGTAGGGGAGTATCCCGCCCAAGGTCTTTTTTTGGACTGGTGACATATTATGGAAAGTTCATACAGAAGAGCTTCCATCTTGGACCCCCTACACCAATTACTAAAAAAGGGGCAAGGCTGGGAGTGGTCCGCCTGCCAAGACAGGGCTTTCAAGAAGATAAAAGAACAGCTTTCCTCAGAGAACATCTTGGCACACTACGACCCCAGGAAAGAGTTGGTGCTTACGTGTGACGCGTCTCCAAATGGCGTTGGTGCAGTTTTGGCACACAGAGGGCAAAACGGACAGGAACGACCTAGAGCGTTTGCTTCCAGGGTGCTGGCAGCAGCAGAAGGAAAGTACGCCCAAATCGAAAGGAAGGACTGGCTGTAAACTTCGCGGTGAAGAAATTTACCGTCTCAAAAATGAAGATGCTGGCCAGAAGCTATGTCTGGTGGCCGGGCCTGGACACAGACAGAGCGGCATTGGTAGGTTCGGTGCCAAGAATGCCTACAAGGAGGCATGGGATTCAGGGTGATTTAGCAGTTTGGATCAGAAATTGGCTAGCTGGAAGAAGACAAAGGGTGGTGGTTGATGGGAAATGTTCAGACTGGAGTCCAGTTACTAGTAGTGTACCACAAGGATCTGTTTTGGGGCCACTGCTGTTTGTCATTTTTACAAATGACCTGGAGGAGGGCATAGAAGGATGGGTGAGTAAATTTGCAGATGACACTAAAGTCGGTGGAGTTGTGGACAATGCGGAAGGATGTTACAAGTTACAGAGGGACATAGATAAGCTGCAGCACTGGGCTGAGAGGTGGCAAATGGAGTTTAATGCAGAAAAGTGTGAGTTGATTCATTTTGGAAGGAATAACAGGGAGACAGAGTACTGGGCTAATGGTAAGATTCTTGGCAGTGTGGATGAGCAGAGAGATCTCGGTGTCCATGTACATAGATCCCTGAAAGTTGCCACCCTGGTTGAGAGGGTTGTTAAGGAGGCGTATGGTGTGTTAGCTTTTATTGGTAGAGGGATTGAGTTTCGGAGCCATGAGGTCATGTTGCAGCTGTACAAAACTCTGGTGCGGCCGCATTTGGAGTATTGCGTGCAGTTCTGGTCACCGCATTATAGGAAGGATGTGGAAGCATTGGAAAGGGTGCAGAGGAGATTTACCAGAATGTTGCCTGGTATGGAGGGAAGGCCTTATGAGGAAAGGCTGAGGGACCTGAGGCTGTTTTTGTTCGAGAGAAGAAGGTTAAGAGGTGACTTAATTGAGGCATACAAGATGATCAGAGGATTGGATAGGGTGGACAGTGAAAGCCTTTTTCCTCGGATGGTGATGTCTAGCACGAGGGGACATAGCTTTAAATTGAGGGGAGATAGATATAGGACAGATGTCAGAGGTAGGTTCTTTACTCCGAGTGTAGTAAGGGCGTGGTATGCCCTGCCTGCAACAGTAGTGGACTCGCCAACACTAAGGACATTCAAATGGTCATTGGATAGACATATGGATGATAAGGGAATAGTGTAGATGGGCTTTAGAGTGGTTTCACAGGTCGGCGCAACATCGAGGGCCGAAGGGCCTGTACTGCTCTGTAATGTTCTATAAGGGCAGAAGGTGCCACCGGCAGCCACGCTGCACCCAAGGGAATGGCCATGTAAGGCATGGTCACGGGTTCATGTTTATTTTGCAGGCCCGTTTATGGGTTCAATGTTTTTTATAATAGTAGACGCCCTTTCCAAATGGCTGGACATCTACAAAATGAACTTCGCAAATTCAACAACTACCATTGAAAAACTCCGCACCTCGTTCACAACTCATGGTATCCCGGAGGTATTATTTTTGGATAATGGATCGGTTTTCACCAGCCAGGGCTTCACAAAATTTATGAAGTCGAATGGCATTCAGCACATAAGAACGGCACCATGTCACCCGGCATCGAATGGTTTGGCGGAGAGAGCCATACGGACCTTAAAAGTCGGGTTGAAGAAACAGTCAGCAGCATCATTGGACACCAAACTGTCATACTGGTTATTTGACTACAGAACAACCCCACACCCCACAACGGGAATAGCACCGGCGGAGCTACTCATGGGCAGACAACTCTGAACCCGGCTAAGTCTATTCCCAGATTTAGGTGGCAAAATAGAGAGACACCAAGAGGCCCAATGCAGGGGCCATGACAACACTCGCCGAGAAAGGCAGTTCAACATGGGTGAAAATGCATGGGTCAGAAATTATGTCAATGGCCCCAACATGGGGAGCAGGAACAGTAAAGGCCAGGGCAGGGCCTGTGTCATAGGAGATACGTGTGGAAAAACATGTAATAAAAAAACACCTGGACCAGGTGCGGGCCTCATTTCCTCCTCCGGAGCTGACTCAGACCAGCATACCAAGGACCGTGGAGAGTCCTCCCCGACAAACAATTCACGCCCCTCCGACACCACTGGTGAGGACATCGGACTCGGATATGGCCACCGTGGATGATGCCGCAGCTGTCCCCCTGCCGCCGGAGAAAAAGACGGGCGCCTAGCTGTTATACCCCCCCCCCCCCCTACGTCAGAGCCCGATGTGGAGAAGCCGGACCCACGCAAAAACGAAGCAGGAGACCCATGAGTCACGAGGACCATGGGGGCTCCTCGGGCTTTGGGGAGGAGGGGTGTAATGACTTAGCCTTGGCCTTTGAGATTGGCCAATTAGAATACGAGTTCCCTGATTAGTGGCCCAATCAGGGAACCCCTTTCTGTGTATCTAACATGGAATGTCAGATGCTCTGCACTCCCAGTGTAGACAGCAGACTGAATGGTCATGGTTGCTCAGCTGTTGGGTTTGTAAATAAAAGGAATTCTGGTGGCGGGACTTGTGCCTCCATAGACTTATTACAAGACACAGCTGCTTGATGGATTGTTTATTGATTTTTCCCTTCACGCTTGAATGCATCTCAAGTACCCTGCTTTGATGCTAACCACAATGTTTGACAGCCCCTCACGCATTTAAAGCAGCTAAGTGCTTTCTGATGTGAAAAAGAGAAAGCAAAACCATCAATTCACAGTCATCTTTTTCACCAATTGTTTTGAGTCTCTCTAAACATGTTAACGTCCCTCCCATTAGATTGAAAAAGCCATAACCAAAATCATAAATGATATTTTCTGTATCTGTAATTATGGTGTATTATCCCTATGGTTAGCGAAACAAAGGTTTTAAGGGATTTATATTTGTATTGGTAAACATTAGAAATAAGGGGCTGGATTCTCCATCCTCCCAGCCTCTCGGTGACGGGAGGCGATTCACCAGCCGTTGGTGGCGGGATTCTCTGCTCTCATCCTGTCAAAGGGATTTGCCATTGAAGCCACCCACGGCACTGGGAAGCCCATGGGTGGGAGTGTGCTGCCGGGGGGACTAGAGAATTCCACCGCCAGTGAACGGCCAGAGAATCTGGCCAATGTATGGTTTTAGGTGGGTTCAATTTAATGTTTATGTGCTTGGAAGGGGCCTGCAGTTAGATTCACGCAGCAAAAAGGTGTTTCTGTATGTGGGGGTAGGTTTCAGTTGTAACTGGGATTCTATTGTGATAAAGAGAGCTTCGGGTCATGTATAAATATAGTTGCTGAGTAACTCGAGGCTCTTGTAAGGGAAGAAACAACTTTGCTTTAGTTTTATTTGGAAATATTATTATTACAGAAGTAGGTGACAGGCAACTAGAGAGGGAATATCTCTCTCAGCTTTGCTGGAAGAAAATCCATACAATGAAGTAATGGTTAAGAAAGCCAGTGCCAAAAACCTAAAGGACAGCTACTTAAGGAAACTATAGAAATGAAGCAGAGTTTCCTGGGAGCCTGAAGTTAAAGGAACAAAGAGAAACTGGGAGCAGGACATTTCAAGTCACAGAACTGTAAAAGAGAAGTCAGAAAGATATCTGAAGTGGTTCCACGGTAGCACGTTCTCCCCGTGTCTGTGTGTGTTTCCTCCAGGTGCTCCGGTTTCCTCCCACGAGTCCCAAAAGACATGCTGTTAGGTGAATTGGACATTCTGAATTCTCCCTCTGTGTATCCGAACAGGCGTCGGAATGTGGCGATTAAGGGCTTTTCACAGTAACTTCATTGCAGTGTTAATCTGAGCCTACTTGTGACAATAAAGATTATTATTATTATATTCTAACTGGTTGACCGCGACTGGGAGGTAAATATCCAAGGGTGCTCAGTATTCTGAAAGGATAGACAGGATGGAACAGGAAGTAGAGTTGCTTTGTTGGTTAAAGATGACACCAAGGCTGTATTAAAACATGATATTACCACTAAGGGCCAAAATGTTGAGTCGATATGGGTGGAAATAAAAAACAAGATGAAAAACTTCTTGGTGGAAGTAATTTACAGGCCCCGAAGCAATATTTCCAAAGTGGGGCATAGTATAAACCAATAAATAATGAGGGTTTGTGAGAAGGGCACAGTGGTAATCATGGGTGATTTTAACATGCATATTGACTGGATTAATCAAATTGGCAAGGGTAGCCTTGAGGGAGATGTCACAGAGTGTATGAGGGATTGTTTCTTAGAGCAATATGTTATGGAGCCACCCAGGGAGCAGGCTATTTTAGATTTAGTATTCTGTAACGAAGAAGGAATGATAAATAGTCTTGTCGTTAAGGATCCTTTTGGAAGGAGTGATCACAGCATGCTAGAATTTCAAATTCAGATTGAGCGAGAGAAGACAGAGTGCCATACTAGAGCTTTAGCATTGGGCAGAGGTGATTATGCAGACCTGAGAAAAGCATTGGCCCAAGTAAACTGGACACAAATAATTGAGGGTAGGATAGTTGAGAAACAATGGCAGATGTTCTAGGGGATCATAGAATTTACAGTGCAGAATGAGGCCATTTGGCCCATCGAATCTGCACTGGCTCCTGGAAAGAGCACCCCTAAGAGGAAGAGAATAGCTAAAGTAAATATTGGCCTTTTAGAGGACGATACAGGTGAGGTAATAATGGGGAACACAGAGATGGCGGAGGCATTGAACCAATATTTTGCCTCTGTCTTCATGGTAGAGAATAATAAAATGTTTCCAAAAACTGCAGTAAATGCAGATGAACTTGGTGCAATAACGATCACTAGGGAGAAGCTATTGAATAAACTATTGGGATTAAAGGCAGATAAGCCTTCTGGACCTGATGGTCTGCACCCTAGGCTATTAAAGGAGGTAGCAGCAGAGATAGTGTGCATTGGCTCTCATATTTCAAACTTCTCTGGATTCTGGAAAGGTCTCAGTGGATTGGAAACATGCGAATGTGACGCTCCTATCCAAAAAGGGAGAGCGTCAATAAATAGGAAACTGTAGACTTGTTAGCTTGACCTCTACAGTGGGGAAGTTGCTGGAATCAATCATTAAAGAGGAGATGACGGGCCATTTGGAAAGACAAAGCTCAATCCACCATTGACAGCATGGATTTATGAAGGGTACATCATACTTGACAAACTTTCTTGAGTTCTTGGAGGACATAACCAGCCAGATGGAAAATGGGGAACCTGTGAACCCATGATTACCACTGTGCCCTTCTCACAACTTCCAGAACGCTTTTTACAAGGTGCCACATAAAAGACTGATCCAGAAGGTGAGATCGCAGGAGATTGGGGATAGATTGAGAATTGACTGACTGACAAAGGGTCGGGATAAATGGGTCCTTCTCTGGCTTGCGAAATGTAACTAGCGGGGTGCTGCTGGGGTCAGTCCTCGGACCTGAACTGTTAACAATCTATATAAATGATCTGCAAGCAGGGACAGAGTGTAAAATAGCAAAATCTGCAGATGTTACTAAAATAGTGGGAAATCGGGCAGCGAAGAGAAGATAAAGAGTTTACAGACAGATAAAGGTAGACTGGGAGAGTAGGCCAAAATTTTCAGATGGAGTTTAATGTGGATAAATGTGAGGTAATCCATTTTGGCTGAAAAATGAAAAGGCAATTTATTATCCAAATGCAAAGCAGTTTCAAAATGCATCTGGGTGGACTGATCTGGGTGTCTTTGTTCATGAATTGCAGAAAGTCTATATGCAGGTACAGAATGTAATAAGAACGGCAAATGGGATATTAGCATTTATTGCAAACAGACTGGAGTATAAAAGTAGAGAAGTGGGGTGAAATTCTCCCCCAACGGCGGGATGCCCGCCGACTGGCGCCAAAGCCGGCGCCAATCAGACGGGCATCGCGCCGGCCCAAAGGTGCGGAAGTCTCCGCATCTTTGGCGGCCTAGCCCCAACATTGAGGGGCTAGGCCGACGCCGGAGGGATTTCCGCCCCGCCAGCTGGCGGAAATGGCGTTTGTTGCCCTGCCAGCTGGCGCGGAAATGCGGCGCATGCGCAGGAGCGTCAGCGGCCGCTGTCAGTTTCCCCGCGCATGCGCGGGAGCGTCAGCGGCCGCTGAAAGTTTCCCGCGCATGCGCAGTGGGGAGAGTCTCTTCCGCCTCCGCCATGGTGGAGACCGTGGCGGAGGCGGAAGGGAAAGAGTGCCCCCACGGCACAGGCCCGCCCGCGGATCGGTGGGCCCCGATCGCGGGCCAGGCCACCGTGGGGGCACCCCCCGGGGTCAGATTGCCCCGCGCCCCCGCCCAGGACCCCGGAGCCCGCCCACGCCGCCTGGTCCCGCCGGTAAATACCAGGTTTGATTTACGTCGGCGGGACAGGCAATTCCTGGGCGGGACTTCGGCCCATCCGGGCCTGAGAATCCAGCGGGGGGTCCCGCCAACCGGCGCGGCCGGATTCCCACCCCCACCCAATCTCCGGGAGCGGAGACTTCGGCGGGGGCGGGGGCGGGATTCACGGCGGCCAACGGCCATTCTCCGACCCGGCGGGGGGTCGGAGAATGACGCCCCTGGTGTTGCAATTGCATCGGGTGTTGGTGTCTGGAGTATTGTGTCCAGTTTTGAACTCCTTGGGCGGGATTCTCCCCTACCCGGCGGGGCGGGGGGTCCCGGCGGGACGGAGTGGCGTGAGCCACTCCGGCCTCGGGCCGCCCCAAAGGTGCGGAATCCTCCGCATCTTCAGGGGCTAGGCCCGCCCAAGAGTGGTTGCCGTCCCGCCAGTCGGCGAGATAGGGGCTTGGGGCAACGTCAACCGGTGCCGAAGGGCCTCCACCGGCCGGCTCGAGTCGGCGCAAGCGCGGGAGCGCCAGCGCGTGCTGGCGTCATCCCCGCGCATGCGCGAGAGGGTTCGTCTCCGCATCGGCCATCGCGGAGGACCACATTGGCTGATGCGGAGGAATAGAGTGCCCCCACGGTACAGGCCCGCCCATGGATCGGTGGGCCCCGACCGCGTGGCAAGCCACGGTGGGGGCACCTCCCAGGGGCAAATCCCCCCGCGACCCCCCAGGAACCCCGGAGCCCGCCTGCGCCACCAGGTCCCGCCAGTAAGGGACCTACTCCAATTTACGCCGGCCGGACCAGCTACAGGCGGGCTCGAATTTGGCCCATCGCGGGCCGGAGAATTCGGGCGGCCCCGGCGCCCATTGAGTCGCGCCGGACCCCGCCATTCTCCGAGGCAGGCGGCGCGACTCACGGCGAGCCTGATTTTGGGGGGCGGGAGAATTGGAAGGACAGCGGGGGCAGGATTCGCCCCCGGCGATTCTCCCACCCGGCAGGGGGTCAGAAAATCCCGCCTCTTATTTGAGGAAGGATGTGGTGGCATTGGAGGCAGTTCAGGGGAGGTTCACAAGATTGATTCCTGGGATGAAAAGGTTGATGTATGAGGAGAGATTAAACAATTTGGGCTTGCACTCGCTGAAGCTTACAAGAATGAAAGGTGATCTGGTCGTGGTATCGAAAATACTAAAAGAGATTGATAACTAAAACGCTGACCAAATGTTCCCCCTTGTGGGGCAATCTGGAATGAAAGGTCACAGATATAGGTTGAGCGGCGGTAGATTTAAAACTGAGATGAGGAGGAACTAGTTCTCGCAGAGGGTTGTGTATTTGTGGAACTCGCTGCCCCATAGTGTGATGGAGTCTGAATCATTAAATCGTTTCAAGAAGGAGATAGATATATTTCTGATTTTAAAAAATGGGTTCAATGGGTATGGGGAACAGGCTGGGAGGTGGATGTGAGACCCAGAAGAGATCAGCCATGATCTGATTGAATGGCGGAGCAGCCTCGAAGGGCTGAATTGCCGACTTCTGCCCTTAATTCCTGTGTTCCTATGTTCCTAAACTTTGGATAAACCAAAGCCATCATGTGCAGTCACAACCACAATTGTCATACCTTCAGCATTGGCACCATCTCCTCTCCTTGATCACTGCCTCTTGTTGAAATATTCTGTCCACAACCTCAGAGTCATTTTGGATCTTGAGCTCCTCTCCTATTTCCATAAGCATCCCACCAGAAAAACATGCTGCTTCCACCGCCATGATATATCATGGCTCCATCCTCACATCAACCTACCTATCAATCGAACCCTCACTCTGTGGTTATCACCTCCAAACTATTAATCCAGTGCTTACCCAACTAAATTTAGGGTGAAACAATGGTCACATCACTGGACTAGTAATCCAGAGGCCCAGGCTCTGGGGACATGGGTTCAAATCCCACCATCGCAGCTAGTGGAATTTAAAATTCAACTGATAAACCAGGAATCAAAAGCTCATTGCAGTAATGCTGCCATTGATTGTTATAAAAATCCATTTGGTTCACTAATGGCCTTTAGGCAGGGAAATCTGCCATCCTTACCTGGTCTGGCCTTTATGTGACTCCTAACTGACCTCTAAAAAGGCCCAGCAAGCTACTCAGTTCAAGGATGATTAGGGAAGGGCAACGAATGCTGGCCTTGCCGGTGACGCCACGTCCCGTGAAAGAATCAACTCATCCAATTCTCTGTATCCCTATCCAATTCTCTGTATCCCTATCCAGCATATACCCTATCCGCCATCAATTTATCCCAATCCCCAAAAATGTCAAATTAATTTTTTTTTAACTTTGTATTTGAGTCATTCCATAGCCTCATTCCTATCTAGGTAGTCACCTTCAGCCTCACAACCTCCCTAATACTTGTTATTCTTCGGCCTTTGACTTTTTCACTATCCCTCCCTCACAGTCATATTCAGGTCCCGGTTCCCAATCTCTAGAATTCCATCCCAAAATCATTCCATCTCTCCAACATCTTCTGCTCCTTTAAGAATCTCCTGAAAAACCAGCTCTTAAGCAAAGCTAAATCTTTGGGTCAGCATTGCTTTTCACATATGTCTCAGTGAAGCACCTTGGAATAATTTTTCTATATTAAAAGGCGTGGTATAATTTCTACTTCTAGCTGT
Organism: Scyliorhinus torazame; assembly: GCF_047496885.1. NCBI lineage: Eukaryota > Metazoa > Chordata > Chondrichthyes > Carcharhiniformes > Scyliorhinidae > Scyliorhinus > Scyliorhinus torazame. The sequence continues at coordinate 142,026,455 of NC_092721.1, read as the reverse complement.
TTTTGTGTTGTAGTGGCTACACTGCAGACCTCCAGTAAAATGTACAAACTAAAAATTCTTGTCAATGTCACTGCTGCCTCCGATTTGATAGACTATGGTGCACAAAATCAAGGTCTAATATTTTATCCATTTTGAGTTCTACACTGCTTTTGGAACCAATCCTTTTCTGGAGTAATCTTGAGCAGTGGTTCTATATCCCCCTCCAATAAGCTTTTTGTAGCATTAGGGTGTTCGGGACTATCAGGGTTAATGTGGGACTGGGGAAATGGCACCACCCATATTATGATGTAGAGAGTCACATGGGAATAGTAGAGTGTAATCATGAGTCTGGTGGAAATCGGCCTAAAGATTTTTTTAAAATATATTTTTATTTGAAAAATCGGTATGAAGATAGCACCTAGTCAGGATTGCATTCTATGCTCACGTGTTATTAATGAACAGTTATTGTTCAACCATATAAGCCTCTGAATTGTTTCATGACACAACACACCTTACAACACCTCCACCAGAATTTGTAAAAATGGATACATATTTATTTAATATAATCATCACCACACTTTTACATTCTCGGTTAGATTTGCTCCTTCATCCACAAGTAGTCAAACCATCTCTTTAACTTTAATTTTATTACTCCCTCTGTCACTGGCGGGTCGGGTACAGGCGGTTAAAATGGATGTGCTGCCGTGATTCCTGTTTATTTTTCAATGCCTGCCGATATTCCTGCCAAAGGTATTTTTTAGAGAGATTGAAGGGATGATTATCTCGTTCATATGGGAGGGAAGGTGGCCAGAATTAAAACGATGCTACAGAGAGGAAGGCAGGCAGGGGGTTTGGGTCTTCCGAACCTGATGTATTATTACTGGGCAGCGAATGTGGAGAAGGTACGGAGCTGGATCTGATGGGTTGACTCCCATTGGGTCAGAATGGAGGAGAGTTTGGGTAGGTGGTTGGATTGAAGGCGCTAGCGACAGCGCCGTCCCGTCGGCCCCGGGAGATACTCAGGGAGTCCGGTAGTAATAGCTTCGTTAAGAATTTGGAGGCAGTTTCGACAGCACTTCGGGTTGGGGGCAGGGTCAAGGGGAATGCCAATTCGGGGGAATCACAGATTTGAGCCAGGGAAGTGGGATTGAAATTTTCGGAGACGGGAGGAGAAAGGAATTAGAACACTAAAAGATTTATTTCCTGGGGGTCGTTTTGCGGGATTGAAGGAGCTGGAAGCGAAATATGGGCTGGAGTAGGGGGAAGTATTTAGATACATGCAGGTTCGAGACTTTGCCAGAAGGGAGATACAGAGCTTCCCAGTAGAGCCGGCTTCCACAATGCTGGAGGAGGTGCTGACGACAGGGGGACTGGAGAAGGGGGTAGTATCGGTGGTTTACGGGGCTATTTTGGAGGGGGAGAAGGCGCCACTAGAAGGGATCAAGGCAAAGTGGGAGGAAGAGTTGTTGGGAGAGAGTATGGAGGAGGGGTTCTGGTGTGAGGTGCTCTGGGGGGTGAACGCCTCCTCCTCGTGTGCGAGGTTGGGGCTGATACAGCTGAAGGTGGTGTATAGAGCGCACCTTACAAGGGCGAAGATGAGCCAGCTCTTTGAGGGGGTAGAAGATGTGTGTGAATGTTGCGGAGGGGGGCCCTGCAAACCACGTTCATATATTTTGGTCCTGTCCAAAGCTGGAGGATTACTGGAAGGAGGTGTTTAGGGTAATTTCTAAAGTGGTGCACATGAAACTGGACCCGGGCCCTTGGGAGGCCATATTCGGGGTGTCGGACTAGCCGGGGTTGGAAACGGGCACGGAGGTAGATGTTGTAGCCTTCGCCTCGTTGATCGCCCGAAGGCGGATCCTGTTAGGGTGGAGATCAACCTCTCCACCCGGTGCCCTGATGGAATTCTTAAAAGCTTGAAAAGGTAAAATTTGAACTGAGGGGAAGGATGGAGGGGTTCTACAATTTATGGGGGTTATTCATTCTGCACAAACGAGAATTGGATCACACCGAACATTAGCGGGGGGGGGGGGCTGCTGGGAGGGTTGGGGGGAGGGGGGGCTGTATGTGTTAATGGTGACTATGGGTGATTCCTGAATCCTTTTTGTCATTTGTTTATGTTAACATGCGGGCTAATGTCTGGGGTTTGGTGGGAGGATGGGAGAGTTGTTATTAATATGGGGATTGACATTACATTCGTTACTGATTATTGTTTATTGTTGGTTGTAAATTTGGGAGAAAATGTGAAAAAGGAGAATTAAAAAAATTAAAAAGCGACAGCAGTGAGTAGGTCACGTGCCCTGCATGTACATTTGACTTCAAGTGCCCGTACGTACATACATTTTGCACCAAGTCATGGAGAAGAGCATCTTCTATTTTCTAGCTGCTAGCAAGCAAGTCAAGAGGACGGTGAAGATGGATCATTTTGTTATGCGGGAGAGAGGGCCAAAGACACAAAAACAGGCAGTGTATTTACTGGATCTCATATCTGAATCTGCTGGAGAGAGTTGCTCAGAGGAATCCATGGCAGGATACAGTAGTACTATTGTTAGCTCTGTACAGAGCTCCAGGGCCTATGGTGAACAGTCCACAAAGAAGAAACTTAACTCGGGAACAATGCAGTAGAAAGATGATTTCTTGAGGTATGGTTTTGGTAATTATGCAAATAAGGATTCAAAGCCCATGTGTGTTATATGCAGGGAAGTACTGGAACATTAGGGGAGAAGTTTCAGATTTTGAAAGAGAAGTGGTGGGTGAAAACTTCCTTTGAGGTTGAGACCCCAGTGTCAGTTATCAACTTGCAGCTGACTCCAAACAAAAAGACTAAGCTGCTGTACCTGATCTGTGACAGCACATTTAAAACACTTCAAAAGTCCATGAGGCTGTCAGCATTCTGGAGTAGCATCTCCTAGGAGTATCCAGTGCTGAGTAAAACAAGCATTTTGTTGCTACTGCCCTTCATGATGACCGACATGTGCGAGTTTGGATTTTCCATTCTCACAAAGCTGAAGACAACACAAAGAAACTGGCTGAACCCTGCACCTGATATGCTCATTGCCCTCTCCTCCTGTGAACCTGATTGGAGTGAGATTGTGAGGACCAAGCAGGCTCCCCTTTCATATTAAAAGGTAAGCAAACAAGGCATGCTTTGCAAATTGGCCAGCGTGGGTCACAAAGGGCATCCAACGCAGTTCCCGAAGGCCGGCCGGTTGGAAAACATGGGTCCTGGGGAAAAAAGTTTGAAAAACACCACCCTTGTCAGACTATATTTATTTTGTACTCTCTGAGTTTTGTAATTGAAGATTTCCCACAGCTGATCCATTGCCCCATTCACTTACTCTTTCACCCTGTTAATTTGGCTCAGCTGACCTCACTCAACCATAACTATATATCCGGGGCTGGATTCTTTGTCCCGCCGCACCACATTTCTGTTTCACCCCGCCGGCGGGATGCTCCATTATGCCAGCTGGTCAATGGGGTTTCCCATTGTGGGGCAGCCCCATGCCATCAGGTAACCCCTGGGCTGCTGGCAAAACGGAGCATCCCGCCGGCGGAGAATCTAGCCCCAGATGGTTAATACTTTCCCTGCTTAATGCTTTAAAAATTGTGGGGCAGCACGGTAGCATCGTGGTTCGCACAGTTGCTTCAAAGCTCCAGGGTTCCAGGTTCAATTCCCGGCTGGGTCACTGTCTGTGTGGAGTCTGCAGTTCTCCCCGTGTGTGCGTGGGTTTCCTCTGGGTGCTCCGGTTTCCTCCCACAGTCCAAAGATGTGCGGATTAGGTAGATTGGCCATGCTAAATTCCCCTTTGTGTCCACAAAAAAAAGGTTCAGTGAGGGTTACTGGGTTACGGGGATAGGGTAGATACGTGGGCTTGAGTAGGGTGCTCTTTGTAAGGGCCGGTGCAGACTCGATGGGCCGAATGGCCTCCTTCTGCACTGTAAATTCTATGATTCTATGAAAAATAACTTTAAGTGCTTATTTGATTATTTGTTACTATTTAGTTGCTATGATATATCAGCTCCAAATCAAACTTTTCTACTGCCATTCTGTTTGTCTTCATCTTTTAGCTCTAATATCAGTAGCTTATTAATCACAATGGCCTCTAGGCTTTACAAACAATTAGTCACATATCATTGGGTATACCCTCTGCTGGTGGAGAAACTAATTTGTTCAGTTACCTGAACGCTTGACCCATGGGTGGAATTTAACATGGGTGGCACGGGGCCCATCACCTGCAGCACAATCTGGTGGAATCCCCGCCTACCCAATCTCTGGGAGCTCCAGTAGAAGTTGCTGATTGGCAATGGGAATCCTGCTGCCGGGGTTCCCAGCTCTTCCCTTGATTATTAAGTCATCGAACCTTGCAGCGTGGGGGCAGATATCCCGCTCCCTAAAGCTGCCAACCAATCAGAGGCTGGCAACCCTGCAGTACCAGAAGGGCCACCAGGAGCAGTGACCACCATCAGCATTGCAGCAGGGACTACCCAGAGGATCAGCAATGGACCTTCCAGAGACTGGTAAATGGAGCAGGATGTGGGTTATTGAGAGGGTGGTTCAGTTGGCACACACTGGATAGTGGGGAGTAAGAGTGTCAGCAACAAGTGAGAGGGTTTGGATTTCTCCCGTCCCCCGCCAATGCTAGGTTATTCAATAGGAAAAGGGCACCTTCGAACAAGGGATGCACCACCCCCATCAGTCTGCCAGAAAACCCAGCAAGATTTGGTGGGCAGCCTCCCCAGATGCTGACCAAATCCCGGCGCCACTGGATGAGTACCAGCAGTGGTGGGGTGAGACCTTTAAGTGGCCATTTAAGGGTTTCAACTGGCCATCAGGTGGGTAATCCATCCACAAACCTTCCAGTCCTGGACTTAATTGAGGGTAGGCCCAAAGGTGGCAGGATCTCTGCCCTGTTCCCTCATCCCTGATTACATGGTACACAATCCCCCCACCATCTCCTAGGGAGCATTCAATTCTGGTCCTTATAGAAATACTTTACGGTTAAAAGACAGATCAGCTAAACAAATTACAGGCTATTGATATACCTTCACTCTGTTTTTCATTCTTATTGGACTTGTAAAGTCACATGCTGCAGAGGTCATGTTTGAAAATCCAAATCATTCATTCTTCATGTGTTCAGGGACTGTTTAATTGTGGGGACTGGAAGCCATCTCTGCTCAACCTAATCTTATCCTCACTGAAGCTTTATCGGATCCTGATTTGGAGCATGAACTCCAGGAGGTTTTCCTCTAGTGTTGCCCAGTGTTGCTGACTTAATCTGGATTCAGCAAAAACTCAAATCAATGCCATGTGGTTCAGCAGTAAACCATGTACAGTAATGAATTTACTTACTGAACCACAAGTAGACTCGCCTTTCAGCAATACCATTTTAAGACAGAGCTTTATGTCCCAATTTTAATTTCGGATAAGAGAGCAGCAGACTCGCCATGATGCACAAACATGTGTTTTGAGCCATGCTGACCCGCAAGCCCGACTCCTGCCCAAACCCACCAAGACTGGCAATGAGCCGGCAGATTGGGAGCATATCAAACATGTAGAAGACATGTAGGTTGTAGGTGTTACTAGAATGAATAGCATCGACCCTCAGGTAAGTAAGTGCTGGAGGCTTAGGGTACGGTGATGGTCAGGGGAATGGCTACACCCAAGGCACAGGAAGCCCAAGTATTTTTTTTAAACCTATCTGTGCCTCCTCTGGCCCAAGAACGGCCTCATGTGCCCGTCCCTTGATGTGATGTGTATTGTGTGCAGTTGGCTCCTGGGGTTCCAATAATGTCAGGATCTGAATTATATCATTAGAGTGCAACTTTTGCATATAAATGAGGCCATCACCTGCCTAAGGCCAGGGCCTCTGAAATTTCCTGAAACTCAGAGACATAGAAACATAAAAATTGGAGCAGGAGGACATTCAGCCTTTCGAGCAGGCTCCACTATTCATTATGATCATGTCTGATCAGCCAACACAATAGCCTAATCCCGCTTTCCCTCCCATATCCTTTGGTCCCCTTCGCCCTAATTGCTATATCGAAATGCTTCTTGAAAACATGCAATCATAGAATTTACAGTGCAAAAAGAGGCCATTCGGCCCATCGAGTCTACACCATCCCTTGGAAAGAACACCCTACTCAAGCCCACACCTCCACTCTATCCCTGTAACCCAGTAACCCTACTTAACCTTTCTTGGACACTAAGGGCAATTTAGCATGACCAATCCACCTAACCTGAACATCTTTGGACTGTGGGAAGAAACTGGAGCATCTGGAAGAAATCCACGCAGACACTGAGAGAATGTGCTGACTCCGCACAGACAGTGACGCAAGCCGGGAATCGAACCTGGGACCCTGGAGCTGTGAAGCAACTGTGCTAACCACTGTGCTACCATGCAGCCCAATGTTTTGGACTCAACTACTTCATGTGGTAATGAATTTCACAGGCCGACCATTCACTGGCTGAAGAAATTTCCCCTCATCTGTGTCCTATATGATCCACCCTGTATCCTCAAATGTGACCTCTGGTTCTGGGCACATCCACCATTGGGAACATCCTTCCTGCATCTACCCTGTCTAGCCCTGTTAGAATTTTAGAGTTTTCTTTGAGATTCCCCCCCCATTGTTCTGAACTCCAGCTCATACACACCTAACCGATTCAATCTCTCTTCATACGTCAGTCCCGTCATCCCAGGAATCAGTCTGGTAAACCTTCGCTGCACTCCCTAAAGAGCAAGAACATCCTTCCTCACATAAGGAGACTGAAACTTCACACTATATTTCAGGTGTGGCCTCACCAAAGCCCTGTATAATTGCAGCAAGACATCCCTGCTCCTGTACTTTAATTCTCTTGTTATGAAGGCCAACATACCATTTTCCTTCTTTACCGCCTGCTGTACCTGCATGCTTACCCTCAGTGACTGGTGTACGAGGACACCCAAGTCTTGTTGTACATTCCCCTCTCCTGATTTATGGCCATTCAGATAATAGACCCTTTTCGTTTTTGCTACCAAAGTGGATAACTTCACATTTCTCCAAATTATACTGCATCTGCCATTCATTTTCCCCACTCACTCAACTTGCCCAAATCACACTGAAGGATCTTTGCATCCTGCTCACTGCTCACCCTCTCACCCAACTTGGTGTAATTTGCAAATTTGGAGATATTACATTTTGTTCCCTTATCTAAATCATTGACATATACTGTGAATAGCTGGGATCCAAGCACCCACTACTCACTGCCTGCCAATTGGAAAAAGACCTGCTAATTCTTACTCTTTGGTTCCTGTCTACCAACCAGTTTTCTATCCATCTCAATACACTACCCAATCCCTTCCGCTTTAATTTTACACGCTCAAACCAGTTTTCTATCCATCTCAATACACGACCCTAATTACATACGCTTTAATTTTGCACACTAATTTCTTATGCACGACTTTGTCGAAAGCCTTCTGAAATATACCAGATACACAGGCTCACCCTCATCAAGTCTCCTAGTTACATCCTCGAAGATTTCCCCTTCATAAATCCATGCTGACTCTGATCCTGCCACTGTTTTCTAAGTGCTGGGGGGCGACATTCTCCGACCCCCCCGCCGGGTTGGAGAATCGCCGGGGGCTGGTGTGAATCCTGCCCCCGCCGGTTACCGAGGTCTCCGGCGCCAGAGATTCGGCGGGGGCGGGAATCGGGCCGCGCCCGTTGGCGGGCCCCCCCGCTCGATTCTCCGGCCCTCATGGGCCGAAGTCCCGCCGATAAATTGCCTGTCCCGCCGGCGTAAATTAAATCACCTACCTTACCGGTGGGACAAAGCGGCGTGGGCGGGCTCCGGGGTCCTGGGAGGGGCGCGGGGCGATCTGGCCCCGGGGGGTGCCCCCACGGTGGCCTGGCCCGTGATCGGGGCCCACCAATCCGCGGGCGGGCCTGTGCCGTGGGGCCATTCTTTCCCTTCCGCCTCCGCCACGGTCTCCACCATGGCGGAGGCGGAAGAAACTCCCTCCACTGCGCATACTTGAGAAACTGTCAGTGGCCACTGACGCTCCCGCGCATGCGCCGCCCGGAGATGTAATTTCCGCGCCAGCTGGCGGGGCAACAAAGGCTGTTTCCGCCAGCTGGCGGGGCGGAAATTCCTCCGGCGTCGGCCTAGCCCCTCAATGTTGGGGCTCGGCCCCCAAAGATGCGGATCATTCCGCACCTTTGGGGTGGCGTGATGCCCGTCTGATTGGCGCCGTTTTGGGCGCCAGTCGGCGGACATCACGCCGTTTCGGGAGATTTTCGCCCCTGATATGGATTCTAGAATTTTCTTCACGACTGACATCAGGCTTACTGGTTTATAATGTCCTGTTTTCTCTCTACCTCCCTTTTTAGGTAGTGGAGTTACATTAGCTACCCTCCAAACTCATTTGTTAAAATGGGACGGTATGTTGGCGCCGAGTGGGCAAGATTATGACTACACCATATTTTAACTCTGCAATCTTGGTGGAATGCACAGGGATGAAATCAGACCTTTATTTCGTTCTGACAGGAATTAACAAATGGAAATTAAATTCTGCTAATCTGAACCAGAATGTCGACATCATTAGGATTGTAATATTTCACTCATTCTATTAAGACTTTGTTCTCTACTGTTTGTTGTTCAGGTATCCTGTGCTTTTTATTTTTACATCATTATCTGTTTGTTAGAAATGTCGGACCAGCACACAGGCATTCAATCCTGCTCTCTATAACATCAGCCAACTAATTCAACACCCATAATGAAAACAGGTTAATGTCCATTTCGGAAAAAACTCTTAATTTAGAAACACTCCAAAAGATATATTATTTCTCAACACACTGGAGTTACCTTCCTGCGAAGTATCGGATATCTGCAGGGAGGGAGTAGTGAGTTGGATGACCGAAAGGAATAGGATTCTCTTACATCTTGAAGAACTTAACCACGTGACTTTATTACTACTTTTAGACTCTGTTACCTGGCTGCAGCCAGCCAGATTGAGAAGCTGTTGGCTGACAGGCAGAAAGACAGGTGGCACCTGGCCACAACCAGGGAGCAGAGAAGGGGAGATGAGAGATGGGGTTGAGGGAAACATCAATTAGGAAGGGCCAGGAGAGATTGGGGTGGTGGGTACAGCACTGGGAGGGACAGAAAAATCAGGATTGGAGGGTGGAAGATCGCAGGGCCCAGAGAGATCAGGGGAAAGGATCGTGTTGGGGTGCAGGCATGGATGGAAGACATTAGGCCCATGGAATTTTGATCATTGGTGAGGTCTACAGGTTTCCATGTTGTGGGAATGTCAAGATCCTGATAATCCAGGCCAGTAGGCAGTGCTGCAAAACCACTAGCCTGTTCTCACTTCAACTCACTTTAGTTGTCGGGCTTCCCTAAGACTTGGAAAGCCCAACCAACCAGCACTAAAGCTGGAACAGAGAATAAATCCGAGGCACACAGCCTTATTAAAATATCGAAATGAGTAACTGACTTCTTAGGAGCAGGGTTATTGCCTGCCGTTAAAGCTAGAATTGATTGGGTCCAAGGTGGGTTGGATTCAGATATGGGATTTTCTTTTACATTTTTACTCCACTACCAGCCCAAACCCACCCCCATAAGGCTTTGCTTTTCTGAATCCATGAGGTAGCAATTATTTTACTTCACTATTTCTGTACATCTAGGGCAAGCCAAGTATTTTACTTGTAATGCTGCACTCGTGTATTTGATTATTGTCAAGTCGTACTGCTTCACTTCATTAATAATGCACAGCATTGTAATAATTCTTTCAGCCCCAAGTCCACCATACAATGAATATATTTCCCAGTATTAGCTTTAGATTCACATGAAGAATGTACAGTTTCGGATTACATATTTAAAATTTATTCCATCCCACAACACCTTAAATGAGCCCACGATGCCTAATGCCTGAATTATGATTTATTAAAATGAAACAGCATGTTTCTGAGCTGCGTCAAGCAAGGAGGCATCAAGTGAAGACTGCAGTGTTCTCATAGCAGGGGTGAAGAGGGAAAACTCAGATGGGAGAGTCGCTGATAGCAATGAAAGGTAATATGACGTAGATGAAGGACCATGGGCAAAGCACAAAACAATAAGGGGCAAAATCGATCCAATTATTCCCATAAAAATAATAAAAACAAGATGCAGTTTTGACTTGACTCGAAAATTAATTTCTGTAAAATATGAACTATGTCGATATTGAGCCAATTATGTTCACTTCCTCAGGGAATTTTGGCAACGTTATTCTATAACCTAACAGTACTATTAAAAAATTACAAAAGAAAAAGCATTACCCCAACAGAGGAAGGTGATATACATTTTAAAAGGTGTTTCATAACATTATGTCCTAATTGCAAAAACAGGTTAAATGCAATCCAGCCATTTACTGCTCTATCAACCTCCTCAGAATCACCAGTAGCTGATGATATAAGACAAATAAAGGACAGGAGCTGCAGCTGTTCAAGAAGCCATCTCACCATCACCTTCTCAAGGGCAATTTGGATGGGCAATAAATGCTGGGCTTGCAACTAATGCTCACATATCAGCAATGAATAAAACAAAAGTATTACCAAGTGGCACTTATTTTCTCACTGTTCTCTACATTAAATTTAGATTTTACCAGAACCTAACAGTCTTGATACAGACATGGATACAGCTTAATGCCGGAGAAGAGATGAAATGAAATGAAAATGGCTTATTGTCACGAGTAGGCTTCAATGAAGTTACTGTGAAAAGCCCCTAGTTGCCACATTCCGGCACCTGTTCGGGGAGGCTGGTACGGGAATTGAACCGTGCTGCTGGCCTGCCTTGGTCTGCTTTAAAAGCCAGCGATTAGCCCATTGAGCTAAACCAGCCCGAGATGAGAGTAGTCCTCAAGATTAAAGCAGCGTTTAACGGAGTGTGACACAAAGGGCACGATCCTCTAGCCCTACTGTACCAGAAAAGCAGCTCGCCACAGCACAGCCTGGCTCCTGTATCTACCCGGCTCGCAACGCCTCACGACATTCAAAACAATCTCGCGAGATGTTGTGAGTTGAATCCAGCCCACAATGGGCGGGATCACTTTTTAGCAAATCTGCATGTTAGAGCCTTACTTTAATGTGCAGAGTCCCAAGGTACCTGAGGCTTTGGGATTCAATTGCTTCACCTCAAAGACCTCGGGTGAGCACCATTTGGTATGGTCCCCACAAACAGGGACCACATGGACGGCACTTGTGGGGGTCTCCACGGGGATTGGAGGCCCCCAGCTCCATGCCCTTTGGGCAGGGTGGTGCCCTGGTACTGCTGATGCCACCTGGGGACTCTGGCAGTACCAGCCTGGTGCCTTGGCAGTGCCACCTGGATGCCAACAATGGCAGGGGCACTGCCAAGTTGGCATTTTTTGTGCATGTGCGATTGAGCTGAGGTTACTGGGTGTTGGGGGGGCGTGCGTCAGAGAATATAGCTGCTTACTGATGATTCCATCTTTCTCAGTTGCACGCACACCTTCTACGATAATGATGAAACCCACTGCAGCAGGATGGAGCTTCAGCTGGCAAGTTACAGGGAACATTCATGTCACATAATAGTCAGGTAAAGCCTTCTCAGAATGGTTACAGACAGAAGGAGGCCATTCCACACTCTCTGTACGAGCAATTTAGCTTGTTCCACTTCTCCCACCCTTTTCCTAGAGCCCTGCAAATATTTTCCCTTCAGATACTGATACTGCTCCAATTTCCTTTAAACTAAATTTGCCTCCACTACCCTGTCAGATAGTGCATTCCAGGGCAAGGCCTCTTGAGGACAGGTTTTTTTTCTCATGAAGCCTTTGGTTCTTTTGCTAATCATCGTAAATCTATGTGAAATGAAAATTGCTTATTGTCACAAGCAGGCTTCAAATGAAGTTACTGTGAAAAGCCCCTAGTCGCCACATTCCGGCGCCTGTTCGGGGAGGCTGGTACGGGAATTGAACTGTGCTGCTGGCCTGCCTTGGTCTGCTTTAAAAGCCAGCTATTTAGCCCAATGTGCTAATGTCCTCTGCTTCTCAAACCTTCCGTAAACTGGAACAGTTTCTCTCAGCCCACTCTGTCTCGATCCCTCATTATTTTCAAACTTCTATCAAATCTCCCCTCAACCTTCTCTTCTCTTGAGGAAAACAACGCCGACTTCTCCAAGCTATCCACGTTCCTGAAGTCTTTCATCTCCGAAACCCTCTCGAAAGCCTTCACATGGTTCCTGAGGTACAGTGCACAAAATTGTACACAATTCTACAGTTGTAGCTGACCCAGTGGTTTATCAAAGGTTTATCATAACTTTTTTGCTTTAGTACTCAATGCCTCTATTTATAAAGCCCATGCCGGTTCCTGATTACCATTGTAATTTTGGTTTCAACCTGTCCTGCCACCTTCACAAGACTTTTGTACATATACCCCACTCTTTGTTCTTGCGCTCACTTTAGAAATATGTCCTGTAGTTCATCTCTCTTTACTCTTCTGGCCAAAATGTATAACTTTCCACTTTTTTGCGTTAAATTTCATCTCCGTGTATCTGCCCATCCCACCAGCCTGTCTATGTCCTCTTGAAGTCTATTACTTCAGTCATTGAGTTCCAGTCTGCTGATAACACTTGTGTGCACCCTCACTCGGAAACTGAGCTCCAGGTCATTGTTGACATCTTCTTCAAAACATATGAAAAAATGAGCCTTTCACTAAACACCCAGAAAACTAAGGTCCTCTTCCAACCAGCCCCCACAACACAACACTTACTCCCATCAATTAAGATTAATGGCGGGATCTTGCAAAATGTGAACCATTTTCCATATCTTGGGAGTCTCTTTTCAACTAAGGCAGACATAGATGGCGGAATTCATCATCGCCTCCAATATGCAGCTCAGCTTTTCACCAACTGAGAAAGCGAGTATTTGAGGTCATAATTTACCAAGGTCATAATTTACCAGGCAGCTGTGATCTCAGAGCTCCTCCGCTTTGGAAACTTGGACATTCGACAGCAGGCACCTCAAAACAGTGGTAGCTGCGCAAGAACCTCCAAATCTGGTGGCAAGAGAGGCGGTCCAATAGCAGCAGCCTCTCCCAAGCCAAATTGCCCAACAATGAAGGGCTAATTACTCAAAACCACCTCTATTGGATGGGACATGTCGTTCATATACCAGCCACCAGACTCCCTAAGCAACTGCTCTACGCAAAATGCGGTTGTGGTCGGTGACATCCAGGACGACAATGGAAATGCTTTAGGGATGTCCTCAAATCATTCCAGATGAGGCCAAACATCACCACCAGCTCATGTGAGTCCCAGACATGTGACCAATCAAACTGGAGCAGGTTTATTCATGAATGCTCTGAAACCATTGAAATACTTCACTGGGGCCATGCTGAGCTGGGGTTGAACTGTGGAAGAGAGAACACCTCCAATCAACTCACCTAGCTGACCCGCCAGGTACCAACAGTCCCACATAGGCAGAGTCTGAAGATCATCGGCATTTGACTTATTGTCTATTTCAAAACCCATTCAACCAGAGTGGAAGAAAGTGAACCTTGATCCTGAGGGACTGGATAAGATCACTATCCTCCTTGCAACTCACAATAATTTCAAGTTTTGTGTAATTTTCAAATTTTGAAATTGTGTTTTATACATCAAAGTCTAAGTCATGAATAGACACCAAGGAAAGCAATGGTCCAAGGAATAACATGTGGGGAGCCACATTGTGTGCCTTACTTCAGTCCAAAAGGCAGACATTCACCACAACTTTTTGTTTCCCGACATTCAGCCAACTTCATATCTACGCTGCCAATTCCTCTTCTATTCTTTGTGCTTCAAATACCCTGGTGAGCCTATTATGTGGTACTTAATCGAGCACCTTTTGGAAGCTCATGTAAAGCATATCACCCTCAACAACCCTCTATGTTAAACATGATTTGACTTCAACAAATCTGTGAACCTCCTGGTACCATACCCTAAGAAGGCATTGGTTACCATGGATTTCCACTGGATTGGTCCATGACAAAGTACTGCAGTGGTCTGCCATTGCCTTCTGCAGCATTGCTGACCAGGAAACTCTCCCACTCAGTGCTGCCTGCGCCGCCTGCCATCAAGCATATTGGAAGGATTTACAAGCTGATAATCAACCTGTTCAGCTACATTATACACAAATCTACCATGGCCATCAAGTCCTGAAGTGGGACCTGAAGCTTCTGACGCAGAGGTAGGGAGACTACTACTGCGCCACAAGATCTCATTGAAATCTGTGCTGGCTTTCCTTAATTAACCCACATTCATCAAAGTGACCTAACTTTGTCCCGCATTATAATTTCTAAAGATGTTCCCACTGCCAAGGTTGAACTGACTGGGTTGTAGTTGCTGGGATTATCCTTACACCCTTTTTTGAACAAGGGTGTAGAATTTGCAATTCTCCAGTCCTCTTAAACAATAAAAATATACTTTTTGTCTTAGCTTGATCTTCAACAGCACTCCCATTACCAATCCTCTGCCTATCAACATCTGGGAAATTCCACTGACCAGAAACTCGAGTGGCCAAATTATCATGGCTAGAAAAACAAGGCCGAGGCTGTTTACTCTGAAGACAACTGAAAGGAAAACATCAAGGAAGCGAGGGATGTAGTGGAGATGCACTAAAGAGAACATCTCTGTGAAAGGGATGACAATAGATAACCAAAATAAATTCAATTGACTAAGGTATAAGGGAGGCAAAAATCAAACAAAAGGAAGGAAGTCAAAATTTAAAATGGGCACCTGCTAAAAGGAAATTGAAAAGGGAGCATTTTGGATTAATAACTGGACAATGTGGGAACATGACTGGAAAGAAGTAAAACCAAAGTCTGGACATCAAAGTATGTGCGTTCACAGATGAGAAAAGGAGAGATGGAAGGATGGGATTTAAAATTGTCTATTAATCAGTAAGTTTAAAGAAAGAGCTGGCCTTAGAAAACCAATTACAGGAATGTACATACACAGAAATAGGTAACAGGATATTTGCGGGTGAGGAAGTAGTGTTAGTTTCGCAGGTAAGTCATATGGCCCAGCTAACATCTGAACTCGAAGGTGGATATACGGACACTGGAACTGGAGACCAGCATTATCAGGAGCAATGTTGTCGTGGCAAAGGGACCATTGCTAAATGAAGCAACGGTAATGGAAACACAGGGAGGATTAAGATTGATAAAGAAATCAAAAAATATAGGAAACCTGTGAAGCTACACAAGACGTTACTGTAATAAACAAATATCAGGCATTGCCCAGTAATACAGAAGCATACAAGATCCCAGAAGTAAAGATTGTTTGAAAATAAGAGTACAGCCTGAATGAAGACACATTTTGAAGGTCACAGCGAGCTTCTCGTAAGAGATCTTTTCCCAGTAAAGTGGTCAGCCCAGTATGTTTTTCATAAGAGCAATACCTTAAAAAAGTGAACTATTTATCTGGAAACAAAGTGGTACCTATTAACAGAAGGATAGAAGGGATACTGAAGTAGAAAGGTAGAGACCTAGGTTTATCCTTACACCCTTTTTTTGAACAAGGGTGCAGTATTTGCAATTCTCCACCTCCATCGAGTTAAATGGTGCAGGGAGAAGTAATTTAAAAGCCACATATATGATGACCAACTCCAAATTCAAAATAAGAGGCAAACCATTTAGAACTAAGAAGAGGGGAAATGTCTTTAGACGGTTGCGACTCTTTGGAATTCTTAACCCCAGAGGGCTGTGGAAGCTCAGCCATTGAGTATGTTTAAAGCAGAGATTAATAGATTTAAAAATACCAATGATGTAAAGGGATATGGGGATATTGTGGGAAAATTGCATTGGAGTGATCAGCATTGACTGCATTGAATGGCGGAGACAACACAATGGGCTGAATGGCCCACTGTTGTTCCTATGTTCCTAAGTAAATGCAAAGATAGAAGGTGCACAGTAATATTCTATGGTATCGTTCCAGTTTTGGGGGATGGAGGTGGAGAGGAATTTATTAAAAGAAATGAGGAGTGTCTGTAGTGAAAACACCATTGTTACCATCATAAATCAAGGACAATTCTTGAAGAATAAAAAAGGACTGGTAACAGGGAGCTGAACTGCACCTAAACAAAGTCAGGACCAAGAGAATTGTAATAAACATTGAGGCAGCAATAGGTAATCATTTATGCTAGAGGTGGGGAAGGTGGAAATAGAAATCAAGACAAGTCAAAACAACAATGTTCCCTCTAAGCCACACACCTGCAGGAACCCAAAATTCCCCACAAAGACTGCCCAAAATATTTCAAGGGGCAACATACTACAAAAGATATCAAAAGACACTTCCACATGCGACAGTTGCATATGGATGCAGATAGCCAGGCAGAATCAGAAACCATGAATATGCAGACACGGGGAAGGCTAAAGGAGGAAAGTCACTTTTTAATACTTTCATGGGGTGTGAGCAACACTGACTAGGCCAGCAGTTATTGACCATCCCTAATTGCCCTTGAGTGGTGTGCTGTCTTCTTGAACTGCTTCAGTCTATATGGTGTAGATATACCCAGTGGTGTAAGGAAGGAAATTCCAGATTTCTGACCAACCACAGTGAAAGAACAGTGATATAATTCCAAGTCAGGATGGTGTGTGTCTTGGTATCGTTCCCATGTATCTGCTGCCCTTTTTCCTCTAGGTCAGTGGTGGGCAACCTGCGGCTGGGGGCCACATGCAGCCCATCAGGGTTTTGAGTGCAGCCACGAGACATTTTATTGAATGTTGCCCACGCGCAGAGCTGCTAGTTTTGATCTGCGTAGTTTTTTTGCTACCGGTATGACTGAAGTTATACCCATGAAGGGCACATGAAGTGAGGTGCGTGCTGACTTCCCACAACATTGACTGTGAGAGCCGTGTGCTCCAATCAAGTGTCAATATTGTTTTTACCACTTGATGTTGATGAAAACTCTATTAACATATAAATGATTAAATATCTATAACTTGTTATGAAATATTCAGTGTGTATTAAATGTATTAAATCTTATTCATGGGTCATATTTAATGAACAAGTCCAATTTCAATTTTGCGGCCCACTAAGCTGAAGGAGGACCACTCATGCGGCCACTCACTAGCTTAGGTTGCCCATCACTGTTCTATGTGGTAAGAGGAGACAGGTTTGGATTGTGCTGATGAAGGATCTTTGGTGACATCCTGCAGTGCACCATGTAGATTGTGCACAATGCTACCACTGTGGTGGAGGATCTAGATATTTAAGGTGGTGGATGGAGTGCCAACAGCATCCTTTGTCTTGGATGGTGTCAAACATTTTCAGTCAGGAGTGTGATGGAATACTCCACTTAGAGGGCTCTTTCAGACTTGATGGGCCAAATGGCCTCCTTCTTCACCATAGGGATTCTATGGACTTTACAGATTCTAGCCTTATGATGGAGTGAAGGTGCTTGCATTGTTGTATGGTCACTGAACTAATAATCCAGAGATCCAGGGTAATGCTCTGAGTTTAAATCCCACCGTTCAGTAAAAGTCCGGAATTAAAAGTCTAATGATGGACAAACAGACCATTGTCAACTGTCATAATAAACCGCTAGGAATAAAACCTGATCACCCACCTGGCATCACCCCAGGCACCGGAAACGATGACGGCAAATTCAGCCCTGTTGACGCTGCAAAGTCTTCCTTACTAATAGAATTGGGAAAGGTGCCTCTCAAACCACTCGAGCAACAGCCTGAATAGTGATACTCATGGAATAATACCTGACAGATAATGTCCCAGACACCACCTCACCAGCCCAGCGTATGGCCTGTCCCACTGGCAGGACAGGCCCAGCAGAGGTAGTAGCACAGTGGTATACAGTAGGGAGAGGGTTGCCCTGGGAGTCCTCAACATCAACTTTGGACCCCATGAAGTCTAGACCATGCTAGACTGGCTTGGTGGCAGGTGGTGAATCTTATACTCACCAACCTGCCTGCCACAGGTACATCTGCCCATGACAGTGTCGGTATGGTGACCACTGCATCGTCCTTGTGGAGATATCAAAGATACCCTCCATTGTGTTGTGTGGCACCACCACTGTGCAAAATGGGATAGATTTCAAACAGATCTAGCAACGCAAGACCGGGCAACTCTGAAGCTCTGTGGGCCATTGGTAGTTGCAGAATTGTACTCAACCACAAACTGTAACCTCATAGCTTGACATGTCCCCCCAATCTACCATTACCACCAAACCAGGGGCTCAACCCTGGTTCAATGAAGAGTGCCAGGAGCAATACCAGGCATACCAAAAAATGCCTAGATTACAACACAGGATTACTTGTGTGTTGAACAGCGTAAGCAGCAAGTAATAGAGCATGGCAATTCCGCAACCAACGGATCAGATCTTCGCTCTGCAGTCTTGTCACAAGATGGATGGTTGTGGACAACTCACTGGAGGAGGAGACTCCACAGATATTCTCATCTCAATGATGCGGGAGCCCAGCCAGAAGCACCGAGTGGATGATCTATCTTGGCATCCCCCGAAGGCCCCCAGCATCATAGATGCCACTTCGATTCAATCACTCCATGCGATATTGGGCAGCATGGTAGTACAGTGGTTAGCACTGTTGCTTCACAGCGCCTGGGTCCCAGGTTCGATTCTGGGCTTGAGTCATTCTCTGTGCGGAGTCTGCATGTTCTCCCCGTGTCTACGTAGGTTTCCTCCGGGTGCTCCGGTTCCCTCCCGCAAGTCCCAAAAGATGTGCTTGTTAGGTGAATTGAACATTCTGAATTCTCCCTCAGTGTAGCCGAATTGGACATTCTGAAATCTCCCTCAGTGTACCCGAACAGGCGGCAGAATGTGGCAACTAGGGGATTTTCACAGTATTTCATTGCAGTGTTAATGTAAGCCTACAATAATAAAGATTATTAATATTATATAAGAAATGGCTGAAGGTACTAAATACTGCACTGCATAAAGCAAAAGGCCCTGACACTATTCCAGCAATAGTACTGAAGACATCTGCTCCAGAACTAGCTGTGCCCCTAGACAAGCTGTTGCAGTGCAGCTATGACACTGGCATCTACCCAGAAATGTGGAAAATTGCCAAGAAATTTCCTGTACACAAAAAGCTGGAGAAATCCAACCTGACCAATTACCGACCCCTCCATCTACTCTTGCACATCAGTAAAGAGATAGAGGGGGTCATCAACAGTGCTATCAAGTGGCGCATGCTAAACAATCTTCTGTTCACTGATGCTCAGTTTGGATTCTGCCAAGACTACTTGGCTACTGATCTCTTTGCAGTCATGATTGAAACATGGACAAAAGAGCTGAACTCAAGAGGTGAGGTGAGAGTAACTGCCCTTGACATCATGGCAGAGTTTGATCGAATATAGCACCAAGGAACCCGAGCAAAATTGGAGTCAATGGGAATCAGGGGGGAAAATCTCCACTGTTTACAGTCATACCTAGCACAAAGGAAGATGGTTGTGTTATTGGAGGTCAGTCATCTCAGTTCCAGGACATCACTGCAGAAGTTCCTCAGGGCAGTGTCCTAGACCCAACCATCTTCAGCTGCTACATCAATGCAGTCCATTCCATCATAAGGTCAGAAATGAGGATGTTCGCTGATGATTGCACAATGTTCAGCACCATTCGTGATTGCCCAGATACTGAAGCAGTCCATGTCAAAATGCAGCAAGAACAGTACAATATCCAAGCCTGGTCTGACAAGTAGCAAGTTACATTCATTCCAGGATATGACCATCTGCAACAAGAGAGAATCTGACCATCATCCCTTGACATTCGATCAACCTCCTGGGTTTACCATTGACCAGAACTAGCCATATAAATACTGTGGCTACAAGTGCAACTCAGATGCACTCCAGTGGTGAGTAACTCACCTCTGACTCACCATTTACAAGGCACAAAATCAGGAGTGTGGCAGAATATCGTCCACTTCTCTGGATGAATGCAAACACAATCCAGCAACACAAGAAAATCAACACCATCAAGAACAAAGCAGCCCATTGATTGGCACCCCTTCCACAAACACTCACTCCCTCCATCACCGACACACAGTGGCAGCTGTGTGTACGATCTACAAGATGCACTGCAGGAACTCACCATGGTTCCTTAGATAGCACCTTCCAAACACACAACCTCTACCATCTAGAAGGACTTGGACAGCAGATACATGTGAACACCACCACCTGGAAGTTCCCCTCCAAGTCACACAACATCTTAACTTGGAAATATATTGGCATTCCTTATTTGTTGCTGGGTCAAAAGCCAGGTACTCCCTCACTATCAGCACTGTGGGAGTACCCACACCACATGGATTGCAGAGGTTCAAAGGGGCAGCTCACCACCACCTTCTCAAGGACATTTAGCGATGGGCAATAAATGTGGCCTAGCCAGTGATGCCCACATACTGTGAATGAATTTTTTAAAAGCTGAAGATGATTGGGCCTAAGACACTACTATGAGGAACTCCTGGAACAATGTCCTGTTGTTGAGATAATTGGCCTCCAACAATCAGAACCATCTTTCTTTGTGCTGCAACCAGTAGAGAAATTCCCCTCGATCCCCACTGACTTCAATCTTGGTAGGGCTCCTTTATGCTGCATTCAGTCAAATGCGGGCTTGGTGTCAAAGGGCAGTCACTGTAACCTCAACTCTTGAAGTCAGCTTTTTGTCCATGTTTGGATCAAGGCTGTAATGAGATCTGGAGCTGAGGGGCCCTGGTGGAATCCAAACAGAGCACTGGTGAGCACATTATTGCTAAGTAAGTGTCATCTGATGGCACTGATGACAACACCTGTCATCACATTCATATGATTAACAGTATACAGGTGGGGCAGTAATTGACCAGTTTGCCTTTGATTTGCTTTTTGTGGACAGGACATGTGTGGACAAGTTTCCACATTGTCAGGACTATGCCAGTGTACTGGAACAGCTTGGCTAGGGACAGGACTAGTTCTGGAGCACACTTCTTAAGCACTATAATAATAATCTTTATTGTCACAAGTAGGCTTACATTAACACTGCAATGAAGTTACTTTGAAAAGCCCCGAGTCGCCACATTCCGACGCCTGTTCGGTTACACTGAGGGAGAATTCAGAATGTCCAAATGACCTAACAGCTCGTCTTTCGGGACTTGTGGGAGGAAACCGGAGCCCCCGGAGGAAACCCACGCAGATAAGAGGAGAATGTGCAGACTCTGCACAGACAGTGACCCAAGCCTGGAATCGAACCTGGGACCCTGGCGCTGTGAAGCAACAGTGCTAACCACTGTGCTACTGTGCCGCCAGTATGGATAGGATATTGAGAAGGCCCATAACATTTGCAGTATCCAGTGCCTTCAGTCAGTCCCTTATAATATATGGAGTGAATTAATTGGTTGAAGATTGGCATCTGCAATGGGGACTTTGAAAGAAATCTGAGATGGATCATTCACTCAGCAAATCCAGCTGAAAATGGTTGCAAATTCTCCAGTCTTGTTTTCTGTACTGATGTGCGGAACACGGTCATCATTGAGGATAGGGATATTTATGGAGCCCCTTCCTCCACTTGATAGTCCACCACCATTCATAACTGGATGTGGCAAAATTGGCAGAGCTTTGATCTGATCCATTGGTATGGGATCACTTAGCACTGTCCATCACATGCTTCTTATGTTGTTTGGCATGCACGTAACCCTGTGTTGTAGTTTCACCAATTTGGCACCGCCTGGTGCTGCTCCTGGTATGCTCCCCTGCACTTCTCATTGAACCAGGTTGATCCGCCAGCTTGGTGGTAATGGTAGAGTGAGACACTGGGCCATGAAGATACATATTGTGGTTGTATAAAATTCTGCTGCTGAATGTGGCCCACAGCGCTTCACAGGTGCCCAGTTTTGAGCTGCTAAATCTGGTAATGCAACCCAATAAAATGGACTGTACTCTTATTCTTGAAGACAGGACTTGTCTCACAAGGACTGTCAAGTTATATTCCTATAAAGGGGAAAAGAAGGGCAAGCAAATCCAGAGCTCCCTTAATGACAAAAGATATAGGATGAGGAAGAAAATCTGTTGCTTATGAGAAACGTCAGGTGGATAATATAATCAAGGACCACATTGAATATAGAAGGCTCACTGGGGATCTGAAAAAGCAAATAAGAGAAGCACAGAGGAAGTATGAAAAGAGACTGGCATCTAACACATAATGGAATCCAAATGTTAACCATGGTGTATAAATAGTAAAAGACTGGTAAAAGGAGGAGTGGCGTTGATTAGGCACCAAAAAGTGGATTTACACATTGAGACAGGTGGTATGGTTGAAGTACTAAATAGCTACTTTGCATCTGCCTTGATGAGTACTGCACAAGTCATGATGAAAGAGGGCGTAGTTCAGATACTTGCAAAGTTTACTGATGAGGGCCGGGATTCTCCGCAATTGGCGGGATGGCCCAACGCCGGTTCCAAGAGCAGCGCGAACCACTCCGGCGTCGGGTCACCCGGAAGTTGTGGAATCCTCCGCACTTCCGGGGACTAGGCCGGCGCCGGAGGGGTTGGCGCCATGCCAACCGGTGCCGAAGGGCCGCCGTGGGTCGGCGCACGTCGGCGCATGCGCAGAACTGCAGGCGTGTTCTGGCACATGCGCAGAACCGCTGGCGTGTTTCCTACGCATGCGCGGGGGGCAGAGCCTTACAGAGACCAACGCGGAGGGAAAGAGTGCCCCATGGCACAGGCCCGCCCGCAGATCGGTGGGCCCCGATCGCGGACCAGGCCACCCTGGGGGGCCCACCCCGGGGCCGGATCCCCCAGCGGACTATCTGCACCTAAAGTTGATAAGGAACCAGGACTAGGGGAGTACTGCATCCAGTTGTGGGCATCACACTTTAGGAAAGATGTGAAGGCATTAGAGAAACTGCAGAAAAAACTCACAACAGTATTCCAGGGATGAGGACCTTCAGTTATGTAGATATATTGGAGATGTTGGAACTGTTTTCCTTGGAGTGGCAAAGCGTGAGAGGAGATTTGCTACAGGCATTCAAAACCATGGTGATTGGCAAAAGAAGCAATGGTAACATGAGGAAAAAGATATTCAAGCAGCAATTGGTTAGAATCGGGAATGCACTGTCTGACAATGTTGTGGAGGCAGGTTCGGTCAAGGCATTTAAAAACAATTTGGATTATTATTTGTAAAGGAAGAATATGCAGGGCCACAGGGAGAAGGTAGAATGTGGCACTAGCTGAATTCCTCTTTCACAATGCCAGCACAGATGCAACAGGCCAAATAACCTCCTCTGTGCTGTAACCATTCTGTGATTCTGTGACTGTACGGTAGTCACTCCTACCAATGGATAGATGCAAAGGGCTGGTTTAGCACAGGGCTAAATCGCTGGCTTTGAAAGCAGACCAAGGCAGGCCAGAAGCACAGTTAAATTCCTGTACCAGCCTCCCCGAACAGGCGCCGGAATGTGGCGACTAGGGGCTGTTCACAGTAACTTCATTTGAAGCCTACTTGTGACAATAAGTGATTTTCATTTCATTTCATTTCATGCATCTGCAATAAGTAGATTGATTACGGTGTGGTCACATAGATTTTTCACTCTTGTTGGTTTTCTCATCCCTTGCCATAGGCCCATTCTGCCAAATATATCCTTCAGGGTTCGGACAGCTCAGTCAGTTTTGGTGCGACTGAGCCACTCTTGGTAAAGAGTATTGGTGTCCCCCCACCCAGAGTACATTCTGTGCCCTTGCTGTCCTCAGTGCTTCTTCCAAGTTGTGTTCAACCTGAATGACTACTGAAGAAGGGCAGTTGCTGGTAATCAGCAGGATGTTTCCATGCCTTGTTTGACCCGCTGCTTCAACAATCCATGGGCCTAGTGTGAATGTTAAGGACTCCGAGCTCCTTCCTGATTGTACACTGTAAGGTATGATTTGGTGAGTATGGTAGGCTGTTGGTTGACTAGTCTTTGAGACAGCTCTCCCAATTTGGGAGATGTTAATCAGGACACTGTAGGTATGCCTTTTCACACCCAACAATAAACAATAATCAGTAACGAATGTAATGTCAATCCCCTTATCAATAACAACGATCCCATCCTCCCACCAAACCCCAAACATTCGCATGCATGTTAACGTAAACAAATGACAAAAAGGAATCAGGAATCACCCATAGTCACCATTAATACATACAGTCCCCCTCCCCCCCAACCCTCCCAGCCCCCAACCCCCCTAATGTTCGATGTGATCCAATTCTCAAAAGTGCATAATGAATAACACCCATGAATTGTAGAGCCGCTCCATCCTTCCCCTCAGTTCAAATTTGACCTTTTCAAGCATCAAGAATTCCAGCAGGTCCCCCCGCCATGCCAGGGCAGAGGGTGGAGAGGTTGATCTCCACCCTAACAGGACCCGCCTTCGGGCGATCAACGAGGCGAAAGTTACAACATCTGCCTCCGCGCCCATTTCCAACGCCGGCTGGTCCGACACCCCGAATATGGCCTCCCGAGGGCCCAGGTCCAGTTTTACGTGCACCACTTTAGAGATTACCCAAAACACCTTCTTCCAGTAATACTCCAGTTTTGGACAGGGCTAAAACATATGAACGTGGTTTGCAGGGCCCCCCTCCGCAACGTTCACACACATCTTCTACCCCATCAAAGAGCTGGCTCATCCTCGCCCTTGTAAGGTGTGCTCTATACACCACCCTCAGCTGGATCAGCCCCAACCTCGCACACGAGGTGGAGGCGTTCACCCTCCGGAGCGTCGCATAACAGAACTCCTCCTCCATACCCTCTCCCAACTCTTCCTCACATTTTGCCTTGAACACTTCTAGCGGCGCCTTCTCCTCCTCCAAAATAGCCCCGTAAACCGCCGATACTACCCCCTTCCCCAGTCCCCCTGTCGTAAGGACCTCCTCCAGCAATTTGGAAGCTGGCTCTACTGGGAAGCTCTGTATCTCCCTTCTGGCAAAGAACCTGCATGTATCTAAATATTTCCCCCTATTCCAGCCCATACTTCACTCACAGCTCCTTCAATCCTGCAAAACGACCCCCAAGAAACAAATCTTTTAGTGTCCTAATTCCTTTCTCCTCCCTTCTCCGAAAATTTCCATCCCACTTCCCTGGCTTAAATCTATGGTTCCCCCGAATCGGCATTTCCCTTGACCCTGCCCCCAACCCGAAGTGCTGTTGAAACTGCCTCCAAATTCTCCCGGACTCCCTGAGTATCTCCCCGGGGCCGTCGGGAGCGGCGCTGTCGCTAGCGCCTTCAATCTCGACCCCCTACCCAAATTCTCCTCCATTCTGACCCAATGGGAGTCAACCCCTCTGACCCAGCTCCGTACCTTCTCCACATTCGCCGCCCAGTAATAATACATCAGGTTCGGAAGATCCAAACCCTCTGCCTGCCTTCCCCTCTGTAGTAGCACCTTTTTAATTCTGGCCACCTTCCCTCCCCATATGGACCATATATAAGTTTAACATGGTCCTTGAATCCTTGGGCAGCACGGTAGCACAAGTGGATAGCACTGTGGCTTCACAGCGTCAGGGTCCCAGGTTGGATTCCCGCTGGGTCACTGCCTGTGCGGAGTCTGCACGTTCTCCCCGTGTCTGCGTGGGTTTTCTCCGGGTGCTTCGGTTTCCTCCCAAAGTCCAAAGACGTGCAGGTTAGGCAGATTGGCCATGATAAATTGCCCTTAGTGACTAAAAAGGTTAGGAGGAGTTATGGGGATAGGGTGGAAGTGAGGGCTTAAGTGGGTCGGTGCAGACTTGATGGGCCGAATGGCCTCCTTCTGCACTGTATGTCCTATTACCTAAAGGCTGCAAGCCAGGTACATCATTTTAAAAGGCCTAAATTCAGTGAAATTAAGGAATATTTAAACAAATAGGTTGGAGGAGATTGTTCAATAACACTTCAGTAGAAGACAAGTGCAGTACCTTAATGGTATAATGTTGAATATGCAAGATGGTGGATAAGCCTATGTAGAAATTATATAATCTATAAATTTCCCATACCACAACGCGGACTGCACTACAAAAAGTGCTCAATTGGTTATAAAGCACTTTGGAACATTGTGAAATATGCTCTACAACTGCAAGTTTTTCTTATATGCTGCATAGAGAGATCAAGAGTTACATTGTCTTTTGCTGAAAATGTTTTGGCAGAATTTAGCAACATCTCTGGAGAAACAGGGAGATAGGCTGAGATGTGAAAAGAAAGTGTACAAAGTTAGTATCCAAATGAACATGATATATGCCAAATGTCCTTTTTTAGGCTGAGGTCAGCATTTTCAGTGCTGCCTCAGCATCTGAGTGTCTGCTGACAAAAATCAATGCTTCCCTATGCTGCCTGGACAGTCTTCCAAGGTTGATCCAAGCACTTTGTAATTTTCTGAATGTAGCCTACAGTACACACAGGATCAACAGTATTTTGAGAAATTAAACATAGAAAATATGAAGAAGGACAAACTAAACTCTCCCTATTGTTTGTCATTGACTAACCAGGCTTAGGGAGAGGGAGAGCGACAAAAGTCTGACTTGCAATGCAGGACTGACACAGACTGATCTACAGTCCAGGCAGTGACACAGATCAACATTAAATCCAGAGACTAGCATAGATGACTGCTTTTAACCTTGTAACAAGATTTAATAGACTGAATTAATTATTTCACATTGTTCTGGAAAGTTAAACAAAGCAGGAATTGTGCACAGAAATTAAGTTGATTAAATGGGGGAATGTTGATTTATTGTATTTGAGTGACTGCTATTTTTGAGCTAGCCTGTAAACATTTTTGAACCAAATCTATTTTATTTGTTCTGAAAATAAAGGGAGACAGCCAGTATCAAACATGTTCAAAATTTCCCTTTGGCCACAATTTATTCACTAATCAAATTCTTAACATTAACTTATACTGGATAACTTTTCTGTTTGTTTCTATAGTTTACAACTTTCTACTTTTTACATGATTACAACGTCGACTGCTAAACTACAGCTGAGATGGTGGGACAGTGTACAAGAACGCCTGAATGGAAGAATGATAATGGTCAGGGAACTGTAGGACTGGTAAAGTGCACAACATAATGTCGGTGACATTTGGTGCCTGCAGCATGCCTGCAGCATGCCTGGTTATAACAACAGACAACCAGACTGAGAATCCAAATCAATAGCCAGAGACCCAGGTTCAATTCCGACCTCGGGTGACTGTGTGGAGTTTGTACATTCTCCCCGTGTCTGCGTGGGTTTCCTCTGGATGCTCCGGTTCCTTCCCACAGTCCAAAAATGTGCAGGTTAGGTGGATTGCCCATGCTAAATTTCCCCTTAGTGTCCAAAGATGTGCAGATTAGGTGGGTTGATCACGAGCAATGCACAGGGCTACCAGGATAGGGCAGTGGGGTTAGGCAGAGTGATCTTTCGGAGGGTTGTTGCAGACTTGATGGATCGAATGGCCTCCATCTGCACTGTAAGGATTCTATTTTACACATTGGTGGTGCAGCACACTGAAGAACCCATTCACAGCAACAGAGTGAAAGGAAACAATGCCCTGATTACCCACACATAGTTCCTGATCAAAGCTGCTTCACTTGGGGGAGGAATGAGAAGAAGGAAAATTGCACAAGAAGTCATTTGCAGGTGACTCCAACAAGCAGCCAAAAAACAGCATTGACTGCAGCCTGGTAGTCAAAACCAGCCCAGAAACCACAAATATTTTGGCATGGCACCAACTGGGTAAAGGGGAAAAGTACATTTTTAAAAGATTGAAACATTTTAAATGTCCTCATTAAAAGAAAGTTCATTCTACTGCATTGTGCCTCAATTGTGCTTACGCTGAGCCCCGGTACAACTCTTCCTGAATTGAGCGGAAGTGCCTCAATTACATGATACGTTCTTAGCAAGGTTGTCCATTGCTGAAATTTTATTTTTATGTTCTGCCTACACATCTCAATCAGATGTAACATTTATTAGTACATCAAACAGGCATTTATATTTAAGGGAACAAATATCCAGTAAAGAAATATAGACTTAAACAGACAACAGTTGGAATCAAATGAATATAACTAGCAGAAGGTAATGGCAATGGAATGGAATATAGCAACAAATACGCTGGCCACTTCCATTGTTCTGTCTCAGAATTGGTCTTTCCATTCAATCTCCAACTGAGGCGTGTTTACTTTATACCAACACCATTGCATAATTCAATGTTTTTATTCGTTCATGGGATGTGTACGTCGCTGGATAGGCCTGCATTTATTGCCCGTTCCTAATTTTCCTTGTTCAGAGAGCATTGAAGAGTCAACACATTGCTGTGTGTCTGGAGTCACGTGTAAGACAGACTAGATAAGGATGATCGATTTCCTTCCCTAAAGGACATTAGTGAACCTGATGGGTTTTTACAACAATCAGCAATGGTTTCACAGTTAATTCCAGATTTTTTTTTTATTGAATTCAAATTTCACCATTTACAATGGTGGGACTCAAATCCAGGTCCCCAGAGCATTAACCTGGGCCTTTAGATTACTAGTCCAGTGATATTACCACGATGCCACCATCTCCCCCATAGAGTTTACATGGGCAAGCCAATGTGAAATTTAAGCAATCCACTATAACTTACAATTTCAAGAGGATATGGGGTTATAAAGTGATCCTGCATTATTTTCTTTCTCTGTAACCTATGCTACAAATGATTAGTTGATGTCCCTTCACATTAAAACAAAATTTCCAGATGTGTTAATAGCCAGGTCATATGGCAGTTTATTAGAAAAGCACATGCCATCATAGTTACAACCAATGAAATTACCCCAATGTAATGTTTGTCAGCAGTTGAAATAATGGTTGCATTTGTTTTATATTCCATTACTGTACTGGGTCTCAGAGATTACTATATTTTAAATCATGTGGCTAAGAAGTAATTTAACTACATGTACAAAGTAATGGATCAAAGTAACAGCGAGTGCTAGCAGGGTAAAATACTGAGAACAGCAACTTCAATTCAGAGCAAGAACTATGGTTGAAGTGGAATTAAGGTATTGCGAGCATGGAGCGATGGGTGTCTTTATATTAAAATAGTACAAACTTGAACACTAAAATCATTGTATCAATAAAGACAATTATGAGCTGATAAAAATCTACATGGAGTTTTCTGAGCAATGTCTTAAGAGAATCTTTTTAATCAAAGGCACTTTATTTTCTCCCAGGAGCAAGTTACTGCCAGGACCACTTAGCCTCAATCATATATGTGGCCATTTAAAAAGTGCACTCAATTTTCTTGTTTTGTTTAATAAACAATCCCGATTCTGACCTCAGAACACAAAAAAAGGTGAATATACCAAGTTCAGTTCAATGGACCCCATTTTAGTACCTCTCAAACTAAATGCTTTCAGATTGTGACACAAGCAGACAATATGTTTTTTTGGAAAATATTATTGAATTTCACTAAGAGATACCAGCAGTGCAGCCTTTTTACACCTAAATTAAGAAAAGCCAAGTAAATAATGGAACATGAAATGAAAAGGCTATATATCATATTTTCATGGAAGCTGTCTCATGTGACTTCATGTGCAATGTCAGCTGAAAATAGCTGATTTGAATTCTGCAAAAGGCGACATGTAAACCTTTGCAGAATTTCAGCCCTCAAGGTCAGGGAAGATCAATTAAATGACGACGTATGAAAAACAAGTTGAAAGGCTGCAGCACAGTAATATGCAGGGAGGCGATAATGATTTTTTTTTGTGCTGTAAACTAAGATTTTAAAAACCTGCTTACGATTGCACTATGTGGCTTACCACTGAGCCAAACAGCCTAGAAATTTTCCCAAATTTGACCCCTGGTGTGTGCTGGGTTGATTGACCACAGCAAGGTCGCTACATACACTAAGCTAAGTATCCCCAGGTGAGGAAGGAAGGGAAAAAAATCTATCATGTTTCCAGTTCCTAATCAAAGTTGAGCAATTTTTGAGGGGGTACACATTTATTGTGTTATGCAAGAATAGAATTATGTTCCTCTGATTTGGGCCCAGCAGCCAATTCCATACCCCCCTAGGCCTCCTATAAAATGCCAACCCTTACCAGAACATTTCCTGCAGAATTATCAGTTAGTATGATTCTGGAGGGCTGCCACCAACATGTATGGGTTGGCAGAAAACTGGGGCAAATTGGAATGGTGAGAATGCATATGCTATTTATTTTATCCTCTGCAGTTTCCTCATCGCATGCTCATATCTCAGCCAGGAGTCGAGTAATCTACTCCCAACTCTTGGAGGAAGAATCAGTAAGAATCAAACTCCTGGCACCACAGAAGACTTGTTGCACACAGGGATAAAAGAATTACCAAATTCAAGAGTTGGGGTATGGACAGATGTTTCGGTCACCACAAATGTGATTTCCAAAGGGTATGTTCCCCTCATGGTGCTTGGTAAATAGCATCATTGAACACAGTCAGGATGTTCTGTGAGGGAAAGGGAAAGTGCCACAAGTTACTGCCTATGCTGAAACTGATGACATTGGTCGGAAAAGTTTTGAATTACTTTAGACAGGCTTTCAGAAACTGGAAAAAAAGATTGAAAAACAGCAGCTCAAAGGTAGTAATTTGGGAATTCCCCCCAGTGCAACATGTTAGTGAAGATACACATTGATGGAAATTATGTAGGAGGGAAGCTTTCAGATCCTTGGGGCTTTGGCACGGGTTCTGGGGATGCGGTACCTGTGCAAGATCTATGGTTTGCTCCTGAACAAACCTAAGATCAATGTTCTAATTGAGAAGTGAACCAGTGCTGTTGGGGGTGGTGTAAACTAATTTGGCCGACTGGAGACAATCAACAAAATAGCAGAGAGGAGTAGAAATTATTTTAGCAGACAGTGATTTAAACAGCAGGAAAATTAGAAATAGTCCCAAAATTGCAATGTCCCGATTGAGGAAAGTAACATTAGTAATGAAGGAGGAATTATCCTGTTTGTGTGACATTGTCTGTAGATTTATTAGTAAGCTTGATGAGCTGCAGCCCAAATTGCTACACAGGATTATAACGTGGCTGTGGTAACAGTGATGTCACTCAAACAGGAACGGGCTCTTAAATTTCTGTTATCAAGTACTCAGGAATGATAGAGAATGAAAAAGGGAGCGGTCTGGTAATATTGTTTAAGGATGATTTTACAGTTATAAATAGAAACCATTTACTTGATGCTCCTGGGACTGAATCTATTTGGCTTGAGTTAAGAAACAGGGGAACTGATACATTGTTGGGAGTTTTTTTATAGAGCTCCTAACAATGAGGAGATAGGTAAGCAAATCTGTTAACAAATTTCAAAAGCATTAACAGAAATAGAGCTGGTACTATTAGTAGATTGAGTGAAACATAGTGCCAAGCAGAAGAATTTCTAATAATGATATATATAATCTTTATTAGTGTCACAAGTAGGCTTACATTAACACTGCAATGAAGTTACTGTGAAAAGCCCCTAGTCATCACTTCCAGTGCCTGTCCGGTACACTGAGGGAGAATTCAAAATGTCCAAAATACCTAATAGCGCGGGCGGGATTCTCCGGCCCCCGCCGTGTCAGAGAATCGCCGGGAGCGGCGTGAATCGCGCCCCGCCGCTCCAACGCCGGCTGCCGAATTCTCCGCCGCCGGCTTTTGGGAGGGGGCGGGGATCGCGATGCGCAGATTGGGGGCCGTTGGCAGTCCCCCCCCCCCCCCCGGCTATTCTCCGGGTACCAATGGGCTGGGCGTGGATTAGACAAGGTCCATACCGGCGGGACCTGGCTTTGAGGGCGGCTTGCGGAGTCCTCGTGGGGGGGGCGTCAGGGGATCCGGCCCCAGGTGGCCTGGCCCGCAATCGGGGCCCACAGATCTGCGGGTGGGCCTTTGCCGTGGGGGCACTCTTTCCCTCCACATGGCTCCTGTAAGGCTCCGCCATGACCGGCGCAGAGAAGAAACCCCCTGTGCATGCGCAGGAATCACGCCAGCGGTTCTGCGCAAGCGCCAGAACCCGCTGGCGCTCCTGCTCATGCGCCAACTCGCGCCGGCCACCGGAGGCCCTTCGGCGCCAGTTGGCGCAGCGCCAATCACTCCAGCGCCGGCCTAGCCCCCGGAAGTGCGGAGGATTCCGTACCTTCCGGGCGGCCTGACGCCAGAGTGGTTCGCGCCACTCTTTGGCGCCAGTACGGCCTGCCCCGCCGATTACGGGAGAATCCCACCCCACGTCTTTCAGGTCTTGTGGGAGGAAACCGGAGCGCCCGGAGGAAACCCACGCAGACACAGGGAGAACTTGCAGAATCTGCACAGACAGTGACCCAGGCGGGAATCAAACCTGGGACCCCGAGCGCTGTGAAGCAGCAGTACTAATCACTGTGCTACCATGCTGCCCATTTGTACACAGGAGGCCTTTCTTCATCACTATGTTTCCAGTTAAACAAGGAAGGAACGATGTTTGATCTGGTTCTGGGAAATAAAGCAGGGCCAGAGAACTCTGTTACAATAGGGGATCATCTAGCAAAGACTGACCTAGACTGACCAAAGACTGATCATCTAGCATAATTCAGTTTAAATTAGATCAAAGGGACCAGAAACTACTGAAGGCAAAAACTCTTAATTGATGGAAAGTTCATTTCATTGATTTAAGAAGGGACCTAGCAAAAGTAGGTTGGGAAAGGCATCTCAAGAGGACAGCAGAACAGAGCAATGGAAGGTGTTTAAGAAGAGACGGTTCAAGTACAAAGAAGGCATGTTCCTTAGATGGAAAAGGATAAGTATCCATAGCCCAAACGTCCTCTGTGACAAAGGAAATAGAAATTAAAATACAACAGAGAAAATAGGTTTATGGAAAATATCAGGAACAGGTTGTAGTTAATAACCAGAAAGTACAAGAGCAAATTGAAAAGATTAATGCAGGAGGTTGTGAGAAAATATTAGCAAGCAACATTAAATTGAACCCTAAAATATTTTAGAAACACATAAAGTCCTAAGTATTTTGCTCGAAAAAAAGTCAGGTCTACTCAGGACCAAAAGAGAAATCTTCATGTGAAGGCAGAGGAAAAGTATTAAAAGAGTATTCTGCATCTACCTTTACGAAGAAAGTGAATGATGTGAAGGCTACACTAAATGAGAGGGAAATTATGGATAGAATAATAACAGAGAAGAGATACTGACTTCATTCCTGAAAGTTGGTAAGCTATCTGGTCAGAATGCATCTTACATTGCTGAAAGAAGCAATGGCAAAAATAGAAGAAGCATTTGTCACAATCTTTCAATCCTCATTAGATACAGCAGTAGCACTGGAAAAAGTTTGCTAATGTTATATTAACTGTTGAAGAAAGAGGAGAGGGATAATCCAGGAAAAATAAACTTTTATTTGACAAGGTATGGGCCAATCTAGATCATGGATTTGTGAAAGGTAAATGGTGTCTGGTTACCTTGATTAAATGATCTGACAAGCTAATAGAGGAGATTGATCAAAGTAGTGCAGTAAATGTATCGATGGGCTATTGGAAGCTTATTAAGAAGATGGGAGCTGATGGTATTGGGGAGAAAATGACAGTCTGGATACAAGATTGGCTCAGATACTGGAAGTAAAGCATTGCATGCGTGTGTGTTATTTAGACCAGGGGTTGTCCTGGAGTGGTGCATCCCAAGAGTCAGTGTTGGTTACTCTTCGCAACTTTTATAAACAACCTCAACTCAGGTGTAAGGAAACATTATAAAGTTTGCAGATGATACAAAACTTGGCAAAGCAGTGGGTCATGATGAGGACAGTTATAGACTTCAGGATGATCTAGACCACTTGGTGAAATGGTCATAAGTCTGGAGTTCAATGCAGAGAAAGGTAAAGTAATCAACTTTGGGAGGAGAAATATGGAAGGAAAGGATCCTATAAATGCCATAATTTTCAAAAGTATAGATGAGCAGAAACAGATACTTTGGTGCCCATGTACATAAATCATTGAGGTGGCAAGGCAAGTTGATAAAGTAATTAAAAAGGAATAAGGGTAACTTGGGTTTATAAATAAAGGAATAGAATATAAAAAAAATTGCTGGAACTTCATAAATCACTGGTCAGGCCTCAGCCACAGTATCATAGACAATTATGGACATCACAGTTCAAGACAGATGGAAAGGCAGTAGAAAGGATACAGGGGACGTTTCCCAGCTTAATACCAAAGATTAGGAACTTCAGTTATTAGAAGAGAATGGCAAGGTTAGGACTGTTCCCCTTGGAACAGAGTAGGTTAAGAAGGGGTATAATAATCATCATGATGAGGAGGTTTTCACAGAGTAAATAGGGGAATAAATGACCTCAAATGATGGGTCAAAAGCTAGAGGTCATGGTTCAAAATAATTTTAAAAGATCTAGATGGGATATGAGAACCTTTTTCACTCAAGTAGTTGGGATCTGGAACAGCTGAAAAGATGGTTGAAGATGATTCTGGAAAAATGTTTTAAATGGAATTGGGCAGGTACTCAAGGATGAAGAACATGAGAGGTCTATGAAATTAAGCAGGGATTGGGAAAATAAACACAAATGCTCTTTCAGAGAGCCAGTATTGACATGATGGGTCAAATGGCCTCCTTCTGTGTTGTAAGTTTCTATGATTTAATTTCTCTATTGAAATAGCTTCATAATTGACTACTCGGATGTATGAGGTTAACCTGGAGTCCAGGATGACTAAGTTTCATATTTTATCTCTCCATTTCTGCCAACACCCTTCCTGGCATGAGCCGGACATCCATCTGTTGTCCTTTTGCAACAAGGACAGCTGAGATCAGGACACGCTATCCAATTATTCATGGCTACCTTATGCATAACAGTACAATTTATATATTATAAATTGCGGAGCTCCCCAAAAGGCTCAACAGGAAATTATAAAAAGTGATATGGTCCCAAGCCATTCAGTCAGCCCAGGTTTGTTCCGTGATTGGTAAAAGTCACAAGTTGCATTATACTGTGAGTGAAATATTGGCCTCATTCCAACCTGAAAAAGTGAATGCTCAATAATTCAATATGGCCACAAAAAAAACTAAAAATGCTTGAAGTCAGTCACTTGGATGAAAACCTCTCCACCCAAAACCAAATTGCAAAATGTTACAAATATTGATGTAGTTGGAATCAGTCCAGTTTCACAACATGATAAACCATCAAATACAATGCCATGGAATGAGGAACTCAGAGTTCCCAATCTAAACGATCCTGCTAAGATAGGCACCAAGTGGAGGCCAACTCCCTCCTTAAAGAGCGAGGGAGGGAATACACAGTCTGTGGCTTTACCATAGCTCTTAGCTGGCAAAAAGCAACCTCACTGGTGGTCAGGGAGTAGGAAACCTCTTCTGTTCACCCAGGTGAAAGCAGAATTGACCAGGAAAGGAGGGAGGGTGAGAGGGGAGATGTAGAATGTTGTGGTATTGCCTTGTGGGTAGATTTCGACCACACACAATTGAAATTATAGCCAATGTGTTAATTCGCGGAGGGGGGGGGGGGGGATTGAACGAGGGCTGGTTCTCAGCATCTTTAAACATGGCAAGCATGCCTTCAAATAGTGAAAGGAGGGTGGTGCACCACGAGAATAGCCGCCTTAGCCTTTTCTTCAAATATTACTTGTGATGCTCCGGAAATGATTGGCGTGACAACTGCAGAGCCTGGCTGGCAAAGCTTCTGGGTGATATTTTTTCAGCTGACACCTTGAGCTTGTTTGGGGGGGGGGGGGGGGGGGGTCGGTTCCTTCAGAAGTTAGAATGAAGCCAGCCTCTCTCCCACAACACACTGCTCCCGCATGCCATTGATTTCAGCCCTTGTCACCGTGTATTGAGAACACATAACACTGACTCTAGTGTGGAGATTATCTATGCCACACCCAGTATATTACAACAGTCAGCACAGAATCCGCGACTTTCAACAAAAAAAATGGAGTGAGAGCACAGAACGCCTGCGTCCTTACTTTCAGTGAAGGCATAAATGATGAATGACTTGGGCGCGTCTAGTCTTATTGTTCCCATTGTATACCAATGCTGGACTAAATAATCTGCTAACATGTAATTAAGTGTATCTATAGGAGGATAACTCTAGCTAATTGAAAACATATGGTCGAACGAATAACGGCAGTGGAGGAAAACAAAATGTAATACACACATTACAAAGGTATTAAACCTGGACCGCCCCCGTAATAAACCCATGTCTCCTTCGTGGTCCTAGCGCCGTCCAAGTTACCGAGATCTTCACAGTCTTTGGTTCCAGCCTTAAGTCTCCCTCAACCACTGCAAGTGGCAAAGGCATTGCAATGTTTTCTCCCCATTTCAACCGGGGCTACATGTTCCGGGGTGTGTTTGGAGTTTGGAATTCGGGAGATCAACAATGAGGCTAAAGAAAAAGTTGAGGTTGAGACTTCAAAGATCAGTCTATGAAATTGGGAATTAATTCTAATTTAAAAGGTGGCATTTATTCCGAACACGTCCATCTGCTGAATATTTCGTCAGCTTTTGTGCGCTGTAGTTTTGCTGACACAAAAGATACGCCTACACTTTCCAGTTCTTGAATGTCCCAGTGGAGTTCAATCTGGAAAGTGTCCTCAATCGAAGAATGTTACATTAAACATTAAACGTATGCGCCGTTTGCAGCATGAACTCCACAATTAGACGAGGGATACGATGCATCTACTGATGCATATCGAGCGATTGAGACCTTGAAGGAAAAAATGCTGCACATTTGGCAAAACGTAGCGGCCAACACCCCCGTCTCTCCCCCCGCCCCGCAAGTGTATTTTTGGCAACGCACTCACCAAACCGCAACATTGCACGCTTAAAAGAGCAGCTCATTTTAGAGTTTGCAGCTAAACTGATCGTAATAATTATTTTATGGAAAGCGATTGTGCTGCGGGTTAAACATTAAACCAGCCCCACATGCAATAAACATCCGACATGATTGGTACTAACATTTAATTGCCTACTTTGAGGAGGAGAGTGGCTCAAAGTGTATGAGATGGCACCGAATAACCTAGTAAATGTCAACCTGTAAAGTGACAATGTAAGATTCGGAAACAGTGCCTCTACTTCGACCATCTTTGAAAGTTACTATGTCAATGGGGTTTATCTTCGGAGGGGCGATCACACCTTGCTGGACTGAATTTGTGGGTATTTCATGAAACAACACTGATCAGATGTGCCATATCATCCCACTCTCGCCTCCCTCGCCCAGCAGTGATCCCGGAATATCAACCCTTTTTCTCCGGTGCCCTTGAGTGTTAATTTTCAAATATAGTGTGTGCATTTTTATTAACAGCAGCCCTCGCACAATAAATCCCCAGTCGATTCAAATGAAATCGATTCGAATACAAGTCACTTGACCGACTTGTCATTTTCACTCACTGCAGTGCCCTCTTGTTCATCGGCTTGCTGGCAAACTATGACCTTCAGGATAAGATTCAGAAAGTAAAGAACGATTGTGATAGCCAACGTCTCGATTTACAAAAAAGAGAGCATGGGCGAGTTTAAAAAAAATAAAGAATGCATCCGTCACGTCCAAACGGGTATGGGTTTGAACTGAACATAGCAGCTTGTGAAATGTAGCAAAGTGCGTGCAACCCAGCGCCAAGGTAGGCGCGGGAGGAGACACTGCAGTAAAGGAGACACCAGCAGCGCAAGGCATTAACACATAGAGGGTATTCTGAATCGTGTAGTGGCAGGTATGAGGAGAAACAAAGCATTTAGACATTCACTAAAGTAAAAGAAAAAGGAGAAAATCCTCGAAGAAAAACTGACAGGACAGGCAAAATATTGTGTGCGGACACATTGGCCTGGAAAGGCATTAAGTCTGTGCAAAGGAAAAGCAGACTTCTACACCGAAATGGGTGAACTCAGGAATGTGGGTGGTGGAGGGCGGGGGGAGCTGTTATATTCTTCAGCTCCCACAAGGGTCAAACTTCCCACATTCAGTTTCTGCTTTAACCCCCGCTCCCCGCCTCCCACTCTGGCCCACCCGCGAAATAGGATGACTGGAGTAGCTCTCTGTGTCGAATGTCACCTTACTATTGGAAAATATATATCTATTTTTTTAAACGTCTACTTTTCAAAAATATGGTATCGTGTCCTAAGCCCTTTTCAAATGTACTATGGATTTTTGTCAATACGTTCTCCTGTGTTTGAGTATAGATAATAATCGTTGCAGCAGTTCTAGTTTTAAGTGTTAATCTCCGCTTTCATATTAGGGATTTGTCTAATATACAACATGCCCATCGTTGTATTTGAGAAAGATATCCCGCTGCAATAATGACTTTCTCTCCCCAAAAGCATTTGTTCGCGTGGTCAGGTGGACTCGGCATGCGTTAGGACCCGGCGGAATCTCTGCCTCTCTAGAACTGTAGCAGTGCGGCCGCCGTACAGACACCTGCTGGAGGCGTGAACCCAGAGGCAGAGGCTCGGCCAGAGCCCGGGGGGGGGGGGGGGAAGAGAAAACTCTCAATCTACCCCCTTGTGAGCAGGATTGATGCTTTTTGATGTTCAAACGCCTTTCAATCAACTATAGGGGCGAACAATGCACGGCGAGGTCATCGTGCACACGTGGCTGAATCGCCTCCTGTGCATTTTCCAAAGACATAGATCGAGGAGGCTGTCTGATTAATAATGTATGGCGATGTGTTAACTTGCTCTTTGCGGTGATCTCCCCAACAATCACCTCCACCACCCAGTCATATGATTGCAGCAATCCACTGCGTTTGCAATCCAGGTCCAACTTTGACAGCACAGCCCCACCGCTTTGCAGCGCTTACCTGTCCAGCTCGATTTGTGCAAATGGGGCAGCTCTGTCTGTAGGCTCTAACCGTGAACATTTTAAATCACTTTCCAGCCTGACGGCCCAGTAAATGATATTTTAACGGGTCGCAGGGACAGGTAGATAGATGGACGGCCACAGACACATATTGCCGATTTAAGCGCATCTTAGTCATCGCCCAATAGCTATGCACCTAAATTCATGATCCTGTGTGGTTACTGTAGTTCACTGCACCATTAGTCACAATCTGTTTTCCTATTGCATATACATAGTCAGATCCATATCATCTAGCCTGTCCATTTCCCGCAGCCTATCATTTGTGAAAGTTATCTATCTAAACGAAATGTACGCAAGATCGTCATGTAAACAGATAGATATAGACAGGCGGATATATTTATAATGGATTACCATAACGACTGTACACCCAAATTAATGCGATGATCCTATCATTTAGTCATGTCTGATATTCTTGGATCACGTTATAGGAATCAAAATACGTTCCCACTGCTATCTGCTCGCCTCACAGAGCTGCGGTGCATTAAAATCTTCCATTCAGCATTGCCACGAGAAGTAGGGAGAAATTTTAAGGCACTTCTTTTATGACCTACTTAAGGGCAATTAGGTGCTTTGTCTCTCTTCTACTTACCAAATCGACTGTGATCCTGTCTGGTTCCCTGGATAGTTCCATTAGGAAAAATCTCTAAGTGAAAGCCAGTCCTGCAGTAGAGCTGTCTCCGCCTGAGAATCCCCTTTAAGTGAGCCAGGTCCGTGACTGAGCCCCTGCTCAAACCCCCCTCGGACTGCCCGAGATGATCACTCAGGAGAACCGGGTTATCCACCGGTAAAACGGGCACATTCCCAAAAGGTATTGCATCCTGGACACCAAGATAGTTCCCAACTTCACCTAACGGAGCCATCAGTCGCCGCCGGCGATTCTGTTTCTGATAATAACAACAAAAAAAAAACAAGAATAATAATAATATAGGTGTCAGTCAGCCCAAATTGATTTCTCTTGTGATTTCCTCTTTTTGTTTCTTTTAGAATGAATTGTTTTGACTGCAATCCATTAAAACATACATAAAAAAGTGAGATGCTGTTTTGCTTTGGGCCAGGTTCAAGGTCAATCACTGTAGTCTACGAAACCACCACTTTATACTCACACATTAACATATTGTTTTTTTAAATAATCCCAGGTCTAGCAGGCTGTTTGATCTTCAGGCGATCCAGCTGCATTGAGAATAAAAATTCGCAGTTTCTCCATTGGAAGAAGATAACGATGGTCATAGCAACTTAAAACCCGGCGTTATTGGATTTTTTTTAGATGAACAAGGCTACGTCAGAATTTATGGATTCTGACTCCAGAAAGGCATGCGCTGTTTTTTTTTTACTCTATAAAACACTGCATACATCTGCATGAATCCTTGAGAAATATAGATCGCACGTTGCTCGCTGGGGCAATCCAAAAACTTTGATCTTATTTTTTTTCCCAAACGTCACCTTTTTATTATCCAAAGACTTGAGGAAGACCAGGCGAGTGTCTGAGGCTTCAGGCACACGCCTTCATCAGCAGAAAGATCTGCAAGTCCAATGCTGTGTTGCTGGCTGCCTTGAAACAGGTGTTCCTTACGCAGACCCCACTGTGAAATGTGTGTACTATCTGCGTCTGAACTATACTCTCCATGAAGCACGCAGAGTGGCGCAGAAAAGCAGGCATGGGTTGGGTTTAAGGTAGTCTTACCAGCGACATATAGGCTCCTTCTCGGTCCTAGTGCCCATGGATGAATGTAACTACTTGAAGCAGTGTGTTGAGCCCTATTGAAATCTACAATAACGTGTGTATTCATGTGTCAGTTCTAAATTACCGCCCCTGATGATCAAACGTTTGATTTACAGACTGAAATCTACAATAATGTGTTGAGCCGTTCAAACCAAGTCGGACACAGATACTGATTTCTCTATCAATTAAACTTTTCGCTCGCAGCTGATAAAGATGGCCTTTACCTGAATAGTACTTTTAAGTGGTGTTGTCAGCGATCAGTGACATTAGATTATTTTTAATATCACTGAGCTCCTGGATTCGTCCTCAAATAAAGCAGAATCATAGAGATCGAGATCATGTTTACCCTTAACAATTGGCAGAATCAATATACTGTTTTTTTAACAACTCGAACACAGTTTTACCTGCACACTTCCTCATTTACAGGGATTGCCGCTGCCCAAGCGGGTAGGTCTGCATCAAATATCTCTTCTCTCAGCTACTTCATGAAGCTATAGTGTTGTAAGCATTAGACAGGGAGATGCCTGAAAATTGCCAGCTACCTTCATCAATTAATCTAGACTAGTAAAAGCGTCCAAGCACAGGTTAGCTATTCTATCGCGTTAATTGCATTTGGTTTAGAAACCCTGCGGTCTAGTAGATTTGGGTACCCCTAAGATACTGCCGCTGTACGCCCGACTTAATAATATAATGCATTTCAGGAATTATATTACTCACCACAATTGCTTACC
This sequence comes from Scyliorhinus torazame, assembly GCF_047496885.1. Classification (NCBI taxonomy): domain Eukaryota; kingdom Metazoa; phylum Chordata; class Chondrichthyes; order Carcharhiniformes; family Scyliorhinidae; genus Scyliorhinus; species Scyliorhinus torazame. The sequence goes on along the minus strand of NC_092721.1, from coordinate 141,985,280 downwards.
TATAAAAATACCCCGAAAATGGGCCTGGATTGAAGGTGATTCATATTTGACAATAAATGGAATGATGGAGACAGGATGGAAAGTAAGATGTTCGATGCGATCAGTGAGATGCGACATTTCTAAGTAAGGCAAGGTTGGAGATGTATTATTGACTTAGATATCTGCCCGAACAATCTCGTGTGGCAAATAGTAAGTTAAGCAAGATTGGACATTTTTAAAAAAAAGTAATAATGAGAATGCTTGTTAAAGGATCCATTAAGTATGTTAATGAATTAGGTCCCGGCAATCGTTTTGCTGCCTTAACAAATTATAATATGTAAATTAGAAGCACATCGATATCCGAATGAAACTGATGTAACTTTGGCGAGTCAGCGAGCACGCACTGTGTTCCGGGCACTAGGACCCAGGATAGCCCACGCGTTAATTTGCGGTCCTGAGTATTTTGTTTGGAATAATTTGCTGTTTCGGGAATAAAGACTGTCCAGCGGGAGAGTGGGGTGGTAGAGAAGTGTTAAAATTAAAATCGGCAGTTGAGAAATGTTAGTCCTTCATTAAGTCACGGCCTTAACAAGATGTGGGAATGGGGTCGGCTGAAAGCAGCAATGCGAACTGGCAGGAGGTTCGGCTCAAGGATTGCAGTACTTTCGCTAGAAGTCGCTGTAGAGCAATATTCGGAGCATTCTGTAATATTCTTTGTGTGTGCGTGTGTTTGTATCTTGATTCACTTTCTTCAGTAGCTTTCTATCCAAATCTGGATGTTTAGGCTGAATCATCTCCTTACTATAATTTGCATAATGATCTTTGTTCTACTCAATAATGACCACACTTGCCTTGAATGTTTTATTCAAAAAACTACTGGAGAGCATTGCATTTGCCCCACTGCTTCTTTTGCCTGGATACTTTGTCCTTCTGTCAATATCTTCCACACGATTCCTTTCCATGGCAATTTGACATGTTTCATTTTTAATCTTTCTTTTTATTTCGCTGGAATGTTGTCTCGCTCTGCACAAAACTGCCCAAAACGATCACCCAGCTCCTGAAAGCAAGTCTTGGGAAGTGTCCTTAAATTGATGCTGCTCTAGTGGTTTGATCGTGGAGTGAAGTGTTCCACTGGAATCAAAATTATTAACGACGCATAAAATCATGTACCCGCCGATTTAATCGCTGGAGAAACATTAAACGAAAATCGTAAATGTAACCTTTCCCGAAGAGGATCCTTTTGCTACAATGTAGCAGCAATTGGAGCGGAGCCTTGTAGAGCGTCTTGCGCTTTTTTTTAGATTGCCAAACACTGTAATTTAAAGGGGCAAGAACCATGGTTACCTCATGAAGTCACATTTGGATTTTTATACTCATAGTTTGGCTTTTTCTTTGAGGGAAAAATAAGAAAAAAAGAATCTTAATATATTTGAAGAAATGAAATAAATATTGAGTACGCTATTTGCGTTGCCATATGTAGAACTGCGCTAACTCTGGGCTACATGATAACTAGAATTAAAAGTCAACGTATAAATTATTTAAACAAGTGTTGGCCACGGCATATGTACATCAAACTAAGCATTTCCAATTTTAATTAAGTTTTTCACTCATAATTTTGAAAAATACAACTCTGATTAAAACTTAAAGGCTTATTGATGAGTAATAAGTCACTAATAAGATACATTTTATCTATTTTCTATTACCTACACCTGGCAGAGCCTTGTACTTTGGTATATAATTATTTTATTAGTTTTCAGACAAAGTTGTGGAACTAACAGAAGAAGTGAGTTTTTTAATACCTAATTAGTGTAAAACGCTTGAAATTGTGACAGGCAGAGAGCACTGTACTCTTAGCTTCCAGGGTTAGAATAGCAAAACAATACAGAAACATAGACCACAGAAGATTACCATTTCCAACAAATGTAAATCTTCTTAGACATATAAAGTAACAAATTCATTCATTGTTGGGTGTTTAATAATTCTAGCCATGAAATAAAACTGTTGTTGATAGATAAAACAGAACGGTGATACAATCCATCAATGTGTATAACCTGAAATTTAAAGAAGAGCTAGAAATTTACAGCAAGTCAATCAGCATCTGTAAATAGAAAAGACAAGTCAACTTGCCTGATGAAGACCCTTTCTCAAAGCTGTATCTAAACCTTTGGCTTTTGTTGAGTCCTGGATCCAGGACCACTGGTCAACATTCAAAACTGGTGCCTCCAATTAATCAAAATGCCACACTAACAATTCCCTCAACAAGGGGATGAAAAATAAATCTTACATTCTCTATTCAGCACTCATGTTCTCCGCCACAATATTTTTCTTCTAAACTCCTGGCTCTGACCTTTTAGCGATCGACATACTAAAGGTACATTCAGAACTGAAGAATTTACACCAAGAAGCTTATCCTTTCTTTTTCTTTACAGATGCAGATTTATTTACTGCACATTTACAGAAACTCCTGGGGGGGGGGGGGGGGGGTCCAATTTCCAACATCTGCAACGTTTTTTTGCAGCAACTTGCACCCATGTAGTAAAATGTCACAGGGCAGTTCAAGAGGTCAACATCAAACAAAGGAATTGACACGGCGGGAAAAGGAGAAAACATTAAAATGGAGGAACGAGGCTTTCAAGAGCATCTAAAAGGAGGAGATAGAGGTGAAGTGTTGGAGAGGTTTAGGACTGAAATTCCACAGCACAGGACTAAGAAAACAGAAGGCATGGCTCCCAATGGCCATTAACTTGCACAAGAGGTCAGAATGTGAGGACCATGGAGTTCCTGAGCGTTGTAGGCCTGGATGTAGTTGCAGAGGTAGCATATGGTAAGACCATGGACATGGTAGAGGAGGTGGGAGGGGAAGGGGAGGGGGAAAGGGGTGGGATGATGCTTGAACACAATAACAAGAATTTGAGTTTCTAAACAGGGAGACCAGGAGTGTAAATATTCTTGTCAGGGCAGTCACTCCATAGATGTCCATAGGACACGTTTTAAAATATAAATGCTTATTTATAAAAGGTGATTGAAGACCAGAACAGTTTGAGATGTTTTACAGAATTTAGGAAATAATATATTCACTAGTTAGTTTGCCACGTTTTTAAAATTCTCTTTTTTTGAAATCCCTCCACAGTCACTTCATTTTACATCTCTGTAATCTCCACCAGCTGTACGACCCTTCGAGATCTCTCCGCTCCTTCATTCTGGCCTCTTGTCATCCCACCTTTCACTCACTCCACCATTGGTGACTGTGCTTTTGGCTCCTGTGGTTTTACATTCTGTAATTCTTTCTCTAAACCTCATTTCTTCTGACCTTTCTTTCATCCTTTATGATGCTCTATAAAATTTACTGTTACAATTCTGAGATTTATAAGATTATTATATTAATTTCGGGTAAATAAAGGGGATTATGTGACTTGTTCTGCAGTCTGCCTGGCAGTTAGCTTGGATGGTTTGATTGTCAGAGATCAGAGGAAGGCTTACATTGTTTTACTGGGAAGAAGGTGCATGCTATTTGCTCTTGGAGACAGTGGCAGCATCTCTAAGTAGACACTAATGCTCCCAAACCCTCCTGGCCCAGGACCCTGGACTCAGCTGTTCCACTGTTCAGTTGCAGTTCTGGCAGCTACCACTGCCGCTTCATGGCGCTGCTGGGACTGATGGAGCTGTCAGCCAATCCGATTGGCCAGCAGCTCCGGGGGGACTGATTTGGTGGAAGTCCCACTCACCTCTGGTTAATGAACCCTGCAGCACTTTATTGCCGTAGAGTTTCTTGCCGAGGAGTCAGTTGACTTCATACTTACGTGGTTTCCGGCGGGGGTATGCCATCTGCTCTCTCCCTTCATCTCATATTATTAAGCCCTTTGAGTTCCCCAAAGTCTCAGAAAGAGTTGTAGGTATCGAGTTGTAAACAATTGTTCTTCAAACTGTGCATTCACTTCCAAGATGAAAGGTATTTAGGGTGAAGGGGGCACGGTAGCCCAGTGGTTAGCACAGTTGCTTCACAGCTCCACGGTCCCAGGTTCGATTCCCAGCTTGAGTCACTGTCTGTGTGGAGTCTGCACATTCTCCCTGTGTCTGTGTGGGTTTCCTCCGGGTGCTCCGGTTTCCTCCCACAGTCCAAAGATGTGTAGGTTAGGTGGATTGGCCAAGATAAATTGCCCTTAGTGTCCAAAAAGGTTGGGTTGGGTTACTGGGTTTTGGGGATAGGGTAGAGGTGTGGGCTTAGGTAGGCGGTGCTCTTTCCAAAAGGGCCGGTGCAGACTCGATGGACCAAATGGCGTCCTTCTGCACTGTAAATTATATGATTCTATGTTGCCATGGGGAAGAGGACAGAGGAAGCTATTTTTGAGACGAGGTTAAAGTCTTCTCTACAAATAAATTGAATTTCTCAGACATGCAGTTTTTGTGTCATCAAGGGAGAGAAGAGGCTGCTTGGCTTTGTGAGCTACCACAGCCAGAAGCAAGAGCGAAATGGTTTTCAGTCAAAGATGTAACCTTTTTTTAAAGATATTTTGCTCCAAACACAATCAATAACGTCAATTCTACATCCAATTAAAACAAAGTATACAATTCGTATATTTTCCCCCTTTGAGTCCCCTCCTCCCTGCCCTCCCCCGTGATGAACAGCACCTCAAATATAGCCATGAAAGGCCGCCACCTTACCTCAAAGCTCTCCTCCAACCCCCTGAAGGCAAATTTGATATTCTCCAACCTGAGAATCTCGTACAAGTCTCCCAACCATGCTGCAACCCCCGGTGGCGTAACCGACCTGCAATTCAAAAGAATTTGTCGCCAGGCAATCAGATAGGTGAATACTCCAACATTGGCCCCCTTCCCCTCCAGCAGCTCCTGCACCTCCAATATCCCAAAGATTGCCACGGTTGGGTCCTGCTTCACCTCAACCTCTACCACTCTCGAGAGGGTCCTGAACACCGCCTCCCAATAGCTCTCCAACCCCTTGCTTCTCCAAAACATGTGGGCATGATTCGTCGGCCCCCGCCCACACTTCTCGCATCCATCTGCTACTCCCGGAAAAAACCCACTCATCCGAGCCTGAGTCATGTGGCCCCTATGCACCACTTTAAATTGTATCAAACTCACTCTTGCACAGGAGGAGGTAGAGTTCATTTGCCGCACGGTATCACAGTGGTTAGTACAGTTGCTTCACAGCGCCAGGAACCCTGGTTCGATTCTCGGCTTGGGTCACCGTCCATGTGGCGTCTGCACATTCTCCCCGTGTCCACATGGGTTTTCTCCGGGTGCTCCGGTTTCCTCCCACAAATCCCAAAAGATGTGCTTGTTAGGTGAATTGGACATTCTGAATTCTCGTTCAGTGTACCCGAACAGGCACCGGAGTGTGGCGACTAGGGGATTTTCACAGTAACATCATTGCAAAGTTAATGTAAGCCTACTTGTGCCAATAAAGGTTATTATTATCCTATCTTCCTCCCCAGCCCCTCCTCCCATATCCTTTTGATCCTTCTCACTAATGCCTTGCCCTTCTCCCCCAACCACCCATATATATCTCCAATCCTGCTCTCCTCCACCTCATCTGGGAGCAGCATTTTCTCCAATAGCGTGTCCTCCAGTAATTGGAGGAACAAAGGCAGCTCCTTTTGTGTAAAGTCCCTCACCTGCCAGGACCTGAACTCACTCCCCCATGGTACCTCAAACCTCTCCCACAGTTCCTCCAGCCCCGCAAACTCCCCTTCTGAGAACATATCCCTGACCTTCAGCAATCCTTCCTATCTCCATAGCCTATACATCTCATCCATGTGGCCCAATTTAAAGTGCCTTCTCAACTGATTCCAGATCTTAATAGTCAACTCCACCACCGGACTCCCCGTATACTTCCTCGGAGCCAGCAACAATGGGTCCGTCACCAGAGCCCTTAAACCCAGGACTCCTCCTTCAGCCTGATCCATTCTGCCTCCTCCTCCCTCAACCGGTCATCTGCGTCCAGTGATACCCGGTGCTTCTTGCCCACCCTCACATTTCCCCGCCACTCAGCCAAGGCCTGGAGTGCCATCGCCAATGGCTCAATCGCCAATGCGAATAACAACGGCAACAGTAGCACCCCTGCCTCATCTCCCTATACAGCACAAAATACTCCAAGCTCGTCTCCTTCATTTGTACACTTGCCATGGGGGATGCACACAGCAATCGGACCCATCCCACAAATCTCAGTCCAAACCCAAACCTACATAAAATTTTGAACAAATATCTCCACTCTACCCAGTCAAATGCCTTCTCCACGTCCATGGATACTATCACCTCCGCACGTGCCCCCCCCCCCCTGATGCAGTCATTATTACATTCAACAACCTCCTAATATTACTAGAGAGCTGCCTCCCCTTTACAAAACCTGTGTGGTCCTCAGAAACCACCTCCAGCACACAACCCTCCAGCCTAAGCCAACACCTTTGCCAGGACTTTCACGTCTGTATTCAGCAGTGAAATGGGCCTATAAGACCCACACTCCATTGGGTTCTTCCCCTTTTTTGGGATCAGCAAAATCGACGCCTGTGCCAATGTAGCCGGCAGCTCCCCCTTTTCCACTGCCTCAGTAAACATGCCCAACAGGTGGGGGCCAGCTCCGTCGCAAACTCCCTATAAAATTCCAGCGGGAAGCCATCCAGCCCCGGCGCCTTCCTTGCCTGCATCCTACCGATAAACTCCATCGCCTCCTTTAACCCAAACGTCTCCTCCAGCCTCTTCCCGTCCTCCAACTCCAGGAAATCCAGCCCATCCAGAAACCGCCCCATATCTGCCACCACCCCCACCAGCTCAGCCATGTACAGCCCCACATAGAAGGCCTTAAATACCTCAGGTGGAATTCTCCATTCCTGAGACAAAGTGTTGACCCCAGGGCAAGATTTGTGGACTACCACGACATCAAAACTGCGACCGTGGAGGGGCTAGCACCGGCACCACGTGGAACACAATCGATTCGAATGAGAAATAGTGCGGGATTTGCCTGGTCCGTGATTGACACTCGGGAGGCTGACAAGCTGTAGCCGTATATAATAATAATAATCACTTATTGTCACAAGTAGGCTTCAATAAAGTGAAAAGCCTCTAGTCGCCACATTCCGGCGCCTGTTCGGGGAGGCTGGAACGAGAATTGAACCCGCCCTGCTGGTCTTGTTCTGCATTACAAGCCAGCTGTCTTAGCCCACTGTGCTAAATCAACCCATTACCCATATGCAACTTACACTGCCAACACACACCATCCCAGCCAAAAGGTGGCACTGGTGATGGGTCGGCTGGGGCCAGAGGTACGTAGGGGGGTGGTCTGGGTGTTGCTAACTTTTGGTTGGCTCTTAAATGTTGCCCGTTGTATCTTTACTTAATTTGCTCTGTTTCTATAACCTTTGCTCTGGAGTTGCCAGGTATCTTTATGCTACAGCCACGAGGTTCAAGTTCAAGTACTGATCAATAACTCGACACACCAATTAGTAAGATTCAAATCAAAACACATTTTTATACACAGTAAATCACTATTTATGCATAAACTCTACTTTCTAGACTATCCTCTATCACTAAAAGGCCTATACTTAGCTTCTGAATTGGCCCACCAAGTCAGGGGAACAAATGGCCTTTTGTTCGATCTGAGTCTGCAGGATTCAAAAGCTGGTATGGACTTGTAGCTAGGAGCGCCTATCTCGTAGCGAGCGTTGACTGGAGACTTACTTGGTTGATGCGGCAGCTTAGACAGTTCACTCTCAAGGGTTGATTCGAGTTGCTGAGTGACCCTGCCAAAAAGACCGATTTGAACTTGGGGGCTTTACTTTATAGTCCCCAGGGGCTTCTCGCACACGTCCCGTAATTGGGTCACGGTTAAGGGGGTGGTATAAAGAAATTCTGTATCTCCGTCCGATGTGACTGTGCGGTTGGTGGTTACTGGATTCATTGGTGCCTGAACTATCTGCGATGTGGGGGGTTGGGGCACTTTTCTCTTCTGGGGCTTTCCTTATGCACATGTTCCCTGAACATATCTATACGCGGTCTCATTTAATTCTTACCAATCCGGGCCGTCTTCTGCATCCAACTGGGATCCAAAGGTGCTCTGGAATCCATTCTGAACTGAAAGTAAAGACTGCAGTTCTGCAATCTGCTTCCGGCACTTTGCATGATCTAGTGAGCTCTGTCTGTGCTCCGTGGTGGTAGCATGAAGTACTTGTAATGCTGCTTTCAGGTTGCTACACTGCCTTTGCAATGCCTCTCCCTGTTTCTCTGTTTCCTCTCTTACCAGGACTGCACGTTGCGTGTCCGGATAGGCCTTTTTGTACTGTCTGGAAGCTGCTTAGGTGCGCCAGACAAGACTGGTGCGCCCTCTTGGCATTATCCACCTCTCCGTCCTTTGCTGCTAACTTCCTTCTCAACTCTATGTTCTCTTTCTCAACCTCACTTACATCGACCTTGCTCATTCGATGTACTTCTATCTATTTACGGAGCGTCCTAATGACCTCCTCTGTGCCTCGCAATTGTGCCAGACAGGACACGATTGCCATCGGTTTGCGAGCTTTTCCCAAGCTTTTCTTATGAATCTCTGACAGGTTCTCCCACCAAGTATGTCCTATACTCCCGGGTCCTGTTTCCTTATTCTCACAGAATTCACTCCAAAGGGGCCATCCTTTCCCTTTGAGATATTTTCTGATCTCTTCTTCCCAAACGGGACACTGACCAACTCTACTGCTGGTCGCTGCGACCACAAATTCTTCGGGGTTCATGAGGCATTGCATTGCCTGCATTGCCATCTGTCTTCTTTAAATACTCTCTTAAAATTTGGAACGAGGAAATTTTTGAACGAAGTGTACGGGTACGGCTTTCGCTATTTTCCGGAATACAAACGCCCGACAGTTTTTCGCAACAAAACTCTATCAGTTTTACCTCATAGCCCTGTTAGTTACGCATGCATTAACACACTTCCGAATTATGAGGATTGATCAGAACTGCTTGAACACTTGTGGTTTTTCTGTTCTCAATTGGATTCTAATTCAAATTTTGGGTTCTCCCGGAGTGGTTAGCCACTTCTAAGTCGGGTCCCGTCAGATGTCGCCAGTAATATGTTGCTAACTTTTGGTTGGCTCTTAAATGATGCCCGTTGTATCTTTACTTAATTTGCTCTGTTTCTATAACCTTTGCTCTGGAGTCGCCAGGTATCTTTATGATACCGCCATGAGGTTCAAGTTCAAGTACTGATCAATAACTCGACACACCAATTAGTAAGAGCCAAATCAAAGCACATTTATTATACACAGTAAATCACTACTCATGCATAAACTCTACTTTCTAGACTATTCTCTATCACTAAAAGGCCTATACTTAGCTTCGGAATTGGCCCACCAGGTTGGGGGAGCAAATGGCCTTTCGTTCGATCTGAGTCTGCAGGATTCAAAAGCTGGTATGGACTGGTAGCTCGGAGCGCCTATCTCGTAGCGAGCGTTGACTGGAGACTTACTTTGTTGATGCGGCAGCTTAGACAGGTCACTCTCACGGGTTGATTCAAGTTGCTGAGTGACCCTGCCAAAAAGACCGATTTGAACTTGGGGGCTTTACTTTATAGTCCCCAGGGGCTTCCTGCCCTTCGGGGCAGATCCCGTACCTGGTTCCAAATGATTGGACTGTGTCCCGATCACTTGGATCGATTTCTCCAATACTGGAGTTGATCGTTCCCTGATCGTTGGGCGGTCCCTAAATGTCCGTTGGCCTTCCTTTGTCTTGGGTCCTGCTGGCGCCGAGGAGTCTGGCTTGGCCTTATTCACCTGAAGTGTATCAATTGTGCCTGGGAATCGCTCATTACTATGCAGGTGGCTGCTGCTTTCAGTGCTGTCTGGTTTTTGCAAGTTCCAATACACAGGATTTCTGCACTTGCTCGTTTTTGCCTGTGTTGGCTGAATTTCCCTTCAGTCTTTGTGGTTCTCCATTTTAAGTCGGGAAGTGGCCAACCCAGGTGGCTACATGGGTGGTGTGGGGGGGGGGGGGCATCCAAACCACCTGTGGCCCTAAATTCACAGTGAGCAGTCAGCGGTGTGCGAAGCTGCGTGGCTGCCTTGCAGGCCGCAGCAATGGCGCTCCAAGCCCATCCATCCCATTCCAACAGCATACCTCCTGGCCACCCTCCCGCTACTCCCTCTGGCCCTGGCAGAAACCCCCCTGCCAGCAGCACAACTGTCAGCAAACTATGACGATGTTGGACACTTTCCATACTCCCCCTCTCTCCATCTGCAGCCACGGCACCTGTTTCACGATTTTTAAAAGCACCAGTGAACCTCGGCGTCAGGAATTCACCCCCCAGGCAGCACGGTGGCACAGTGGGTTAGCCCTGCCTCCTCGCGACACCGAGGTCTCAGGTTCGATCCCGGCTCTGGGTCACTGCCCGTGTGGAGTTTGCACATTCTCCCCATGTTTGCTTGGGTTTTGCCCCCACAACCCAAAGATGTGCAGGCTAGGTGGATTGGCCACACTAAATTGCCCGTTAATTGGAAAAAATGAATTGGGTACTCTAAATTTGTTTTTTTTCAATAAAAAAGGAATTCACCCAAGTGGAGGCCCCAGAGAATACCGGTCAAACCCGCTAATGATATGCTAACGGCGTTTACTGTAGGTTCGTTGTGGAATGCATTGATGCCGTTATTAAGGCACCGGAGAATTGATATTTGGCGTGAAACTGGCATCTGCCATGTGTCATGTGAGAGTACCTTTAAGAAATGGGTGTTTAAGAAATGGGTGTTTATAAAAATAGCTGTACTGTATGTACCTTTAAGAAATGGGTGTTTATCAGTGCTATCAGAGTGTGGGTGGAGCTGGGCTGTCTGCTGCTTTACTTTCATTTTAGGCTGTTTTCTGCAGGGTGTGGTTAGTTTCGTTTTGAGAGCTGGATAGCTGCAAGCAAAGCAAGGGGCTGTATAAGGACCTCTCTCTGCAAGCTAAAGACTGTCTCCAAATCAGATGGGTGATTTCAAACTGCTGACTGCTCTCAATCGTGAATTTAAACCTGATCTCTGTGTTAAAAAGGGCGTTTTGTCTTCCAGATGTTGTTTGGGAATTTATTAAGGGTTATCGATCGAGTACTGGATTCTTTGGGGATTTATTGGTGTTGATAGTTGTTAAGATGTTTACTGTGGGTTTATAAAGTGTTAACTGGTTTCATAAATAAACATTGTTTTAATTTAAAAGTACTGTGGATCTCTGGTGCATCACACCTATAAGGTAGGCCCATGTGCTGCCCATAACCACAATCTATTGAAAGTTCTGGGTCAGCTGAACTCCTTGATACACTTTGGGGCTCTCTAAACCGTGGCCCATAACACAATTTCGGAGTCAAAACCAATTCTCCACCCAATCGCGTTTCCCAATTCCAGCGTTGGCCGACGGAGAATCCCACCCCTTTTTTGTTCTCTCCGGGTCCGACATCACATGCTCCTTCCCCCCCCCCCCCCCCCCCCCTCCCCAACCTCTGCCCTAACCTGAAGAATTTCCCTTGACGCTGCCTGGCGCCACAGCTGGTGCTGCCTGCTTCACATGCTCATTCTGCACCCCCTTTGCCCGGCGCAGCTGACCCACAGCCCTTCCTGTCATCAACCAACCAAACTGCCCCTGCTGCTTCTTTCTATCTGTCAACTGATCCTTCATGAGGGCCATCCAATACCTCCTGTCCACCTCAACTATCTCGTCCAATAACCGCTGGTGCTGCTCCCTCCTCATCCTATCCCCATGGGCTTTCAAACAAAATAATTTCCTCCAGCCCACCGTTTTCAAGGCCTCCCAAAACCTAGCTGCCAACAACTCACCATTCTGATTAAGCTCAACATAGTTCTTAATTGCCACTTTCACCTTCCCACAGAATTCCTTATCCAACCTCCACCCCAGCCTCTGCACCTGTCCCGAGCAAAGTCTCACATCTAAGCAGTACAGACCGTGGTCCAAAATCGCTATTCCTGCGTACTCTGCCCCTACCAGACCCATCAGCACTCCCTGGCTCACTACAAAGAAATTGAATACACCCGATGCACATGCGAGAAGAAGGAGTACTGCCTCTCTCCCGGGTGCCCGAACCGCCACGGATACACCATCCCCATCCTCTCCATAAATCCTCCCAGCCCTCGCGCCATCCTCGACCTCCCCATCAACTTAGGGCTTGACCTATCCAACCTCTGCTCAATTACACAATTGAACTCCACCTCCCCGCCACATGATCAGCTGGTAAGAGTTATCTCCAAATTATCTCTTCACAAATCCGGCATCATCCCATTGAGTGCATACACATTCACCAAAATCACTCGCGTCCCCACTAACACCCCACTCACTAACATAAACCTCCCCCTCGGGTCCCACACCTCTCTGGCCCCCGTAAATCTCTTTTCTTTATCAACAGAATGTCAACTCCCCCTTGACTTTGAGTCAAACGCCGAGTGAAACACTTGCCCCACCCAACCCTTCCTCAACCTCACCTGATCCTTCACCCGGAGATGCGTTTCCTGCAAGAAAGTCACCTCTGCTCTCAAACTCTTCAGGGGTGCAAACACCTAGGACCGAGGAATTAAGGGCTATGGAGTGAGAGCGAGTAAATGGAGTTGAAATCAGCCATGATTGAATGGTGGAGTGGACTCGATGGGCCGAATGGCCTTACTTCCGCTCCTATGTCTTATGGTCTTATGGACTGTTTAACCGGTCCATTTAGCCCGCGGAGATTCCATGTCACAATTCTAACCGGAAGCTTCGGCCTCCCCTCCCCTCTAGTATCCGCCATCATCGCCCTTAGGCACTGCACCTCTCCCCCCACCCAATCCCCACTCTAAATCCTTAAGGATACCGGGAGATTCATCCTTATATGGTCAGGGGAAGAAGAAAAATTGGAACAGGCTTTGCTGCTAATTGTGGATTCAAGAATCTTTCTGAAAACTGAGGAAAGTGCCTCGAGACGGTCCCTCGAAGTTACTACTCGACAAAATGGGGATAGGGGAACCATTGAAAGCTGGGAGTAATTGAATGGCCTGCAATCCCGTAGAGAATGCGATTTGTGATAAATATACAAGGGGAACAGTTCTTTCTGTTGTTTAAAGTGTAAGCTGTCTCCAAAAAGAAAATAATGTTTAGTCAATAGCTTTTTAGTCATTTGTTACACTAAAAGTTTTAAAGTCTGATCGCTTGACGTCATTCTTACAACTAACAACTAAAGTTCTAATCTCTTTAAAAGTTATCGGTTTCTATGAAAATCATGACAAAATACATTTGATCACAGTTTTGATCACCGTCTTAATATCTGGGGCAACACGTTAGCATTGTGGATAGCACAATTGCTTCACAGTTCCAGGGTCCCAGGTTCGATTCCGACTTGAGTCACTGTCTGTGTGGAGTCTGCACATCCTCCCCGTGTGTGCGTTGGTTTCCTCCGGGTGCTCCGGTTTCCTCCCACAGTCCAAAAATGTGCAGGTTAAGGTGGATTGACCATGATAAATTGCCCTTAGTGTCCAAAATTGCCCTTAGTGTTGGGTGGGGTTACTGGGTTATGGGGATAGGGTGGGGGTGTTGACCTTGGGTAGGGTGCTCTTTCCAAGAGTCGGTGCAGACTCGATGGGCCAAATGGCCTCCTTCTGCACTGTAAATTCTATATTATATGGTCAGTGTCAAATTTTGTTTTACTCCTGTGAAGCGCCTTAGCAAATTTTGCTATGTTAAACTTGCAATATAAATCCAAGCTTTTTCATTCATTCTTGGGTTGTGGCATCACTATCAAGTGTAACATTTATTGCCCATCCCTAATTACCCATGGGGAGGCAGTGGTGAGCCACCTTCTTGAACTGCTGCAGTCCTTGTGTTGTACATACACAAATACTGCTGTTGGGAAGGGTGTTCCAGGATTTTGACCCAGCAACAGGGAAGGAACAATGATATTATAAGTCTAAATGGTGTGTGATCTGAAAGGAATTTCACTGGGGTTTGTGTTCCTATGTACCTGCTTGTCTTGTTCCTCTAAGCAGTAGAGGTTGCAGTTTTGTAAGGTTCTGTCAAAGGAACTTTGGTGAGTTGCGACAGTGCACCTTGTAAATGGTACGCACAGTTGCCACGGTGCCAGTGGAAGAAAGAATGAATGCTTAAGATGATAGAAAGGGTGCAACTAAAATGAGCTGCTTTGTCCTGGATGGTGTGGAGCTTTTTGAATGTTGTTAGAGCTACACTTATCCAGACAAATGAGAGTATTCCATCACACTCCTGACTCATGCCATATAGATTGGTGGGCAAGCTCTGGGGAATCGGCAGGTGAATCCCATGCTTTTGAAGCCACAGTGGGCTGGATTCTCCGCTGGCGGGATTCTCCGTTGTGCAAGCAGTGCACCAACACCTGGGGATTTCCCGATGGCATGGGAATGGCCACAATGGGAAGCCCCATTGGCCGGCTGGCGGGATGGAGAATCCCGCTGCCGGCCCGGGCACGCCGCATCAGAAAACTGGTGCGGCAGGATGGAGAATCTGGTCCATTTAAGCTTTTGTCAATGGTCACCCACCAAGACATTTCTGGTGGGGACTTCAGCGATGGTAATGTTGTAGAATGTAAAGAAGAGATAGTTAGATTCTCGCTTGGAGATGGTCATTGCCTGGCATGTGTGTGACATCAATGTTACTTGCCACTTATCAGCCCAAGCCTGAATGTTGTCCAGGAATTGCTGTATGTTGGCATGGAGTACCCCATATATGAGGAGTTGTGAGTGGTACTGAACATTGTGCAATCATCAGCGAACATCTCCTCTTCTGATCTTATGATCGAGTAACAGTCAATGAAAAAGCAGCTGAAGTTGGTTGGGCCTCGGGCATTGTCCTGATGAACTCCTGCAATGGTGTCCTGGGGCCGAGATGACTGACTTCCAACAACCACAATCATCTTTTGTGCTAGGCGTTGATTCCAGACAATGGCCATTCTTTGCCCTGATTCTCATTTACTTCAATTTTATGAGGGCACTTTTGATTCTGTAAAAAATTGTGCCTTAAAGTCCAGGTCATTCACTGTCACCTCTGGAAATCAACTCCTTTGTCCGTGCTTTGGCAATGAGTCCTGAAGACAAGTGGGCTTAGCAGAACCCAAATTGAGTCATCGGTGAGCACATTATTGTTGAGTAACTGCTGTTTAATAGCGCTATCAATCACGCCCTCCATCACATTGTTGATGATCGAGAGTAGATTGATAAGGGGTGGGGGGGGGGGGGGGGGGGGGGGGGGGGGGCTGATAATTGGCTGGATTGGAGTTAACCTGCTTTTTATGGGCAGAACATAACTGAGCAATTTTCCATTGTCAGTTAAGATCATAGTGTTGCAGCTGTACAGGAACAACTTGGCCACAGACAAGGTTAGTCCTCGAGTAGAACTCTTCAGTGCCAGGGCAAGGATGTTGCCAGGTCTTTATTCCCATAGTCTTTATTATATTCTTCAGTGGTTCCTTGATATTTTGTGGAGTGAATCAAATTAGTTGAAGGCTAGTATCAGTGATGCTGGAGACTCAGGATGAGGCCAAGATAGATAATCTGCATGGGAAGACTCTTCTGGCTGAAGATGGTTAGAAATGCTCCAGCCTTGACTTTCACACAGACCTACCGGGTCCTTTAATCGTATTGGAAGGGTTTTCGTGGAGCCTCCTTCTCCTATTAATTGTTTAATTGTCAACCATCATTCATGACTGGGCGTGACAAGACAGCAAAGCTTTAATTTGATCTCTTGGTTGTGGGATCATTTAGCTTTGTGTATCAAGTGCTGCGACCATTTTTTAGTGCGTCTGTAATCCTGTGTTTTGGCTTCACCAGGGTGGCAGCCCATTTTTAGGTATGCTAGGTGCCGCTCCTGGCATGCACTCCTACATTCCACTTTGAACTAGAGTTAATCTCTTGGCTTCATGGTAATGGTAGAGTGAAGGATGTGGAAGGCCATGTGGTATAGATTGTGGTAGAATACAATTTTGCTGCTGATAGCCCACAATGGCCCAACGACAGCCAATTTTGAGCTACTACACTCTATTCTGAATCTACCTCATTAGGCATGATGGTTGCGGCCACAACACACTATGGATGGTGTCCTCAGTGTGAAGATTGTTTGCACAAGGACTGTGCAGTGGCCAGCCCTATCAACACTGTCAGATGAAAGCTGCATTGGCGACCGGTTCAGAATTAAGTGAATTTTCCGCTTGTTTTGATTGTCTCACCACCTGTTGCAAGGCTTTTCCGGCAGATATGTCCTTCAGAACTTGACTAGCTCAGCCAGTTTGGTGCAACTAAGCCATTCTTGGTGATAGACATTGAAGTCTCTCACCCAGAATATATTTTATGCCCTTGGTAATTTCTGCATCATGGTGGATCTCTGATTAATTAGCTGAGGGAGGGCAGTAGGTGGTAATCAGCAATAGGCCAATGCCTATGTTTGACCTGATGCCATGAGACCTCAAGGGGCCACAGTCAATGTTGAAGACTTCCAGAGCCACTCCCGCCAACTGTATACCACTGTACTGCCACCACCTCTGACGGGTCTGTCCTGCTGGTGAGAGAGGACATACCCAGGGATGGTGATTGAGGAGTCTGGAACATGGGCTGTGAGGTATTGTGTGAATAGTTGTTGAATGATCCTGTGAGTTGCTGTTGTTGTTCAGTACAGAATAAGTACAAAATAAACCCCAAACTGGCTTTTATAGTTGCCCAATTAATAAAATATAATTTGCAAAAGTGCAAATTGGCCATTAGATTTCAAATTTTCATTAAAAATACATTATTGATAGTTATTCACTTAACAAGTTGACACAATAATACATTTTAAAACAGTTATATTTAACAAACAAATTTTCAGCAGGTACAACCTCAAATTTAATAGATTGCAATGCAATACTTCAAAGCTGTGCTCAACACAAATGTTACATCTTTGATTTCATGGATATTATTGAGCCCTGGATTCATAATTGTTATGGGTCTGAGTTTAGAAAATCCCAAAGTGTATCATGGAGCTCACCTGACCCACAACTTTTAATAGATTGTGGTATGGGTAGCACACAGCTCATTCTACAGGTATGGTATAGCAGAAAACGGATCAGTGGTTTTTAAAACAAAACAATGTTTATTCTATGAACTCAAGTTAACCTTTCTAAAACAAACAGTGAACATCTTAGCAACCAGTAAATCAAATACACCCCCCAAAGAATACAACACTAAGCAATCTGTATGCCGTCCTTTTAACTTCCAAAAGACTTAACAAACCTTCAAGCAGGAGCACATTAGGGTTTACATTCAAGACTGAAAATATTTACAATTCTTCTGAATTCACCAAATGATTAAGTTAGTTTTTGGATGGCAGAGATCAACAGCAGTGCAGCTCACAGACTCACCCAAGCTTTCTCAAACTGAAACTAAAAAAGCAGAAGTGGAGTTCAGCTCCACCCACCCTCTGACATCACTCCAGTAACATGAGCAGCTCCAATTCTTAAAGGTACATTTCCTAAATACTCATTTCTTAAAGGGTACTGTCACATGACACCTACCCCCAAGAAAAAAAAAACCCATCAACTTCAAGATGGTTTCATTTTTCACCTTTACACTATCCTTTAAGAAATGTACACAGTAAATATACTTGTTCGTTTAAAAAAAACAACACACGCAAACAGGTATAATAATAAAGTCAATTTTTTCCGTTCTTCTTCCTCCAGCTGAAATCCTTCATGATTGACAGTCCCTTTGAACAGGAAGGTCTCTGCTCGATCTGTCCAATTCGCTACGCCTCAGCATTTCTCTTTAAAGTCAGATACTTTAGTTCAATCTGATCATTGAGTCCCTTGTAATTCTCCAACACATGCGCATTGGTTATCACAGCTTTCAGGCAGTCAAATGCCTGTCGAAAGTCCACTGTCGATTGAAATTTTTGACGTTTCTTACGCAAGTCCATCAGTGGAGCAATCAAGTTTCAAAACGTTTGCACAAATGTACGATTAAATCCACTCGTGCCAAGAAATCGCATTATTTCCCTATGTCTCGAGGGTATCGAAAACTCCTCAAGGAAAGTGATTCGGGCTTTTCCAAATTCACTTTTGGCTAGGTTTATCACCAAACCCGCCTCCAGACATTGATCGAATAACTCCATCAGATTTTTCAAATGTTCTGTCCATGTCCAGATCGTCAATGTATACCGCACAATTGGGTAATCCTGAAACTACTTTGTTAGTTAACCGTTGAAATGTGGCTGGTGCATTTTCCATGCCAAATGGCATAACTTTGAATTGGTATATACCATCTGGAGTTACAAAAGCTGAAATCTCCTTCGCCCTTTCGGATAAAGGTACCTGCCAGTAACCTTTAAGTAAATCCAATTTGGAAATAAAATCTGACTGTCCCACTTTCTCAATGCAATCCTCCAAACATGGGATAGGATAAGACTCCGTTCTTGTAACTGCATTAACCTTTCTATAGTCCACACACAACCGTTGGGTACCGTCTAGATTAGGTACCATCACTATGGGTGAGCCCCATTGGCTGCAACCCACTTCAATTATGCCATTTTTAAGCATACTCTCAATCTCTTTGTTAACCTGTGCCAATTTTAAAGGGTTAAGTCTGTATGGATGTTGTTTGATCGGAACAGCATTTCCCACATCTATATCATGTATAGCCATTTTAGTGCTTCCCAATTTATCTCTACAAACTTGCCCCCGTGATACCAATAACTCTTTCAGGTCAGTTTGTTTTTCCTCTGGAAGATAACTCAACAATTTATCCCAATTTTTAAGAACATCCTCATTTTCCAATTTAATTTGAGGTATGTCAAATTCACAGTCATCTGGATTTGGTTCGTCACTTTGAGTTAGAATCATTAAAACCTCCTCCTTTTTCTCTCCTCCCCTTTCAAAGTACCTTTTAAGCATATTCACATGACACACTCTGTGAGTCTTCCTTCTATCTGGTGTTTTTACCACATAATTCACCTCACTTAATTTCCTTTCAATCTGATAAGGTCCACAAAACCTTGCTTTTAAAGGTTCACCTACCTCTGGAAACAACACTAAAACTTCATCTCCACTGGCAAAACTACGAACTTTGGATTTCTTGTCCGCTACCCGTTTCATCACATTTTGTGCAACTTTCAAATGTTGTCTAGCCAATTCACCTGCTCTATTTAATCGTTCCCTAAAATTTGACACGTAATCCAATAATGTAAGTTCTGATTTCTCACTCACCAATTTTTCCTTAATCAATTTAAGTGATCCTCTTACCTCATGATCAAAAATTAGTTCGAAAGGACTAAATTTGGTTGACTCATTAGGAGCATCCCTAATTGCAAACAGTACAAATGGAATTCCTTTATCCCAATCCTCTGGATAATCTTGACAATAAGCCCTCAACATTGGCTTTATTGCCTGATGCCACCTTTCTAACACTCCCTGCGATTCTGGATGGTACACAGTTGATTTAAATTGTTTTATTCCTAAGCTATCCATAACTTCTTTGAATTGAGGTAAAAGTTGATCCTTGATCTGATTGTATTTCTGTGGGTAGTCCATATCTAGTAAAGAATTTAAGTAACTCCTCCACAATCTTTTTAGCTGTAATATATCGCACTGGAATGGCCTCTGGAAACCTAGTAGACACATCAATTATAGTCAAAAGATATTGATTCGCACTTTTTGTTTTAGGAACCAGTCCTACGCAATCAATTAGGACCCTTGTAAAAGGTTCCTCAAATGCTGGAATGGGTATTAAGGGCGCTGGTTTTATCACTGCTTGAGGTTTCCCTATCACTTGACATGTGTGACATGATTGACAAAATTTAACTACATCTTTATATAGTCCAAACCAATAAAAATGTTTTTGGATTTTAGCTTGAGTTTTCCTTATCCCCAAATGAACTCCCACTGGTACCTCATGTGCAACTCGCAACACCTTCTTTCTATACCCTACCGGCAATACTACTTGATGAACTTCTGCCCAATTTTCATCTGCCTGCATATGTACAGGTCTCCATTTTCTCATCAAGTCATCACTTTTTAAAAAATAAATATTTTATTCAAGTTTTTCCAATCAGCGTTTTTACATAACAAAAATAGAAATACAGATAGTAATAAAAAAACAATAAGCATAGCCCAAAGCTTACAATAAAACTACTTACAAAAGAGAATTTTAAAAAAAAAACAGAACAAGGTGGGTTTTGTCTCCATGCCCAACTCACATTATATCAACAGTATCCCCCCCACCTGAACCCCCCCTCCCCCCCAGGACGCTGCTGCTGCTGACACTTACTGCTCCCCTAGAAAGTCAAGGAAAGGTTGTCACCGCCGGGAGAACCCTATCAAGGACCCTCTCAAGGCGAACTTTATTCGCTCCAGGCTGAGGAACCCCGCCATATCGCTAACCCAGGTCTCCACACTCGAGGGTTTCGAGTCCCTCCACATTAACAAAATCCGTCTACGGGCTACCAGGGAGGCAAAGGCCAGTACTTTGGTCTCTTTCGCTTCCTGCAATCCTGGATCCTCAGCCACCCCAAATATCACTACCGCTGGACTCGCCTTCACCCGAGCGCCCAAAACCCTAGACATCACCCTTGCAAATCCCTGCCAGAATCCTTTAAGCACCGGGCATGCCCAAAACATATGGCCATGATTCGCCGGACTCCCTGCACACCTCGGGCACCTGTCCTCCACCCCAAAAAACCTACTCATTCTTGCCGACGTTATATGCGCCTGATGCGCCACCTTAAACTGGATTAATCTGAGCCTGGCACATGATGAGGAGGAGTTCACCCTGCCCAGGGCATCGGCCCACAGGCCCTCATCCAGCTCCTCGCCCAGCTCCTCTTCCCACTTATCCTTCAACTCCCCTACTGAGGCTTCCTCTACCTCCTGCAGCTCCTGATATATGTCCGACACCTTCCCCTCCCCTACCCAGATGCCAGACACCACCCTATCCTGGATCCTACGTGGGGGCAGCCGCGGGAATGTCCCCACCTGTTTTCTAAGGAAGTGCTGGACCTGAAGGTACCTGAACGCATTCCCTGGGGGCAGGCCAAACCTCTCCTACAGCGCCTGCATGCTGGGGAAAACCACGTCTATAAACAGGTCCCCCATCCTCCTAATACCTGCCCTATACCAGCCTTGGTACCCGCCATCCATCCTACCCGGAGCAAATCTGTGGTTATTCCATATCGGGGTCCACACCGATGCCCCCTCCTCTCCTTTGTGTGTCCTCAACTGCCCCCGGATCCTCAGTGCCATCGTCACCACGGGACTTGTGGTATATTGCGCCGGTGAGAACGGCAGCGGAGCCATAACAAGTGCCCCTAGACTGGTGCCTCTACACGACACCGCCTCCAGCCGCCGCCCCCTCCTCCATCACCCATTTCCTAATCATGGCCTCATTGGCTGCCCAGTAATAATTGCAGAAGTTCGGCAGAGCCAGTCCCCCCCCCCTCCCCCCCCCCCACCCCCCCCACCCCCGGCTACGCTCCAAGAATACCCTTCTGACTCGAGGGGTATTATTTGCCCACACAAATCCCGTAACAATCCTATTCACCCGCTTAAAGAAGGACTTGGGGATGAAAATGGGGAGGCACTGAAATACGAAGAGGAACCTGAGGAGAACCGTCATCTTCACAGTCTGCACCCTTCCTGCCAGGGAAAGCGGGAGTATATCCCACCTTTTAAACTCTCCCTCCATCTGCTCCACTAGCCGGGTTAAGTTGAGCCTGTGCAGAGCATCCCAGTTCCTGGCCACTTGTATCCCCAAGTACAGAAAGCTCCTTTCCACTATCCTGAGCGGGAGCTCTCTCAGTAAGTCATCACTTTTACAGTAATAACACTCTGGTATACACTCAGGTTCCTCTTCCGTGTATCTTTTCTATACATCTGTTTTATTTCTCGATCTTTTTGTTGTAGCTCCGCCAATTTTCCTGAACTAAAAAGATCCGCCTCATCTTCCACCTGTTCTTGTTCTTTTTCAACCATCTGATCAAAAATTCTGATAATTGCACTTCAACGTCATCTTCACTCTTTGATTTCTCCCTCTTGTCTTAACCTGTGACTCTGCAACCTTGTTACTGCACAATCCAGAAAAATGCCAGGATATTCGTCCTTCAATACTTCAGTTGTCTGATTTTCCACTGGCTTATCAACCACAGTAGGCATCACTCCCACCTGCGATCCAGCTATATCATTACCCAAGATAAACTGTATTCCTGGACAAGATAGTTTCTCTATTACTCCTACTACCACTTCACCACTCTTCACTGGACTTTCCAACCTTACCTTATATAATGGAACACTACTCCTCTCACCCTGAATTCCACATATTACCACCTTTTCTGGCAACATTCTTCCCAACCTACATAACTCCTCATCTCTTATCATTAAAGATAATTTGGGGCAGCACGGTAGCCTTGTGGATAGCACAATTGCTTCACAGCTCCAGGGTCCCAGGTTCGATTCTGGCTTGGGTCACTGTCTGTGCGGAGTCTGCACATCCTCCCCGTGTGTGCGTGGGTTTCCTCCGGGTGCTCCGGTTTCCTCCCACAGTCCAAAGATGTGCGGGTTAGGTGGATTGGCCATGATAAATTGCCCTTAGTGTCCAAAATTGCCCTTAGTGTTGGGTGGGGTTACTGGGTTATGGGGATAGGGTGGCGGTGTTGACCTTGGATAGGGTGCTCTTTCCAAGAGCCGGTGCAGACTCGATGGGCTGAATGGCCTCCTTCTGCTCTGTAAATTCTATGATGAAGATTGACTAGCTCCCGTATTTCTTAAAATTGTGACTTCTTTACCTGCTCCTCCTGATACACATGAGTAAACTTTACCCACACAAATAAATTATTTAAAGAGATCTGGCACCTTCTTATCAATCACCTCTTGATCAGGCTGTACAATCGTTTGCACTCCCTTCGCTTCACTCGGGCTTTCCTTTACCACTCTGTCTTATCCTGTTTTACCACATCAGCCTTCCCAGTGCTTTTCTTCAACCATCAACACTGTGGCTTTACATGGCCTAGTTTATGACAGTGAAAACACTTGAAACTTTTCATGTCTCTTCCACCCTCCTGGATTTCTTTTTTAATCTGAGGTACATTCTCCTTATTATCTCCCATCAGATCACCTTTACTTTTACCGTTTGAGTATTTCTCACGTCCCCAGTTTCTATCCCTCACAGGCTGAAACTGATGTCGGAGACCAAACTTTGAATTATGAACTAATTCATAATCATCTGCCATTTCCGCTGCTAATCTCGCAGTTTTAACCCTCTTCTCTTCCACATGAGTCCTCACTACATCAGGAATTGAATTTTTAAACTCCTCCAAAATTATAATTTCTCTGAGAGCTTCATACGTTTGGTCTATTTTCAAAACCCTTATCCACCTATCAAAATTACTCTGTTTGAGCCTTTCAAGCTCCATGTATGTTTGACCAAACTCTTTCCTTAAATTTGTAAACCTTTGTCTGTAAGCTTCAGACACCTAAGTTCATATGCACCTAAAATGGATTTCTTCACCTCCTCATATGTCCCAGATACCTCCTCTGGTAGTGATGCAAACACTTCATTAGCTCTACCTACCAGCTTTGTTTGAATTAGTAATACCCACATGTCCTGTGACCATTTCATTTGTTTAGCTACCTTCTCAAATGAAATGAAAAAGGCTTCCACTTCCTTCTCGTCAAGCCCTGGCAATGCTTGGACATATTTAAATAGATTCCCACCAAGCCTTCGACTTTGATGCTCTTTCTCACTATCCTCTTCACTATCCACCAACTGTATGTTTCCCTTTACGTCTGCCAATTTTAACTGACTGTCATGTTTCATGGCCAGTTTCCGAAGTTCAAACTCTATCTCTTTATCTTTTCCCTGATCTGTATCCCCCTTTCTCTTTCTTTTTGTTCTGCTAGGGCTATTCTTTCTTTTCTCCTTTCTTCTCTCTCCTTTTCTTTTTTCTCTCTCTCTTTCTCTTTCCGCTCTCTCTCTTTCGTATTCAAGCTGCTTTAATTCTTTTTCATGTTCAAGTTGCTTAATCTGCAACTGGATTTTTGCCATTTCTAATGAGTCAGACTGTATCTCAGGCAACTTTAAATGCTTAGCCACTGCCATAATTACCTCACCTTTTTGCATTGTGTCAGGTAATGTTAACTGAAATGCTTTTGCCAAATCTAACAGTCTGCTTTTAGTCTCTGTCCGGAAGGTACTGCGTGTGACCGTCTCCACCCCCAAAAACTTCTGAGCCTCTGAAAAAGCCATTGTCCACACCACACTCCCCACTTAAACTAAAATACCACACCTGAAAAGCAACCACAATATGCTCACCCCTCACTATCTTTAAGTTCACTAAGCCAATCCAATAGATAGACTTTTATCCCGGCCGAGCCCCCAATTGTTATGGGTCAGAGGTTAGAGAATCCCAAAGTGTATCATGGAGTTCACCTGACCCACAACTTTTAATAGATTGTGGTATGGGGAGCACACGGCTCACTCTACAGGTATGGTATAGCAGAAAATGGACCCGTGTTTTTTAAAACAAAACAATGTTTATTCTATGAACTCAAGTTAACCTTTCTAAAACAAACAGTGAACATCTTAGCAACCAGTAAATCAAATACACCCCCCAAAGAATACAACACTAAGTAATCTGTATGCCGTCCTTTTAACATCCAAAAGACTTAACAAACCTTCAAACAGGAGCACATTAGGGTTTTAATTCAAGACTGAAAACATTTACAATTCTTCTGAATTCACCAAATGATTAAGTTAGTTTTTGGATGGCAGAGATCAACAGCAGTGCAGCTCACAGACTCACCCAAGCTTTCTCAAACTGAAACTAAAAAAGCAGAAGTGGAGCTCAGCTCCACCCACACTCTGACATCACTCCAGTAACATGAGTAACTCCATTTCTTAAGGGTACATTTCTTAAACACTCATTTCTTAAAGGGTACTCCCACAGAACATAATACAGAGTCTGAATTTAAAATTGCTGCATTCCATTAATGGAAGTGATATACTGACAATTCTCTGAACAAAGAGGCAAAAGCAGAAAATGCTGGATAAACTCAGCAGGCCTGGCAGCATCTGTGGAGAGAGCAACAGAGATAATGTTTCAAATCTGTATGACCCTTCTACAGAACAGTTCGATGGAAGGGTCCTATGGACTCAAAATGTTAACCCTGTTTCTCTCTCCACAGATGCTGGGGGAAGAGTGGGGAGTGTAAGATTCCTCGGATGGATTTCCCGCTGAGTTCTTGCCCAGGGTGACCTATCTGCAATTTTACACTGGGATGGGCGGGACCTCGGATAGGCCACCCACCCTTACCCCAATTGAGGTCCTTAAGTGGCTAATTACTGACCACTGAAGGGCCATTTCCTTCTTAACCTGAATTTTTAGACTGGCGGGAGGTGTACCTGGTTATGGGAGGGGCTCGGAAATAATTGGGTTCAGGCCTCAGGTAGGAAGAACGGTGGGGTCCTCCATCACTAGCCCTCTTTTAACTGAATGAGGGGCAGAAGACCCACCTGCAGCCAATTTATGCTCGTTGGAGCGTGAAATGACTGCGGGCAGACTTTTCAGATGGTGGGTTGGGAAACCAGCCATCCTATAAATCCTGTCCCTTGTATTCCCTGTCCCACACTCTGCTGACATCACTGGTTTTCCCCCACCAACATTTGCCCTTAATTCCTGGTTCTGCTCCTTTAACTGTCAACATACTAAAGTCTTGTTTATATTTTAGTTCAGTTCGCTGCCCAAAGGCGGGTCCTTGATCATTCTTTGCCTAATCATGTCAAAGTGCTGTGATTTTCCCTGCAGGTAGGGTGAGGAGGCAGAAACTGAGTCTACCTAAGCCAAAACAGAGATTAAACCCTTTGCTGTGCGCTTTAATCTGATCCACACGCTAGCCATCTTGCCAACTGGGCAAAGGGCCCACCATGTTTATATTGTGTACCCATATTGTACACTGGTGCTCCAGGGTTGCTCTGTCTTCATTCATCCAAAGCGACTTCTCCTATGTCAGAGCAGTTGTTCAAAAATCACATCTGCGATTTTCATTTTCTGCCAATGGAGGCTCCCAATATCAGGGGAAAAGCTTGTGCAGGCCAGCAGTGTAAAAATCCGCACGGCTTGCCTGTCCAAGTGAATAGGGTTTGTGGCCAGAAAGCCCAGTACTTGGTGGCATCCGTTCATTTCTGCCTCTCGTTGCTGTGCTAACAGAAAGCTAGGATTTAAAAGCACAGGTTGTTAGCATTTTGCAGACCTGATTGTAAATCAGGCTTTTATGTTCTTTATTTGTCTGTGCTGGTGGTGGAACGATAAATCCAGAAGGTAAGGTAGGTGAATGAACTGGTGATGAAAGGCAGAAGTGGCAGGGACTTTACAGAAAAATGTGGCTTCCAGTCCGCAGCAGCTGGCTTCTGTCTGCATTTCCCAGATGGATAAGACTAACTCTTAAGATGGATCTTTCAAATCTGGATTCCAAATTGAAGGTGAATAGCCTGGTGCTTTATAGAAGGAAAAGAAATTGGCCTCACATGAATTTGTACTGAAAATGTTACATTTTTTAATGTCAAACACAAAACGTAAATAAAGAGAAATAAGAATGATGGGAACTAAATTAAGTAGTTCAGTTCAACCAGCTCCCAGCAACTAGCCTATTCTCTGGAGATAAAAAGAAAACCTGCAACTGCCAGAAATCTAAGATAAAAAATTTAAAAATGCTTGAAATATACAACATGTCAGTCAGCATCTGGAAAAGAAAGATAAATTAACATTTCAGAACATTATGGTGAAGGGTCTAATCTGGAATATTAATTTATCTTTATCTTTCAAATACTAACCAAGCTGCTATTTTATGGGCCTGTAGATTCCATCTGAATGCTTTATCCTGCTCATTCCTTCTACATCAGTAATTTATCAATTTTCTTCATAAAAGGTTACACAGATGTAGCCTTCACTACAATTCATAATGGGTCATTTCAGAAATTTAGTATGTTAAAATAAGGTATGATTTAGATCATATTGAGCTGTTGGTTGCATAAGCCTTACGATCGTGATACCCTGACTCTTTGCTCCTGGCTCCTCACATATTACGTCTCAATTTCTTGTGTTGTCAATTGCCCACGTGGCATTAAGCACTTGAATTTATATTCAGCTTGGTGAGCTACCCTGCAGCTATGCAAATCTCAAATGTTGATGATTGGCCCTTCCTGTAAACCTTGTGGCGATCATTTTCCCACAATAATTATTATAAAGACAATTCCAGGACTTTGTTGCAGTGATAATAAAGGAACCGTGCTATATGTCCAACTCAGGGTAGAATGTGACTAAGTGTGCAACTCGAAGAACATGGGGCGCGATTCTCCGACACCCCACCGGGTCGGAGAATCGCCGGGGGCTGGTCCGCCGTGTCCTGAATGCTCCGCCACCAGAGATTCGGCAGGGGCGGGAACTGTGCCGCGCCGGTCGGCGGGGGCGGGAATCGCGCCGCGCCGGTCGGTGGGCCCACCCCCGGCGATTCTCCGGCCCGCAATGGGCCGAAGTCCCGCCGCTGCCAACCCTCTCCCGCTGGCGTGGATTGAACCACCTTTTGAACGGCGGGACAAGGCAGCGTGGGCAGGCTCCGGGGTCCTGGGGGGGGGGTGCGGGGCGATCTGGCCCCGGGGGGTGCCCCCACGGTGGCCTGGCCCGCGATCGGGGCCCACCGATCCGCGGGCGGGCCTGTGCCATGGGGGCACTCTTTTTCTTCTGCCTTCGCCATGGTCTTCACTATGGCGGAGGCGGAAGAGACCCCCTCCCCTGCGCATGCGCGGGGATGACGTCAGCAGCCACTGATTCACCCGCGTATGCGTCGCCCGGCGAAGACCTTTCGGCGCCGGCTGGCGTGGCACCAAAGGCCTTTCCCGCCAGCCGGCAGAGCAGAAACCGCTCCGGCGTGGGCCTAGCCCCTCAAGGAAGAGACTTCCGCACCTTTGGGGCGGCCCGACGCCGGAGTGGTTCCCGCCACTCCATTACGCCGGAACCCCCCGCCCCGCCGGGTAGGGGAGAATCCCGCCCATGATGTTCCATTGAGATTATTTATGTCTATTACTAACATTTTGACGTTCTTCCTCCCACTTAAACTTTATCTTACCAAACCATTGCATGAGTACAATTAAATTAAAAAGCAATATCTCAAGGGTGTCTCAATAGTCCACCCATCAATAGGTTTCTTTTTAATTTGTTGAATAAGCACATTTTCATTCAATCATTCTCTCAGTCTTCACTTGAAATCAATAAAGAAAGTGGTGGAATTCTTTAAATGGAAATACAGACCTTGTATAATGATTACAGAAAAAAAAGGTAAAAATTTAGAACTGGAGTTATGGCTGCGGGATCACTCTGCGAAGTCTTTTTTTTCTGGACAAATTATTTGTGGCTAGTTTATCCCATCTCTGCATAATTAATTGGTGAATATTTCTGGTATCCCTGAGGTAACCAGGATTGCTCCTGTGCCAAATAAGTTCAGAGCATTTGCAAGTGTGTTTTTAAAGTGCAACAACAACACCAAATTGCACTTATAAATCACTGTTAAAGTAGAAAAGCATCTGGAAATGCTTTACAGAAATATAATTGGCCAAAGAAATTGATGCTAAACCTAAGAATTAAAAAAATTAGGAAGGATCACGATAAACTTGGTCAGAGAGAGGCTTAAGGAGAGTTAAGAAATTACCCAGAGAGGCTTGGGGAAGGAATTGTAGACCATTTGGGCAGATGGCTGAAGGCACACTACCAACTATGTGGACGAGATGGGCCATGAAGAGATTTAAGCACTCTTAGAAGATTCATCCGATGGCAATAACAGCAACTGTAGTCCCAGTTCACTATGAACCAACAGTCACGTATCTTTCCTTCCCTCTGCCACTTACAGTGTCTACTCAATCACATTACAAAAAGAAAAGTCAACAGAAACATTCAAAACCACATTTTAAATTCAAATCATTGCATATTGCAAAGAATCAACAATCACTCATCCTTGTGCATTCTCTCAGTGCTTGTCCTCCTGCTCCGACGCAAAGCTGCAGCATGGCTGGAGGAAGGCTGATGATGACCTATGGTGGAGGAGACTGTTGTGGTCTTGGAGGATGACTTGAACAACTTAGGGCTTAGAAGGCCCAACTGCGGACTGCAGCAGCTCAGCATGGGTGGCAGCAGTCTGGGCTGGCTGGCTGACAGGCAACAGCAAGGATACTGGCAGATTGGCAGTGGAAGGAGAATAGGCGTATCATCCTGAGAGAGAACAGTAAGTTTGTACTCAGTTAGCCATTGCCATTCTCCACAGCATCAGCACAGGAGTCCTAGCAATTTATTAGAGATTGGGTTGCTAGACTGCTGTGAGATACTATAGGCAGCAGTCTGACCTTCCATTGAAGCAAGGTGATCTTTCATTGCTTCAGTGCAGCACTCAGTTTTATAGTAGAAGTTGCTTGTGCTACAATGAAATCTGGGACGTCAAACATTGCATCATTCAGAAACGTACTGATAGAGTTTGGCAACACTTCCAGGCCTGAAAATTTTTTAATAAATGTTTTTTATTGGATTTTCGAACAATGTATATTTGCCATTCTGTACACAGGATATAGAGGAGAAGGGCACACACACACAAATCATGAAGGAAGAGGAGAAAACAAACCCAGTAACAACACGAGAGAAGTACAAAATTAAATTGTGTAACTGGTGGGGTATAATGCATCCGCCCAGACGCAGCAACTCTGTACACTTGGCAAAATTATTTACACACATAAGTAGGCACCCGTTTGTGGGGTGGGGGGGATGCCGGCGAGACAATTACGGAGGGCGATACTCGAATGGGTCTGGTGCTGGTGTTGTCCCTTGCTTCTCCCGGATGGATTTCGCTGCCGTTGTCGTCTCGTGCTCACTTCCGCTTAAGCCAGCCCTCCCGTCTTCCGGCTGTATTCTCCTTTTTCTCTGTTCCTGTGGATGCCAAGTTCGTTAACGTTTCCCTGCCTCCCCCCCCCCCCCCTCCCCTCTCCTACCTCCCTGGCTCTCCTCTATTGTTCTCTGTCTCTTTCCCCTTCCCTCCTCTCTCCCCCCCCCCATACCCCCGTGGTTCACCTTTCCTTCCTCTGAGATTTAGCAGTCCCCCCCCCCCCCCGCTCTCCCGGTCTATCTCTCCCTCTCATTCTTTGACTGCTTTCCCCTGGTTCTTGGCTACCTGGCTATTCTTCTGCTTGTTCGTTGGCCACAAACAGGTCCCGGAACAATTGGGTGAATGGCTCCCATGTTCTGTGGAAGCTGTCGTCTGACCCTTGGATGGCAAATTTGATTTTCTCCATTTGGAGAGATTCCGAGAGGTCGGACAGCCAGTCTGCAGCTTTGGGTGGTGCTGCTGACCGCCAGCCGAACAGGATTCTACGCTGGGCGATCAGGGAGGCAAAGGCAAGGGCGTCTGCCCTCCTCCCCAGGAATAGATCTGGCTGGTCTGAAACCCCGAAGACCGCCACTTTCGGGCATGGCTCCACCCTCACCCCCACCACTTTGGACATTGCCTCGAAGAAGGCTGGCCAGTACTCCACAAGTCTGGGGCAAGACCAGAACATGTGGGCGTGGTTGGCCGGGCTTCCTTGGCACCACTCACATCTATCCTCCACCTCCGGGAAGAACCTACTCATACGGGTTCTTGTTAAGTGGGCTCTATGTACCACTTTTAGTTGCGTCAGGCTGAGCCTTGCACACGTGGAGGTGGAGCTGACCCTATGCAGTGCTTCGCTCCAGAGTCCCCACTCTATTTTGGTCCCCAGGTCCTCCTCCAATTTCATTCTTGTTGTGTCCAGTACGGTGTCGGCCCCTTCTACCAGTCGGTCACACATGTCGCTACAGTTTCCTTTCTCCAGTATGCCTGCATCCAGTAACTCTTCCAGTAATGTCTGTCATGGCGGTTGTGGGTAAGTCCTTGTCTCCTTCTTAGGAAGTTTTTGAGTTGCAGGTACCTTAGCTCGTTCCTCTGGCAATCTGGAATTTCTCTGTCAGCTCGTCCAGTGTTGCGACCCTGCCATCAGTGTATAGGTTCCTGACTGTCAGTGTCCCTCCGTCCTGTCTCCACCTTTTGAAGGTGGCGTCAGTCAGTGCTGGTGTGAACCTATGGTTGTAGCAGATGGGAGCTTTGTCCGACATTTTGGTCAGGCCAAATTGCTGCCGTAATTGGTCCCAGGACTGGAGGGTGGCTATAACCACCGGGTTGCTGGAGTGTTTTTTGGGTGGGGATGGGAGTGCGGCCATGGCGAGGGCCCAGAGGGAGGTCCCCTTGAAGGAGGCCTCCTCCGCGCGCACCCATTCGGCTTCTGGCTCCTTGATCCATTCCCTTATTCGCTCGGCCGTCGCCGCCCAGTGGTAGAATTGTAGGTTTGGGAGGGCTAGCCCTCCCCATGATTTTGTTTTTTGTAAGATCTTCTTTGGGATCCTAGTACTCTTTCCCCCCCGCCATATGAACACCATGATGAATTTGTCCACTGCTTTGAAAAAGGCCTTGTGGATAAAGATCGGGATGGATCTGAATAGGAACAGGTTGTGGTAGTCAGGTAGTCACCACTGATTCCATAATAGTTGTTATTGGAGGTAATACGGTAAGGCTCCTGTACTACAGGTACGGGGGTAGATCCTGCCTGCTGGCTCCGCCCAGTAGACGGAGTATAAATGTGTGTGCACACCAAGCTGCACCCATTCTGGTAGCAGCTGCAGGAGGCCACACATCTCTGTTTAATAAAGCCTTGATTACTCTCTACTCTCTCTCTCGTCGTAATTGATAGTGCATCAATTTATTAAGCAGAGATATTACAGCGATGGAACTACACATCAAGCCAGACCGCCTACAGCTGCACCCGCAAGCAGCCAATGCCACGTTGGCCTTCGACCACTGGCTAGCTTGCTTCAACTGAACAACCCACGGTCGCACAGAAGCTCCAGATCCTGTACTCACGGGTGAGCTCCGAGATTTTTCACCTTATCTGGGATGCGCCCACTTACCCTGAAGCTATGGAGCTTATGAAAGAACACTATATCTGGCCGATCAACAAACTCTATGCCAGGCACCCCCTGTCCACGAGGCAGCAACTCCCCGGTGAGTCATTAGACGATTTCTGGCATGCCCTGCACATACTGGCGAGGAACTGCGATTGCCAGGCAGTTTCGGCCGCTGAACATACAGAACTCTTAATCAGGGATGCTTTTGTTACGGGAATGGGGTCGGCGTACATCTGCCAGCGCCTATTAGAAGGGGGTACGCTCGACCTCGCGGCGACCAGGCAACTCGCAAACTCGCTAACGGTAGCCTCCCGTAACGTACAGTCATACGCCCCCGACCACACGTGCCCTCATGGACATCGTGGGCCCCACCAGCGACCGCCCCCAGCCAACCCCAAGCCTGCGCCGCGCGGCAGCCAGCCAACCCCGGGGGGCCCAAATGCTATTTCTGTGGGCAAGCAAAGCACTCTGCCCGGCGCGGAGTGCAATCTGCAAAACCTGCGGGAAGAAGGGACATTTCGCTGCTGTGTGCCAGGCCCGGTCGATCGCTGTTGAATCTGTCATAATATACACCAGTATATCATGGTGCAGACACACACACACTGATGGACACACAGCAAGACTAATCAACACACAACACCTCAGCCAATCACCAGTTAGAGCACACACATTATAAAGACAGGGGGCATCAGAGTTCCCGCTCATTCGGGGTGCAGCCTCCTACAAGGACAGAGCTTACAGCTTGCAGCACAGATCCTCACCATGTGCTGAGTGCAGAGACTGGTTAGGACTGGCATAGGTCTTTAGTTTAATCTAACATCATGTTAACCCACAGTGAAA
The DNA here is from genome assembly GCF_047496885.1 of Scyliorhinus torazame. Taxonomy (NCBI): domain Eukaryota; kingdom Metazoa; phylum Chordata; class Chondrichthyes; order Carcharhiniformes; family Scyliorhinidae; genus Scyliorhinus; species Scyliorhinus torazame. The sequence continues at coordinate 141,952,472 of NC_092721.1, read as the reverse complement.
GCATGTTCAACAGTTTCTAACTTAATAAAATAGTGTTGCACTATTTTAAGTGTTGGTGGCCTGTATGTGTTCCACGGATCCAGAGCACCCAACACATCATGGTACCAGGAGTTGAGGGATGTTAGAACTTCTTAGACCTACCTGCAAGTGATCTGCCTTCCACCAGCATACAGCCATCTTGCAAAATGGACAGCGTCCGCCCGCCGCCGCCGCTCCGCATCACCGGTAACCTAGGGGCCAACTGGAAGATATTCAAACAACGCTTCCAGCTCTACCTTGAAGCCACAGACCGGGAAGCTGCCTCAGACACCAGGAAGATCGCTCTCTTCCTATCCACAGCGGGGAACATGCCATCCACATTTTCAATTCTCTCACCTTTGCTGATGGTGAAGGTAAATCAAAATTCAAGACGGTTCTCCTCAAGTTTGACAGTCACTGCAACATCGAGGTCAATGAAAGTTTCAAGCGCTACGTTTTCCAACAGCGTTTGCAGGGTAAGGATGAACCTTTCCAATCCTTTCTCACCCACCTCCGCATCCTTGTGCAGTTCTGTAATTAAGGGCCCACCTCCGACTCCACGATACGCGACCAGATTGTTTTTGGTGTTCAGTCGGACCCCCTACGCCAGCAGCTCCTCAAGGTAAGGCAGCTCACCCTAGCGATTGCCATTGAGACCTGCGTGCTACACGAACACGCCACTAGTCGGTATTCCCACATCCAAGCGGCTGAAACGGCGCAGCAAGGTCCCCACGAGGCAGAACGGGCCCAAACAATCGAGCAACTCCAGGACCTCAGCCTGGATGAGGGCGGCCATTTTGCGCGCTTTTCGCGGACTCCCGCGCTTGTGCGCACCAAACGAGGGAACAGCAACGTCGACGAACGTACTGCGCGGGCGCGCAGCACATATGACCGCACCGCGCCTGCGCGGTGGCGCAGCGAACTACTGATGCTACGACGTGCGGCAACTGTGGCTCCACCCACTTAATGCGGCAATGCCCTGCCAAATCCCGACGTTGCCTGCGATGTGGCAAACTTGGCCACTATGCTGCTTTATGCAGATCAGCTCAGCCTGCCAACTCTTGTCGCTCCAGCCAGCCTCGCAGGAATGTTCCGGGCCATTCAGCCCATGGTCACTGAGTCCGATTCGGACCTGCTACCCGATATTGACACCGAGGACTCGAAGGCGCCTTTTCGAGTCGGTATCGTCACAGAAAACAGGGTGTCCCCGAAGCAAAGAATCCAGCCTCTATCGGTATACAGCATCGATCCAGACGATGAGTGGTGTGCCACCTTTACAGTCAACCGGTGCCAAATACGATTCCGCCTGGACACTGGTGCCTCCGCCAATCTCATTGCGCGGTCTGACCTCCAAAGCCTTCGTGTCAGACCAGCCATCCTCCCATCAGCCTGCCAGTTATTAGATTATAATGGCAATGCCATTGCTGCCAGCGGCTCATGCCAACTTGAAGTGACGCACAGGTCACGCAAAGCCATCCTTCCCTTTGAAATCGTGGGCTCCTCGAAAGCCTCCTGCTTGGCGCGCAGGCATGCAAGCTGTTGAACCTAGTTCAGAGAGTTCACTCTCTCTCTCCTGCTGACGCGTCTGCCTTTCAGGACACCGACTTCAGGGCGCAGCTCGACTCCATTATCAACCAGTACCACAACGTCTTCGAGGGCATGGGCACGCTCTCGTACACCTACAAGATTTTATTAAAACCGAATGCCACGCCTGTGGTGCACACACCTCGCAGGGTCCCAGCACCCCTTAAGGACCGCCTCAAGCAGCAGCTGCAGGACCTCCAGAACCAAGGAGTGATTTCCAAAGTCACGGAACCAACCGACTGGATCAGCTCCATGGTATGTGTAAAAAAGCCTTCCGGCGAATTGAGAATTTACATTGATCCCAAGGATCTAAATCGCAATATCATGAGGGAGCACTATCCGATTCCCAAGCGCGAAGAGCTCACATGTGAGATGGCTCGCGCCAAGCTCTTCACCAAACTCAATGCCTCAAAAGGATTCTGGCAAATCCAGCTCAATAAATCCAGCAGAAAACTTTGCTCATTTAACACCCCCTTTGGCAGATATTGTTACAACAGGATGCCGTTTGGGATCATATCTGCATCAGAAGTGTTCCACAGGATCATGGAACAAATGATGGAAGGTATTGAAGGTGTTCGCGTCTATGTCGATGACATAATCATTTGGTCCACCACCCCACAGGAGCATGTTAGTCACCTCCAGCGCGTATTCAGACGTATACGTGAGCAGGGCCTCCGCCTCAACAGAGCCAAATGCTCTTTTGGCCAGATGGAACTCAAGTTCCCCAGGGACCACATCTCCCAATTGGGTGTGCGGCCGGATGCGGTCAAGATAGCTGCCATCACAGTTATGTAAACACCAGAGGACAAGAAGGCGGTCCTCCGATTTCTGGACATGGTCAATTTTTTAGGGAAATTCATCCTTCACCTCGCCTCTCATACCACGGCTCTCAGGAACCTGGTCAGGAAGATGACAGACTTCCAATGGCTCCCTGCCCACGATCGCGAATGGAGAGAACTCAAAACCAAACTCACCACGGCCCCGGTCTTAGCTTTCTTTGATCCAGCAAAGGAGACCAAAATTTCGACTGATGCCAGTCAATCCGGCATTGGGGCAGTGCTCCTTCAACATGATGAAGCCTCATCATGGGCCCCCGTTACATATGTGTAACGTGCGATGACCCCCACGGAGCAGCGCTATGCGCAGATAGAAAAGGAGTGCCTGGGCCTTCTGACCGGTGTGGTTAAGTTCACGATTATGTCTACGGACTTCTTCAATTCACCGTCGAGACCGACCATCGCCCGCTGGTCAATATAATACAGAAAGACTTGAACGACATGACGCCTCGCCTCCAGCGTATTCTTCTCAAGCTCCGGCAATACAACTTCCAGCTGGTATACACCCCAGGCAAAGACCTCATCATTGCTGATGCTCTCTCCAGGGCAGTCAACATTCCATGTGACCCAGCGGGATTTGTCTGCCAGGTTGACGCCATGTGGCATTCGCGGCCTCCAATCTACCTGCCTCGGATGAACGCTTCGTCCACATTCGCCGCGGGATCGGCGGCTGACCCCTTGCTACAGCGTGTCACGCGCCACCTAACGGACGGGTGGCTCAAGGGCCAATGCCCTCAATTCTATAATGTCAGAGATGATCTGGCGGTAGTAGACGGGGTTCTTCTAAAACTGGACCGCATTGTTATCCGGCATAGCATGCGCCAGCTTGTCCTGGAACAACGACACAAGGGCCACCTTGGCGTGGAAAAGTGCCGCCGACAGGCCCGAGAGGCAATGTACTGGCCCGGCATTAATGAGGACATAGCCAACACAGTGCTCATCTGCCCCACTTGTCAGCGCTTCCAGCCAGCCCAACCACGTCAGACCCTACAGCCCCATGAGTTGGTCACGTCACCATGGACCAAGGTGGGCATCGACCTGTCCACGCGCTGGGTAGAGACTATGTCCTGATCGTGGACTACTTTTCAAATTACCGGAGGTGATACGGTTGCACGACCTCACCTCGTCTGCAGTCATTCGTGCATGTAAAGAAACCTTTGCTCGACACGGCATCCCGCTCACGGTTATGTCGGATAATGGCCCCTGCTTCGCCAGCCAAGAATGGTCTAACTTTGCCAGGCGGTACAATTTTGCCCATGTGACATCCAGTCCCCTGTACCCCGAATCCAATGGTAAAGCGGAGAAAGGAGTACATATCGTGAAACGGCTCCTATGCAAGGCTGCTAATGCTGGGTCCGATTTCCACCTTGCCTTGCTGGCCTATCGCTCCGCCCCACTGTCCACTGGCCTGTCACCAGCCCAGTTACTCATGGGTTGCACCCTGAGGACGACGGTGCCGTCCATCCATGTCCCAGACCTCGACCACGTTCCGGTCCTTCGCTGGATGCAGCTGTCTCGTGCACAGCACAAGGCGGCTCATGACTCCTGTGTAGCTGACCTCCCTGCTCTGGCTCCAGATGACACAGTCCGCATCCATCTTCCGGATGGTGGCTGGTCTCCAACCGCTGTTGTCCTTCGGCAGGTGGCACCCCGCTCGTTCCTGGTTCGTCTACCGGATGGCTCTATTCTGCACCGCAATCGACCCGCCCTTCGTCTCGTTCCACGCTCGTCACGTGATCCTCCAGTGTTGCCTCGCCCTCCTGCTGACCCTGCCACGGACTATGCAGAGCTCCCTGTCACTCTGCATCCCCCTAACTTTGATGCAGTCCAGCCCGCTCCTGAACCGGCGGCTCTCGATCCACCCTTGAGGCGGTCAACCAGAATTCGTCGCCCACCTCAGAGACTAAATTTAGGAACTTTGCGAACTTATGGACTCTCTGAATTGTTTTGTTGCTTTGTTTGATCATTTCCCTGGTTTGTATATAGTGTTGATCTCGTTACTCTTGTTGCATACTGCTTCTCTGCACCAGGCACCTTCCCATGTAAATAGCTTAGTTCTCATGTATGTAGTCCTGTAAATATGTCTTCGCACCCCACACGTAGTTAGGAACATTCTCACCACACATTATTTATTGCCACACACATACATTTTTTTATAAAAGGGGGGATGTCATAATATACACCAGTATATCATGGTGCAGATACACACACACTGATGGACACACAGCAAGACCAATAAACACACACAACACCGCAGCCAATCACCAGTTAGAGCACACTCACTATAAAGACAGGGGGCATCAGAGTTCCCGCTCATTCGGGATGCAGCCTCTCAGAAGGACAGAGCTTACAGCTTACAGCACAGATCCTCACCATGTGCTGAGTGCATAGACTGGTTCAGACTGGCATAGGTCTTTAGTTTAATCTAACATCGTGTTAACCCACAGTGAAAGTATGTTCAACAGTTTCTAACTTAAAAAATAGTGTTGCACTATTTTAAGTGTTGGTGGCCTGTATGTGTTCCACGGATCCAGAACACCCAACACAACAGTATCTAGGCCCAGTGTTCCTGCACCCCCCACGTGCAATCCATGGGTGCCGCCATTTTCACCCCCGCAGACCACGTGCGGCCCGTGGGCGCCGCCATCTTCCTCCCAGCAGACTACGTGTGGCCCGCGGGCGCCACCATCTTTAATGCCGCCATCCTCGGCGCCAATTTGGATGGCGCCTCAAGACCCCTGCTCGTCAGGCACTTCATCTGGCCGTTCATCGCCTGCCACCGCCGCCGACCAGCCCGGGGCCTACCAACACCATCCGCAGCTCGCCTCCATCACGCTCGATCAGTCCCGGCCGCACAACCTCGCAGCCGCGACGTCGACGGTGAAAGTCGATGGCCACACGACATCTTGCCTTCTTGACTCCGGGAGCACGGAAAGCTTCATCCACCCCGCTACGGAAGTCCACCTCTGGGGTTTCGCTCCCTACGTGGCCGGCAGCTCCAGGACCCATTTTCCTCCGCAAACACATGCGGATCCACATGGCGGACCCGTTGGTCGAAAGGGTACAACTATTTCATACAAACCCACAGTACGCCTACGTGGCGTACCCCGATGGCCGCCAGGACAGTCTCCCTCAGGGACCTTGCACTAGCTGGATCCCCACCCACGGCCCACCACCATCCGACCCCCCTCCCCTCCGATTGCCCTGGTGCCACTCACCCTCCCCCCAGCTCAGCTCACTACAGCCCCACCCCAGGACATTCCATTCTCCCACTGGTTCCAGCTGGGGATGAAGATGAGGACAACACGCTCCCGGAGTCACAGATGACCAATACGGCGCCTGCATACCACCGGGACCGAGGCGCTCACAGCGGAGGATCAAGGCACCCGACCAGCTGAATTTGTAAATTTTCACCAGACCGTAAACTTAAAATTTTCACAAACCTGTAAATGTTTTCCACCACCCCCGCTGGACTCTTTTTTAACAGGGTGTGAATGTGGTAGTCACCACTGATTGTACAATAGTTGTTAATAGAGGTAATACGGTAAGGCTCTTGTACTAAAGGTATGGGGGTAGATCCCTGCCTGCTGGCTCCGCACAGTAGGTGGAGTATAAATGTGTGTGCACACCGAGCTGCTCCCATTCTGGTAGCAGCTGCAGGGGGCCACACATCTCTGCTTAATAAAGCCTCGATTACTCCCTACCCTCGTCTCGTCGCAATTAATAGTGCATCAGAGGTACCTGGGCAGCACATTCATTTTGATCGTCTGGACTCTCCCCGCGAGGGAGAGTGGGAGTGTGTTCCATCTTTGCAGGTCCTTTTTTACTTTCTCTGTCAGACTGGTGAGGTTCCATTTGTAGATCCCTTTCCAGTCATGGGCTATTTGGATCCCCAGGTAGCGGAATTAGTGTCGGCTTGTTTAAACGGCAGTCCCGTTAGTGCTGCCCCACCTACTTGTGTGTGTATAGGGAAGATCTCGCTTTTGCTCATGTTGAGTTTGTAGCCCGAGAAGAAGCCAAACTCTTTCAGGAGCGCGATGATTCCGTCCATGCTGCTCTGTGGATCCGAAATGTAGAGGAGCAGGTCATCTGCATAGAGTGAGACTCTGTGCTCTCTGCCTCCCCTTCGGATCTCCCTCCAGCTTTATGCTGCCCTGAGCGCAATTGCTAGTGGCTCGATCGCTAGAGCAAACAGCAGCGGGGGCAGTGGGCATCCTTGTCTGGTGCCCCTGTGCAGCTGGAAGTATCGGGATTTGGTGTTGTTTGTCCGTACGCTCGCCATGGGAGCGTTGTATAGGAGTTTTACCCAGGAGGTGAATCCTGTTCCAAGCCCGAGCCACTCCAGTACCTCTATGAGGTATTTCCATTCGACTCTGTCGAAGGCATTTTCTGCGTCTAGGGAGATGATCACCTCTGGTGTTCTCTCCCCGGATGGGTCATTATCACGTTCAGCAGGCGCCCAATGTTGGAGATAAGCTGTCTACCTTTGACAAAGCCCGTCTGGTCCTCTGCGACCACCTCTGGCACGAAGTCCTCTAGCCTTTTGGCTAGAATTTTGGCCAGTATTTTGGCATCTGCGTTCAGCAGTGAGATGGGTCTGTTTGACCCACATTCCATTGGATCTTTATCTTTCTTAGGTATCAGCGAGATTGAGGCCTGTGCTAGCGTGGGCGGCAGTGTGCCCCTAGCTAGCGAGTCTGTGAACATCTCCCGCAGGTGTGGGGCCAGTGCTGTCGCACATTTTTTGTAGAAGTCTGCCGGGAACCCGCCTGGTCCCAGCGCCTTACCCGCCTGCATGGAGCTAATGCTGTCCATGATCTCTCCCAGTGCTAGTGGTGCTTCCAGGCCCATTTTCTGCCCTCCCCGACGACTGGTATGTCCAGTCCATCAAGGAACCGTTTCATCCCGGACTCCACCATTGGGGGCTCTGAGGTGTACAGGTACCTTGGTAAAAGGTCCTGAAGGCTTTGTTGATCATTTCTGGCTCTGTTTCTATTGTGCCTCTAGTAACCCTGATTTGTGGAATTTCTCTGGTGGCTGCCTGCTTTCTCAACTGGTGTGCCAGCAGGCGGCTGGCTTTGTCTCCATGTTCGTTTAGGGTCCCACGTGCTTGGCAGAGTTGAAGCACTGCTTTCCTGGTGGAGAGCAGATCAAAGTTCCTTTGTAACTCTTTCCTCTCTGCCAGGTGCTCTACGGTCGGGGCCTCAGAGTATTTACGGTCTACCTCCAGTATGGAGTCGACCAGCTGCTGCCTAGCCGCCCTGTCCTCCCTATCTCTTCGATTTTTGAAAGCGATGATTTCCCTTCTTTAGCGCTTCCCAGAACGTGGAGAGTGAGACCTCCCCGTTCTGGTTGTTCTCCATGTGCTCTGCTATGGCCCGTGATATTTTTTTGTTGAAGGCCTTGTCAGCTAGTAGGCAATGTCCAACCTCGATGTGGGGCGTTGGGCCCTGCCAGTCTCCAGCCTCACGTCCATGTAGTGCGGAGCGTGGTCTGATATCACAATTGCGGAGTATTCCACTTTGTCTATCCCCAGAAGCACCGTTTTCCCCACCACAAAGAAGTCAATTCTGGTGTATACATTGTGTACTGGGGAGAAGAAGGAAAACTCCTTCTCCCCTGGGTGGGTGAACCTCCAGGGGTCCACCGCTCCCATCAGTTCCATAAAGTGACCGAGTTCTCTTGCCATGTTTGAGGTTTTCTCCATCTTGGGGTTTGATCTGTCAGTCGTTGGATCCTGTACACAGTTGAAGTCCGCCCCCCCCCCCCATGATTAGCCGGTGTGTCGCTATGTCAGGGATTTCTGCCATGGTCTTCTTGATGAAGCTCGTGTCGTCCCAGTTGGGTGCGTACATGTTAACTAGTACTACCGGTGCCCCATCCAGGGCCCCGCTGACCATGACGTACCGCCCCCCTGGGTCCATAACCGTCTTTGTCGCCCTAAACATCGTCCATTTGCTGATCAGTATTGCCACCCCCTTGGCCCTCGTCCCATAACAGGAATGGTAGGTCTGTCCCACCCAGTCCTTTCTTACCCACAGTCGGTCCTGCTCTCTCAGGTGTGTCTCTTGGAAGAAGACTATGTCAGCCTTCATGTTTCTTAGCTGGTTGAGGACTCTGGATCTTTTCACTGGGCCGTTGAGTCCCCTTACATTCCAGGTGACTATCCGGGGCTTCTGTTCCCCCGCTCCTGTGGGATTAACCATATTTACCTGGTGGATGCACCCCTGCCCTCTAGGGTTCCCCCTTGTTAGGGGGCCATCCAGGATGGCCGCTGTCACTGCTCTCTCCAAGCGGTCGGGCCTCTGCGCTCCGGGGTTTCCCTTCGTCCAGGGGGCCCCCCGGCATGGCCGCCCGCTGTGCAACCGCCACGCGGGTAGCCCCCTGCACTCTGGGGTCTCCCTTCGCCCAGAGACCGTACTGGGTGGATGCTTGCAGCGATTCCTTGTTCCGAGCCCTTGGTTGTGGCAATTTGTAGCCCTATTGCTGTTCCTTTTCTAGCCTTGTTTGTCCCTCCGTCCCTCCCTGTGTTCTGCCCCCCCGGTCCCTCCCTTCCTGTGCCCCCTCTCGGTCACTCCCTCTCCTCCTCCTTTCTTCTCCCCTCCCGTATCTCCCTCCTTTGTCCCTCTTTCCCCTGCTCCTATCCCCGTTTGCTCTCCCGCCTCTGTTGAGTGGTCCCCCCCTCCCCCCTCTGCCTGGTGCCGTCCCCCCTGTGGGGGCGCGCTGCGGCCCTGCATTGTTGCATGTCCCCGGTGCTAGCTTTCTTGCTGATGCGGTGACCCCCCTCTCAGGAGTCACTGTATCGCTTCTCCCCTGCCTGGCCTCTGCGTTTCCTTGTCTGCTCTTCCCCCATCCTACCCTGCGCTCCCCTCGTTTGCTCTCCCTTCTCCGCTACTCTTGTACCCTTGTGCTGGGGCCTGGTCTCCCACCTGTGGCAGTCCCTTGGGTAGTGGTTTGCTTTTTGTTCAGGGTGCGCTCGCCATGGTGGGGGTGGAGGCGGGTGGGCCTGGCATTGTCTCACCGCCACTGTGCCCTGCTGCCGCGCTTGGGGAGGGGGGTTGCGCTTCTCCTCGGCCGGCCACGTTCTGCTGTGCGGGGGAGGGGCTCGGTCGGGCCGGCTCACTGGTACGCACTCCTGCTCCGATGCGCTAGCTCTGTTCAGGGGGGGGCGCGACTTTCCCCGGCCGCCTCCAAGTCTCCGGCCCCAGCTCCTCTCGCACACCTTTACCTCCTTTCCTCCACGGGCCACAGCTTACCGGTCCGGTCCCTTGCAGCCTCTTCTCTCTTTCCCCTGCTCGGACCTCCGGGTGCGCGCTGCGTGGGTCCTTTCTTTCTTTTTTTTCCCCCCCTCCTCTCCGTTTTAAAAACCCTACAAGGATTAGGAGGAAGAAAAAGACCCCCCCCCCCCGCCAAAACAACCACAAAACAGGAGAAAAAAAAACCACGTCACCATCATTATGGATGGGGATATTTAAGGTGCCACCCATTAATTATTTAATCATCCATCCCCATTCACAAATGAATGTGAATATCTTTGAACTGATCTGTTGGCTGTGGGATTGCTGAGCTCCATCTATAGCATTGGTTCTTTAATTGGAGTACATGGATCCTAGTTGTGGGTCTTGTTCCAGCAAGCTGCAGATGTCTGCTACCTGAGCCTCAACCTGAGGTCCTGAGCTTCCTGGCACATTGGTGTTCCTACAGGTTAAGGAAGATTATCCTCTGCCTTTACATCCTGTGTGCTGGGTATGGCCTCCTGAGATCTGCACCTCTATGCTGAATCTTTCAATCCTGGGGCATTGTAGGTCTGTGCAGATCAGACTGCTCCTACTGGTGTTGCAACTGCTGCTTCATCACCGACTGATGCTGTTCCTGATGCTGGTTAACTTTATCTTTTTTGAGGTTCAAAGCAACATAGCATAAACTTGTTGATCTGACAGATCAGTGTTCCAAAGTGCAGGTCAGCCACACAGACCTCCAAAGTGATGTGTTGGGTGTTCTGGATCACAAACAGGTCACCAACACTTGAAGTGGTGCAACTCTATTTTATTATAAGGTTAACTATATTAGAACATAGAACATTACAGCACAGTACAGGCCCTTCGGCCCTCGATGTTGTGCCGACCTGTGAAACCACTCTAAAGCCCATCTACACTATTCCCTTATCGTCCATATGTCTATCCAATGACCATTTGAATGCCCTTAGTGTTGGCGTGTCCACTACTGTTGCAGGCAGGGCATTCCACGCCCTTACTACTCTCTGAGTAAAGAACCTACCTCTGACATCTGCCCTATATCTATCTCCCCTCAATTTAAAGCTATGTCCCCTCGTGCTAGACATCACCATCTGAGGAAAAAGGCTCTCACTGTCCACCCTATCCAATCCTCTGATCATCTTGTATGCCTCAATTAAGTCACCTCTTAACCTTCTTCTCTCTAACGAAAACAGCCTCAAGACCGTCAGCCTTTCCTCATAAGATCTTCCCTCCATACCAGGCAACATTCTGGTAAATCTCCTCTGCACCCTTTCCAATGCTTCCACATCCTTCCTATAATGCAGCAACCAGAATTGCACGCAATACTCCAAATGCGGCCGCACCAGAGTTTTGTACAGCTGCAACATGACCTCATGGCTCCGAAGCTCAATCCCTCTACCAATAAAAGCTAACACACCGTACGCCTTCTTAACAACCCTCTCAACCTGGGTGGCAACTTTCAGGGATCTATGTACATGGACACCGAGATCTCTCTGCTCATCCACACTGCCAAGAATCTTACCATTAGCCCAGTACTCTGTCTTCCTGTTATTCCTTCCAAAATGAATCACCTCACACTTTTCTGCATTAAACTCCATTTGCCACCTCTCAGCCCAGCGCTGCAGCTTATCTATGTCCCTCTGTAACTTGTAACATCCTTCCGCACTGTCCGGGATTTTGGGCTCGAGGTGAGTACTGGCACTTCTCTTACCTTTTCTTGCTGGTTGGAGTGTGTTTTTCTCACAGTATTTGCCGAATTTGTCCAGGACTGTCTGGAAGTCGCTCCTGTCTGGAAGTCGACAGGCCCGTGGAGTGTGGGGCCGAACGACAGGCCAGCAAGGCGAGGTAGAAGTCGGATCCTGCATCAGCAGCCTTGCAGAGGAGCTGTTTGATGATGTGGACGCCCTTTTCCGCTTTGCCATTGGATTGGGGGTGCAGGGGACTGGATGTCACATGCACAAAGTTGTACCTGCTGGCAAAGTTGGACCATTCCTGGCTCGCGAAGCAGGGGCCATTGTCCGACATCACAGTGAGTGGGATGCCGTGACGAGCAAAGGTCCCCTTGCAGGCACGGATGACCGCTGATGATGTGATGACGTGCAGGTGTACGACATCTGGGTAGTACGAAAAATAGTCTACAATCAGAACATAGTCCCTGCCAAGTGCATGGAACAGGTCAACGCCTACCTTAGACCAAGGGGCGTGACCAACTCATGGGGCTGTAGGGTCTCATGTGGTTGGGCCGGCTGGAACCGCTGACAGGTGGGGCAGTTGAGCACTGTTTTGGCGATGTCCTCATTGATGCTGGGCCAGTACATAGCCTCTTGAGCCCTCCGTCAGCACTGCTCCACGCCAAGATGGCCCTCGTTTAGCTGTTCCAAAACGAGCTGGCGCATGCTGTGCGGGATCACGATGCGGTCCAGCTTCAGGAGGACTCCATTGACTACTGCCAGATCATCTCTGATATTGTAGAACTGCGGGCATTGGCCCTTGAGCCACCCGTCCGTCATGTGGCACATGACACGCTGTAGTAGGGGGTCAGCCGCAGTCTCGCGGCGAATGTGGATAAGGCGTTCATCTGTGGCCGGCAGATTGGAGGCCGTGAAGGCCACATGGGCATCAACCTGGCAGACGAACCCCTCTGGGTCACAAGGGGTGTTGACTGCCCTGGACAGAGCGTCGGCTATGATCAGGTCCTTGCCTGATCAGGTGTATAGAAGCTCAAAATCTTACTGCCGGAGTTTAAGCAGAATGCGTTGGAGGCGAGGGGGTCATATCATTCAGGTCCTTTTGTATAATGTTGACCAGAGGACGATGGTCGGTCTCGACAGTGAATTGGGGGAGGCCGTACCTGTAATCATGAAATTTGTCGACCCCAGTCAACAGGCCCAGGCACTCCTTTTCGATCTGCGCGTAGCGCTGTTCAGTGGGGGCCATGGCACGTGACGCATATGCAACGGGGGCCCATGATGAGGCCTCATCGCGTTGCAGGAGCACCGCCCCAATGCCGGACTGGCTTGCATACGTTGAAATTTTTGTTTCCTTCATGGGATCAAAAAATGCCAATACCAGGGCCGTGGTAAGCTTGGTCTTAAGCTCCTCCCATTCACGCTCGTGGGCGGGAAGCAATTGGAAGTCTGTCGTCTTCCTGACCAGGTTCCGGAGAGCTGTGGTATGGGAGGCGAGGTTGGGGATGAACTGCCCAAGGAAGTTGACCATGCCCAAAAATTGGAGGACCGCCTTCTTATCCGCTGGCTTCTGCATGGCTGTGATGGCTGCCACCTTGTCCGCATCCGGCCGCACACCCAACCGGGGGATGTGGTCCCCTAGGAACTTGAGTTCCGTCTGGCCGACGGAACATTTGGCTCTGTTGAGGCGAAGGCCTTGGTCCCGTATTCACTTGAAAATGCGCTGGAGGCGACTGATATGCTCCTGCGGGGTGGTGGACCAAATGATGATGTCGTCAACATAGATGCGCATACCCTCAATGCCCTCCATCATTTGCTCCATGATCCGGTGGAATACTTCTGATGCCAATATAATCCCAAACGACATCCTGTTGTAGCAGTATCTGCCAAACGGGGTATTAAAGGTACACAGCTTTCTGCTGGACCTGTCTAGTTGAATTTGCCAGAATCCTTTTGAGGCGTCAAGTTTGGTGAAGATGTTGGCCCGAGCCATCTCGCACATGATCTCCTCGCACTTGTGGATAGGGTACTGCTCCCTCATTATGTTGCGATTCAGATCCTTTGGGTCAATGCAGATCTGGAGCTCGCAGGAAGGCCTGAAGTCCGCATCCTGGAAGGCAGACGTGTCCTCTAGTGAGAGAGAGTGTACTCGTTGAACGAGGTTTAGGAGTTTGCATGCCTGTGCGCCTAGCAGAGAGTCCTTCGAGGAGCCCACGATCTTGAAGGGAAGGATGGCTTTTCGCGAGTTGTGCGTCACTTCGAGTTGGCATGAACTGGTAGCAGGAATGACGTTGCCATTGTAGTCCATTAGTTGGCAGGTCGACAGAAGAATGGTTGGTTTAACCCGAAGGGTCTGAAAGGCTGACCACGCTAGGAGATTAGCAGAAGCACCAGTGTCCAGGCGGAATCGTATCTAGGATCGGTTGACCGTCAGGGTGGCACACCACTCGTCGTCTGGATCAATGCTGTGCACCGACAGCGGCTGGTGGTTTTGATTCGGGGACAGCCTGTTCTTTGTTATAACAGCGACTCGAAAAGGCTCCCTCGGGTCCTCGGTGTCACTGGTCTGCGGGAAGTTGGAATCGAACTCGGTTTGGGGGTAGGTAACTGCTTGTTGCAGGGTTCTTCGGAGGTTTATTTCATTTCCTGGTTCAATTTGAGGCATTGTGCTGTCATTCCAGGTGAAGGAAGGTTATTTTACAGCTTTAAAAGATTTTTTCTTTGATTTGGGACGTTTCCCCTTTAAATGGGCGTGGTCTGGGGCCTCTGACTTCATGACGCGCGTGACATAGCACGTAGGAGGCGTTTGCACATGCGCAGATGTGCTGATGGGCACATTCCTTTACTGATGGGCGTTTTCGTGATTGCGCATGCGCGACGTCGCGCAACTGTGCAAGTGCAGTCCCTTTAGAAAGATGGCTGCCAACCAAAATCGTTCTCTGCTCCAGGATTTCGGGCTCGAGGTGAGTGCTTGCGCTTCTCTTACCTTTTCTTGCTGGTTGGAGTGTGTTTTCCTCACAATATTTGCCAAATTTGTCCAGGACTGTCTGGAAGTCGCTCCTGTTTTGCCCCTTGGAGAACTTGAATTTTAAAAAGATTTCTTCTGCTCTGGCACCGGCGATGGTGAGGAGAAGCTCTGTTTTTTCAGGATCGGCCAGGTCTTCTAGTTCAGCTGCCAGCAGGAAGATTTCAAACTGTTGCCGGAATGCCCGCCAGTTTTCGCGGAGATCGCCGTGGCACTGGAGCTGCTGCGGAACCCGGGTCTTGAACATCTTGCCTGGGTATCGTTGCTGGTTGTCACTGTACGCTGAGGTATGGCTATCTGGACTGAACCAGTTCACTCCTGGTATCATGATGTGTTGGGTGTTCTGGATCACAAACAGGTCACCAACACTTGAAGTGGTGCAACTCTATTTTATTATAAGGTTAACGATATTAACATACTTGAACTGTGGGTAAATGCAATACCAGCTTTAACTGTTGACCCTTGCCTAGTCCTAACCAGGTGACGCACTCAGCACATGGTGAATGTCTGTGTTGCAGGCTGTGAGCTCTGTGCTCCAAGCTGGCTGCTACTAGAATGAGCGGGAACTCTCCTGTCCCCTGTCTTTATAGTGCGTGTGCTCTCACTGGTGATTGGCTGCGGTGTTGTGTATGCTGATTGGTCCCACTGCATGTCCATCAGTGTGTGTGTGTGTGTCTGCACCATAATATACTGGTGTATATTATGACACAAAGTTGTTAAAGTTGTTACCTCTCAGTGCAAAGTACTGTGAACAAAGCCTGTCACACAAACAGGCAAGAAAGCAGCTGTGAGATTTCAGTACTTATTGGTGTCTTTTCCTGTCATGTCTTCATGTCTTCAGCCTCCTAAATTGCAGCAGCGTTCTCACCAGGCTTTCACTGTTGACTTCCAGGAAATGCAGGAAACTGGTGGACCCACAGTTAAGTTGCAAAAGCAATGTTACTATCATTGTATTTGAGCAGTTACATTATTGAAGTTGACAACATGCTTTTCCCAAGGAGATTGCTCACTCACAGCCTGACAGGCTGCAGTTAAATGCGGATGGTTTTCCAGGTTTAATTCCCCCACCTGCTCCCAAAGCCACACATACCTGCACCTTAAAATTCAGCCCTATATGGCAGAATATTCAAATGCCAAAATGGAAGTAAAGATCTTTATTCAAGCTCCAATTTTTCATTGTACATTTTTTAAAAGTTTGTTCTGGCTTTAAAGGATAAATGAAAACATGAAATGTCAGTACACACTGTATAGACAACAGATGTGGAGACTCAAATTAAAATTTACTTTTACATAAAACAAACATTTGACATGAAGCTGTGCCCCTATTTTCTTTTAATAAGGGGAGGTGCCTTTGCAATAACATTAGAAAAGAAGCCATGAAACCATCTAAACGGACAGATGGGGATTTAGACTTTTTTCAAGTGCTGGAGTTCAAAGCAAACTTTCAAATGTGGTCTTTATTCAAAGTATTCATTTAAAAGTTCTTCGGAAACATTTGTTTTAAGATTGCATGTCATAAAATGTCTATTATAAACGATCAGTTTCCAAAAATCATATGAATAATAAGTGCATTTAAGCATCTCTGTAAAAAGTTAAGCTTGAAACAATTCTGAGTTTAACTTTAATATTATTTGTGATTAAATAATGGTATTTATTTAAAAAGAAATTAGATTATATTAGGAATAAAAATGCGTTTTGAAATTAAGTTTAAATTAAACGCTAATGAAAAATATTTCTCAAATTTAATTAGTTTAACAAAGTTAATGCAGATTTAAAATATTCGAATTAAAACTCCTGAAACATTCAGGAATATGTGCAGCTCAATATTGTTGAATAAAACAGTACTCTGAATTTTCCAGCACTGTGAGCAGACCTGACTTTTTTAATTGATTTCTTAGAATACTTTGGAGCATCCAATTAATTCTGAAGTTTATGAATAAAACATATGGCTATTGTACTGTAAGGAAGTTTCAACAAGAAAATTATAATATATGATGTTTAAGCCAGCATTCAATTAAATTGTTCGACAGAATTTGTTGACACAGGCATGATGGGCTGAATGGCCTTCTTTTGTGCTGTATGATTTTAGGAAATTAGGGCTTTTTGTTGGGTAATATTTGAATTTGATTGGTTCCTTGACCTGGTGAAAATGTCATTGCTTCAAGCCCTGCTGCAGACTTGGCCATATTATCTTGGCTGATACTTCAGTGCATTACGGAGGGAGTACTGCATTTCATAAATGTTGTCTTTTGACTGAAATGTCGGATAGATGCTGCATCTGCATATTTGGGTAGAGGATTTTAGATTGAAGAAAGAAATGTATTCCACAAATGCGATCATTAACCATGTCCTTGAAGCAAGCTGCCCTTCCAATTTAAAAAAACATCTGCAATTGACATGTAGACCACATCAGCAATTGGGAGACAAAAGAGAATGTCTGTGCTTCCAGGCTTGATTAATTTCAGCATTGAATGTATCAAACTAATGTACAATGTGGTATTTCAACATTCCAATATATAGCATCCACATTTATTCTCTCAGATTTTCACCTGTAATCTAACCTTGCATTGAAATTGAGCCTTGTAACATTGACATTTCTCGAAGTGCTTCACTTTTGTTCAGTGTTATGCATTGTAGGCAAATTCAACATTGATTTCCCACTAATGACAACTTGTATATTCCTATTTCGCCTTTAACATTGTAAAAGCTTCCAAGAGCCTTCAGTGTAATCAGACAAAACCTTGCCCCAGAACCAAAGATGGAGATAGTTCAACTGGTGAACAAAAGCTTGGTTAAAAAGGTAGGTTCTAAAAAATGCCTTGAAGGAAGAGAGCTGGAGAAAAGGGAAGATTCCAGGGCTGAGGGCCTAGATAACTGAAGACATGGCAGGTGGATGAAGGAAGCCAGTGAACAGACCAATAGAGATTTCTGAGAGAGTTGTAGGGCAGGAGGAGATTACAGAAACAGAGGGCAGAATCTTGGGCGGGATTCTCTCACCCCGGGACCGAGCCGGAGAATCGCCGGGACCGGCGCGAATTGCGCCAAGCCGCCAAGACGCCAGTCCGCCAATTCCCCGGAGAGCGGAGAATCAGTGCCATTGGTGCCAGCGTGGCCAGCACGGTCGGCGCGCCACCGGTCGGGGACCACTCAACGGGGCCCCCTGTCGATTCTTCGCCCGGGATGGGCCGAGCAGCTACGCCAATAAAGCCGAGTCACGCCGGCGCCGTTCACACCTGCTCTTACCTGGCGGGACCTCGGCGTGGATGCATCCGGGGGTGGCCTGGTGGGGGGGGGGGGATCCGACCCCGGGGGGGCCTCCGCTGTGGCCTGGCCCACGATCGGAGCCTACCGATCGGCAGGTCGGCCTCTCGGGCTGGGGGCCTCTTGTGTTCCGCGCCAGCTCCTGTAGCCTGATGCCATGTTGCATTGGGGCCGGCGCAGAGAAGGGAGCCACTGCGCATGCGCAGCAATTGTGCCGGTCACACTGCGCATGCACGTGTTGACGCCGGTGTCACCGCGCATGCACAGACCCACGGCGCCCATCTGACGCAGGGGATCGGCAACTGGAGCAGCGTGGGGTGCTCCAGTGCCATGCTGGCCCCCTGTAGGGGTCAGAATTTCTGCTCCTGAGGGCATGTTGGCGCTGTCGAGAAACACGGATGTCGTTTATGAAGGCGTCAACACTTAGCCTCCGGATCACAGAATCCTGGCCCTTGTTTTTATCTTTATTCGTTTATTAGATGTATCGCTGGTACGCCAGCATTTATTGGTAATTTATAAGGGCATTTAAGAGTCAACCACATTGCTGTGGATCTTGAGTCGGCTAGACCAGGTAAGAGTGACAGATTTCCTTCCCTAAAGGATGGGTTTTTATGACTTTTAATTCCAGATTTTTTTATTGAATTTAAACTCCTGGCAAGGTTTGAAACCAGATCCTCAGAGCATTATCCTGGGTTTCTGGATTACTAATTCAGCAACAATACCACAATGCCACTGCTTCCCCTTATTGGGCAGGTGGGTGGCAAGTGGAGATTGTATCACCTCCCCATCTCTGTCTCGATTAAGTCCTCGTGTCTCCACCAATTTATATGAATAATACATGTATTTAAACATCTCTGTAGGAAGATGGAGGAACAATTCCGAGTTTGACTTTAATGGGATCTGTGATTAAATAACTATTTACTTTAAAAGAAATTAGATTCTATTAGGAATTGAATGCATCTTGAAATTAAGTTAAAAATTGTAAAAATTTGAATAAAAATATTTTTAAAAAAGAAAAGAAATTAAGTTAAAAATTAAATGCTAATTTATAAATATTTCTTAATTTTAGTTAGCTTAACAAAGTTAATATAGAACTAAAATGTTAGAATTAAGATTCCTTAGCCATTTCAGTAATATGCGTAGCTTAATATTGTTGAATAAAACAGTACTGTGATTTTTCCTGCACTGAAAGTTAACCTAACTTTGTTCTCCACCAATTGAGGCCCTGAAATGGGTAATTCATGCCCACTCAAGGGCCTCATTCTGCTGCCACTGGTGCTAACGCAGAGGTGGACAATGAGGGTTCCCCATGTAGCGAACACCTGCAGTGTTTGCTTGTGCATTCCTCGGGGTTTTGGGGGCTGGGGCGTGGCACTCATTCAAAGGAATTCTGATCAAGCTAAGGGACCTGGCATCAGAAATAAGGGAAGGGTGCTGCTGAAAGCCATGAGCCTGTTAAGTGCCTGAGTGGCATAAAATACAGCAGGGCTCGCTGAAAAGAGGCAACGGGGATGTCTTGGCAGCCGCCTGAGGCGCCCATTGTCTCCACATGATTCAACCTAGAGATTTGAACATAAACTGAGAATTTTCGACGTTGAATTGTGGACCAGGAGCCAGCATAGGTCAATGAGCACAAGAGTGATGGATGAATGCAACTTGAGTAAGTTAGCAGGCAAATTTCAATTAATAACCACCCCGATTCCCCCAACGAACCCACTATCCCCATCCCTCCCATTGTGACATTCCTTCTCCTGCTCAAATCCCACCCTCTTCCAACTCCACACAGGACAACAGGCAAGTTGCAACTTATGAACCCCAGGAGGCATTTCAGTGATTTGGGGAAAAGTTAGGTCAGTGTTGCATTATTCCAATCGATCTAGGATGACAGTTGATGCGACCACCAATTCACTCGAGACAAGAGTAGAAGTAAGCCGTGGCTTTAATCAACTTAGAACAGTGCCTGCCTGCGACTGATCCAATACTGAGAACCGCCTACAGGTCGACTGCTCTTTATACCTCTCTTCAAGGGGAGGAGCTATGGGCAGAGCCCATACAGGCCTCAACATGTTCCCCTATGGATAATGCCGTACAATGGCCCATAGGAGGAGCTCACAAGGGCAACAGCATAGCACAGATACAGATACAATGGTGGATTATTGGCATAATACATTCACCACATTCACCCTCTGTTAAAAAAATGAAGTCCAGCGGGGGTGACGGGTTCA
Source organism: Scyliorhinus torazame (assembly GCF_047496885.1). Classification (NCBI taxonomy): domain Eukaryota; kingdom Metazoa; phylum Chordata; class Chondrichthyes; order Carcharhiniformes; family Scyliorhinidae; genus Scyliorhinus; species Scyliorhinus torazame. The sequence goes on along the minus strand of NC_092721.1, from coordinate 141,932,579 downwards.
TAAGTTCAGCCGGAGAAGCTCTGGCGTTGTTGCTGGCCCGGGTGTCGAGCTCGTCCGTGCTGGCATCGGTAGTGAGGGCGCTGGTGCGGGGTACAGACATGGACTCCAGGAGCGTTTCTTCTGGAGCTTCATTCCTGTGGATCGGTGAAAGGGGGATGGCAGGCGGGAGGGAGCGCGGGAGCCATATAGGGGCGGGGGCTCTGGTCATGGTAGGTTGGGCGGGATATGGTGGGGGGGCGGTGGTGGTGGTGGTGGTGTAACCGGCGGGTGCCAGGTCCCGGAGGGAGACCATAGCCTGTCGGCCATCGGGGTGTTCGACATAAGCGTACTTGGGGTTGGAGTGTAGGAGCTAGACCCTCTCTACCAGAGGATCGGACTTATGGCTCCTGACGTGTTTTCTGAGTAGGACTGGCCCCGGTTTCATCAGCCAGGATGGAAGCGAGGCCCCTGAGGTGGATCTCCTAGGGAAAACAAATAGGCGGTCATGAGGGGTCTCGTTTGTGGCCGTGCAAAGTAGGGATCTAATAGAGTGGAGCGCATCGGGGAGGACCTCCTGCCAGTGAGAAACTGGGAGATTCCTGGACCGTAGGGTCAGTAGGACGGTCTTCCAGACCATCACGTTCTCCCTCTCCACCTGCCCGTTTCCCCTGGGGTTATAGCTGTGTAGCCACCTGGGTTGGCCACTTCCCGACTTAAAATGGAGAACTGCAAAGGCTGAAGGGAAATTCAGCCAACACAGGCAAAGACTAGCAAATACAGAAATCATGTGTATTGAAACCTGTAAGAAATCAGACAGCACTGGAACCAGCAGCCATCTGCATAGTAATGAGCAATTCCAAGGCACAATTGCAACAGTTAAGGTGAATACAGCCAAGCCAGATTCCTCGGCGCCAGCAGGAGCCAAGACAAAGGAAGGCCAACGGATATTTAGGGACCGCCCAGCGATCAGGGAACAACTCCAGTATTGGAGAAATCGATCCAAGTGATCGGAACGCAGTCCAATCACTTGGAACCAGGTACGGGGTCCGCCCCGAAGGGCGGGAAGCCCCGGGGATTATAAAGTAAAGCCCCCAAGTTCAAATCGGTCTTCTTTGGCAGGGCAACTTGAATCAACCCGTGAGAGTGACCTGTCTAAGCAGCCGCATCAACCAAGTAAGTCTCCAGTCAACGCTCGCTACGAAATAGGCGCTCCTAGCTACAAGTCCATACCAGCTTTGAATCCTGCAGACTCAGGACCTGAACGAAAGGCCATTTGTTCCCCTGACCTGGTGGGCCAATTCCGAAGCCAAGTATAGGCCTTTTGGTGATAGGAATAGTCTAGAAAGTAGAGTTTATGCATGAGTAGTGATTTACTGTGTATAATAAATGTGTTTTGATTTGAATCTTACTAATTGGTGTGCTGAGTTATTGATCATTACTTGAACGTGAACCTTGTGGCGGTATCATAAAGATACCTGGCGACTCGAGAGCAAAGGTGATAAAACAGAGCAAATTGAACCAACCAAAAGTTAGCAACAGCTGGTAGTCCTGCTCGAGACGATGCCCTTACTGAGCAGGTACTGACGCAGTTCGTCGCTCATGAACGACGAGCCCTGGTCACTGTGGACATAATTGGGGAAACCAAACAGGGTGAAGACACTATGTAGCGCTTTAATGACGGTGGACGTGGTCATGTCGGGGCAAGGGATTGCAAAGGGGAAGCGGGAGAACTCATAAATAATGTTGAGGAAATATGTATTGCGGTTATTGGAGGGGAGGGGCCCTGTGAATTCGATACTGAGGCGCTCAAAGGACCGGGATGCCTTTACCAGGTGGGTCTTATCTGGTCGAAAGAAGTGCAGTTTACACTCCGCACAGATCTGGCAGTCCCTGGTCATATGGAAGGGGCAGCACGGTAGCCTTGTGGATAGCACAATTGCTTCACAGCTCCAGGGTCCCAGGTTCGATTCTGGCTTGGGTCACTGTCTGTGCGGAGTCTGCACATCCTCCCCGTGTGTGCGTGGGTTTCCTCCGGGTGCTCCGGTTTCCTCCCACAGTCCAAAGATGTGCGGGTTAGGTGGATTGGCCATGATAAATTGCCCTTAGTGTCCAAAATTGCCCTTAGTGTTGGGTGGGGTTACTGGGTTATGGGGATAGGGTGGCAGTGTTGACCTTGGGTAGGGTGCTCTTTCCAAGAGCCGGTGCAGACTCGATGGGCTGAATGGCCTCCTTCTGCACTGTAAAATTCTATGATAATCTATGATATCTCTGACCTCCTCGGTGGAGTAGGGCAGGTTGCGGGCCTTGATATAAGCCGGGTGACCCCCAGGAGGCAGAGGTCATTGTGGATAGCCCGTAGTTGGTCATCTTGCGCGCTGGCGCATGTGCCGCGGGACAGGGCATCTGGGGGCTCGTTGAGCTTCCCAGGATGATATACTGTATCGTAATTATAGGTGGAGAGTTCGATCCTCCACCTAAAGATCTTATCGTTCTTGATTTTGCCCCGCTGCGTATTATCGAACATGAAGGCTACCGATCGTTGGTCGGTGACGAGGGTAAACCTCCTACCAGCGATGTAGTGCCTCCAGTGCCGTACGGCTTCCACAGTGGCTTGGGCCTCTTTTTCGACTGAGGAGTGCCGAATTTCGGAGGTGGTGAGGGTGCGCGAAAAAAACGCTACCGGTCTATCTGCTTGATTGAGGGTAGCGGCGAGAGCGACCTCTGATGCGTCGCTCTCCACCTGGAAGGGGACGGACTCGTCCACCGCACGCATCGCGGCTTTGGCGATGTCCGCCTTGATGTAGCTGAAGGCCCGGCGAGCCTCAGTCGCCAGTGGGAAGATGGTGGTATTGATTAGTGGGCGGGCTTTGTCCGCATAGTTGGGGACCCACTGGGCATAATATGAAAAGAACCCGAGGCACCTCTTCAAGGCCTTGGGGCAGTGGGGGAGGGGCAGTTGTAGGAGGGGGCACATACGGTCTGGGTCGGGCCCTAGGACCCCGTTTTCCACGACGTAGCCGAGGATGGCTGGCCTGGTTGTACGGAAAACGCATTTCTCCTTGTTGTAGGTGAGGTTGAGTTTTTGGGCGGTTTGGAGAAATCTGTGGAGGTTGGCGTTGTGGTCCTTTCTGATCATGGCCGCAAATGGTGACATTGTCCAAGTACGGAAATGCGGCCCGCAGCCCGTACTGGTCCACCAATCGGTCCATTGAAACCCCGTTCGTGACGCCAAAGGGGACCCGGAGGAAATGGAAAAGGCGGCCGTCTGCCTCAAAAGTCGTGTAGTGACTTTTGGTCCTCCGGGCGGATTGGGAGCTGGTGGTATGCAGACTTCAGATCCACCGTGGAGAACACCCGGTAGTGTGCGATCTGGCTCACCATGTCTGCAATCCGGGTAAGGGGGTACGCATCGAGTTGCATGTACCCGTTTATGGTTTGGCTGTAATCTACAACCATCCGGTACTTTTCCCCGGTCTTGACGACCACCACCTGAGCTCTCCAGGGGCTTTCTAGCCTCGATGACACCCTCCCACAAGAGTTGCTGGACCTCGGACCTGATAAAAGTCCTGTCCTGTATGCTATACCGCCTGCTTCTGGTGGCGACTGGTTTTCAGTCGGCGGTGAGGTTTGCGAAGAGTGGGGGCCGACTTTGTGCCATTGTAGTGTTAATGTAAGCCTACTTGTGACACTAATTGCTCATCTCTAGATACTTAGTAATGTAGTCAAGAAGTTTACAAAACTGCAATAACGCAATTAACGTCAAAATGTGTCGCATTTGTTCACACGTTTTGGGCTTGTCTGAAACTGAAGGGGTTCTGACAGGGGTTCGCGGATGTAATGTCCGAGGTGTTGATGCTTTAGGTTGTCTGAATCCAGAAGTGGCAATATTTGGAGTGTTGGAAGACCAGGGAGTCCAGGGGGCGAGAGAGGCTGATGATTTGGCTTTTGCCTCCCTGGCAGCCCGGAGATGGATTTTGTGGGCTGGAGGGACACGGAGTCACCAAAATCAGGGGTGTGTGTGAGTGACCTGGCAGAGTTCCTAAGATTGGAGAAAATCAAGTTTGCCTTAAGAGGGTCAGTTGATGGGTTTGCCCAGAGATGGAAACCGTTCATCGACTTCTTCAAGGAGAATTAAGGCGTCAGCAGTGGAAGGGGGGGGGGGGGGGGGAATAAAGGGGCTAAAATAGGGAAGGCAGCATAGGAGGAGGGAAACGGCAGGGGTGTTGGTTAGTGATTTATTTATTATGAGATTCCTGTGTGCTCTTGCTCTTCTGTTGGTTTGTATTTACTGTTCATATACATGGCTTAATAAAAATATTCTTTTAAAAAATGTGTTGCATGATGCTAATATACAGAGACAATCCCAATATATTACAACACCGTAGTTGTAATTTGCTAAAGATAGTAAAACTTCCAAACTAGAGGTCACCAAAATAATGGACATACCAAGGTATCATAGAATCCTAGAATCCCTACAGTGCGGGAGGCCATTCGACCCAGCAAGTCTGCACCGAGCCTCTGAAAGAGCACCCGACCGTGGCCCATTTCCCCACCCTATCCCCATAACCCCAGCTCAGGGCAATTTAGCATGGCCAATCTACTTAACCTGCACTTTTTTGAACTGTGGGAGGAAACCGGAACACCTGGAGGAAACCCATGCAGACCCAGGGAGAATGTGCAAACTCCACAAAGTCACCCGAGGTCGGAATCAAACCCAGGTTTCTGGCGCTGTGAGGCTGCAGTGTTTTTTTTTTTTTTTTTTTTTTTTTTTTTTTATAAATGTTTTATTGAAATTTTTTTCCCAAACAACAATTTTTCCCCTCTTACAAAGCAAACGCAACAATAACAATACAGAACTTTTAAACAATACACAAGTAACAAAACCCCTTTATCTTTGACCTAAACTAAACCCCCCCCTCCCCCCCCCCCCCCCTCCCCCTGGGTTGCTGCTGCTGGTCATCTGTCTTCCCTCTAACGTTCCCCTAGGTAGTCGAGAAATGGCTGCCACCGCCTGGTGAACCCTTGAGCCGATCCTCTCAGGGCAAACTTTATCTGCTCCAGTTTAATGAACCCCGCCATATCATTTACCCAGGCCTCCAGTCCGGGGGGTTTCGCCTCCTTCCACATGAGTAGGATCCTGCGCCGGGCTACTAGGGACGCAAAGGCCACAACGTCGGCCTCTTTCGCCTCCTGCACTCCCGACTCTTCCGCAACTCCAAATAGAGCTAACCCCCAGCCTGGTTTGACCCGGGCCTTCACCACCCGCGAAATCACTCCCGTCACTCCCTTCCAATACCCTTCCAGTGCCGGGCATGCCCAAAACATATGTGCGTGGTTTGCCGGGCTCCCGCCACACCTCCCACATTTGTCCTCCACTCCAAAGAACCTGCTCAATCTTGCTCCCGTTATGTGTGCTCTATGTAGCACCTTAAATTGAATCAGGCTAAGCCTGGCGCATGAGGAAGAGGAATTTACCCTGCTTAGGGCATCAGCCCACATACCCTCCTCTATCTCCTCCCCTAGTTCTTCTTCCCACTTTCCTTTTAGTTCGCCCACCGACTCCTCCCCCTCTTCCCTCATCTCTCGGTAAATCTCTGACACCTTGCCCTCTCCGACCCACACCCCTGAAAGCACCCTGTCCTGTATCCCCTGTGTCGGGAGCAATGGAAATTCCCTCACCTGTTGTCTAGTAAATGCCCTCACCTGCATATATCTCAAGAAATTTCCCCGGGGCAACTTATACTTTTCCTCCAATGCTCCCAAGCTCGCAAAAGTCCCATCTATAAATAAATCTCCCACCCTCCTAATTCCCAACTGGAACCAGCTCTGAAATCCTCCATCCATTCTTCCTGGGGCGAACCTATGGTTGTTCCTGATTGGGGACCCCACCAGGGCTCCCCGCACCCCTCTCTGTCGCCTCCACTGTCCCCAGATATTCAATGTTGCCGCCACCACCGGGTTCGTGGTAAACTTTTTAGGTGAGATCGGTAGCGGCGCCGTCACCAGCGCCTCTAAACTCGTCCCTTTACAGGACTTTCTCTCCAGTCTTTCCCACGCCGCTCCCTCACCCTCCATCATCCATTTACGTATCATTGCCACATTGGCGGCCCAATAGTAATCGCCCAAGTTCGGTAGTGCCAATCCTCCTCTGTCCCTACTACGCTGAAGGAACCCCCTCCTTACTCTCGGAACTTTCCCTGCCCACACGAAGCTCGTGATGCTCCTGTCTATTTTATTAAAAAAGGTCTTAGTGATTAGTATAGGGAGACATTGAAATACAAATAAGAACCTCGGGAGGACCATCATCTTAATTGCTTGCACCCTGCCCGCCAGCGATAGAGGCTGCATGTCCCACCTCTTGAAGTCCTCCTCCATTTGTTCTACCAACCGTGTCAGATTAAGTCTGTGCAAGGTTCCCCAGCTCCTAGCGATCTGAATCCCCAGGTATCGGAAGTTTCTTTCCACTTTCCTTAGAGGCAAGCCTTCTATCTCTCTACTCTGGTCCCCTGGATGTATCACAAATAATTCACTCTTCCCCATGTTTAGCCTATACCCCGAGAAATCCCCGAACCCCCTCAAAATTCGCATAACCTCTATCATTCCCCCCGCTGGGTCCGACACGTATAACAATAGGTCATCCGCATATAACGAGACTCGGTGTTCTTCTCCCCCTCTAATCACCCCTCTCCATTTCCTGGAGTCTCTCAACGCCATGGCCAGAGGTTCAATTGCCAACGCGAACAACAATGGAGACAGCGGGCATCCCTGTCTTGTTCCCCTATATAGTCGGAAATACTCCGATCTATGTCGACCTGTAACTACGCTTGCCGTTGGAGCCCCATAAAGAAGTCTAACCCAGCTAATAAACCCGTTCCCAAACCCAAACCTCCTTAACACTTCCCATAAATACTCCCACTCCACCCTATCAAATGCCTTCTCTGCGTCCATTGCCGCCACTATCTCTGCCTCCCCCTCCACTGGGGGCATCATTATCACCCCTAATAGTCGTCGCACGTTAACATTCAGTTGTCTCCCTTTTACGAACCCTGTCTGGTCTTCGTGCACCACCCCCGGGACACAGTCCTCTATCCTCGATGCCAGTACCTTTGCCAACAATTTGGCGTCCACGTTCAACAATGAAATGGGTCTATAGGACCCGCACTGCAACGGATCTTTATCCCTCTTCAAAATTAACGATATCGTCGCCTCCGACATCGTCGGGGGTAGAGTCCCCCCTTTCCTGGCCTCATTGAACGTCCTCACCATCAACGGGGCCAACAAGTCCACATATTTTCTGTAATACTCCACCGGGAACCCGTCTGGTCCTGGGGCCTTCCCTGCTTGCATGCTTCCCAGTCCCTTAATAACCTCGTCCACCCCAATCGGTGCCCCCAGGCCTACCACCCCCCGCTCCTCCACTTTCGGGAACCTCAATTGGTCCAGGAACTGCCGCATCCCCTCCTCTCCCTCTGGGGGTTGAGACCTATACAGTTCCTCATAGAAGGTCTTGAACACCTCATTTATCTTTCCTGCCCTTCGCACCGTGTCTCCCCTTTCGTCTCTAATTCCTCCTATTTCCCTCGCTGCTGCCCTCTTTCGCAATTGATGAGCCAACAGGCGACTCGCCTTTTCCCCATATTCATACCTCCTCCCCTGTGCCTTCCTCCACAGTACCTCCGCCTTTCTGGTGGTCAGAAGGTCAAATTCCGTCTGGAGTCGTCTCCTCTCCCTGTACAATTCCTCCTCCGGGGTCTCTGCAAATTCCCTATCCACCCTTAAAATCTCCCCCAGTAATCTTTCCCTTTCCTTGGCCTCTGTTTTCCTTTTGTGGGCCCCAATGGAGATCAGCTCTCCTCTGACCACCGCTTTTAGTGCTTCCCATACCACTCCCACAGGGACCTCGCCGTCGTCATTGACCTCCAGGTATCTCTCAATACACCCCCGCACTCTTGCACACACTCCCTCATCCGCCATCAGTCCCACATCTAATCGCCAGAGTGTTCTCTGCTCCCTTTCCTCTCCTAATTCCAGGTCCACCCAATGTGGGGCATGATCCGAAACCGCTATGGCTGAGTATTCAGCTTCTTCCACCCTAGAGATCAACGACCTTCCCAAAACAAAAAAATCTATCCGGGAGTACACTTTATGGACATGGGAGAAGAAGGAATACTCCCTAGCCCTAGGTCTAAGAAATCGCCATGGATCCACTCCCCCCATTTGGTCCATAAACCCCTTAAGTACCTTGGCCGCTGCCGGCCTTCTTCCGGTCCTTGAGCTGGATCTATCTAGCCCCGGGTCCAGCACCGTATTAAAGTCCCCTCCTAAAATCAAGTTTCCTACCTCCAGGTCCGGTATACGCCCCAGCATCCGTCTCATAAATCCCGCATCGTCCCAGTTTGGGGCATACACGTTAACCAACACGACCTCCATTCCCTCCAGCCTGCCACTCACCATTACATATCTACCTCCGCTATCTGCTACGATGTTCTTTGCTTCAAATGCGACCTGTTTCCCCACCAAAATGGCCACCCCTCTATTCTTTGCGTCCAGTCCTGAGTGGAACACCTGTCCCACCCATCCTTTCCTTAGCCTAACTTGGTCCGCCACCTTTAGGTGCGTCTCTTGGAGCATAACCACGTCTGCCCTTAGTCCTTTCAAATGCGCGAGCACTCGGGCCCTTTTTATCGGTCCGTTCAGGCCTCTCACGTTCCACGTGATCAGCCTCACTAGGGGGCTACCTGCCCCCCTCCCGTGTCGACTAGCCATTACCTTCTCTAGGCCAGTCCCATATCCCGCCTCCGCGCTCCCGCTCGCTCCCCCAGCGTCGCACACCATCCCCGCCCACCCACTCTTTAGCCATTTCCTTTTGGATTTCCGCAGCAGCAACCCAGTTGTCCCCCCCCCCCCTTCTCCCTCCCTCCTCCCCTCCCCGCTAGATCTCTTTCTAGCTTGATTGCTCCCCCCATATTACTTCCGTAAGTCAGCTGACTTCAACTGACCCCGGCTACTCCTGCTCACTCCTCGACCCCCCCCATGTGGGGAACTCCCATCCGCCTTGCGCCTGTCTTCCCGCCTTATTCTTTCTGGTGCGGGAACATCCCTTTACCTGACCCGCCTCTTATGGCGCAGCTCCCTTTCCCCTCCCCCTCCCCTTCCCCATTCTCCAACTATGTCCCGTCTTTCCCCCCTCACCGGCGCCCACATTTCCCCAATGTCTCCCCCCTTCCCTGTTTACTTCTCAATTAACTTCCACCGTAACATTAACAATAACATTTCCTGCAGCATCAGTCCCTCAGTTCCGATCCAATTTCTCTTCTTTGATGAAGGTCCATGCTTCCTCCGCCGTCTCGAAATAATGGTGTCTCTCCTGATACGTGACCCATAGTCTTGCCGGCTGCAGCATCCCGAACTTCACCTTCCTTTTATGCAACACCTCTTTGGCTCGGTTGAAGCTCGCCCTCCTTCTCGCCACCTCCGCACTCCAATCCTGGTATACCCGTACCACTGCATTCTCCCATCTGCTACTCCGCACCTTTTTAGCCCATCTCAGGACCTCTTCTCTATCCTTAAGGCGGTAAAATCGCACGATTATCGCCCTGGGTGGTTCTCCCGCTTTTGGTCTTCTCGTCGGAATCCGATTTGCCCACTCCACCTCCAAGGGGCCCGTAGGGGCCTCAGCACCCATCAGTGAGCTCAGCATCGTACTTGCGTACGCTCCACAGTCCACTCCTTCCACACCCTCAGGGAGACCCAGTATCCGAAGGTTCTTCCTTCGCGCTCCATTTTCTAGGGCTTCGATCCTTTCAGTACACTTTTTATGAAGTGCCTCGTGCGTCTGTGTCTTAACCGCCAGGCCCAGGATCTCGTCCTCAATATCTGTCACCTTCTGCTCCACCACACGGTGCTCTGTCTCCTGGGTCTTTAATGTCTCCTTGAGCCCCTCAATTGCCTGTAGCAACGGGGTCAGCACCTCCCTCTTCAGCAGCTCCACGCACCGTCTCACAATTTCATGCTCAGGCCCCCATGTCGCCTGCGCTTTCTCCGCCGCCATCTTGTACTTCTCTCTTTCTGACCCTTTGGTCGACGATTCCTCGCGCTGCAGCCGCCGCCGCCGGTTTTTTCCTCCTTCGTTTGGGGGGGACTCCCTTCTCACACGCCCCACACCGGGTTGCGTCGTCGAAAAATTCCCCGTTGAGGCTCTTAAAAGAGCCCGAAGGTCCGTCGGAGCTGGAGCCGCCGAAGCGTGCGGCTAGCTAGGCATCACCGCAACCGGAAGTCCCTTCAGTGGCCTTGATGAGGTCTTTTCACAGTTGTTCCCTCTGCTGCTAGAATTCACCTTTGATACAGGCCCTCAGGTCAGCTTGCAGCTTTAAGCTTGCCCTTCCCCCGCCTGCATGCTGGAAGAGGCCCTGTTTATCCTGTAGTTGCAGCCAAATCTTTCACTGTTTCTGCGTGTGTCTGGCAACCAAGAGACATACCCTTCCTGGGGGACACTGTCGGGGGAATATTGCCGCCTTCTTCCCACACCGGGAAATGTCAAACAAATGCCGTGGGGGCCCTGTAAAAGAGCCCAAAAGTCCGTTCCAAGCAGGAGCTGCCGAATATGCGACCTAGCTCTGCATAGCCGCACCCGGAAGCCGTGAGGCTGCAGTGTTAACCACTGTAGACAATTCAGGAGAAAAGTCTGTAGCCATAATGTTAAGAACGTGGGACTTGCTAGGACAAGGGGTAGATCGTTGAGGCGAATTGTACAAATGCAGTTAAAGGAAAGCTGAGATATAGATAAATGGGTGAGAATGGAATAGAGGGTTGGATGAGAAAGGATGGGACAAAATGAGGGATCATGAGCTGGGTGGCATTTGCTGTGGGCTGGTGGCAAGAGCCTGCACGTATATCAGAATAATTGAGATGCTTTTTTTAAAGCAAGAGAGTGGAGGTAACATTGTCCGGTTGACCAGCCCATGTGGTGACTCTGCAGATGCTGCACTCAGGGCTGCAGCTGGTGCGGGATGACAGGCTCCCTCTCTCTCTCTCGCGAGACCTCTCCACATTTCCGGGAAGATGGCCACTTGGAGATTGTTCTCTTTGATCCTCAGGGAATCGGCAGCAACTTGGAGCGGCCTGAGGAGCGCCGTGAGCCGGAGGAGGCTGAGTCCCGGGCTCTTGCTGGGATTTGGAGCTGCCGGTGCCGGGGCGGTGCTGGCCGGGGGCCTGGGCTTTCACAAGGGGAAACATCACTGGTGGAGCGGCGGCGGGGGCGGCCTGAGCAGCGTGTACGCTGCCGAGCAACAGGTAAGGCAACAAGCCGCACTCACCTCCTGTCACTGAGACTGGGCTGACACACTGATACCAGAGAGTGACAGCTCGAGGGGCTCTCAACTTCAGCCCAGCAACTTCATACATGTCAGAAAGTACCGCAAGGAGAGTGGGTTAGTCCAGCTTCAGGGCAAACATAAACTTAAAATTACTGGTTGCAGTTCGTCTCGATGCAGTTTACTTTTTAAGTACTTCCAACGCACAACTGTCGCACTCAGTTGGTTGATAAGGATATGTCGTTTGTCTATAATGGCGAGGGGTACATAATACACTCGTTAGGCATGTGTTTCTATTGTGCAGTTCAGTGTGTTTTGTGATTCTCTAGGTAGAGAATACCATTCTGCTTTAAACAGATAGCTTTTGTATATGCTAACTACAAGTCAAGCATTTCAAAAGTGCCATCTGTAGGTCAGGGATTAAAACCTCAATCCAGGATTTAAGAGCATAACGTGAGACCGTATTTACCTATTAAAGTGGTGCAGATGGACATAAAAATCAAAGGCGCCATTCAAAGAAGACCTAGAGTTCTACTGACTATCTGGTTAATGTTTATCGCTCAATCGACATCACTTAAGTAGCCTTTTTCTCAGTTGACTGCCACATTTGCTTAAATTATCACATTGACTGCACTTTGATTTGTTGTGTGACAGACTAAAACCACGATGAGATGCTATATGAAAGGAAGTTTGCTCTCCCTTTTCCATTTTTTGTTTTTTTGTTGTCAATGTAAATGTTAATACTTGTATAATCTATTATTACGAAATGTATTACAAGTCGCAAAACAACATGTGTGTTGCAATGCAATAATAAAAGTAGTGAGCAAATAGGATATATAATTATTTCAATACTTTGTATTAAACATTTGATGTTAAAAGTTAACATACTTAGTTAATGTTTTGTTCATTCAAATGATTTGAATTCAAATTCGTTTTTTGTGTAAGGATTCAAAGATTTTGTAGTATGAATTATAGGGGAGGCGGTGGCGTAGTGGTATTGCCACTGGACTAGTAAACCAGAGGCCCAGAGTAATGCTCTGGGAATCCAGATTCAAATCCTGTCACTGCAGATGGTGAAATTTGAATTCAATTAAAAAAAATCTGGAATTAAAAGTCTAATGATGACTATGAAACCATTGTCGATTGTCGTAAAAACCCATCTGGTTCATTGTTGTCATTTAGGGAAGGAAATCTGTCACCCTTACCTGGTCTGGCCTATATGTGACTCCAGACCCACGGCAATGTGATTGACTGTTAATTGCCCCCTCAAGGGCAATTAGGGATGGGCAATAAATGCTGGCAGAGCCTGTGATGCCCATGTCCCATGAACAAATAATTAAGCAACTTGAGTAAAGCAGTCCAGAAGTTTTTGTTGCACAATTTTATTTGAATTAAGCAATTAAAATTATGAAGCATAGCCTGTATAACCTTTAATGTGGCACTTCACATGACGTTGAAACAATATTCTGTTTATATGCAGTACAGGACAATGAAAAGTATGCTTGTTATGGAATTATGTCAGCAGTGACTAACCACTGGATTCATGATCAGTTTTGTGTTTGAATATTGCTGAAAAGAGAGTCATGTTGCCAAAGCTTTTGATCTTGCACTGATCAGGACAAATGCAAGAGTGCAAAATTTCAGATGATCACCACAACACACATACATATGAATTAAAAGAAGGAGTGTTATGTGCAGTTTTGCCTCCTTACCTTAGAAAGGATACACTTGCCATTGAGGGAATGCAGTGAGAAGTTCTCCAGACTGATTCCTGGGCTGGCAGGATTGTCATATGAGGAGAGATTGGGTAGACTGGGCCTGTAAAGTAAAGTTGCCATTGACCCAGATGACCATAGGCTACTTTCCCCTTTTGAGGAAGAGAATTGACTGGAGGTGATTAACGTGAGGATCACCACACCTCCGGCAAGGTTGAGAAGGCAAGCCTTCTTGAATAATGGGAGCCGGTACCGGAATTGAACCTGTGCTGTTGGCCTTACTCTGCATCATGAAACCAGCCGACCAGCCAACTGAGTTAAACCTCAGAAGTTGGTGAACTGTAGAAGGCTGTGGAGGCCAAGTCACTGACTATTTTAATGAGAAAAAAGATTTCTAGACGCTAAAATCATTGGGGAGCGACTGGGAGCAAGTTGTTGAGATAAAGAATCAGCCATGATCATATTGAAAGGTGGAGCAAGATTGAAGGGAGACCCCTTATTTAATAATCTTTATCTTTAGTGTCACAAGTAAGCGTACATTAACACTGCAATTAAATTACTGTGAAAAGCCCTTAGTCATTACATTCCGGCGCCTGTTTGGGTACACAGAGGGAAAATTCAGAATGTCCAAATTACTAATAGCACTCTTTCAGGACTTGTGGGAAGAAACCGGAGCACCCAGAGGAAACCCATGCAGACACGGGGAGAACGTGCAGATTCTGCACAGACAGTGACCCAGACCGGGAATCAAACCTGGGACTCTGGCATTGTGAAGCCAGAGTGCACTAATTCTAGTTTCTCCCACAAAAGAAAACATCCTTTCAGCATCCACTTTGTCAAGGCCCCTCAGGATCTTATATTTCAATAAGGTGACTGTTCAAATATTCTAAACTCAAATGGATACAGGTCCAGCCAACCTCTCTACATATGATAACCCCCCAACCCAGGTATCAATTGAGTGAACCTTCTTTGAACTGCTTCTCACACATTTATATCCTTTCTTAAATAAGGAGACCAAAACTGTACTCTAGATGCCATCTCACCAGTGGCCTGTGGTACTGTAGCAAAGCATCCTTGCTTTTATATTCGATTCCCTATGCGACAAAAAGCAACATTCTATTGGGCTTCCGAATCACTTGCTGTACCAGCACTCTAACCCTTCCTGATTCCTGTACCAGGACACCTAAATCCTTCTGTACCCCCAGAGTTCTGTATCTCTCCATTTAAGTAATATGCTGCTCTTCTATTCTCCTTGCCAAAGTGGACAAGTTGACATTTTCCTACATTATACTCCAGGTGCCAATTTTTTTCCACTCACTTAACCTACCTATGTCCCTTTGCAGACTTCTTATGCCCTCTTTAGAACTTACTATTCTACCTACCTTTGTGTCATCAGCAAATGTAGCAGCCATACATTCAGGCCCTTCATTCAAGATAGAATGATAGAAATTGTAAATAGATGAGGCCCCAGCACTAATTCCTGTGTCACTCCACTCATCACATCTTGCCAACCTGAAAAGACCCATTTATCCTTACTCTCTTCTTCCTGTTAACTAACCAATCATTGATCCATGCTAATATGTTATCCCCTGCATCAGGGGAGGCACAGTGATTAGCACTGCTGCCTCATAGCGGCAGGGTCCTGGGTTCAATTCCGGCCTTGGGTGACTGTGTGGAGTTTGCATTTTCTCCCTGTGTCTGTGTGGGTTTCTTCCGGATGCTCCGGTTTCCTCCCACAGTCCAAAGATGTACAGGTTAGGTGGATTGGCCCTGTTAAGTTACTACTTAGTGTTCAAAGATGTGCAGGTTAGGAGGGGTTGCGGTATAGGGTGGGGAGTGGGCCTAGGTGGGGTGTTCTTTCAGAGAGTCGGTGCAAACTTGATGGGCCAAATGGCCTCCTCCTGCACTATGGGGATTCTATGATCATGAGCCCTTATGTTGCCTAATAACCTTATGAGCTGCCACCTTGTCAAATGCTTCCTGGACATCCAAGTACAGCACACCCATAGGTTCCGCTTTGGCCAATTTTTTTTTTTTTTTTTTCATAGAATTTACAGTGCAGAAGGAGGCCATTCGGCCCATCGAGTCTGCACCGGCTCTTGGAAAGAGCACCCTACCCAAGCCCACACCTCCACCCTATCCCCATAACCCAGTAACCCCACCCAACACTAAGGGCAATTTTGGACACTAAGGACAATTTAACATGGCCAATCCACCTCACCTGCACATCTTTGGACTGTGGGAGGAAACCGGAGCACCCGGAGGAAACCCACGCACACACGGGGAGGACGTGCAGACTCTGCACAGACAGTGACCCAAGCCGGGAATCGAACCTGGGACCCTGGAGCTGTGAAGCAATTGTGCTATCCACTATGCTACCGTGCTGCCCCACTTGCTTGTTTATTCGCTTGTTAATTTGCTTGTTAATTCCGCAAAGAACTTCAATAAATTAGTCAAACATGTTTCCCTTGCACAAAACCATGCTGGCTTTGACTGATTGCATTGAGATTTCTAAGTGTCTTGCTCTAACTTCTTTAATAATAGATTGAAACAGTTTCCCTACCACAGATGTTAAACTCACTGGACTGTAGTTTTCTGCTTTCAGTTTTCTTTCTTCCTGGAATAGAGGAATCATATTTGCTATTCTGCAATCTATGGGACATTTCCTGAATCTAGGGAATTTAGGAAAATTGAAACCAATGCACTTACTATCTCAGCAGCCACTTCTTTTAAGACCTTAGGACAGAACCTGGTGACTTGTAGGCTTTTAGTTTTGATAATTTGGTCAGTATCCTTTCCCTGGTGATTGAAATTGTTTTAAGTTCCTACGCCCCCTCCCAATTCACAGTTATTTATGGGATATTATTTGCAACTTCTACAGTGAAGAGAGATGCAAAATATCTGTCCAGTTCATCTGCCATTTCCTTATTTTCCATTAATTCCCCATTCTCAGACTAAGGGTGGGATTTACCGACTACCTCACCGCATGTTTATTGGCGGGGGAGGCAGACCGCCAGTGGGATCTACCGGTCCCGCTGTTGTCAATGGAATTTCCCGTTGACAGCACCCCTCATTGCAGGGAAACCCGTGCACCGATGTGGGACCAGAACCGCCGGTGTGAACAGCCAGTAAATTCTGCCCCAACACTCACTTTACCTTTTCCTTTTTAAATACCTGTAGAGACTCTTACTATCTGTTTTTATATTTCTGGCTAGCTTTCTGTTGTACTCTAATTTCTCTCCCCTTATTAAACTTTGAGGTTTTTTTCTGTCCAATCTTCTGACCTACCACTCATCTTTGCAGAATTATAACCTTTTTCTGTCAATTTGACATAATCTTTAACTTCTTTAGTTAGCCATGGATGGTGTATCCTTCCTGTAGAGTCTTGCTTTCTCACTGGAGCAAAGTGTTCTAATTGGTTCAAGTCGACTTTGATTGGCCAAGATGTTGCCGTGGCGAAAGCAGCAGGGAACTCTAGACTTCCTAAGTTCCTGAAATATTCAAAAGGAATGCAAGGCTTGAGCATATTCCTTTTGTTTGCAGAGAACTGGTCCCTGTATGAACATATGTCACTTCTAACAAGGATAAATGAGCCACATTACAAGCTCGATTAATTGTCTTAATTTGGTTGTTCGTGAAGCTATTATAACACTCAGGATTGTCCAGCAAGTGCTGCCCAATTGCGGAATCACATCTAACAGTAGATGTTTTGATTTGGATTTTGCAAGCGCAGACTGTTTGAGTACAATTTGTACTCTGTCATTACAAACAATCAACAGAACATGCTGTTTGATTCAATAAGCCTACAGTCCCCCTTTACTTCCTCCTCTAAACAACTCATTTACCTGACCCTCCAAGCACCACCTGCCCCATATATGATAGTCTGCAGATTGTGCATTAGATTTATCAGTCATCTCAGAACCCATCAAACCGGTGTGGAAACGGATCATCCACGATCCCAAGGGACTATGAAGTATAAAGAGAATGTTTTGCTCATCAGTTTAGTGGTCTAGCCTTAACATAATGTAATTCCAAATTAATTGCTCTTTCACTATTCAGTTGAGTCTTATGAGCACTTCAATTAAATGGATGAAAGGGAGATATACTCTAAACACTCTAAGTTGTTAGATGTAAATCTATAATAAGAAAGAATGAACTTGTATTTGTATAACATTCAAAAGCACGTTACAACCAATTAAATACTTTTGCAGTGTGGTCACTTTCGTAATGTTAGTAAAACATGCCAGCTGATGTGTGCAGAGCAAGGTCCCATAAATAACAAAGAGAAAATGATCAGATAATTTGTTTTAAGTGTTGTTGGTTGTGGAATAAATATTGTCCAGGACATTGAGCCTTGGTTTAAAGTCTCTTTCGAAAACCGCACCTCTGACAATGATGCATTCTTCAGTACTGCATTGGAGTGTCAGTCTTGTCAGAAGGGGAACTTGAACTCGCAGCCTTCCGACTCAGTGGCTACCACTGAACCATAGCCAACAGCCACATCGGCAGTGAATAAAGGATAATGCATGGTATCACATTAAAGCTACAGTATTTTATTGTCACAGAATGAGAGGGTGCAGATTTCACTCTGTGCTCTTCTTTGCTGTTGTATGGAAGCTCCCCTACTCTGCCAATCAATTAATTTTAGTAAAAGAAGAATGGGGAAGGAAATATCTCCCCTGTGAATATTGAGTGACAATCCATGAAAGGGCATGGAGGTAGGAGCAAGTTACAAGATCGTAACATATCACTGGTTGATTCCTACAAGGGCAAAGCTTTATAAATTATCAAGATGCATTTACCCTTAAAGTACAGAATCTGGCATGTATTTATAGGAAACAATCAGATGGTGCTCATTGTAGACGTTTGGCTGGTGATGAATGCCATGGCAGTAGACTTTGTTGCTCTGGAGTTGTGAATCAATTTGTGGAAGCAAGAACAGTTTTTCATGTGTGGTTAATTTTTCCTTATGGTTTAAGCTCTGTGATGTTACAGTATGTTTAAAGGTTCAGGCATATGCCATTTTTGATTAGCTTCAGATGTGTATCAACCCAGTTGGCAATATAACTTGGGCATTGACTCATTGAACTGATTTTCTAAGTGCATTGAAAGTGGTGATGTTAGGTTACCTCTCATAGGTAGTCTTGCCTTCTTTCACATTTGCATTAGATCTATCGGGTGCGATCTACCGGCCGCGTTGTACCCGAATAGAAGGGGAGGTGGCACGGCCAGGCTGGTAGGGGCACTACTGGTGGTGTCAAGCCAACATGGTGTCCGTGCCGGGGATTGGGCCTGGGGGGATTCCCTGCCAGTATGTGGTGGGGTGTGGGGGGTCTTGAGGACCCCCCTACAGGTGAGTTAGGGGGTGTCCGGGGATTATGTCCGGAGGGTGGGGGGGTGGGTTTGTGAGATCGAGGCACCATTTTTAAATGACGCCCCGATCCCTTCTGCATTGAGGAGCACCACTCATTGGAGATCCTCAGTGCTGGAAATGAGTGCAGCCTTGGCAGAGCGGTCCCCACCGGAGCATGAATACAAGACACAGGCCGATAGACAGCGGGCTACAAGCGCCAGGAATAACCTCGCTAATCCCACCCAGAATGGCACTCTGTTTTATTTTGGTTAAATCTGTGGCACAGTTGGGAATACACGCACCTCTGAATCACAATGTTCCAGGTTCAAGTCCTGCCCAGGGCTGAAGTACAGAGATCAAGGCTGACACTTCAGTTCAGTACAGAGTTGCACCATTGAAGGTGGGACATTAAACTGAGGCATATCCGCCTGTTTGGGTGGATGTAAAATATGCCATTGCACTTTTTAGAAAATGAGCAGGTGAGTTACCCCCTATCACACCACCTTGGTGTCATGATCCATGCTTTGCCCCTTAACCATCATCGCAAAAAACTGATTATCTGGTCAATATCTCATTGCTGTTTCATTCACAAAAAATAAATGTAAGCATAATGCAGACGTTAGTCTGTGATACCAACAGAACCAAATGAGAAACTTAGTGCACCATTGCATTTTAAAGGTGTCCTGACCTCTGAAAACAGCCTGTTGTAAGAATGCATTGGCAGTATTAACTTGGTTTTGCCAATGCAGTTCAAACATTATTGCTACATCTCAAGCATTTTCTGTTCCTGTGTCTGGTCATCTCTGGTTCCATTGTAAGTTAGCTCCTGTTTCAATTTGATTACTTCCAATCTTTTGAATGGAAACCGGGATTGAACCCGGGTCTGCGCCGCCGTGAGGCAACAGCGCCATCGTGCCACCCAAGTGAAAATAAACAAGAAGAGCAAAGTCAGCAAATTTTGTTAGAGTACAAATATTAATTTGAAATTTGTTACAGTACAAATATTAATTCTGGCATTCCAATGTGTGAGGTTTACATTTCCTCCAGAGGCACAAAACAGGGCAAACGTTATTTCATGAATTTCATACGCAGCATTCCATTTTACATTAAATGTATTCAGTTTTCTTAAGAAATCAAGCTGATGGCTAAAAGAACTTGCAAAAATATTTGGAGTCATTTCCGAGCTATATAGACTGCACATCTGATTCGTATGTAGCTCAACTCTTTTCAGTTCTTTTAAGTTGCTGATTTGTGAATATGAAATCTGGGCCTGCATGCACAGGTGTAATGTGTAAAGTGTAATGTAATGGAGAAAATCCGAGCCTCCACGCCGAAATCGCGCTCGGGTCCGACGCCGGGACGCGATTCTCTGGCGACCGGAGAATCACTGCCAGCCGCGCGTAGTTGCCGCAGCGCCGGTCAGGGGCCATTGAAAGAGGCCCCCACGGTGATTCTCTGCGGTCAACCGGCCGAGTTCCCGCCAGCGTTGTTCTAACATGGTTCCTCCCGGTGGGGGCTCGGACACGCGGCCGTGGTGGCCGTCCTGCTGGGGGGGCTGGGGGGGGCGGGGGGGGGGGGGGATCAGACTCCGGGGGGCCCTCCACGATGGCCAAACCCGTGATTGGGGGCTACCGATCGGCTGGCGTGCGTGATCCGAGGGGGGGGCCTAACTTCTTCCACGCCGGCCCGCTGTGTGGCTATGCCCTGTTGCGCGGGCACGGCACGCAAGGGGCGCCGCGTGCATGCATGGACCTGCGGCCGGCCGCTGCCGCATGAGCGGGCCCGCACTAGCAGTGCAGGGCCGCGTATTGGCGCCAGAAATGCGTGGAGCACTCCGCCGCCGTGCTGGCCCCCTGTGGGTTTCAGGATCGCTGGGCCAAGAGGCCCGTTGACACTGGCGTGAAACACTCCGGTGTTTATGCCAGTGTCAACGCTGAGCCGCATTTTTGCAGAATCCCAGCCCCAATATAGACAGTTTAACAAATATCTTGCGGTGCTGCTTACAATAAATCAGAATGCTCACTGTTTTATGAAGACAGAAGCACTAAAGCAAAATTATACTTATGAAGATTAGGTATGCGTCTCTTTAAAGTTACAAATCTAATTATTATGGAGTACATCTATTGGATAAATTCAGATGGAAATCAATTAAGAGCATTGAGCTATTCTGCCTCCATATTTTGTGTTCTTTATCTTTTTGTTTCAAAAAGTAATACACCACTTTGTAGAAATATGAGGGATTAGAAATATATAAATTTTAATCCGCTTTCCACACTTTCCCATTCCCTAAATTCCAATTATTGTTGAATACTTTTAAGGGCAATTCAGTTTCTTCCATGTGTAAGTAGTAATATTAAAATACTGAAAGTTGTGAATCTACATAGGGATCGAAGAGTTAACAATCTAAATTCTCTGAAGTTGAGTACAGGTAGATAATGTCATTAAAAAGTCCAACATAGGGCAGCACAGTGGCGCAGTGGTAGCACTGCAGTCTCACAGCGCTGAGGTCCCAGGTTCGATCCCGGCTCTGGGTCACTGTCCGTGTGGAGTTTGCACATTCTCCCAGTGCTTGTGTGGGTTTCACCCCCACAACCCAAAGATGTGAAGGGTAGGTGGATTGAACATGCTAAATTGCCCCTTAATTGGAAAATGAATTGGGTACTCTAAATTTATAAAAGAAAAATTCCAACATGAATCTGGGTTCTGTAAGAGGTGCAGGGTATAAGAGTAAAGAAATAGTACATTTATATAAAACATTGGTTAGGTCACATTTGGAATACAATGTGAGGTTTTGAGCATCCCATTGTCAAAAACATGATAAAGCCATAGAGAGGATGAGTTCATCAGGATGATGAGAAACTATAGTTATTGAGGACTGAATTGAAATATTAAGACTATTTCCATTAGAGAAAGGTGGAGACAGTGAATAAAGATTTTAATGGCATTTTTATAACCGTGTCCCCAATTATAACCTAGCCAACATTATGTACAAATATACTCCTACTTAATTCTCGGGCACAATGAAAGGCACTAACAGAGTGAATAGAAAAACAACACAACAAATTGTATTTATATAGCACTTTTAACGTAATCAAACATCCCAAAAATGCTCATGGAGGATTTTTTAAATTAAAAAAATGACACCAAGCCACATAGAATCATAGAATCCCTACAGTGCAGATGGAGGTCATTCGGCCATTTTGTCTGCACCGGCCCTCTGAAAGAGCATCCTACCTGGGCCTAATGCTTCACCCTATCCCCACCTAGGGGCGATTTAGCATAGTCAATCCACCTAACTTGGACATCTTTGGACTTTGGGAGGAGACTGGAGCACCCGGATTAAACCCACGCAGACATGGGAAGAATGTGCAAACTCTACACGGTCACCCGAGGTCAGAATCGGACCCGGGACTCTGGCGCTTGGTGCTAACCACTGTGCCACCATGCCACCCCGCATAAGGAAATATTAGGATAGATGACCAAAAGCTTGGTCAGTAAGGTAGGTTTTAAGGAATGTCTTAAAGGAGGAAAGTGATGTAGAGAAAAGGAGATTCAGGGGAGGAATTCCAGAATTTGGGATTTTGGCGACAGAAGACACGACTACCAATCGTGAAGTGATTAAAATCAGGGATGCTCAAGAGGTTAAAATTATAGAAAGGCAGATATCTCAGAAGATTGTAGGGCTGGAGGTTATTGCAAATATAGAGGGGCCAGGCTATTCAGGGATTTGAAAACATGAATTTTAAATTCGGGGAATTGCATAACTGCAAATCAGTGTGGGTCAGCATGTAGAGGTGTGTTGGGTGAATGGAATCTGATGGGAGTTGGGACAGGGCAGTGGAACTTTGGAAGATCCCAAGTTAACAGAGGGAGGCTGGCCAGAAAGGTTACATAGTTAAGTCTAGGAGTAACAAAGGCATGGATGACGGTTTCAGTATCAAAAGAGCTGAGGCAGGGGCAGAGACAGGTTCACAACCTGGAAATAGGTAGTCTTAGTGATGGCATGGATATGCACCCAAAAGCTTGCCTTGGGGTCAAGTATAGTCTGGTCCAGCTAAGACAGTAGCCAGGGGCAGGAATAGAATCAGTGGCTAGAGAATGGAGTTTGGGTGAGGATCAAAGACGATGCCTTCAGTCTTCCCAATATTTAATTGGAGGAAATTTCTCCTTATCATAGATTATCATAGAATTTACAGTGGAGAAGGAGGCCATTCGGCCCATCGAGTCTGCACCGGCTCTTGGAAAGGTCAACACCTCCACCCTATCCCCATAACCCAGTAACCCCACCCAACACTAAGGGCAATTTTGGACACTAAGGGCAATTTATCATGGCCAATCCACCTAACCTGCACATCTTTGGACTGTGGGAGGAGGCCGGAGCACCCGGAGGAAACCCACGCACACACGGGGAGGATGTGCAGACTCTGTGACTGAATGTCAGCATACATGTGGAAACTGTCGCTGCGCTTTCAGAAATAGGCGGGATGATGCTGGAATAGTGAACAGTTTTCACAAATGTAGAGCAGGACCTGATTCAGCATTATCTGATCCAGCCTGATAGGGCAGGGAATGACTAAACCAGTTGTCTACTATATCTATTTAAGTCTGTGTCTTTGTTCTGTGGTTAGGTAGTCAGTGCAAAGAGTCATCAAACTAAAACCCTCACTAAGAGGTAGGGAGAGAGGTCAGGAAAGTTTCCTTTTACACAAATGGTTGTTGGAGCATGGAGCTTTGCCACAGGGAATATTTGAGGCAGAAGTATTGCAATTCTTTGAACAAAATTGGTATAAATATTCAAAGCAGCTGAAATACAATTTGAATAGAGAAAGAGAGAGCGGGGCAGTGGGATTGGTTTTTGATTGTTGAAGACAAGCAATTAATACAATAGGTCAAATGGCAACTACCTGTGTTTTAAACCTTTAAGAAACTTATTTTCCTTGTTGAAAATTATTTCCGTCAATTTTGTGAAAACTATTATTATAAATATTGATTTATGATGACGTTGAAACATTTTTATCAGCTTCTGAAAGCACACTAATGCACTTGCTCAAATCCAGTGCCGAGTGTTTAGATAATTTAGTACAATAAAAGTTTATCTCAAATTTGAGATGTCAAACTTTAAACCGAGTAAAAATATTTATGTCCATATAATTTTCTATTGTATTGATCTCAAGGTCACGTTTAATTCATGAACGTGTTGCATGAAAACTCCCGACTATTGCACAGAATTTCAGAAATGGGTACTGTTGTGAATCCGAATAAGATGAAAACAAATGTCACTTTTAATTTACCTCTGGTGTGGTATGAGTGAAGTAAGACTAGAAAGAAGACAAGAAAGCTGAAGTGTACTTTTCTATATTGATAATTTTCATTCAGAAAAGCATTTAGAGGACTGACTTTCTGTAGTTTAGACTAGATAAGAAATGGCTTTACATTTTTAATTAAGTTAGCAATGCAGCATGTAATAGAGACTCATACTTTATAATTTTGGATATTGCTGAAAAATGCATTTTGTCAAAGGTACCGCGATCTACCGCAAGTCTACTTTCACTGGTCAACACATTGAGATTTTTACAGATCCACATGTTGTACGATAGTTCTCATCGGCAACCTTGTCATTTGGTCACCATGCAAGCTTGATGCTGAAATAGGGTGCATCAAAGACATTGCTCGGGATAATGGCGACCCTGATCGGATCATTTTGTGCTGTATAGGACAGAAACTCATGAACAGGCCTCAGGTTATCACTTTCAGACCTTAAAAGTGCCCAATCTACCTCTGATTACCCTGGCAGGGAAAGGTATCTCAAAAATCTGAGCAACAGGTGAAGTGAGCTGTTTCATGCGCCTACTATACAGTAGCCGCACGAGTGGTACGTCCCAAATATTGCCAAGCAGCATGTTCCAGCTGCTGTTTGCAATGAGGAAGGTACAGACTGTACCCAACAGCCTGTGCTTACAAAACGCAAAACACAATATCCCAACATTAGATGTGATTCCGCCATTGGACGATATTTGCTAAATAATCCTCAGTGTGCTAAAATGTATGCTGACAACCAAGCTAAGATCATCAGTTGGGCTCACAGTGTGGCACATTTGTATGTACTGGAAGCTACATATATTAATACACTGGGCCCTGTTCTTTATAGACTTATTGTGCCTGTTTCAGCTCAACAAAATAAGTGATAGCCATTTGCTGGTTCATTCCCTAGGGCAATTCCATGATCAGTCAGAGTGACATAGCTTGGGTGGATTAAAGGGACATTAATTGTGGTTCTTTGTGCCTATATTACATCCAAAGGACAAATGTTTTATTCTCAAATGGAACTGATTGGGGAGAATCAATTTCTATTGATACTTCAGACAAAAGGAACGCAAGAAGGCACAATGCTACTGTTTGAATATTACAAAAGCTTAACTGTTTGTATTTCAAAGAGATTTTCTGTGGGATTAGGTTTAGGAAGAACACCACGCCAAGTGCAAGCCATTAGTCATCTGACTTTCTCAGATGTGTGAATAATGTGCCACTGCATTAAAGAACATTAATATTTGTTCTGGTTTCATTCAGCTGATAGGTGACCATAAAATAGTATAATTTCCTAGACTTGCCTCTCCAGACCAGCAGCCCTCAGGACAATTTCACACTCTTTGAAGCTGTTTAATGGGTAGTGGCTTCTTTATGGGGATCGGAACCCCTTCCATTATCCAGCAGTTCCTTTACGAGCACCAGACCTAGATCCAGACCCTCAGCCCTCCCATTAATCGACTCTTCTGCAGACCTTCTCCATTTCTCACTTCTCTTCCAAACTGCCTCCTCTCTATATAGTTGGTGAAGATGAAGCTGAAAGTCACCTACGGGACCAGCCAAAATAACTGCTTCAACTACTTCAAACCACTGGTTCTCTCCATTCCATCTTTGCTGTTCTTCCAACCACAGATTCTGTCTCTCGATGACCAGCAAGAACGGGTAAACCTGCGATCGAAGGAGCTGAAACAGTGAGCATGGGAAGGACAGAATCTGTGATTGGAGGAGCAGTTCCAAGCATTTTATGTCTCCGGTTTTATCTAATTTTTACTCCGCCTTGTTTTCTGTGTGGGTTATTTTGGGGCTTATGAGGGTAAATTTGGATGCCACTCCTGTATGTTTTGAACCCTGGTTTCTGATCAGTGGTGTTCCCCCCACCCCCAACATATTTTAAAAATTCATCCATGGGATGTGGGCACCGCATCCATAATTTCTGAACATGAACGAGATGGGGAGCTGCCTTGAACCACTGCAGTCCATGTGGTATAGGTACTCCCACTGTGCTGTTGGGGAGGGTGTTTGGGGATTTTGACCCAATTATAGCGAAAGAAAGGCGATGCATTGTGAGTGGCTTGGACGGGAACTTCTAGGTGGTGGTGTTCCCATGTGCCCGCAGTTGGTGGAGCGTTCAGCAGTGGTAATAACATTCAGCTCCGGAGGCAAGTGGCAATGGCAGAATGTAAACTGAGCATTAGTGGAGAATCTGTGCCATTTGATGAATCTTTCCATCATTGTGCTGCTGGTTGTTTGGCTGATGGCATGGTAATTGGCTGGGTTGGATTTAATTTCTTTCTCTATCGGACATAGCTGAGCAATTTTCCAGATTGTGCACAGATGCCAGTGCTGAAACAACTGGCGTACAGATATTCTAGACCACAGATATCCAGCTGAAATATTGTTGAGACTTGCAACCTTTGCTTAGTTGGCCTCTACTGATGATGCTGGATATGACAAAATGGCAGAATTTTGATCTGATCCTATAATTGTGGGATTGCTATCCCGGTCTCTCGCTTGCTATCTACGCTCTCTAGCATGCGTATCGTTCTGTGCCGAAACAGAATATTTTCATGTATGTTTGGTGCAGATTCTATCATTTATGCACTCCTCATTGAATCAGGTTTTTTTAAAAAAATATATATTTTATTGAAATTTTTTTCCCTGAGCAACATTTTTCCCGCTTACAAAACAAGCGAAACGATAACAGTAACAAAACAGAAATTTTTAAACTTTTTAACAATAATAATAATAGTAGTAATAATATACAAGTAACAAAACCTCGTACTCTATTGATCTATACTCAACTGCCTTCCCCCCCCCCCCTCCCCCCTGGGTTGCTGCTGCTGGTCATCCGTCTTCCCTCTAACGTTCCCCTAGGTAGTCGAGAAATGGCTGCCACCGCCTGGTGAACCCTTGAGCCGATCCTCTCAGGGCAAACTTTATCTGCTCCAGTTTAATAAACCCCGCCATATCGTTTACCCAGGCCTCCAGTCCGGGGGGTTTCGCCTCCTTCCACATGAGTAGGATCCTGCGCCAGGCTACGAGGGACACAAAAGCCACGACATCGGCCTCTTTCGCCTCCTGCGCTCCCGGCTCTTCCGCAACTCCAAATAGAGCTAACCCCCAGCCTGGTTTGACCCGGGCCTTCACCACCTGCGAAATCACTCCCGTCACTCCCTTCCAATACCCTTCCAGTGCTGGGCACGCCCAAAACATATGTGCGTGGTTTGCCGGGCTCCCGCCACACCTCCCACATTTGTCCTCCACTCCAAAGAACCTGCTCAATCTTGCCCCCGTTATGTGTGCTCTATGTAGCACCTTAAATTGAATCAGGCTAAGCCTGGCGCATGAGGAAGAGGAATTTACCCTGCTTAGAGCATCAGCCCACATACCCTCCTCTATCTCCTCCCCTAATTCTTCTTCCCACTTTCTTTTTAGTTCACCCACTGACTCCTCCCCCTCTTCCCTCATCTCTCTATAAATCTCTGACACCTTGCCCTCTCCGACCCACACCCCTGAAAGCACCCTGTCCTGTATCCCCTGTGTCGGGAGCCACGGAAATTCCCTCACCTGTTGTCTAGTAAACGCCCTCACCTGCATATACCTCAAGAAATTCCCCCGGGGTAACTTATACTTTTCCTCCAGTGCTCCCAAGCTCGCAAAAGTCCCATCTATGAATAAATCTCCCACCTTCCTAATTCCCAACTGGTACCAGCTCTGAAATCCTCCATCCATTCTTCCTGGGGCGAACCTATGGTTGTTCCTGATAGGGGACCCCACCAGGGCTCCCCGCACCCCTCTCTGTCGCCTCCACTGTCCCCATATGTTCAGTGTTGCCGCCACCACCGGGTTCGTGGTGTACTTTTTCGGTGAGAACGGTAGCGGCGCCGTCACCAGCGCCTCTAGACTCGTCCCTTTACAGGACCGTCTCTCCAGCCTTTTCCACGCCGCTCCCTCACCCTCCATCATCCATCTACGTATCATTGCCACATTGGCGGCCCAATAATAATCTCCCAAATTCGGTAGTGCCAGTCCTCCTCTGTCCCTACTGCGCTGCAGGAACCCCCTCCTTACTCTCGGAACTTTCCCTGCCCACACAAAGCTCGTAATGCTCCTATCTATTTTATTAAAAAAGGTCCTGGTGATTAAAATAGGGAGACATTGAAATACAAATAAGAACCTCGGGAGGACCATCATCTTAATTGCCTGCACCCTGCCCGCCAGCGATAAAGGCTGCATGTCCCACCTCTTAAAGTCCTCCTCCATTTGTTCTACCAGCCGTGTCAGATTAAGTCTGTGCAAGGTTCCCCAGCTCCTCGCGATCTGAATCCCCAAGTATCGGAAGTTTCTTTCCACTTTCCTTAGCGGTAAGCCTTCTATCTCTCTACTCCGGTCCCCTGGATGTATCACATATAATTCACTCTTCCCCATGTTTAACCTATACCCCGAAAATTCCCCGAACCTCCTCAAGATTCGCATAACCTCTATCATCCCTCCCGCTGGGTCCGACACGTATAGCAATAGGCTCATTGAATCAGGCTTGATCATCTGCTTTGATGATCATGAAGGTGTGAAAGATATGGTGGGTCATGAGGTTACAGATTTTGGTGGAATGTAGAGGTGCTGCTGCTGATGGCCCACAGCACCTCTTGGTTGCCCAATTTTCATCTACCAAATTTATTCTTAGTTGTTCCATTTAACACTGGTAGTGTGACACAACATGTAGAGTGTCCTAGGTCACTCTTGCCAATATTGTTACGGACAGATCTATTTGTGTTTGGCAGATTTGTGAGTATTAGATCAAGTGTGTTATTTCTAACCACCTGCTGCAAGCTCAGTCTGGCAGCTATATCTTTCTAGACCTGGGCAGCTTGGCCAGTGGTGGTACTGCTGAAACACACTCTTGGTGGTTGAAGTCCCCCACCCAGAGTACATTCTGTGTCCTTATTCCTCTGTGTTTTCTCCCAAGTGTTCAGTATGGAGGAGAATTTTGTCAACAGCCGAGGGAGATAATCAGCCAGCTGATTCCATGCCCATGTCTGACCTAATACCATGAGACTTCATGGGATTCAAAGTCGATGATGAGGACTTCTGGGGCTGCTCCCACCCAGCACACGATTACCTGTGATGGAGTTTTCCTGCCAATGGATAGGATATATGCAGGGATGGTGATGGCAGAATCTCTAATGGTGGTTCATGGATATGATTCTGAGTATGGCTATGTCAGGTTGTTGCTTGGTAAGTCTTTGGGTAGCTCTTGTGACTTTGTTACCAGTCCCCAGATGTTAGCGAGAAGGGATGACTGGATTGGCATGCATAGCGTATCCAAATCCAATAATTAATTGGGATTTTCTTCCAATTTTAGTCTTATCCTTTTCTGTTGCAATTAGATACAATTGAGCGACTTGTTGGACCATTTTCCAAGGACAGTTAGAATTCAAACATGTTGACATAGGATTGGAACCATATCAAGACCAGACCAGGGAAGGACAGCAGGTTTTTTTCCTCAAGGACATTGGTGAAATGTTGGATTTTTATGTCTGAATTCCCATAACCTGAAACACACTCCACAGCCTGTGAACTGACAGTAGCCCACCTCTCAGTGATGCACCTCCTGATTGGCTGCAAACATCATCCACCGTAACCTGGTAACTGATCAGAGTGGTGAAGCAGCGGGTTTAAGCCTTCTACAGAAAATTGGGCCAACCCTCAACCACTTGAGGGTGGGCCAGGTCAAAAGAAGCTCCAGAAATGGAACATGAGGACTAACTCAAGTTGAGACTGTGGCTAGCCAAGGCAGGCCATTGTTTGTATACTGAAGTTCTGCCCTGAGAGAGAACCATTCCTGGTGGCCACAACTATTCACACTGCGTCAACTGAAACCATTGAATGGAATGCTAATGTTAACATCAAACTATAACTCCTTCTCCAGCCATATGAATTAATAAAAGGTCCAGTAACATAGCTGTATTACTGTAGCTTGATTTGGTTCTCTGAATTAATAAATGAATGCTTAATAAAAGCACGTGAATGGAATGGATCATAGATTGTTAACTTTTATATATTTAATATTAAAGCCCCCTTAGTCCTGGAAACTCAAAGTTTGCTTCATGTGATCCTTGGGTTTGTAAAGTGGATTTTGTTTTGAAATTGTAACCCAATCAATGACTCAGAAACGTTAAACATTTTCATGTGTAAAATTATTTGATTATTCAATTGGATGAAGTAAAAATGCAGTCTTGGAAAAGAAAATAGAAACTGTTAATTGTGCAGGATTTGGGAAGTATTAGGGAAAATCATGTGTTGCCTAATTTTGATGATTTCTTCTTTCCAAAAGCTCATCCAGGTCCAATGACCAAAATGCTGGACCTTCATCATAACTGGAAAATGGAGTAGTCGCTGCAGGATTCTATCATTCTCCCACATGATGAACAGTGATGTGTTCAAATTCTTGACTGCATCACTGTAATGATGTCCAAAGTGAAGGCTTGATAGGGGCTTTTCTCATTGGTAGGCAAGAAAAATCCAAGGGAGTGATGTTTCTAACTGCTTCTACCAGTAGTAAGCTTGAGAACAAGTTAACCATCTGTGCTAAGCATGTGAAAACAGTACATGGCACTAGTATGCTGTCACAAAGATATTAGTAAAGAATAATGGCAAGTGTGAAATTAAATGGCCTAAACTATGAAAAGCACACAGATAGATGCTATTATGGATTTTTCTGTTCCAAATTTAGATTGGAATAACTTGGGGAGCAAATTGAGATGGTAAACTGAGAGCGCAGATGAAGCATAATGCACAGCATTAAAGCACATTGACCTCAGCATAATTGTCACAAAGCATAGTGGTATTAATATATATAGGATACCAGTATCCAGGGTCGCCAACAGTGAATTGGTGTGCAACATCATTGATTCTAGGTCTTCAAATACTAAATTTCATTTTGGAGATGTATTGAAATAATGTATGATTTTCTTTTTATGGAAGATGTATTAGTGCATCCTTTTGGACTTTTGAATTATTCTTGGAACCTCTGTTCTCATAGCGTTCAAAGGCAAGAAAGACTTACATTTATATCGAGCTTTTCACGACCACCGGATGTCTCGAGGCACTTTACAGCCAATGAAGCACAATGAACTTCACTAAGTGCCTTTTAACTTCAGAAGTGATGAGTTAACTGAGAAAAGGGAGTCTCTCTTGGAAGGTACTTTGCCCCAGAAAGAGTTCACCCAAAATGCAGAATTTATGAGCTTTTATTTATTCTTTAAAACAGTTAATGAGAGAATGATTGCAAACAGTTTTCAACTCTGCTTTCTGTCTGGTATACTGAAGGAACCAGTTGGAACAGCTCTATAAATGTATCAAAAAGTTGCTGATCAGTTTATAGATTCTAACCCCCTTTTGAACTAGGTATGTTCTCCTTGGCAGGAAACAAAGTAACTTTACAAGTGTTTTATCGCACATTTTTGCGCTTAAGGGAAAACAAATCCTCACTGAGACCAGCAGTATATTTTTTGATTCTTTTAATGTATTTTTATGGTGAATCTTTAAGTCATCTCGAATAACTTCTACAATTTGTAGGTTCTTAAACATGCTGTGTAAGATTATGGAATAGGTTGATAATTTGGTCTTCAGACTTAAGGAAGGGAAATATGCGGGCTTTGATATTTACAGGGAAGGTTTGAAGGAGGCCGCAAACAGCCATAGGTACTCGCATGGCAAGAATGTGAAGGTCCTGCAATCTTAACAGCACAACCTGATTATCATTTTGTGACTCTTTTTCCTACCTGGCAGCTCGCCAAATTGACAATCTACCTCCTGACCAGAAGGGAAAACCAGCATCAAGAAGCTGCAATAAAAACAGAAAATGCTGAAAAGCCCAGCAGGTCTGGCAGCATCTGTGGAGACAGAAAGCGTTCACGTTTCAAGTCCAGTATGACTTCATGTGAAAAACATTAACTCTGTTTCTCTTTCCACAATTTTCCAGCATTTCCTGTTTTTATTTCTGACTTCCAGCATCACTGTATTTTGCTTTCATATCGAGGGGCTGTAGTTAGGAATGGTCCTTAAAAATCAGGAGAGGGGTAGTTTGGCCAATGCGGCAGTGGGGTGGGAGGAGGAAAGAGTGGATCGGGGATGGGGTGGGAAGATTGCATATGGCTGATAGGGGGAGAGATCATGCGGCACAGTAGGATGAAGATGGCATTGAACTGGAGGTGTGGACATGGGTCACAATCAGTAGAGAGGAGGCTGAAAACTTTCTTGAAGATCACGGGAGCACTCCTGCCCCTCATGCACAAAAATAAGTGGTGCTGTGAAAGGTGCGCATGGTGCTGGCAGCCAATGCCTACCTTCCATTGCTGAGTGTTCTGAACAAGCAGCAGCATTGTTGCATTGAATTGTAAATCGGGCTCCCCATTACAATGTGGGAGTTTAATTGAAATATGTTAATAAAGTGGCCCAGTATCCAGGGTGGCAAAAATGGCAATTGACACGTGTGACCTTTGTGTCTGGATAGGGCCACACTTACTGCATCTGATGATTTGGTTCCCAACCCACCGACCTCTCTCCTGTATGTCATTGGGGAGCTGATATGGGGGCCACGGCATAAGCTTGACATCTGTGTTTGCAATGTTTATGCTGATTTCCACGTACACTAATGAGATCCGCTGGAAATCTTTGTGTAGCTTGACATAAACTGAATGGGTGTGCTTTGTGGTCTAACCTCTGGGTTATGCCGATGGAGGAATTCCATGCCCATTAAAACTACCATGTGAAGCTAATTTAAAGAAAGGCTCAATATATCATAATTTACAAAACAAAATAGATTTGCCACATACTGGCTTTGAATGAAATTGATCGAAAGGAATGTTAGTTATAACGTGCAGATTATTTGGCCAACTGAGGACAATGGTGCCCTCTGCAGAGGTTTTCCATCATTGTCTCTTATTTAATACATAACTTCTCAAGGTAGCCTTCCAGAAAAGTGCATTAAAACTGCACATTGATGGAAATAATTCCTTGTTTTGTTGGAGAGGCCCCTTGCATGAGGCAGTTTGATTGCCATGTTTCAAAGAAAACTAAGGTCTCATCAAGGAAGACTGCCCGCGTTATGGAACAGTGCATAATTATATTTCTTTTAATCGTGAGTTTGTTGGTTTAATGTTGCCCCCAAACTTTAGGATAACTGAATCAAGTTCAAAAAAAGGTCTTGGTAATCTGTTTTAACTTGTGTTTATAGAAAAGTTGCCTATTCAACTCATCCAAAAAAGGATACTACAGTATAATTATTTCATACTGAGCTGAGCCAAGTCATGTATGAGCCAAGTGTAAACAGAAGAAAGATATGTGCAATCCCAAAAAGCAGGAGTGATGATGGGATCACTGAGATTTGATAGCTTAGAAATAAACAAGCTGTTGGGGAAGTTGCTCTGTTTTCCTACTTGTACTATTATCAATTTAGAATTAAATACTGTAATTGATGAAATGAAGGTGTTATTATCAATGAGTTCCATTGAGTTAGGTTTTAAGCCAACTGCTTTTATTGATTTGATAGTGAGGAAAATATACTGATTACATAGAAACCGAAATAAAAGAAACAACTGGATATCATTATTTCAAGTACCTTGGGTAGGGACATTTCCTGACTTTAGATATTGAAATCTGTTATGCACAAGGTAACTTGGCATCTTCTACATTCAAAGGTAAACCGGACTAGCCAAGTAAGTGCAATTTATTCACATCTCCATCAGAAATTAGTACGCAGAAGTTATTTTTTTTCAACATCGTGTTTTATCTTGGGTACTTTATATATTTGTTCTTGAATCTTAAATTTAGCAAAAATACATAACAAAATGGAACTTCATTGTTGATCAAAACCTTTTAAACCGAAAAATAGTGTGCTCATATTGGGCAGTGCAAAACAGTAGTACGAGTTTCTGCTAGGTTGCAATAGTTTTCTTGCCCAGATTTGACAAACAAGCATAATTTTGAGCGCAAGTTCCATTGAGCGCAGATCTAGTTTCTGTGATTTTTTGTGTATGAAGCAGGAGGCACATAACATCCAGCCCATGGGTTTAACGAACCCAGAGACAAGCCAAAAATACCTGCTGGATATAAACTGCCAAGATCCCCAAATCAAATTAATCACCATGGCAAGTTCGAGCTAATTGCACCTTGTGCGGACCTTCGAGGAGGCTCTTAAAATTAAGATTTTTTTTTCAGGTGTGCAAACACTGATGGTTTTAAAAGCTTTAATTTAATATTTAATTTGATGACTGTACATCAATGCAACTAGTAAATAGTTCTTTATAATTTTAACAGTTTACAGTCATTTACTCACAGGTGGTGAATTAGATACTCCTTAAAATACTTGCTTAACAATGATAATCTTTATTCTTGTCACAAGTAGGCTTACATTAACACTACAAAGAAGTCGCCACACTCCGGCACCTGTTTGGGTACACTGAGGGTGAATTCAGAATGTCCAAAGCACCTGGAGGAAACCCAAGCAGACACGGGGAAAACATGCACAGGCAGTTACCCAAGCCGGGAATCGAACCTGGGACCCTGGTGCTGTGAAGCAACAGTGCTAACCACTGTTTTTGTGATAGCCCCATTTCCTGTTGCAATTATTAAAGCTGCACTAAGTTACTGCTCATTTCTATAGTTATATGTATATATATATCAAGAAATAGTTAATGCAAAGTAACGTTTTAAAATTATTTTCTAAAATGCTGACTGCATAGTTTTCACCCATTTAATTTCAGTGATATGAAAATGGGATTGAGTGGAAACTTCAGAAATAAAACATTCCCCAAACTGCTGTATTTGTGCTTGGATTACCAATTGCACCCAAAGTGGAAACTCTTGGCCTGCATATTGGCCAACTGAATGATACCGTTTTGTGTTTGTTAGCACAAAATTATTTAATACGCTCAGAGCCGCAAAGGATAAAAGTTCAATTGGAAATGTTGGGCTGGTTTTTTGGCCGCGCCCGCTGCAAGATCGCCACGGACGGGATGGGGACCATGAAAAGGTCCATTGACGTCGAGCGGGAATTTCCGGCCACCGGCCAGGGGTGGCCGAAAAATCCCTGCACTTCTTCTGATAGTTTAATTGTCTTTTTTATTAACTGTGTTTCACAGTAGGAAGAAAATGCAGAAGAACACAAAGATTTACATCTCTGTCAGGCATGAGTAGAGAATCTTAGATTTATAGAACATTTGCAGCATTTGAAGGAGGACATTCAGCCCATAACAGCTCTCTGCAAGAGCAAATCGGGTAGTCCCATTCCTGCCTTTCCCTGTTGCCCCGAAAATAGATTTTTCTTCAGGCGCTTATCCAATTCTTTTAAAAGCCACAATTGAATTGAACTCACTATGATCAAAATGTTTTTCTCATGACACCATTGGTTATTTTGTCATTCATTTGTCATCGAGTGATAGAGTTTTACAGCTCAGAAAAAGGCCTTTCGGTCCGCCATGTCTGTGCCAGCCATCTATTCTAATCCCATTTCCTGCACTTGGTCCTCAGCCTTGTATGCTATGGCATTTCAAGTGATCACCTAAATGCTTCTTAAATGTTGTGAGGGTTCCCGCCTCTTCCACACTTTCAGGAAAGTGAATTCCAGATTCCCATCACCACCTGGGTGAAAAATATTTTCCTCAAATGCTCTCTAAATCTTCTGCTCCTCAACTTAGACCTTTGTCCCCTGGTTATTGATCCCTCTACTAAGGGGAAAAGCTTCTTTCTAGCTAGCCTTTCTATATGCCTCATAATTTTGTGCACCTCAATGAGGTCCCCCTCAACCTTGTCTACTGTAAGGAAAACAACCCCAGCCTAACCAACCTCTCTTCATAGCTGAAACGCTCCAGCCCAGGCAGCATCCTGGTGAATCCCTTTGCACACTTTCTAATGAAATCACCTCCTTCCCATAGTGTGGCGACCAGAACTCTAGCTGTTGCCTAACGAACATTTTATACAGCTCCATCATAACCTCCCTGCTTTTATATTCTTTGCCTTGGCTAAGCAAGGCGCGTATCCTATAATGCCGCCTTAACCACCTTATCTACCTATCCTGCTACCTTCAGGGATTTTTGGACATGCACCCAAGGTCCCTCTGGTCCTCTGTACTTCCTAGCATCCTACCGTTCATTGATTGAAAGTTACTTGGACCAGATCTGATCTTGCCCACTGAAATTGCCCCTCCTACTATCAAGTATTTTTACTCCAGGTTGCTCTTTGTCCCTTTTCTTAACTAAGCTAAACCTTATGATACTATGATCACTGTTCCCTAAGTGTTTCCTTACCGACATTTGATCCATCTCATTCCTCAGAACCGCACCCAGCAGTGTCTCCTTCCTCATTGTGCTGGAAACACGCTGTTGCCCACCAACCCCTTTCTTTCATTCTCTATCTTTTCCAAACACCTTGTGTCACGGAGCACACTGATGTTATCTGCGAGGGTATTCCAACTTGGAACACCGGTTCTTTTTAAAATTCATTTTTCCGGGATGTGGGCTTCGTTGGCTAGGTCAGCATTTGTTGCCCATACCTAGTTACCCTTGAGAAGGTGGTGGTGAGCTTCCTTCTTGAACTGCTACAGTCCATGTGGTGCAGGTTCACCTACTTAGCTATTAGATGGGGGGAATTTCATGATATTGCCCCAGCAACAGTGAAAGAATGATTATATATTTCCAAGTCAGGACGGTGAATGACTTGGAGGGGAACCTTCAGATGGTGGTGTTCCCATGTAGCACCTGCCCTTGTCCTTCTAAATGGTAGTGGTCATGGTTTGAAAGGTGCTTCAGGCACCTTGGTACTGCAGTGCATCTTGTAGATGGTACACACGGCTGCCATTGTGCATCGGTGGTGGAGGGAGCAAATGCTTGTGGATGGGATGCCAATTAAATGAGTTGTTTTGTCCTGGATGGTGTCAAGCTTCTTGAGTGTTGTTGAAGCTGCATTCATCCAGGCAAGTGGAGAGTATTCCAACACACTCCTGACTTGTGCCTTGTAGATGGTGGACAGGCTTTGGGGTGCCAGGAGGTGAGATACTTGCCACAGGATTCGTAGCCTCTAACCTGCACTTGTAGCCACAGTATTTATATGGCTAGTCCAGTTCAGTTTGTGGTCAATGATAATCCCCATGATGTTGACAGTGGGAGATTAGCGATGGTAATGCCATTGAATGTAAAGAGGCGATTGTTTGATTCTCTTATGTTGGAGATGGCCATTGGCTCACACCTGTGTGGGACGAACCTGGATATTGTCCAGGTCTTGCTGCATTTGCACGTGGACTGCTTCAGTGTCTGAGTAGTCGTGAATGGTGCTGAACATTGTGTAATCATCAGCGAACATCCTACATCTGACCTTTTGTTGGAAGGAAGGTCATTGATGAAGCAGCTGAAGATGTTTGGCCCATGGACACTACCCTGAGGAACTCCTGCAGTGATGTTCCGGGACTGAGATAACTGACCACCACCATAACCATCTCTCTTTGTGCCAGGTATGACTACAACCTGTGCTGTTTTCCCCCGATTCCCATTGACCCAGTTTTGCTAGGGCTCCTTGATGCCATACTTGGTCAAATGCTGCCTTGATGTCAAGGGCAGTCACTCTCACCTCACCTCTGGAGTTCAGCTCTTTTGTCCATGTCTGAGCAAAGGCTGTAATGAGGTCAGTAGCTGAGTGACCCTGGAAGAACTCAAACTGAGCATCAGTGAGCTGGTTATTGCTAAGTAAGTGCCGCTTGATAGCACTGTTGATGACTCCTTTCGTCACTTCACTAAGGATTGAGAGTTGACTGATAGGGCAGCAATTGGCCAGGTTGGAATTGTCCTGCTTTTTCAGTACAAGACATACCCGGGCAATTTTCCACATTCAGGTTAGATGCCAGTGTTGTAGTTATACTGGAACAGCTTGGCTAGGGGCGCGGCAAGTTCTGGCGCACAACTTCAGTACTATTGCCGGGATATAACTTTTGTAGTATCCAGTGCCTTGAGTAGTTTCTTGATATCACGTGAGTGAATTGAATTGGCTGAAGACTGGCATCTGTGATGCTAGGGACCTCTGGCAGAGACTGAGATGGATCATCCACATAGCACTTCTGGCTGAAGATTATTGCGAATGCTTCAGCCTTGTCTTCAGCACAGATGTGCTGGGCTCATTCATCATTGAGGACGGGGATATTTGTGGAGCCTCCAGTGCGTTGTTTAATTGTCCTCCATCATTCACGACTGGTTGTGGCAGGACCACAAAGCTTAGATCTGATCCGTTGGCTGTGGGATAGCTTAGCTCTGTCTATCACTGGCAGCTTATGCTGTAGCCCTGATGTAGCTTCACCAGATTGACACCTCATTTTTCAGTCAGCCTGGTGCTGCTCCTGGCATGCCCTCCTGCACTCTTCATTGAACTAGGGTTGATCCACTGGCTTGGTGGTAATGATAGAGTGGGGGCTATGCCGGGCCATGAGGTTACAGATTGTGACTGAGTACAGTTTTGCTGTTGCTGATGGCCCACAGCGCCTCGTGGATGCCCAGTCTTGAGTTGCTCAATCTGTTCTGAATCTATCCCATTTAGCACGATGGTAGTGCCACACAACACGATGGAGGGTATCTCAATGTGAAGACAGGACTTCATCTCCACAAGGACTGTGTGGTGGTCACTCCTACCGATACTGTCATGGACCGATGCATCTGCAGCAGGCAGATTTTTTTTTTTTTAAATATAAATTTAGAGTACCCAATTCATTTTTCCAATTAAGGGGCAATTTAGCGTGGCCAATCCACCTACCCTGCACATCTTTGGGTTGTGGGGATGAGACCCACGCAAACACGGGGAGAATGTGCAAACTCCACAAGTACAATGACCCAGAGCCGGGATTGAACCTGGGACCTCAGTGCCGTGAGACTTCAGTGCTACCACTGTGCCACCATGCTGCCCTTGCAGCAGGCAGATTGGTGAGGAGGAGATAAAGTATATTTTTTCCTCTTGTTGGTTCCCTCACCAACTGTTGCAGACCCAGTCTAGCAGCTATGTCCCTTAGGAAAAGGCCAGCTCGGTCAGCGGTGATGCTATCGGGTCACTCTTGGTGATGGACATTGAAGTCCCCCACCCAGAGTACATTCTGTGCCCTTGCCACTCTCGGTGCTTCTTCCAAGTGGTGTTAAACATGGAGGAATACTGATTTAACAGCTGAAGGGGGATGGTCGGTGGTAATCAGCAGGAGGTTTCCTTGCCATATTTAACATGAAGCCATGAGACTTCATGGGGTCCAGAGTCATGGGGGTATATAGTTTTATTTTGCTTTGGTGTGAGGAGACAAGTGAAACCCCAGTGAGAATAAGCAGCCCAGTCATTGTGTAACAATTATTAAAGATTATTTATTAAAATAAAGAAAATACAAATACACACATTTGTTTTTAGAAAATGCAGTATCCAGTCCTGCTCTTTTTTGATCCAGATCTCTGTTATCGCCACAATATCATATTCCCATGTCATTAACTGTGCCTGCAGTTCATTAACCTAGTTGCTTTAACATACGTGCACAGTAAACCTAATTTAGACCTATATCAGTCCTTCTTATTCTGATCCTACTAATACTTGCTATTTCACACTCCACTGCTCTCTGTCTCCCCAAAACATTTGTGAACATTTGCATTGGCGGTCGGTCAGGACGTTGGCCCTGGCTCTGTTGAGGTGCAACCTGTCCAACCTGCGTGGGCGCCACCTTCCTGAGACAGCTTAAACACCAAAACATTTACTGCTTAGGTCCAATGATTTTTAAATGATCCTTTGAAGAGAATGTTCCAAATATTTTGTTGTATCAGACCGATTCTAGATTAGCAAAGGGTTAGTGCATATTGTTAACATTATACAGGTACTGGAACCTTACCGAGCATCCCAAACTCTAAAAGGACCCAAAAACTGGCTCCACTCGACGACGGTGCTCTTGGTAGCAATTTGAAATTGGCGCACAGAGTACTTCATTGAGCTGGCACTTTATTTGATGGCATCACCAATTCCAGCATAGATTATCCACAGTTCGAACAATGTTCAAAAAGGTGTTTCTTTGCAATTCTCATCTTTATTAGCCCTGGTTTCATGTTGAAGAGGTCAGCAGGAAGTCCTGTAGCTGGCAGGAGTACCACGAAGAGCCATTTGTCACTGAGTATTAAGCAGAGAATGGAGTTACTGATGCGTCGAGAGAAAGGTGCCTCAGTGAAAAGATTAAGTGAAAAATATGGTGTTGGTACATCAACCACTTATGATCTGAAGAGGCAAAAGGAGCAGTTACTTAAATGTTATGCTGACAGTGATGTGCCCAAATGAATGGATATTAAGAAAATACTCCATTTGTCAAAGACTCTCCATTTGGACAAAGTGTCACTGGAGTGGATCAGGCAGTGTCAGAGTGAAAAATACCCATTGGATCCTTTAATTATCATAACCAAACTGAAAGTATTCCATGAAGAGTTAGGTCCAACAACACCATGTGAATACTCACCAGAATGGCATAACAAATTTTAAAAACGCTATGGTTTATGCCTGCTGAAAGTATGGTCAAAAGACCTTAGATGACCATGATGCTGCAGAGACATACTTGGATGAAACTTCCACAATAATATTGGAAGAAGGTCTGATAGAAAAGCATGTGTGGAATGCTGATGAAACCTCATGATATTGGAGGTATGTGCTCAGGGAAACCTATGTCACAGCGGATCAGACAGCACCAATGGGGTTCAAAGATTCTAAGGAACAGCTTACTGTACTCGGATGTTCAAATGCAGCAAGTATCCACAGGTGTAAATTGCTTATTATTGTTAAAAGCCAAATGTCGAGGTCTTTCAAAGGGATCAGGGTTTTTCCTGTTGTCCATAAGGCCACAAGCGTGCATAGATGACTTGGCCAATTTTCCTTGATTGGTATGAGAACCATTTTGGCCCTGAAGCCAGTGCTGAGGAGGAAAATGTTGTTGAAGATTTATTGGCAAGTGCTGAAGCAATGCTCCGGCTCACCTCTAACTCACAGACAGTGAAATACGGTCATGAATAACAATAAAGAGAATGAGAGTGATCATGATGATGGTGTGTTGAATGAACTGGAAATATTGTCCATTTGAAAGGTGCAAAAGCATTATGGAGAAATTGATTTGTGGGATGGAGCAGAAGAGCTTCATTGCAGAGTTGCATATTAAGTGGGTCAGCGACATACAAGAGGTGTTCTTGAAAGAAAGGCCCACATATTCGAAATAACACGCTGCAGGACATGTTTAAAAGAAATATGATGGATCCTCAACCTTCAACTTACTCAGCCTCTAGAGTCTGTACATTAGCTATCACCCAGACATTCCTTCTGATGTTGACTCTTCTTCAATTGAGATGTAATTTAATAAAATGAAAAAGTAAAATAATATAATAATAAAACAATAACATCCTCATACTTTATTTCTTGCAATATAATTGCACCATACATGTTAGGCCCAGGACCCAAAATCCGTAAAACCCACAAATCCAGCACATGTCCGGTTCCAAGCTTCCAGGCTATGAGGGCCAGTACTGGTACATGTTATTGTATCTATTTCTAGTAAGGTCACCCATACCACCTTTCGGTAAAGGTTGATTAGTAAGCCCAAACAAATGACTTTGAATAAAATGACTTTTTATGAAAATAAATCGAGTGAACTGGAGAGAGCATGTTCGGCCAATTTTGATCTTGTTGATTACTTATCTGTGACATTCAATAATTTCAGTCGTAAAACATTGAAGATATGGCCTGCAAAACATTTGACTAATAAAATGTTCTTTCTGGCATGTTATTCACTCTTTTAAGTTTCAGTATAAATGGAAATACCTTTGCTAAGATTCCTTAAGCCAGGCAGACATTGCCTCCACTCCAAATGTCTTAAAAACACTTTTGACTGCTATTGTTGATTCCTAGCCATTGCCATCTCAATTGAAAATATTTGACTGACCAAAAATATATAGTGACAACCTCAGAATTCCGTATTATGAAATTCCTTGTTCTGCTACTCATCATATAGAGCAAGAGATAGCAGCAGGCATATGGTAGTGATCAACACAGTTTCCATCCATTTCTATAAATCGTTCTACACCCACATTCTAAACACATTTTTCATTGAACTCACTGACCTACAGCAAAGATAAAAATAAGAATCCAAACATCCATCTATCATAACAAGCTCGTCGTTGAAATCTATTAAAAAGTAAATTGTAAAAGTGAATTTTAGAGAAACTGGCAGAAGAGTCCACAGACAAAACATCAACTGTCAATTTTACAATTGCATGAACTGCTTTATATTTCCAGCAGCATTTTCTGCTTTTATTTCACATTAGGTGAAGACGTTCTGAATTTTTGTTGAAGCTGAGGTCAATTTGTGAAGATGACTGTGCTAATGCTGTTACCTTCAGTTCGCCCTGCCAAGTAACATTGTCAACAGTTTAATGACAAATTACCTTTAATCATATGACTCTTTTCCTTTTTAAAAAAATAATTTACTTGGTGTCTGCTTTTCGTTTTTCCTGATCTTATGCCTGTTGTGCCATACTTTTCAAGGAAATAATTTTTGTTGCTACTGTCATATTGTTGGACAGAATGCTGCATTGCTGCAAAATCTCACTCTGAAATCTCTCACTTTATTTAAAATTCCAGGACAAATTGGGAACAGCATACATTAATTTTATCACTTTTAAAATAAATAATCGATTAATCCCATATTTATGTGAAGATACATAAAAATGGTCTGTTCATTGGTTTTGTCAACCAGTTGGAACTATCTAGTCAGCTACTTTGCCACTTTGTCAACTAACCTTTTGAAATGATATCCAGTGTTAAATTCTGTTTAATTTCAGAGCTAATTTAAGTGAAAACTGAGGCCACTGACGAGCTGAATTCTTGCACGTTCAATTTATTTTGAAATTTACGTGCATAGGTTCTTATTCTCATGAATTTCTGTAATATTTACCAATAAATCTCACAGTGACTGATTCTAGAAGATGGTAACAAATAATATCAACAGGGGTGTAAATTATTCGGAGAAGATGGAATACCCTAGGATGGAGGTAGTGTATTTCTATATTGAAAGGACACCTGGGAGACTACACAAGTTCGATGCTATAGTAAGTGGAGCATTACAAAATGAACAACTATGGTTAGATTACTGTAATGTGAAAAAGGACAAAGCCTAGCACATGGGTTAACTTACAGATCACCAAACTAAGTGTCCCATATGGTCTAGCGGTTAGGATTCCTGGTTTTCACCGGGAGTCGAGCCCATACGGGGTGGACAAAAGCACAGTGGTTATCACTGCTTCCTCACAGCGCCAGGGACCCATGTTCGATTCCGACCTTTGATAACTGTCTGTGTGGAGTTTGTATGTTTCTCCCGTGTCGACGTGCGTCTACACTGGGTGCTCTGCTTTCCTCCCATCGTCCAAAGATGTGTATGTTAGGTGGATTGGCCATGCTAAATTGCCCCTTAGTACCCAAAAGGTTAGGTGGGGTTACTAGGATAGGGCAGGGGTGGGGGCTTAGGCAGGGTGCTGTTTCTGGGGCCAGTGCAAACTCAATGAACCAAATGGCCTCCTTCTGGACTGTAGGGATTCTATAAAAGAGAGAACAAAGTTTGCTGTGTGAAGAGATAATAAAGATTTGGGCACCTTCAATTCACAAAACCAAAATTGGAAATATGTAAATAGCTTGGAATTAGAGTCAGTAAATGTAATGCACAACCGAGTGTGTCAGGGAAGCCATGAGAGGCAGTACGGAACTTGACTTGATAATGGTAACTGACCCAGCCTATATAAAGGAAATCCACAGAATGATCAAGTTGCACACAATCTGAGATTCAGAAATATAAAGACCAGGAGTCAGGTATGTAATTTTAGACCATCTAAATTTAAATAAACAAAGAAAGAGTTTAAGAAGTTAATTGGTGGAATTTGTTCAATAACATTTTACTGGAGACTAAGGGGAATAGCTTTCAAGTTATAATACTGAACATGGAGATTAAATACATACTTCAGATTAGCAGGTGTAGGCTAAACAGGCATGATCTTAGTATTGTAAGTGAAATGAGCAGGAGGGCTGACTTCTGAAAATCATGAAAGGATTAGTCTCACTACATTATGATGTAAAGAAATAGAATTGATTTTAA
The DNA here is from genome assembly GCF_047496885.1 of Scyliorhinus torazame. Taxonomy (NCBI): domain Eukaryota; kingdom Metazoa; phylum Chordata; class Chondrichthyes; order Carcharhiniformes; family Scyliorhinidae; genus Scyliorhinus; species Scyliorhinus torazame. The sequence goes on along the minus strand of NC_092721.1, from coordinate 141,888,740 downwards.
CTGTCCAAATTTTTGGACTATCTTTACAATAATTGTTGAATAGGCAGTAGTCAGCATGAACCCAGAACACACCGTCTGATTAATCACCATGACCATTTGTTTCTAAAGGAATACCTGGATTTGTGAAAAAGAATTGAACAATGTTTAGCTTTTTCAGCTTTGAAGGACACTGAGCAAGGATAATCAAAGGGAACAAAGTCCCCGGGCGAGTGCGGTTAACCGCATGTTTCCTGGCACTCGCTGTGCCGAGAAACACATGACTGTTCAACGCATTGGATAAGGGGCCTGAATGGGGAATGCATGGCCGAGGCCGCACATAGCCCCGTTTTGTACAGTGGGGAACTTCACTTGCCAGAACTTCCCCATTGTAGCGAGATGGCGTCCCGATCTCTGAGGTTTCTCAAACAATCCTCCTTAGCATGAACGCAATATGGGAGGGTCCCCAGCCCTCCCCCGCAACCCCCTCAACACCTACGCCGGGCAACCCTGGCCCGATAGCGCACGTGCAAAGAAATGCCAGCTTGGCACTTTGGCAGTGCCACCTGGGCACCTTGGCAGTGCCAGAGGGGAACTCAGGTGGCAGTACCAGGGTACCCAAGTGGCACCAGCAGTGCCAGGGTATGACCCTGCCCAAAGGGCATGCAACTGGGGCCTCTGATCCCCATGGAGACCCCCACGAGTGCCGTACAATCTTTGGGGACCAGTGCTGAATGGCGCTCGCTCGAGGTCTCTGAGGCGAAGGGGTTGAATCCCAAAGTCTCAGGTACCTCTGGAATCTGCACACTAGAGTGAGGCTTATTGCCTCGTTCTAATATACAGATTTGCTAAAAGGTGATCCTGCCCACTGTAGGTGGGATTTACATTGTTGCGAGCTGGGTAGATTCCGGGAGCAGGGTCTCCTGGCTGTCAACAGCCATGCTACACCATGGCGAGCTGCACTTCGGGTGCAACATGGCCGCTGGATCGTGCCTACGGTATTTAAGATTGTAAATATTATAGAAAAGGTAAATTCAGATTTTTACTTTGAATTGTGAAAATAGGATAAGTTGATAGGTTCAGAATGAGTGAAAGCAAATTCGGGAGTATAGTCAGGATGGCCTTCGAACATAGGTTGATCAATACATTGAATGGGCGTCTAGAATGGTTTATTTTTTATTCGTTCATGGGATGTGGGCGCTGCTGGCTCGGCCAGTATTTATTGCCCGTCCCTCATTACTCTTGAGAAGGTGGTGAGCTATTGCTTTGAACTGCTGCAGGCCATGTTGTGTAGGTACACCCACAGTGCTGTTAGGAAGAGTGTTCCAAGACTTTCAACCAGTGACAGCGAAGGAACGTAATACAGTTCCAAGTCAGAATGGTGTGTGGCTTGGAGAGGAATTTGCTGGCGCTGGTGTTCCCATGTGTCTTCTGACCTTGTCCTTCTAGGTGGTAGAGGTCATGGATTTGGAAGATGCTATCAATGGAGCTCTGGTGTGTTGATTTAGTGTATCTTATAGATGGTACACATCACTGCCACTTTGTGTCAGTGGTGGAGGGGATGAATGTTGAAGGTGCAGATGGGGTGCCAGTCAAGCGGGCTGCTTTGTTCTGGATGGTGTTGAGCATCTTGAATGTTGGAGGTGCACTCCTCAAAGCAAGTTGAGAGTATCCCTTCACACTCCTGACTTGTGCCTTGTAGGTGGTGGAACTGAAGAGCATAAGAAGTAGGAGCAAAAGTAGACCATACGTCCCATGGAGCCTGCTCTGCCATTCAGTGCGATCATGGCTGATCTTGGGCTTCAACTCCATTTTCCTCCCTGTTCCCCATAATCCCTTAATTCTCTGAGAGACCCAAAGTCTCTTGTTGGAAATAGTCATGGCCTGACACTGGTGTGAATGTTATTTGCCACTTCCCATCCCAAACCTGAGTAGTACTGCTGCATGTGAACATGAACTGCTTCAGTATCTGAGGAGTTGGTAATGGTGTTGATCATTGTGCAGTCATCAGCGAACATCCCCACCTCTGATCTTATGATGGAGGGAAGGTCATTGATGAAACAGCTGACGATGGTTAGATCTGGGACATTACTCTGAAGAGCTCCTGAGTGATGTCCCAGGTGATTACTTTTATTTTTCAGCTTAATTCCATGCTGCTCCTAGATATAATTGTGGAGTTGGCTGTGGGCAGAGCTCGGTTTCTGTATGTGTACCTGAGTATCTTCATCGATAGTGGCATCCCCAGAGAGCACACTGCCAAGGTATGAGAATTTGTCCACAACCCTGAGACTGGTACCATCATTGGTTATGTCTGATATTTTGTGGCCAGTGCCTGGTGCTGGCTGAAGCATTACCTTGGTCTTGGAGACACAGATTTGGAGACCAAAGCTTTGGCACTATCGGGAAATTTGTTCACCATAATCTGGGTTTTTCCTTGTGGGCAGCTAGTCATTGCATACAGAAGATCTACGATTACATTTTTTGACTAGGATGAACAAATCTTTCTTGTTTATATTAATTTTGTGTTCTTGTGAACTGATTGATTTTGCTCAGACTGTTAAGACTTTTAAAGAACATGATTAGTTAAATCCTGGGGGTTACCATTGACCAGAAACTTAACTGGAGCAGCCGTATAAATACTGTGCTACAGGAGCAGGTCAGAGGCGAGGAAACTAATTTGACAGGGGATGGGTTGCAGAGTGGAGGTACAGTAAGAGGTGATGCACAGCTAAATATGGAAGAAAAACCAAGAGTCTGGGAGGCGGAGCAAAGATAGACAAGCTAAGGCACAAGGGAATTTGGAAAGGCTGGATAGCATTTATTTTAATGCAGGGAGTCTTACGGGTAAGTCTGATGAACTGAGGGTGTTGATTAACACATGGGAGTATGATATTATTGCTATCAGAGAGACATGGTTGAGGGAGGGGCAGAACTGGGTGTAGAAGAGGAGGTGGTGTCACAATATTAATCAAGGTGTCATTTACTGCAGTGAGGAGGGATGATATCTTAGTAGGCTCCTCAACTGAGACCATATGATTGGAACTTAAAAACAAAAAGGGGGCAATGTTATTGCTGGGAGTGCACTATAGGCCTCCAAGCAGTCAGGGAAAGATAGAGGCAAATCTCAGAGAAGTGTAAAGACAATAGGGTAATAATAGTAGGGAGTTTCAACTTCCCCAGTATTAATTGGAATAGGCAGCATGTGAAAGGCTTCGAGGGGGAAAATTCTTAAGTGGATCCGGGAGAGTTTTTTGAGCCAGCAAAAGAAAGTTTTACAAGAGAATGGGCGGTACTTGACCTAAGTTTAAGGAATGAAGCTAGGCAGGTAGTAGAAGTGTCAGTGGGGGAACATTTTGGTGATAGTGGCCATAACTCAGTAAGAATTAAGGTAGTTATGGAAAAGGACAAAGGTGGACCGGAAATAAAGGTTCTGAATTGGGGGAAGCCCGATTTTAGTAGAATCAGACAGGATCTGGCCAAAGTAGATTGGGAGCAGCTACTTGTAGGAAATTCAACATCAGAGCAGTGGGAGCTATTCAAAAAGGAAATCGAGTACAATGCCAACACGTTCCCATCGAGGTAGGGTGGGACAAAAAAGCCCAGAGCACCCTGGTTGTCAAGAAAAATACAGGATTTGATAAGGAAAAAATGGAAGGCTTATGGCAGATACAGGGGGCTGAAAACAGTGGATGCCCAAGAGGAGTATGGAAAGTGCAGGGAGGTACTTGAAAAAAATAAATTAGGAGAGCAAAGAGGAGGCAGGAATAAACACTGCCGGGCAAAATAAAGGAAAATCCCAAGGCGTTTTGTAAGTATATTGAGGGCAAGAGGGTAACCAGGGAACAATTAAGGCCTATTCGGCATCAGATGGGCTACCTGTGTGTGGAACCAAAAGACGTAGCTGAGATATTAAATCAATATTTTAATCCCTGGAGAAGGACCATGTAGGTCTAGAAAGCAGGTAAGGGTGGCTGTGATATAATTGACCAGATTAACATTGAGAGCGATGTGGTGTTAGCAGTTCTAGTGGACTTGAAAATGGTATATCCACAGGCCCAGATGAGATGTATCCTAGGTTGCTATGTGAAGCAAGAGAGGAGATTTGCAGGGGCTCTGACGCTAATTTTCAAATCCTCTCTGGCCATAGGTGTTATGGAATACACTCTCCTTGCCAGTGCAGCTGAGTGCAGCTCCAACAACACTCGAGAAGCTTGACACCATCCAGGACAAAGCAGCCCACTTGACTGGCACCCCATCCACAAACCTTTAATTTCCACCGCCGATACACAGTAGTTGTAGTATGTACCATCTACAAGATGCTCTGTAGGAACCTAGACAGCACTTTCCAAACCTACGGGCAGAAGGTCATGGGCAGCAGATACATGGAACACCATCACCTGGAAGTTCTCCTCCAAGACACTCGCCGTCCTCACTTGGAAATATATTGCCGCTCCATCTCTATTGCTGAGTCAATATCCTGGAACTCCCTCCCTGACAGGACTGTGGATGTATCTACACCACATGGACTGCAGCCGTTCAGGAAGGCAGCTCACCACCTTCTCAAGGGAAATGGGGATCAGCAATAAATGTTGACCTAGCCAATGAAGCCCAAATCCCTTGAATGAATAAAAAAAGTTGGCCCTTGTTACGCATTTGTTGCAGAAGTAGGCCATTCAGCCCTTCTAGTCTACTCCAACATTTAATAAGATCGGATAGTAACTTTAAATCTACACTCCACCTACTCCCAATTGCTTATCAAGAACATTTCCATATCTGCCTTAAAGATATTCAAAGACTGCTTCCACGACCTTTTCAGGAAAAGTTCCAAAGACCCAAGATCCTCAGTGAAAAGCTTTCACCTTGAATCTGTTTTAAATGGGCGGTCCTTAATTTTAAACAGTGGCCCCTAGTTCTAGATTCTCCCACAAGAGGAAACACCCTCTCCACATCCACCCTGTCAAGTCCCCTCAGGACCTTGTACGCTTCAATCAAATGACCTCTTACTGTTCTAAACTCCAGCAGATATCAGTCTAGCCTATCTAACCTTCCCTCACAAGACAGTCCACCCATTCCAGGCGTTGGGTTGAGGGATAAATGTTGGTCAGATTACACAACAGCTCCATGTACTCTTCAAATAGTGCCATGAGATCTTTCATGTCCACTTGAGAGATCAGCTGAAGCCTTGGTTTGACGTCTGATTTGAAAGAATATATAATCCACAGACTGGGAGAATACAGTCAAATTGATAGGGAGATAATGTCATAAAACTGTTAGAATTTTGAGTATTATATGAAAAGCTACACAGTGCAAAAGTAAAGTAATAATGATGAATTGATGCAAATAGAGTTTTTAAAATGAAAAAGGGTTTTTAATAGATTCAGTCAGGAACGAGTATTTTCTCAGCTTGTGTTGTCCGTAAACAGCCGCCATCAATTTATAATTATCACTGAGATTGAGGAGCGAGGTGTCAGAGCCAGGGACGATAAATGAGGCATTTAGGGAGTATTACCAGGGACTTTATGAGGTAGACCCAGGGGGAGAGGAGGGGGACATGGGGTGGTTTCTGGATGAACTGGAATTTCCGCAGGTGGAGGAAGCAAAGAGGCAGGCATTGGAGGAGCCCCTGGGGCTGAGGGAGGTGCTGGATAGTATCAGGGGTATGAAGTCGGGGAAGGCCCCTGGGCCGGATGGGTACCCGGCAGAATTTTATAAGGAATTTGCGGCGGACCTGGCACCACATCTGTTGGGGGTGTTTAATGAAGCACTGGAGAAGGGGGAGTTTCCGGAGACGATGAAGCGGGCAGTAATCACACTAATCCCCCAAAAAGGGAAGGATCCGGGGGAATGTGGGTCGTAGAGACCCATATCACTATTGAACATGGATGTGAAAGTATTGGCTAAGTTGTTGGCGGGGAGGATGGAGCATTGTGACCCGGGGGTGGTTGCAGAAGATCAAACAGGCTTCGTGAAGGGCAGGTAGCTCACGAGTAATATAAGATGTCTGTTGAATGTGGTGATGAATCCATCAAAAGCTCTGGTACCGGAGGTGGTGGTGTCCATGGGTGGAGTGGCGGCACTTGTTCGAAGTTTTGGGAAGGTTTTGGTTTGGGCCGAGATTTGTGGCATGGGTGCGGTTGCTGTATGTGGCGCCAAGAGCGAGGGTGAGGACGAACGATAAGAGCTCACGAAGCTTTGACTTACACAGGGGTACGAGGCAGGGGTGTTAGCTGTCGCCGCTGCTGTTTGCGCTGGCCATAGAGCCATTGGCGATGGCTCTCGGGGTCGGCAGAGTGGCAGGGGATAATGAGGGGACAGAGGGAGCATCGCTCTATGCCGATGTCCTCTTGCTGTATGTTTCGGATCTGTTGGAGAGTTTGGGAAGGATAATGGGCCTGTTGGGGAGGTTTGGAGGTTTCTCGGGATACAAGCTGAATGTAGGGAAAAGCGAGGTATTCCCGGTGAATGAGCTGGCACAGCTGGCTAATTTAGGGGGGATGCCATTTACGTAGCGAGGGATAGGTTTAGGTACTTGGGGATTCAGGTAGCGAGGGAATGGACGGGGCTCCATAAGTGGAACTTACGAAGCTGGTAGAGGAGGCCAGGGAGAATCTTAAGAGGTGGGATACATTGCACTTAACGTTGGCGGGGAGGGTCCAAGTGGTGAAAATTAATATTCTGCCGAGATTCTTGTTTATCTTTCAGGCTCTCCCAATCTTTATACCAAAGGCCTTTTTTCGGAAAGTGGACACAATCATCTCTGACTTTGTATGGGCGAGGAAGGTGCCGAGAGTGGGGAGGACCCTGCTACAGAGGCAGCAGGGGGGGTTGGCGTTGCCAAACTTGCTTCATTATTATTGGGCGGCAAATGTGGACAAGGTGCAGCAGTGGTGGGAAGGAGAAGGGGTAGAGTGGGTTAGGATGGAGGAGGAATCTTGTAAGGGGTCTAGTTTGAGGGCTATGGTGATGGCAGCATTGCCAATGGCTCTGAGTAGGTATTCAGGGAGCCCGGTGGTGCAGTCCACGGTGAAGATATGCAATCAGCTGAGGAGGCATTTTCGGGTGGAAGGGATGTCGGTGCTAACGCCGCTGTGCGAGAATCATGGGTTTGAGCCGGGGGGGAATGGATAGTGTATACAGGAGGTGGAGGGAAGTGGGGCTGGTCAAGGTGAGGGATTTGTATTTGGAGGAAGGGTTCGCCAGTCTGGAGGAGCTAAGGGAGAGGGTAGAGCTGCCAAGGGGGAGTGAGTTCAGGTATCTACAGGTTAGGGACTTTGCACGAAAGGTCTGGAAGGGGTTCCCTAGATTGCCGGGATACACCCTGCTGGAGCGACTGCTGCTTCCGGATGTGGAAGGGGAGGGAACAATTGGGTATATATCTAAGTGGCTGGGGGAGCAGGGAGGCGAGTGGGTGGTGAAGATCAAGGAGAAATGGGCAGCGTAGTTGGGAATGGAGATCAATTGGGGAGTATGGAGCGAGGCACTGCGAAGGGTAAACGGGACCTCCTCTTGTGCAAGGATGAGCCTGATACAGTTTAAGGTGGTGCACAGGGTGCATATGACTAGGGCAAGAATGAGTGGGTTCTTTCAGGGGGTAGCAGATGAGTGTGAGAGGTGTGGGCGGGGGCCAGCGAATCATGCGCACATGTTTTGGGGTTGTGAAAAATTGGGAAGATTCTGGGCGGGAGTCTTCGCCAGGATAGTGGAAGAGGGAGTGGATCCGGACCCTTTGGTGGCGATATTTGGGATTTCAGAGAAGCCGGAGCTCATGGAGAGGAGGAAGGCCGATGTCTTGGCCTTCGCCTCTCTGATTGCACGGCGACAAATTTTGCTGGAGTGGCGGTCGGCATCGCCACCGGGGGTAGCAGCTTGGTTGGGTGACGTGTACGACTTCCTGCGGTTAGAGAAGATAAAGTATGAGTTAAGGGGCTCAGCAGGGGAGTTTGAGGAAAGGTGGGGGATGTTTGTGACCGTGTTTGAGGAGCTGTTCGTCGCCGGGGGGGTGGGTGATGGGGAGGGGGGGTGGGGGGGGAGGGGATGTGGGGGGTGGGGGGGTGAAAAAGGAGAAAAATCTGTACAAACTTTGTAGTTGATTGTTGGGAAGAATGTTTCCTGGGGTGTTTATTTGCTGTAACCTACTTTGATACAAGTTTGAATAAAATGCGTTAAAATAAAAGAGATTGAGGAGCAAGCTTAAGATAAAGTTCTTTACGAAGAAAGTTATTGGAGCATGAAATGCTTTGGCGTAGTGCAAAGGGAAAACTGTTGATTCACTTAAGGAAGAACTGGATATATATTTGTACAGGGAAAGATGTTGAAGGAAAGCAAAGCCCCAGGATTAATCTTGGATTCCTCAAGTAGAGAGGTAACAGGCACATGATGGAGTGAATTGCCGTCTTCTGTACTGTCAGTTATTTGGCTTGACATTTTGAAATATTTGTCTTTGATGGCAGGGCACAGGGAGAAGAAAGGGCTGGGAGAGTGCTATTTTTACAATGTAGGCTTTTACTATGAAATGTGCCTTATTCAAAATAACAGATGCTGGTTAACCCTAATGCTTTACATAAACCATCCTTTGAGAATATAGATGTCTGCCTAAAAGAAACATTCTACTTTTATAACCATGTGGGCTGAGAATAGACCATATTAGCAGTCTACAAGCCAAAGTGACCACAGACATTCCAGGGTTTTTAGTCATGTCTAAATGTGATGCAAGTTACAGTTGCAAGAGTCTTTAGATATCAAAGTAGGTGAAATGTATAGGAGAATGAATTAATGGATACTGTAAATGGCTGCCAGTCTTGACCATTTGAGCTTTGTGTTAAGGAATAAAGTACTTGTCTGGAAAGTAAAAAGACAACATTTACACTAAATCACCAGGGAATCTCCAACATTGCTTGAGTTAACATTGTTGTTTCAAATAAATGTTTTTTTAATGAATACAGATCTCTAATATGCTTTGAAAGCTGAAAGTTTAGATTGAGTCCAAGAACATTTGTCTGATGGCATATGTGAGTAATCAAGTAGGGTACACCATCTCAACTGTGCATCAATTGTCCACCCTACACCATTCTGGTTGTAAATTTTTTTGACTATTAAAATATGAACAATATTGTGATTAAGCTTTACCTATTACTGAGAGAATGACATTTACTTTGAAAAATCCCCAGCCACACAATTGAATTTGAGTTGTTCTTGTATGAGCTGTTTTGAGCCACATAGCACTGGGCAAAAAAATTAATTGCAGGTCTAACACTGTTATCGGTGGTCACAATTCGAACTGAGGAATTAAAATAAGACAGTCAAGTTTAATCAAGTTGGTGAAAAAATCAGCATGAGTTTAAACTGGGTCTCCTACTTTGTGATAAGTTTTCATTAACATGAGCAAATGGAGAAACTGTACCCCGATTACATACAAAAATTTGAAAATAACAGGCAAGAAAAGGCTAGCTGGTTCATCAAGGCTGCCCCAACACTCTTGATGGTTGAAGCATTGTGATTAGACATTTCCTACCCCACCCCATTCTTGCCCCACTGTTATCCCTGGGTAAGAGCAGTAAAACAAACAACCCAGGGCCAAGAAGGGAAAATACGATCATCTGGAAGATGACTTTCTGACCCCCCTCGAATGATCGAGTATTGGCATAGAAGCATATTGGCACAGCATGAAAGCATGTTCAGTGGAATGTATTTTCCTATGGCATCATAGGTTACCTAATGATAATCCTTCGGCCTCAGGATATGAAAGTAAATTAAATATTTAGGAAGTGAATAATAAATGACACTGCTGCAAATAACAGCCAGTCTTGATCATTTGGACTTTGCGAGGGAATCGTGTACTGATTAGAAAGAGATAAAAGGGCAAACATCTACATAATAATCTTTATTAGTGTCACAAGTAGCCTTACATTAACACTGCAATGAAGTTACTGTGAAAAGCCACTAGTCGCCACATCACTCCGCCTGTTCGGGTACACTCGGAGAATTCAGAATTCGTTAGGTAACCTATGATGCATTAGGAAAATACATTCACCTGACAAGTACGTCTTTTGGGACTTGTGGGAGGAAACCGGAGCACTCGGAGGAAATCCTCGCAGACACTGGGAGAACGTGCAGACTCTGCACAGATCGTGACCCAAACCGGGAATCGAACCTGGGATCTTGGAGCTGTGAAGCAACAGTATTATAATGTCACTTACACACATTGCGTACTGACATGGAAGAAGCACCATAACAGCATTTTCTAAGTGTTCAGAGAATCTAACGGGCTTGCATCCTTTAAAACTTTAAAATGAAGCATAGAAAATAGGAGCAAGAGTAGGCCATTTGACTCGTTGAGCCCGCTCCGCCATTCAACATGATCATGGCTGATCCTCAATCTCAAAGCCTTACTCCCCCACTCTCCTCATAATCCATGACACCTTTGAGTCTAGAAATCTATCAATTTCTATAATATATTCAGTTATTTGGCCACCACAGCCTTATGAAGTCAAGAATCCACAGGTTCAGCACCATCTGAGTGAAGAAGTTTCTCCTCATCTCAGTCCTAAATGGCCAAGCTCGTATTCTGAGACTCTGGCCCCTCGTTTTAGACCCACGCCCCAGCCAGAGAAAATAACATCCCTGCATCCAGTCTGTCAGCCCTGACAGAGTTTTATACATTTCAATAAGATCTCCTCTCATTCTTCCAAATTTCAGTGGCTACAGGCCCAGTCTCCTCATACAACAATCCTGCCATACCAGGAATCAGTCTGGGATCAGGAATCCCCCCTCATTCTTCTGAACTCCATCGAGAACAATCCCAACCTAGTCAATCTCCTCATATGATAGTCCCATCATCCCTGGAATCAGTCTGGTAAACCTTCGTTGCACTCCCTCGAGAACAAGAACGTCCTTCCTCCGAGAAGGAGACCAAAACTGCACGCAATACTCCAAGTGTGGCTTCACCAAGGCCCTGTACAATTGCAGCAACACATCCCTGCTTCTATACTCAAAACCTCTCACAATGAAGGCCAACATACCATTAGCCTTCTTTATCGCCTGCTGCACCTGCATGCTTACCTGCAGTGACTGGTGCACAAGGACATCCAGGTCCCGCTGCACACTCCCCTCTCCTAATTTACAACCATTCAGGTAGTAATCTGCCTTCCTCTTTTTTGCTTCCAAAGTGAATAACCTCACACTTATCCAAATTATTCTGCATTTGCCATTGATTTTCCCACTCGCCCAACCTGTCCAGATCATGCTGTAGGATCCCTGCATGCTCTTCACAGTTCACCCTCCCACCCAACGTGGTATCATGTACAAACTTTGAGATGTTACATTTTGTTCCCTCATCCAAATCATTAATATATATTGTGAACAGCTGGGGTCCCAGCACCGATCCCTGAGGTACCCCACTAGTTACTGCCTGCCAATTTGAAAAGGACCCATTAATCCCTACTCTTTGCTTCCTCTCTGCCAACCAGTTTTCTATCCACCCCAATACATTTCCCCCAATCCCATGCGCTTTAATTTTGCACAATAATCTCTTATGCGGGACTTTTGTCAAACGCCTTCTGAAAGTCCAAATATATCACATTGACTGGCTTCCCCTTGTCAACTGTACTGGTTACACCTTCAAAGAATTAGTCCTCTTGCAATAAAGGCCAACATTTGCCTCCTTAACTGCTTGCAGTACCTGCGTGTTTGAATGTTTTTCATATGATGGGAAATCATGATTCAAAATGAGCAAATAAAAACAGTAAATGCTGGAAGTACTCAGCAGATCAGGCAGCACCTGTTGTGAGACAAACGACCATTGTTTCAAATCATTAGCATTTCATGCGAACTGGTGTAAAGAATTTTAATGGAGGAAAGGAAAGGGTGGTGAGAGGAGGTAAGAACAAAAGGGAAGTTTTGTAATAGGCTTGAAGCAGGATTGATTAAATGACAAAAGGGATGATGGGGCAAGGCAAAAGGGCAGTAGGACAGGAAATAAAATTTGAATTTAGAGGAACTGTAAATAGCAACAGCATAATCATTACTAGTACCTGTTTGGAGAAATAGAAACAGTGTTTATGAACTGAAAATGTTGAGCTCAGCATTTGAGCCTGGAAGGCTGTAAATGCCTAATTGAACATCGTAAAATCAATAAACAGCCCATCTGAGAGACGTGCAGAAGGTGGGCATTCCGAGAACAGAAAGGCAGGCCGCCGTTGGCCAGTGGCGAGCTCTTCTGGTCCTGCCACTCAACGGGGTTTCCTGTTGTTTGCACCCCCTGCTGCCGGGGAACCTGCGGTGGGGGCTTGCTGTTGGTGGGACTGGAAGATTCTGCCGGCGGGAATGGCCGGAAAATTCCGGCCGATAAACACTGGTTGTTATACTGTGGAAATAAAAACTGAATGCTCAAAATGTCCAGTAGTTTCTGATTTCCATCCGTGTCCATCCACATCTGTGTTGTTGAATAAAAGGTTGTTCACTATTCTTAAAATTAGATTTTATTAAAATGTATTAAATACTTTGTGCAATTGTGCAAATTGTTGACAATGTTCCTATTAAAAGGAATTGTAACATTTAGTGAAGAGCATCTAGAATTAGCTCAGGATCTGCCTACTTTTCCAAAAATGAAGTGATATATTGTTACTTTTCTATTTTTTGATTAGTTTACTAGATGTTCTTTGTTGTTCTGAACAGAAAAATTACCTCTTTGGGCATGGCTTAATCTGTAAGGTTGCTCACCAGTTTCTGTGGCTTCACCCTACCTGTTGCGCATCAAGATTTGTGTGGACTGTCCCTCTAACGTTGCTTCGTCCCTTGCTTTTCTCATCTGAGTTTGATTTAAGCCTGCTGTTTTCTCTTTTTAAGTCCCTTAGGATCGAGTCTAGACAATTATGAATTGTATTCTATGGACAAATGTTGGAGTGACCCAAATTGTTGTTGATCTTTTGTTACCTACTTTGCTGCCATCTTTCAAACCCCCACACACAAACTCAGTGAATAATGCTGAAGTAACTGAGATTGGAGATGAAAAAGAACCAGGAATCTCAAAATGCCCAGACAATGCAAGGTAGCAATTAATAAAGTCTATAGAATGTTGGGCTATATAACTAAAACAGTTCGGGGAAAAGAATGATCAAGCTCCAGAGTGCCTTGAGTGCTGTATCTAACTCCAGTCAATGGGGCAAAAGGTTGAAAAGGCATGGGAAAGATATATCTTGGATAATTAAATCATGAAATACGGCAAGCGACTCAGTAGAACAGCAATCTTATTTTTGTACTTGGTGCAATATAGTCAAGAAACCGTTTTCTCCTGAATTGTTAAAATGTAGGTATTTGATCTTTCTGTTCCTCCACTCCTCTGTTGAAAGTTTTAGTAGTGCAAGTTGTACTCCTAATCTCTGCTTCCTTTTCTCAAAGGAACATTACTGCGGCATGGTGGCTCAGTGGTTAGCACTGCTGCCTCACAGCACCAAGGATCGGGGTTCGACTGTGGAGTTTACACATTCTCCCCGTGCCTGTGTGGTCCAAAGGTTGGGTGGGGTTATGGGGATAGGGTAGGAGATTGGGCCTAAGTAGGGTGCTCTTTTGAGGGGTGGGTGCAGGCTCAATGGGTCCTGCTGCACTGTAGGGATTCTATGATTCAAACTGGTTTGATGTCTACCTGTTTCAATCTGCATTTGCCACTTATAATGACACCCCTATGGGGCTATGTCACCCAGCATTAGTCAGCATATGCAGTAGAGGAAGAGAGAACATAATGTGGAGCAACCTGTAGTGGGGTTGAGAAAGAAACTTGCTTGTTTGCTAGAAAGTGCAGTGCTTTGATAGTTATCCAAACTATTCTTAGTTAACAACTCAGTAAACTGATTAATGAATTAAATTAAACTCCAGTAAATGAATTGTAATAATTACTGAAGCACTTTTTGCTCTAATGTGTTCAAGTGTAAATTTTATGTGATGACAGAGGGCAACTGGGATGTCAAATAATGCTCTTTTGATGAACAAAGCTGAAGTTCTTTACCCCAGCAACCCTATAATGTGCTGTCAACTGTTAACACTGTTGTGTTAATAAATATTTCTTTTCAAACAGTGTTGGCAGAAATTTTAAAAGGATGAGGCAATTGTTTACAAATAATTTTTCCAATTTTTTTGTCAAGTTTAATGGAAGCAGCAGATACCGTACACTGTTGCAAATTCATTTGTTTTTAAAAAATTCTTTTCAGAGTAGCTGCATGAGTACTTATTCCATAATCAAAATAAATATTTATTCAAATAATTTTGCAGTTTTCGCAGAACTGTTAAACGGTTGTAAAATAATGCCTGCATCAAAGTAGCAGGCAAAGGACTTGTTGATCAATTGCTGGCTAATATAAGCAACAGTAATATTCAGGCAATGATGACCAGAGCTAGCCAAGAGCGAAAAGAAAGACTTGCGTTTATGTAGGTGCTTTTCATGGCCAGTGGCCATCTCAAAAGCACTTTAAACTAAAGAAGTACTTTTGAAGTGTAGTCACTGCCGCACACACACCCTCACTGCCGCGCACACACACCCTCACTGCCACGCGCACACACCCTCACTGCCGCACACACACACACCCACACTGCCGCGCACACACACCCTCACTGCCACGCGCACACACCCTCAATGCCGCGCACACACACCCTCACTGCCGCGCACACACACCCTCACTGCCGCACACACCCTCACTGCTGGACACACACACCCTCACTGCCGCACACACACACCCTCACTGCCGCACACACACACCCTCACTGCCGCACACACACTCCCTCACTGCCGCACACACCCTCACTGCTGGACACACACACCCTCACTGCCGCACACACACACCCTCACTGCCGCACACACACACCCTCACTGCCGCGCACACACACACCCTCACTGCCGCACACACACATCCTCACTGCTGCACACACACATCCTCACTGCTGCACACACACATCCTCACTGCCGCACACACACACCCTCACTGCCGCGCACGCACACCCTCACTGCCGCACACACACTCCCTCACTGCCGCACACACCCTCACTGCTGGACACACACACCCTCACTGCTGCGCACACACACCCTCACTGCCGCGCACACACACCCTCACTGCCGCACACACACTCCCTCACTGCCGCACACTCACACCCTCACTGCCGCGCACACACACCCTCACTGCCACACACACACACCCTCACTGCCGCACACACACACCCTCACTGCCGCACACACACACCCTCACTGCCGCGCACACACCCTCACTGCCGCGCACACACCCTCACTGCCGCGCACACACCCTCACTGCCGCGCACACACCCTCACTGCCGCACACACACACCCTCACTGCCGCGCACTCACACACCCTCACTGCCGCGCACACACACACCCTCACTGCCGCGCACACACACACCCTCACTGCCCCGCACACACACCCTCACTGCCGCGCACACACACCCTCACTGCCCCGCACACACACCCTCACTGCCGCGCACACACACCCTCACTGCCGCGCACACACACCCTCACTGCCGCACACACACTCCCTCACTGCTGCGCACACACACCCTCACTGCCGCGCACACACACCCTCACTGCCGCACACACACACCCTCACTGCCGCACGCACACACCCTCACTGCCGCACACACACACCCTCACTGCCGCACATACACACCCTCACTGCCGCGCACACACACCCTCACTGCCGCACACACACAACCTCACTGCCGCGCACACACACCCTCACTGCCGCGCACACACACCCTCACTGCCGCGCACACACACCCTCACTGCCGCGCACACACACCCTCACTGCCGCGCACACACACCCTCACTGCCGCGCACACACACCCTCACTGCCGCACACACACCCTCACTGCTGCACACACACACCCTCACTGCCGCACACACACCCTCACTGCCGGGCACACACACCCTCACTGCCGCGCACACACACCCTCACTGCCGCACACACACCCTCACTGCCGCACACACACCCTCACTGCCGCACACACACTCCCTCACTGCCGCACACACACCCTCACTGCCGCACACACACCCTCACTGCTGCACACACACACCCTCACTGCCGCACACACACCCTCACTGCCGCGCACACACCCTCACTGCCGCGCACACACACCCTCACTGCCGCGCACACACACCCTCACTGCCGCACACACACACCCTCACTGCCGCACACACACCCTCACTGCCGCGCACACACACCCTCACTGCCGCGCACACACACCCTCACTACCGCACACACACACCCTCACTGCCGCACACACACCCTCACTGCCGCACACACACACACCCTCACTGCCGCACACGCACCCTCACTGCCACACACACACACTCCCTCACTGTCGCACACACACACACCCTCACTGCCGCGCACACACCCTCACTGCCGCGCACACACCCTCACTGCCGCACACACACACACCCTCACTGCCGCGCACACACCCTCACTGCCACGCACACACCCTCACTGCCGCACACACACCCTCACTGCCGCACACACACACACCCTCACTGCTGCACACACACACCCTCACTGCCGCGCACACACCCTCACTGCCGCACACACACACCCTCACTACCGCACACACACACCCTCACTGCCGCACACACACCCTCACTGCCGCACACACACCCTCACTGCCGCGCGCACACACCCTCACTGCCGCGCACACATACCCTCACTGCCGCGCACACACACCCTCACTGCCGCACACACTCCCTCACTGCCGCGCACAAACCCTCACTGCTGCACACACACCCTCACTGCCGCACACACACACACCCTCACTGCTGCACACACACACCCTCACTGCCGCGCACACACCCTCACTGCCGCACACACACACCCTCACTACCGCACACACACACCCTCACTGCCGCACACACACCCTCACTGCCGCACACACACCCTCACTGCCGCGCACACACACCCTCACTGCCGCGCACACATACCCTCACTGCCGCGCACACACACCCTCACTGCCGCACACACTCCCTCACTGCCGCGCACAAACCCTCACTGCTGCACACACACCCTCACTGCTGCACACACACACCCTCACTGCCGCACACACACCCTCACTGCCGCGCACACACCCTCACTGCCGCGCACACACACCCTCACTGCCGCGCACACACACCCTCACTGCCGCACACACACACCCTCACTGCCGCACACACACCCTCACTGCCGCACACACACCCTCACTGCCGCACACACACACCCTCACTGCCGCGCACACACACCCTCACTGCCGCACACACACCCTCACTGCCGCGCACACACCCTCACTGCCGCACACACACACCCTCACTGCCGCGCACACACCCTCACTGCCGCACACACACACACTCACTGCCGCACACACACACCCTCACTGCCGCACACACACACCCTCACTGCCGCGCACACACCCTCACTGCCGCGCACACACCCTCACTGCCGCGCACACACTCCCTCACTGCCGCACACACACCCTCACTGCCGCACACACACACCCTCACTGCCGCACACACACTCCCTCACTGCCGCACACACACCCTCACTGCCGCACACACACACCCTCACTGCCGCACACACACTCCCTCACTGCCGCACACACACCCTCACTGCCGCACACACACACCCTCACTGCCGCACACACACCCTCACTGCCACGCACACACACTCCCTCACTGCCGTGCACACACACCCTCACTGCCGCACACACACACCCTCACTGCTGCGCACACACACCCTCACTGCCGCGCACACACACCCTCACTGCCGCACACACACTCCCTCACTGCCGCACACACACCCTCACTGCCGCGCACACACACACTCCCTCACTGCCGCACACACACCCTCACTGCCACGCACACACCCTCACTGCTGCACACACACACCCTCATTGCCGCGCACACACACCCTCATTGCCGCGCACACACACCCTCACTGCCGCGCACACACACCCTCACTGCCGCGCACACACACCCTCACTGCCGCACAGACACACCCTCACTGCCGCGCACACACACCCTCACTGCCGCACACACACCCTCACTGCTGCACACACACACACCCTCACTGCCGCACACACACACACCCTCACTGCCGCGCACACACACCCTCACTGCCGCACACACACACCCTCACTGCCGCGCACACACACCCTCACTGCCGCACACACACCCTCACTGCCGCACACACACACCCTCACTGCCGCACACACACACCCTCACTGCCGCACACACACACCCTCACTGCCGGGCACACACACCCTCACTGCCGGGCACACACACCCTCACTGCTGCACACACACACCCTCACTGCCGTGCACACACACTCCCTCACTGCCGCGCACACACACTCCCTCACTGCCGCACACACACACACCCTCACTGCCGGGCACACACACCCTCACTGCTGCACACACACACCCTCACTGCCGCGCACACAACCTCACTGCCGCGCACACACCCTCACTGCCGCACACACACACCCTCACTGCCGCACACACACTCCCTCACTGCCGCACACACACCCTCACTGCCGCACACACACACCCTCACTGCCGCACACACACTCCCTCACTGCCGCACACACACCCTCACTGCCGCACACACACACCCTCACTGCCGCACACACACCCTCACTGCCACGCACACACACTCCCTCACTGCCGTGCACACACACCCTCACTGCCGCACACACACTCCCTCACTGCCGCGCACACACACTCACTGCCGCACACACACACACCCTCACTGCCGGGCACACACACCCTCACTGCCGCACACACACACCCTCACTGCCGCGCACACACACCCTCACTGCCGCGCACACACCCTCACTGCCGCGCACACACACCCTCACTGCTGCACACACACACCCTCACTGCCGCGCACACACACCCTCACTGCCGCGCACACACCCTCACTGCCGCGCACACACACCCTCACTGCCGCGCACACACCCTCACTGCTGCACACACACACCCTCACTGCCGCGCACACACACCCTCACTGCCGCGCACACACACCCTCACTGCCGCGCACACACACCCTCACTGCCGCACACACACTCCCTCACTGCCGCGCACACACCCTCACTGCCGCACACACACCCTCACTGCCGCACACACACCCTCACTGCCGCACACACACCCTCACTGCCGCACACACACACCCTCACTGCCGCGCACACACCCTCACTGCTGCACACACACCCTCACTGCCGCGCACACACCCTCACTGCCGCGCACACACCCTCACTGCCGCGCACACACCCTCACTGCCGCGCACACACCCTCACTGCCGCGCACACACACCCTCACTGCCGCACACACACCCTCACTGCCGCGCACACACACTCCCTCACTGCCGCGCACACACACCCTCACTGCCGCACACACACACACCCTCACTGCCGCACACACACACACCCTCACTGCCGCACACACACACCCTCACTGCCGCACACACACCCTCACTGCCGCGCACACACCCTCACTGCCGCGCACACACACACCCTCACTGCCGGGCACACACACCCTCACTGCTGCACACACACACCCTCACTGCCGCGCACACACACTCCCTCACTGCCGCGCACACACACTCCCTCACTGCCGCGCACACACACTCCCTCACTGCCGCACACACACACACCCTCACTGCCGGGCACACACACCCTCACTGCTGCACACACACACCCTCACTGCCGCGCACACACCCTCACTGCCGCGCACACACCCTTACTGCCGCAAACACACACCCTCACTGCCGCACACACACACCCTCACTGCCGCACACACACCCTCACTGCCGCGCACACACACACCCTCACTGCCGCGCACACACACTCCCTCACTGCCGCGCACACACTCCCTCACTGCCGCGCACACACACCCTCACTGCCGCACACACACTCCCTCACTGCCGTGCACACACACTCCCTCACTGCCGCGCACACACCCTCACTGCCGCACACACACACACCCTCACTGCCGGGCACACACACCCTCACTGCTGCACACACACACCCTCACTGCCGCGCACACACACCCTCACTGCCGCGCACACACACCCTCACTGCCGCGCACACACCCTCACTGCCGCGCGCACACACCCTCACTGCCGCGCACACACACCCTCACTGCCGCACACACACTCCCTCACTGCCGCGCATACACCCTCACTGCCGCACACCCACACCCTCACTGCCACGCACACACACCCTCACTGCTGGACACACACCCTCACTGCCACACACACACACCCTCACTGCCGCGCACACACACCCTCACTGCCGCGCATACACACCCTCACTGCTGGACACACACACGCACTGCCGTGCACACACAATCTCACTGCCGCACACTCACACCCTCACTGCTGGACACACACACCCTCACTGCCGCGCACACACACTCCCTCACTGCCGCGCACACACTCCCTCACTGCCGCACACACACACCCTCACTGCCGCACACACACCCTCACTGCCGCGCGCACACACCCTTAGTGCCGCACACCCCCCCTCAGTGCCGCACACCCCCCCTCACTGCCGCGCACACACACCCTCACTGCTGCGTACACACACCCTCACTGCCGCGCACACACACCCTCACTGCCGTGCACACACACCCTCACTGCCGTGCACACACACCCTCACTGCCGCGCACACACACCCTCACTGCCGCACACACACCCTCACTGCTGGACACACACATCCTCACTGCTGGACACACACACCCTCACTACCGCACACACACAACCTCCCTTCACTCGCACATACACGCACTCCCTCACCGTGCACGTGCACACATGCCCTCACTGCCGCACACAGCCTCACTGCGCGCGCGCACACACACACACACACACACACACACCCATCCCCACTGCGCGCAGCAACACACACACACTCTCACTGTACGCACATACACGCCCTCACTGCACATACACACACACCCTCACTGTCGCAAGCGTCCCCTCGCTGCCGCACGCGCCCCCTCGCTGCCGCACGGGCCCCCTCGCTGCCGCACGGGCCCCCTCGCTGCCGCACGCGCCCCCTCACTGCCGCACGCGCCCCCTCACTGCCGCACGCGCCCCCTCGCTGCCGCACGCGCCCCCTCGCTGCCGCACGCGCCCCCTCGCTGCCGTGCTCGCCCCCTCGCTTCCGTGCTCGCCCCCTCGCTGCCGTACTCGCCCCCTCACTGCCGCGTGCCCCCTCACTGCCACACGGGACCCCTCAATGTCGCGCACACCCCCTCACTGTCGCACGCGCCCCATCACTGTCGTGCACACCCCTCACTGCCGAACGCACCCCCCTCTCTGCCGCACGCACCCCCCTCTCTGCCGCACGCACACCCCTCTCTGCCTCATGCACACCCGTCACTGCCGCATGCACACCCCCTCTCTGCCGCATGCACACCCCCTCTCTGCCGCATGCACACCCCCTCTCTGCCGCATGCACACCCCCTCTCTGCCGCACGCACACCCCCTCTCTGCCTCATGCACACCCCCTCTCTGCCTCATGCACACCCCCTCTCTGCCTCATGCACACCCCCTCTCTGCCTCATGCACACCCCCTCTCTGCCTCATGCACACCCCCTCTCCGCCTCATGCACACCTGTCACTGCCGCAGGCACACCCCCTCTCTGCCTCATGCACACCCCCTCTCTGCCGCACGCACACCCCCTCTCTGCCTCATGCACACCCCCTCTCTGCCTCATGCACACCCCCTCTCTGCCTCACGCACACCCCCTCTCTGCCTCACGCATACCCCCTCTCTGCCGCACGCACACCCCCTCTCTGTCTCATGCACACCCCCTCTCTGCCTCATGCACACCCGTCACTGCCGCAGGCACACACCCTCTCTGCCGCATGCACACCCCCTCTCTGCCTCATGCACACCCGTCACTGCCGCACGCACACCCCCTCTCTGCCGCACGCACACCCCCTCTCTGCCTCATGCACACCCCCTCTCTGCCTCATGCACACCCCCTCTCTGCCGCACGCACACCCCCTCTCTGCCTCATGCACACCCCCTCTCTGCCTCATGCACACCCCCTCTCTACCGCACGCACACCCCCTCTCTGCCGCACGCACACCCCCTCTCTGCCGCACGCACACCCCCTCTCTGCCTCACGCACACCCCCTCTCTGCATCATGCACACCCCCTCTCTGCCTCATGCACACCCCCTCTCTGCCTCATGCACACCCCCTCTCTGCCTCATGCACACCCCCTCTCTGCCTCATGCACACCCCCTCTCTGCCGCAGGCACACACCCTCTCTGCCGCATGCACACCCCCTCTCTGCCTCATGCACACCCGTCACTGCCGCACGCACACACCCTCTCTGCCGCACGCACACCCCTTCTCTGCCTCATGCACACCCCCTCTCTGCCGCATGCACACCCCCTCTCTGCCTCATGCACACCCCCTCTCTACCGCACGCACACCCCCTCTCTGCCGCAGGCACACACCCTCTCTGCCTCATGCACAGCCGTCACTGCCGCCGCACACCCCCTCTCTGCCGCACGTACACCCCTTCTCTGCCTCATGCACACCCCCTCTCTGCCACATGCACACCCCCTCTCTGCCGCATGCACACCCCCTCTCTGCCGCACGCACACCCCCTCTCTGCCTCATGCACACCCCCTCTCTGCCTCATGCACACCCCCTCTCTGCCTCATGCACACCCCCTCTCTGCCGCATGCACACCCCCTCTCTGCCTCATGCACACCCGTCACTGCCGCATGCACACCCCCTCTCTGCCGCATGCACACCCCCTCTCTGCCGCACGCACACCCCCTCTCTGCCGCACGCACACCCCCTCTCTGCCGCACGCACACCCCCTCTCTGCCGCACGCACACCCCCTCTCTGCCTCATGCACACCCCCTCTCTGCCGCATGCACACCCCCTCTCTGCCGCACGCACACCCCCTCTCTGCCTCATGCACACCCCCTCTCTGCCGCATGCACACCCCCTCTCTGCCGCATGCACACCCCCTCTCTGCCGCACGCACACCCCCTCTCTGCCTCATGCACACCCCCTCTCTGCCTCATGCACACCCCCTCTCTGCCGCAGGCACACCCCCTCTCTGCCTCACGCACACCCCCTCTCTGCCGCACGCACACCCCCTCTCTGCCGCACGCACACCCCCTCTCTGCCTCATGCACACCCCCTCTCTGCCTCATGCACACCCCCTCTCTGCCGCATGCACACCCCCTCTCTGCCGCATGCACACCCCCTCTCTGCCGCACGCACACACCCTCTCTGCCTCATGCACACCCGTCACTGCCGCAGGCACACCCCCTCTCTGCCGCTCGCACACCCCCTCTCTGCCGCTCGCACACCCCCTCTCTGCCGCATGCACACCCCCTCTCTGCCGCATGCACACCCCCTCTCTGCCGCACGCACACCCCCTCTCTGCCTCATGCACACCCCCTCTCTGCCGCACGCACACCCGTCACTGCCGCAGGCACACCCCCTCTCTGCCGCATGCACCCCCCCTCTCTGCCTCATGCACACCCGTCACTGCCGCACGCACACCCCCTCTCTGCCGCAGGCACACCCCCTCTCTGCCGCAGGCACACCCCCTCTCTGCCTCATGCACACCCCCTCTCTGCCTCATGCACACCCGTCACTGCCGCAGGCACACACCCTCTCTGCCTCATGCACACCCCCTCTCTGCCTCATGCACACCCCCTCTCTGCCGCACGCACACCCCCTCTCTGCCTCATGCACACCCCCTCTCTGCCGCATGCACACACCCTCTCTGCCTCATGCACACCCCCTCTCTGCCGCATGCACACACCCTCTCTGCCTCATGCACAGCCGTCACTGCCGCAGGCACACCCCCTCTCTGCCTCATGCACACCCCCTCTCTGCCGCACGCACACCCCCTCTCTGCCTCATGCACACCCCCTCTCTGCCGCATGCACACACCCTCTCTGCCTCATGCACACCCGTCACTGCCGCAGGCACACCCCCTCTCTGCCTCATGCACACCCCCTCTCTGCCGCACGCACACCCACTCTCTGCCTCATGCACACCCCCTCTCTGCCTCATGCACACCCCCTCTCTGCCTCATGCACACCCCCTCTCTGCCGCACGCACACCCCCTCTCTGCCGCACGCACACCCCCTCTCTGCCGCAGGCACACCCCCTCTCTGCCTCATGCACACCCCCTCTCTGCCGCACGCACACCCCCTCTCTGCCTCATGCACACCCCCTCTCTGCCTCACGCACACCCCCTCTCTGCCTCATGCACACCCTCTCTGCCGCATGCACACCCCCTCTCTGCCTCATGCACACACCCTCTCTGCCGCACGCACACCCCCTCTCTGCCTCATGCACACCCGTCACTGCCGCACGCACACCCCCTCTCTGCCTCATGCACACCCCCTCTCTGCCTCATGCACACCCCCTCTCTGCCGCACGCACACCCCCTCTCTGCCTCATGCACACCCGTCACTGCCGCACGCACACCCCCTCTCTGCCGCAGGCACACCCCCTCTCTGCCGCACGCACACCCCCTCTCTGCCTCATGCACACCCCCTCTCTGCCTCACGCACACCCCCTCTCTGCCTCATGCACACCCCCTCTCTGCCTCATGCACACCCCCTCTCTGCCTCACGCACACCCCCTCTCTGCCTCATGCACACCCCCTCTCTGCCTCATGCACACACCCTCTCTGCCGCACGCACACCCCCTCTCTGCCTCATGCACACCCGTCACTGCCGCACGCACACCCCCTCTCTGCCTCATGCACACCCCCTCTCTGCCTCATGCACACCCCCTCTCTGCCGCACGCACACCCCCTCTCTGCCTCATGCACACCCCCTCTCTGCCTCATGCACACCCCGTCTCTACCTCATGCACACCCCCTCTCTGTCTCATGCACACCCCCTCTCTGCCTCATGCACACCCACTCTCTGCCTCATGCACACCCCCTCTCTGCCTCATGCACACCCCCTCTCTGCCTCATGCACACCCCCTCTCTGCCTCATGCACACCCCCTCTCTGCCTCATGCACACCCCCTCTCTGCCTCATGCACACCCCCTCTCTGCCTCATGCACACCCCCTCTCTGCCTCATGCACACCCCCTCTCTGCCTCATGCACACCCCCTCTCTGCCGCACGCACACCCCCTCTCTGCCTCATGCACACCCGTCACTGCCGCAGGCACACACCCTCTCTGCCGCATGCACACCCCCTCTCTGCCTCATGCACACCCGTCACTGCCGCACGCACACCCCCTCTCTGCCGCACGCACACCCCCTCTCTGCCTCATGCACAGCCCCTCTCTGCCTCATGCACACACCCTCTCTGCCTCATGCACACCCCCTCTCTGCCTCATGCACACCCCCTCTCTGCCTCATGCACACCCCCTCTCTGCCTCATGCACACCCCCTCTCTGCCTCATGCACACCCCCTCTCTGCCTCATGCACACCCCCTCTCTGCCGCACGCACACCCCCTCTCTGCCGCACTCACACCCCCTCTCTGCCTCATGCACACCTGTCACTGCCGCACGCACACCCCCTCTCTGCCGCATGCACACCCCCTCTCTGCCTCATGCACACCCCCTCTCTGCCTCATGCACACCCGTCACTGCCGCATGCACACCCCCTCTCTCCCGCACGCACACCCCCTCTCTGCCTCACGCACACCCCCTCTCTGCCTCATGCACACCCCCTCTCTGCCGCACGCACACCCCCTCTCTGCCGCACGCACACGCCCTCTCTGCCTCACGCACACCCCCTCTCTGCCTCATGCACACCCCCTCTCTGCCGTACGCACACCCCCTCTCTGCTTCATGCACACCCCCTGTCTGCCGCACGCACACCCCCTCTCTGCCGCACGCACACCCCCTCTCTGCCGCACGCACACCCCCTCTCTGCCTCATGCACACCCCCTCTCTGCCTCATGCACACCGCCTCTCTGCCTCATGCACACCCGTCACTGCCGCACGCACACCCCCTCTCTGCCTCATGCACAGCCCCTCTCTGCCTCATGCACAGCCCCTCTCTGCCTCATGCACACCCCCTCTCTGCCTCATGCACACCCGTCACTGCCGCAGGCACACCCCCTCTCTGCCGCACGCACACCCCCTCTCTGCCTCACGCACACCCCCTCTCTGCCTCATGCACACCCCCTCTCTGCCGCAGGCACACCCCCTCTCTGCCTCATGCACACCCGTCACTGCCGCACGCGCACCCCCTCTCTGCCTCATGCACACCCCCTCTCTGCCGCACGCACACCCCCTCTCTGCCGCACGCACACCCCCTCTCTGCCGCACGCACACCCCCTCTCTGCCTCACGCACACCCCCTCTCTGCCTCATGCACACCCGTCACTGCCGCAGGCACACCCCCTCTCTGCCGCATGCACACCCCCTCTCTGCCTCATGCACACACCCTCTCTGCCGCACGCACCCCCCCTCTCTGCCTCATGCACACCCGTCACTGCCGCACGCACACCCCCTCTCTGCCTCATGCACACCCCCTCTCTGCCGCACGCACACCCCCTCTCTGCCTCATGCACACCCCCTCTCTGCCTCATGCACACCCCCTCTCTACCTCATGCACACCCCCTCTCTGTCTCATGCACACCCCCTCTCTGCCTCATGCACACCCACTCTCTGCCTCATGCACACCCCCTCTCTGCCTCATGCACACCCCCTCTCTGCCTCATGCACACCCCCTCTCTGCCTCATGCACACCCCCTCTCTGCCTCATGCACACCCCCTCTCTGCCTCATGCACACCCCCTCTCTGCCTCATGCACACCCCCTCTCTGCCGCACGCACACCCCCTCTCTGCCTCATGCACACCCGTCACTGCCGCAGGCACACACCCTCTCTGCCGCATGCACACCCCCTCTCTGCCTCATGCACACCCGTCACTGCCGCACGCACACCCCCTCTCTGCCGCACGCACACCCCCTCTCTGCCTCATGCACAGCCCCTCTCTGCCTCATGCACACACCCTCTCTGCCTCATGCACACCCCCTCTCTGCCTCATGCACACCCCCTCTCTGCCTCATGCACACCCCCTCTCTGCCTCATGCACACCCCCTCTCTGCCTCATGCACACACCCTCTCTGCCTCATGCACACCCCCTCTCTGCCTCATGCACACCCCCTCTCTGCCGCACGCACACCACCTCTCTGCCGCACTCACACCCCCTCTCTGCCTCATGCACACCTGTCACTGCCGCACGCACACCCCCTCTCTGCCGCATGCACACCCCCTCTCTGCCTCATGCACACCCCCTCTCTGCCTCATGCACACCCGTCACTGCCGCATGCACACCCCCTCTCTCCTGCACGCACACCACCTCTCTGCCGCACGCACACCCCTTCTCTGCCTCACGCACACCCCCTCTCTGCCTCATGCACACCCCCTCTCTGCCGCACGCACACCCCCTCTCTGCCGCACGCACACGCCCTCTCTGCCTCACGCACACCCCCTCTCTACCTCATGCACACCCCCTCTCTGCCGTACGCACACCCCCTCTCTGCCTCATGCACACCCCCTCTCTGCCGCACGCACACCCCCTCTCTGCCGCACGCACACCCCCTCTCTGCCGCACGCACACCCCCTCTCTGCCGCACGCACACCCCCTCTCTGCCTCATGCACACCCCCTCTCTGCCTCATGCACACCCCCTCTCTGCCGCACGCACACCCCCTCTCTGCCTCATGCACACCCCCTCTCTGTCTCATGCACACCCCCTCTCTGCCTCATGCACACCCCCTCTCTGCCTCATGCACACCCCCTCTCTGCCTCATGCACACCCCCTCTCTGTCTCATGCACACCCCCTCTCTGTCTCATGCACACCCCCTCTCTGCCTCATTCACACCCCCTCTCTGCCTCATGCACACCCCCTCTCTGCCTCATGCACACCCCCTCTCTGCCGCACGCACACCCCCTCTCTGCCTCATGCACACCCGTCACTGCCGCAGGCACACACCCTCTGTGCCGCATGCACACCCCCTCTCTGCCTCATGCACACCCGTCACTGCCGCACGCACATCCCCTCTCTGCCGCACGCACACACCCTCTCTGCCTCATGCACACCCCCTCTCTGCCTCATGCACACCCCCTCTCTGCCTCATGCACACCCCCTCTCTGCCTCATGCACACCCCCTCTCTGCCTCATGCACACCCCCTCTCTGCCTCATGCACACCCCCTCTCTGCCTCATGCACACCCCCTCTCTGCCGCATGCACACCCCCTCTCTGCCGCACGCACACCCCCTCTCTGCCGCACGCACACCCCCTCTCTGCCTCATGCACACCCCCTCTCTGCCTCATGCACACCCCCTCTCTGCCTCATGCACACCCCCTCTCTGCATCATGCACACCCCCTCTCTGCCGCACGCACACCCCCTCTCTGCCGCACGCACACCCCATCTCTGCCTCATGCACACCCCCTCTCTGCCGCACGCTCACCCCCTCTCTGCCTCATGCACACCTGTCACTGCCGCAGGCACACACCCTCTCTGCCGCATGCACACCCCCTCTCTGCCTCATGCACACCCCCTCTCTGCCGCACGCACACCCCCTCTCTGCCGCACGCACACCCCCTCTCTGCCTCATGCACACCCCCTCTCTGCCTCATGCACACCCCCTCTCTGCCGCATGCGCACCCCCTCTCTGCCTCATGCACACCCGTCACTGCCGCACGCACACCCCCTCTCTGCCTCATGCACACCCCCTCTCTGCCTCATGCACACCCGTCACTGCCGCACGCACACCCCCTCTCTGCCGCACGCACACCCCCTCTCTGCCGCACGCACACCCCCTCTCTGCCTCATGCACACCTGTCACTGCCGCACGCACACCACCTCTCTGCCGCATGCACACCCCCTCTCTGCCTCATGCACACCCCCTCTCTGCCTCATGCACACCCGTCACTGCCGCATGCACACCCCCTCTCTGCCGCACGCACACCCCCTCTCTGCCGCACGCACACCCCCTCTCTGCCTCACGCACACCCCCTCTCTGCCTCATGCACACCCCCTCTCTGCCGCACGCACACCCCCTCTCTGCCGCACGCACACGCCCTCTCTGCCTCACGCACACCCCCTCTCTGCCTCATGCACACCCCCTCTCTGCCTCATGCACACCCCCTCTCTGCCTCATGCACACCCCCTCTCTGCCGCACGCACACCCCCTCTCTGCCGTACGCACACCCCCTCTCTGCCTCATGCACACCCCCTCTCTGCCTCATACACACCCACTCTCTGCCTCATACACACCCCCTCTCTGCCTCATGCACACCCCCTCTCTGCCGCACGCACACCCCCTCTCTGCCTCATGCACACCCATCACTGCCGCATGCACACCCCTCTCTGCCTCATGCACACCCCCTCTCTGCCTCATGCACACCCGTCACTGCCGCAAGCACACCCCCTCTCTGCCTCATGCACAGCCCCTCTCTGCCTCATGCACAGCCCCTCTCTGCCTCATGCACACCCCCTCTCTGCCTCATGCACACCCCCTCTCTGCCTCATGCACACCCCCTCTCTGCCTCATGCACACCCCCTCTCTGTCTCATGCACACCCCCTCTCTGTCTCATGCACACCCCCTCTCTGCCTCATGCACACCCCCTCTCTGCCTCATGCACACCCCCTGTCTGCCTCATGCACACCCGTCACTGCCGCACGCACACCCCCTCTCTGCCGCACTCACACCCCCTCTCTGCCTCATGCACACCTGTCACTGCCGCACGCACACCCCCTCTCTGCCGCATGCACACCCCCTCTCTGCCTCATGCACACCCCCTCTCTGCCTCATGCACACCCGTCACTGCCGCATGCACACCCCCTCTCTCCCGCACGCACACCCCCTCTCTGCCGCACGCACACCCCCTCTCTGCCTCACGCACACCCCCTCTCTGCCTCACGCACACCCCCTCTCTGCCGCACGCACACCCCCTCTCTGCCGCACGCACACGCCCTCTCTGCCTCACGCACACCCCCTCTCTGCCTCATGCACACCCCCTCTCTGCCGTACGCACACCCCCTCTCTGCTTCATGCACACCCCCTGTCTGCCGCACGCACACCCCCTCTCTGCAGCACGCACACCCCCTCTCTGCCGCACGCACACCCCCTCTCTGCCTCATGCACACCCCCTCTCTGCCTCATGCACACCGCCTCTCTGCCTCATGCACACCCGTCACTGCCGCACGCACACCCCCTCTCTGCCTCATGCACAGCCCCTCTCTGCCTCATGCACAGCCCCTCTCTGCCTCATGCACACCCCCTCTCTGCCTCATGCACACCCGT
The DNA here is from genome assembly GCF_047496885.1 of Scyliorhinus torazame. Classification (NCBI taxonomy): domain Eukaryota; kingdom Metazoa; phylum Chordata; class Chondrichthyes; order Carcharhiniformes; family Scyliorhinidae; genus Scyliorhinus; species Scyliorhinus torazame. Next base: position 141,858,464 of record NC_092721.1, on the reverse strand, counting down.
CACTGCCGCAGGCACACCCCCTCTCTGCCGCACGCACACCCCCTCTCTGCCTCACGCACACCCCCTCTCTGCCTCATGCACACCCCCTCTCTGCCGCAGGCACACCCCCTCTCTGCCTCATGCACACCCGTCACTGCCGCACGCGCACCCCCTCTCTGCCTCATGCACACCCCCTCTCTGCCGCACGCACACCCCCTCTCTGCCGCACGCACACCCCCTCTCTGCCGCACGCACACCCCCTCTCTGCCTCACGCACACCCCCTCTCTGCCTCATGCACACCCGTCACTGCCGCAGGCACACCCCCTCTCTGCCGCATGCACACCCCCTCTCTGCCTCATGCACACACCCTCTCTGCCGCACGCACACCCCCTCTCTGCCTCATGCACACCCGTCACTGCCGCACGCACACCCCCTCTCTGCCTCATGCACACCCCCTCTCTGCCGCACGCACACCCCCTCTCTGCCTCATGCACACCCCCTCTCTGCCTCATGCACACCCCCTCTCTACCTCATGCACACCCCCTCTCTGTCTCATGCACACCCCCTCTCTGCCTCATGCACACCCCCTCTCTGCCTCATGCACACCCCCTCTCTGCCTCATGCACACCCCCTCTCTGCCTCATGCACACCCCCTCTCTGCCTCATGCACACCCCCTCTCTGCCTCATGCACACCCCCTCTCTGCCGCACGCACACCCCCTCTCTGCCTCATGCACACCCGTCACTGCCGCAGGCACACACCCTCTCTGCCGCATGCACACCCCCTCTCTGCCTCATGCACACCCGTCACTGCCGCACGCACACCCCCTCTCTGCCGCACGCACACCCCCTCTCTGCCTCATGCACAGCCCCTCTCTGCCTCATGCACACACCCTCTCTGCCTCATGCACACCCCCTCTCTGCCTCATGCACACCCCCTCTCTGCCTCATGCACACCCCCTCTCTGCCTCATGCACACCCCCTCTCTGCCTCATGCACACCCCCTCTCTGCCTCATGCACACACCCTCTCTGCCTCATGCACACCCCCTCTCTGCCTCATGCACACCCCCTCTCTGCCGCACGCACACCCCCTCTCTGCCGCACTCACACCCCCTCTCTGCCTCATGCACACCTGTCACTGCCGCACGCACACCCCCTCTCTGCCGCATGCACACCCCCTCTCTGCCTCATGCACACCCCCTCTCTGCCTCATGCACACCCGTCACTGCCGCATGCACACCCCCTCTCTCCTGCACGCACACCACCTCTCTGCCGCACGCACACCCCTTCTCTGCCTCACGCACACCCCCTCTCTGCCTCATGCACACCCCCTCTCTGCCGCACGCACACGCCCTCTCTGCCGCACGCACACGCCCTCTCTGACTCACGCACACCCCCTCTCTACCTCATGCACACCCCCTCTCTGCCGTACGCACACCCCCTCTCTGCCTCATGCACACCCCCTCTCTGCCGCACGCACACCCCCTCTCTGCCGCACGCACACCCCCTCTCTGCCGCACGCACACCCCCTCTCTGCCTCATGCACACCCCCTCTCTGCCTCATGCACACCCCCTCTCTGCCTCATGCACACCCGTCACTGCCGCACGCACACCCCCTCTCTGCCTCATGCACAGCCCCTCTCTGCCTCATGCACAGCCCCTCTCTGCCTCATGCACAGCCCCTCTCTGCCTCATGCACACCCCCTCCCTGCCTCATGCACACCCCCTCTCTGCCTCATGCACACCCCCTCTCTGCCTCATGCACACCCCCTCTCTGCCTCATGCACACCCCCTCTCTGCCTCATGCACACCCCCTCTCTGCCTCATGCACACCCCCTCTCTGTCTCATGCACACCCCCTCTCTGCCTCATGCACACCCCCTCTCTGCCTCATGCACACCCCCTCTCTGCCTCATGCACACCCGTCACTGCCGCACGCACACCCCCTCTCTGCCTCATGCACACCCCCTCTCTGCCTCATGCACACCCCCTCTCTGCCTCATGCACACCCCCTCTCTGCCTCATGCACACCCCCTCTCTGCCTCATGCACACCCCCTCTCTGCCGCACGCACACCCCCTCTCTGTCTCATGCACACCCCCTCTCTGCCTCATGCACACCCCCTCTCTGCCTCATGCACACCCCCTCGCTGCCGCACGCACACCCCCTCTCTGCCTCATGCACACCCCCTCTCTGTCTCATGCACACCCCCTCTCTGCCTCATGCACACCCCCTCTCTGCCTCATGCACACCCCCTCTCTGCCTCATGCACACCCCCTCTCTGCCTCATGCACACCCCCTCTCTGCCTCATGCACACCCCCTCTCTGCCTCATTCACACCCCCTCTCTGCCTCATGCACACCCCCTCTCTGCCTCATGCACACCCCCTCTCTGCCGCACGCACACCCCCTCTCTGCCTCATGCACACCCGTCACTGCCGCAGGCACACACCCTCTGTGCCGCATGCACACCCCCTCTCTGCCTCATGCACACCCGTCACTGCCGCACGCACATCCCCTCTCTGCCGCACGCACACACCCTCTCTGCCTCATGCACACCCCCTCTCTGCCTCATGCACACCCCCTCTCTGCCTCATGCACACCCCCTCTCTGCCTCATGCACACCCCCTCTCTGCCTCATGCACACCCCCTCTCTGCCTCATGCACACCCCCTCTCTGCCTCATGCACACCCCCTCTCTGCCTCATGCACACCCCCTCTCTGCCTCATGCACACCCCCTCTCTGCCGCATGCACACCCCCTCTCTGCCGCACGCACACCCCCTCTCTGCCGCACGCACACCCCCTCTCTGCCGCACGCACACCCCCTCTCTGCCTCATGCACACCCCCTCTCTGCCTCATGCACACCCCCTCTCTGCCTCATGCACACCCCCTCTCTGCATCATGCACACCCCCTCTCTGCCGCACGCACACCCCCTCTCTGCCGCACGCACACCCCATCTCTGCCTCATGCACACCCCCTCTCTGCCGCACGCACACCCCCTCTCTGCCTCATGCACACCTGTCACTGCCGCAGGCACACACCCTCTCTGCCGCATGCACACCCCCTCTCTGCCTCATGCACACCCCCTCTCTGCCGCACGCACACCCCCTCTCTGCCGCACGCACACCCCCTCTCTGCCTCATGCACACCCCCTCTCTGCCTCATGCACACCCCCTCTCTGCCGCATGCGCACCCCCTCTCTGCCTCATGCACACCCGTCACTGCCGCACGCACACCCCCTCTCTGCCTCATGCACACCCCCTCTCTGCCTCATGCACACCCGTCACTGCCGCACGCACACCCCCTCTCTGCCGCACGCACACCCCCTCTCTGCCGCACGCACACCCCCTCTCTGCCTCATGCACACCTGTCACTGCCGCACGCACACCACCTCTCTGCCGCATGCACACCCCCTCTCTGCCTCATGCACACCCCCTCTCTGCCTCATGCACACCCGTCACTGCCGCACGCACACCCCCTCTCTGCCGCACGCACACCCCCTCTCTGCCGCACGCACACCCCCTCTCTGCCTCACGCACACCCCCTCTCTGCCTCATGCACACCCCCTCTCTGCCGCACGCACACCCCCTCTCTGCCGCACGCACACGCCCTCTCTGCCTCACGCACACCCCCTCTCTGCCTCATGCACACCCCCTCTCTGCCTCATGCACACCCCCTCTCTGCCGTACGCACACCCCCTCTCTGCCTCATGCACACCCCCTCTCTGCCGCACGCACACCCCCTCTCTGCCGTACGCACACCCCCTCTCTGCCTCATGCACACCCCCTCTCTGCCTCATGCACACCCACTCTCTGCCTCATGCACACCCCCTCTCTGCCTCATGCACACCCCCTCTCTGCCTCATGCACACCCCCTCTCTGCCGCACGCACACCCCCTCTCTGCCTCATGCACACCCATCACTGCCGCATGCACACCCCTCTCTGCCTCATGCACACCCCCTCTCTGCCTCATGCACACCCGTCACTGCCGCAAGCACACCCCCTCTCTGCCTCATGCACAGCCCCTCTCTGCCTCATGCACAGCCCCTCTCTGCCTCATGCACACCCCCTCTCTGCCTCATGCACACCCCCTCTCTGCCTCATGCACACCCCCTCTCTGCCTCATGCACACCCCCTCTCTGTCTCATGCACACCCCCTCTCTGTCTCATGCACACCCCCTCTCTGCCTCATGCACACCCCCTCTCTGCCTCATGCACACTCCCTGTCTGCCTCATGCACACCCGTCACTGCCGCACGCACACCCCCTCTCTGCCTCATGCACACCCCCTCTCTGCCTCATGCACACCCCCTCTCTGCCTCATGTACACCCCCTCTCTGCCTCATGCACACCCCCTCTCTGCCGCACGCACACCCCCTCTCTGCCTCATGCACACCCCCTCTCTGCCTCATGCACACCCCCTCTCTGCCGCATGCACACCCCCTCTCTGCCGCACGCACACCCCCTCTCTGCCGCACGCACACCCCCTCTCTGCCTCATGCACACCCCCTCTCTGCCTCATGCACACCCCCTCTCTGCCTCATGCACACCCCCTCTCTGCATCATGCACACCCCCTCTCTGCCGCACGCACACCCCCTCTCTGCCGCACGCACACCCCATCTCTGCCTCACGCACACCCCCTCTCTGCCGCACGCACACCCCCTCTCTGCCTCATGCACACCTGTCACTGCCGCAGGCACACACCCTCTCTGCCGCATGCACACCCCCTCTCTGCCGCACGCACACCCCCTCTCTGCCGCACGCACACCCCCTCTCTGCCGCACGCACACCCCCTCTCTGCCTCATGCACACCCCCTCTCTGCCTCATGCACACCCCCTCTCTGCCGCATGCGCACCCCCTCTCTGCCTCATGCACACCCGTCACTGCCGCACGCACACCCCCTCTCTGCCTCATGCACACCCCCTCTCTGCCTCATGCACACCCGTCACTGCCGCACGCACACCCCCTCTCTGCCGCACGCACACCCCCTCTCTGCCGCACGCACACCCCCTCTCTGCCTCATGCACACCTGTCACTGCCGCACGCACACCACCTCTCTGCCGCATGCACACCCCCTCTCTGCCTCATGCACACCCCCTCTCTGCCTCATGCACACCCGTCACTGCCGCATGCACACCCCCTCTCTGCCGCACGCACACCCCCTCTCTGCCGCACGCACACCCCCTCTCTGCCGCACGCACACCCCCTCTCTGCCTCACGCACACCCCCTCTCTGCCTCATGCACACCCCCTCTCTGCCGCACGCACACCCCCTCTCTGCCGCACGCACACGCCCTCTCTGCCTCACGCACACCCCCTCTCTGCCTCATGCACACCCCCTCTCTGCCGTACGCACACCCCCTCTCTGCCTCATGCACACCCCCTCTCTGCCGCACGCACACCCCCTCTCTGCCGTACGCACACCCCCTCTCTGCCTCATGCACACCCCCTCTCTGCCTCATGCACACCCACTCTCTGCCTCATGCACACCCCCTCTCTGCCTCATGCACACCCCCTCTCTGCCTCATGCACACCCCCTCTCTGCCGCACGCACACCCCCTCTCTGCCTCATGCACACCCATCACTGCCGCATGCACACCCCTCTCTGCCTCATGCACACCCCCTCTCTGCCTCATGCACACCCGTCACTGCCGCAAGCACACCCCCTCTCTGCCTCATGCACAGCCCCTCTCTGCCTCATGCACAGCCCCTCCCTGCCTCATGCACACCCCCTCTCTGCCTCATGCACACCCCCTCTCTGCCTCATGCACACCCCCTCTCTGCCTCATGCACACCCCCTCTCTGTCTCATGCACACCCCCTCTCTGTCTCATGCACACCCCCTCTCTGCCTCATGCACACCCCCTCTCTGCCTCATGCACACTCCCTGTCTGCCTCATGCACACCCGTCACTGCCGCACGCACACCCCCTCTCTGCCTCATGCACACCCCCTCTCTGCCTCATGCACAACCCCTCTCTGCCTCATGTACACCCCCTCTCTGCCTCATGCACACCCCCTCTCTGCCGCACGCACACCCCCTCTCTGTCTCATGCACACCCCCTCTCTGCCGCACGCACACCCCCTCTCTGTCTCATGCACACCCCCTCTCTGCCTCACGCACACCCCCTCTCTGCCTCATGCACACCCGTCACTGCCGCACGCACACCCCCTCTCTGCCTCATGCACACCCCCTCTCTGCCTCATGCACACCCCCTCTCTGCCGCACGCACACCCCCTCTCTGCCTCATGCACACCCCCTCTCTGTCTCATGCACACCCCCTCTCTGCCTCATGCACACCCCCTCTCTGCCTCATGCACACCCGTCACTGCCGCACGCACACCCCCTCTCTGCCTCATGCACACCCCCTCTCTGCCTCATGCACACCCCCTCTCTGCCTCATGCACACCCCCTCTCTGCCTCATGCACACCCCCTCTCTGCCTCATGCACACCCCCTCTCTGCCTCATGCACACCCCCTCTCTGCCTCATGCACACCCCCTCTCTGCCTCATGCACACCCCCTCTCTGCCTCATGCATACCCCCTCTCTGTCTCATGCACACCCCCTCTCTGCCTCATGCACACCCCCTCTCTGCCTCATGCACACCCCCTCTCTGCCTCATGCACACCCCCTCTCTGCCTCATGCACACCCCCTCTCTGCCTCATGCACACCCCCTCTCTGCCTCATGCACACCCCCTCTCTGCCGCACGCACACCCCCTCTCTGCCTCATGCACACCCGTCACTGCCGCAGGCACACCCCCTCTCTGCCTCATGCACACCCCCTCTCTGCCTCATGCACACCCGTCACTGCCGCACGCACACCCCCTCTCTGCCTCATGCACACCCCCTCTCTGCCTCATGCACACCCGTCACTGCCGCACGCACACCCCCTCTCTGCCGCACGCACACCCCCTCTCTGCCGCACGCACACCCCCTCTCTGCCTCATGCACACCTGTCACTGCCGCACGCACACCACCTCTCTGCCGCATGCACACCCCCTCTCTGCCTCATGCACACCCCCTCTCTGCCTCATGCACACCCGTCACTGCCGCATGCACACCCCCTCTCTGCCGCACGCACACCCCCTCTCTGCCGCACGCACACCCCCTCTCTGCCTCACGCACACCCCCTCTCTGCCTCATGCACACCCCCTCTCTGCCGCACGCACACCCCCTCTCTGCCGCACGCACACGCCCTCTCTGCCTCACGCACACCCCCTCTCTGCCTCATGCACACCCCCTCTCTGCCGTACGCACACCCCCTCTCTGCCTCATGCACACCCCCTCTCTGCCGCACGCACACCCCCTCTCTGCCGTACGCACACCCCCTCTCTGCCTCATGCACACCCCCTCTCTGCCTCATGCACACCCACTCTCTGCCTCATGCACACCCCCTCTCTGCCTCATGCACACCCCCTCTCTGCCTCATGCACACCCCCTCTCTGCCGCACGCACACCCCCTCTCTGCCTCATGCACACCCATCACTGCCGCATGCACACCCCTCTCTGCCTCATGCACACCCCCTCTCTGCCTCATGCACACCCGTCACTGCCGCAAGCACACCCCCTCTCTGCCTCATGCACAGCCCCTCTCTGCCTCATGCACAGCCCCTCTCTGCCTCATGCACACCCCCTCTCTGCCTCATGCACACCCCCTCTCTGCCTCATGCACACCCCCTCTCTGCCTCATGCACACCCCCTCTCTGTCTCATGCACACCCCCTCTCTGTCTCATGCACACCCCCTCTCTGCCTCATGCACACTCCCTGTCTGCCTCATGCACACCCGTCACTGCCGCACGCACACCCCCTCTCTGCCTCATGCACACCCCCTCTCTGCCTCATGCACACCCCCTCTCTGCCTCATGTACACCCCCTCTCTGCCTCATGCACACCCCCTCTCTGCCGCACGCACACCCCCTCTCTGTCTCATGCACACCCCCTCTCTGCCGCACGCACACCCCCTCTCTGTCTCATGCACACCCCCTCTCTGCCTCACGCACACCCCCTCTCTGCCTCATGCACACCCGTCACTGCCGCACGCACACCCCCTCTCTGCCTCATGCACACCCCCTCTCTGCCTCATGCACACCCCCTCTCTGCCGCACGCACACCCCCTCTCTGCCTCATGCACACCCCCTCTCTGTCTCATGCACACCCCCTCTCTGCCTCATGCACACCCGTCACTGCCGCAAGCACACCCCCTCTCTGCCTCATGCACAGCCCCTCTCTGCCTCATGCACAGCCCCTCTCTGCCTCATGCACACCCCCTCTCTGCCTCATGCACACCCCCTCTCTGCCTCATGCACACCCCCTCTCTGCCTCATGCACACCCCCTCTCTGTCTCATGCACACCCCCTCTCTGTCTCATGCACACCCCCTCTCTGCCTCATGCACACCCCCTCTCTGCCTCATGCACACTCCCTGTCTGCCTCATGCACACCCGTCACTGCCGCACGCACACCCCCTCTCTGCCTCATGCACACCCCCTCTCTGCCTCATGCACACCCCCTCTCTGCCTCATGTACACCCCCTCTCTGCCTCATGTACACCCCCTCTCTGCCTCATGCACACCCCCTCTCTGCCGCACGCACACCCCCTCTCTGCCTCATGCACACCCCCTCTCTGCCTCATGCACACCCCCTCTCTGCCGCATGCACACCCCCTCTCTGCCGCACGCACACCCCCTCTCTGCCGCACGCACACCCCCTCTCTGCCTCATGCACACCCCCTCTCTGCCTCATGCACACCCCCTCTCTGCCTCATGCACACCCCCTCTCTGCATCATGCACACCCCCTCTCTGCCGCACGCACACCCCCTCTCTGCCGCACGCACACCCCATCTCTGCCTCACGCACACCCCCTCTCTGCCGCACGCACACCCCCTCTCTGCCTCATGCACACCTGTCACTGCCGCAGGCACACACCCTCTCTGCCGCATGCACACCCCCTCTCTGCCGCACGCACACCCCCTCTCTGCCGCACGCACACCCCCTCTCTGCCGCACGCACACCCCCTCTCTGCCTCATGCACACCCCCTCTCTGCCTCATGCACACCCCCTCTCTGCCGCATGCGCACCCCCTCTCTGCCTCATGCACACCCGTCACTGCCGCACGCACACCCCCTCTCTGCCTCATGCACACCCCCTCTCTGCCTCATGCACACCCGTCACTGCCGCACGCACACCCCCTCTCTGCCGCACGCACACCCCCTCTCTGCCGCACGCACACCCCCTCTCTGCCTCATGCACACCTGTCACTGCCGCACGCACACCACCTCTCTGCCGCATGCACACCCCCTCTCTGCCTCATGCACACCCCCTCTCTGCCTCATGCACACCCGTCACTGCCGCATGCACACCCCCTCTCTGCCGCACGCACACCCCCTCTCTGCCGCACGCACACCCCCTCTCTGCCTCACGCACACCCCCTCTCTGCCTCATGCACACCCCCTCTCTGCCGCACGCACACCCCCTCTCTGCCGCACGCACACGCCCTCTCTGCCTCACGCACACCCCCTCTCTGCCTCATGCACACCCCCTCTCTGCCGTACGCACACCCCCTCTCTGCCTCATGCACACCCCCTCTCTGCCGCACGCACACCCCCTCTCTGCCGTACGCACACCCCCTCTCTGCCTCATGCACACCCCCTCTCTGCCTCATGCACACCCACTCTCTGCCTCATGCACACCCCCTCTCTGCCTCATGCACACCCCCTCTCTGCCTCATGCACACCCCCTCTCTGCCGCACGCACACCCCCTCTCTGCCTCATGCACACCCATCACTGCCGCATGCACACCCCTCTCTGCCTCATGCACACCCCCTCTCTGCCTCATGCACACCCGTCACTGCCGCAAGCACACCCCCTCTCTGCCTCATGCACAGCCCCTCTCTGCCTCATGCACAGCCCCTCTCTGCCTCATGCACACCCCCTCTCTGCCTCATGCACACCCCCTCTCTGCCTCATGCACACCCCCTCTCTGCCTCATGCACACCCCCTCTCTGTCTCATGCACACCCCCTCTCTGTCTCATGCACACCCCCTCTCTGCCTCATGCACACCCCCTCTCTGCCTCATGCACACTCCCTGTCTGCCTCATGCACACCCGTCACTGCCGCACGCACACCCCCTCTCTGCCTCATGCACACCCCCTCTCTGCCTCATGCACACCCCCTCTCTGCCTCATGTACACCCCCTCTCTGCCTCATGCACACCCCCTCTCTGCCGCACGCACACCCCCTCTCTGTCTCATGCACACCCCCTCTCTGCCGCACGCACACCCCCTCTCTGTCTCATGCACACCCCCTCTCTGCCTCACGCACACCCCCTCTCTGCCTCATGCACACCCGTCACTGCCGCACGCACACCCCCTCTCTGCCTCATGCACACCCCCTCTCTGCCTCATGCACACCCCCTCTCTGCCGCACGCACACCCCCTCTCTGCCTCATGCACACCCCCTCTCTGTCTCATGCACACCCCCTCTCTGCCTCATGCACACCCCCTCTCTGCCTCATGCACACCCGTCACTGCCGCACGCACACCCCCTCTCTGCCTCATGCACACCCCCTCTCTGCCTCATGCACACCCCCTCTCTGCCTCATGCACACCCCCTCTCTGCCTCATGCACACCCCCTCTCTGCCTCATGCACACCCCCTCTCTGCCTCATGCACACCCCCTCTCTGCCTCATGCACACCCCCTCTCTGCCTCATGCACACCCCCTCTCTGCCTCATGCATACCCCCTCTCTGTCTCATGCACACCCCCTCTCTGCCTCATGCACACCCCCTCTCTGCCTCATGCACACCCCCTCTCTGCCTCATGCACACCCCCTCTCTGCCTCATGCACACCCCCTCTCTGCCTCATGCACACCCCCTCTCTGCCTCATGCACACCCCCTCTCTGCCTCATGCACACCCCCTCTCTGCCGCACGCACACCCCCTCTCTGCCTCATGCACACCCGTCACTGCCGCAGGCACACCCCCTCTCTGCCTCATGCACACCCCCTCTCTGCCTCATGCACACCCGTCACTGCCGCACGCACACCCCCTCTCTGCCTCATGCACACCCCCTCTCTGCCTCATGCACACCCGTCACTGCCGCACGCACACCCCCTCTCTGCCGCACGCACACCCCCTCTCTGCCGCACGCACACCCCCTCTCTGCCTCATGCACACCTGTCACTGCCGCACGCACACCACCTCTCTGCCGCATGCACACCCCCTCTCTGCCTCATGCACACCCCCTCTCTGCCTCATGCACACCCGTCACTGCCGCATGCACACCCCCTCTCTGCCGCACGCACACCCCCTCTCTGCCGCACGCACACCCCCTCTCTGCCTCACGCACACCCCCTCTCTGCCTCATGCACACCCCCTCTCTGCCGCACGCACACCCCCTCTCTGCCGCACGCACACGCCCTCTCTGCCTCACGCACACCCCCTCTCTGCCTCATGCACACCCCCTCTCTGCCGTACGCACACCCCCTCTCTGCCTCATGCACACCCCCTCTCTGCCGCACGCACACCCCCTCTCTGCCGTACGCACACCCCCTCTCTGCCTCATGCACACCCCCTCTCTGCCTCATGCACACCCACTCTCTGCCTCATGCACACCCCCTCTCTGCCTCATGCACACCCCCTCTCTGCCTCATGCACACCCCCTCTCTGCCGCACGCACACCCCCTCTCTGCCTCATGCACACCCATCACTGCCGCATGCACACCCCTCTCTGCCTCATGCACACCCCCTCTCTGCCTCATGCACACCCGTCACTGCCGCAAGCACACCCCCTCTCTGCCTCATGCACAGCCCCTCTCTGCCTCATGCACAGCCCCTCTCTGCCTCATGCACACCCCCTCTCTGCCTCATGCACACCCCCTCTCTGCCTCATGCACACCCCCTCTCTGCCTCATGCACACCCCCTCTCTGTCTCATGCACACCCCCTCTCTGTCTCATGCACACCCCCTCTCTGCCTCATGCACACCCCCTCTCTGCCTCATGCACACTCCCTGTCTGCCTCATGCACACCCGTCACTGCCGCACGCACACCCCCTCTCTGCCTCATGCACACCCCCTCTCTGCCTCATGCACACCCCCTCTCTGCCTCATGTACACCCCCTCTCTGCCTCATGCACACCCCCTCTCTGCCGCACGCACACCCCCTCTCTGTCTCATGCACACCCCCTGTCTGCCGCACGCACACCCCCTCTCTGTCTCATGCACACCCCCTCTCTGCCTCACGCACACCCCCTCTCTGCCTCATGCACACCCGTCACTGCCGCACGCACACCCCCTCTCTGCCTCATGCACACCCCCTCTCTGCCTCATGCACACCCCCTCTCTGCCGCACGCACACCCCCTCTCTGCCTCATGCACACCCCCTCTCTGTCTCATGCACACCCCCTCTCTGCCTCATGCACACCCCCTCTCTGCCTCATGCACACCCGTCACTGCCGCACGCACACCCCCTCTCTGCCTCATGCACACCCCCTCTCTGCCTCATGCACACCCCCTCTCTGCCTCATGCACACCCCCTCTCTGCCTCATGCACACCCCCTCTCTGCCTCATGCACACCCCCTCTCTGCCTCATGCACACCCCCTCTCTGCCTCATGCACACCCCCTCTCTGCCTCATGCACACCCCCTCTCTGCCTCATGCACACCCCCTCTCTGCCTCATGCATACCCCCTCTCTGTCTCATGCACACCCCCTCTCTGCCTCATGCACACCCCCTCTCTGCCTCATGCACACCCCCTCTCTGCCTCATGCACACCCCCTCTCTGCCTCATGCACACCCCCTCTCTGCCTCATGCACACCCCCTCTCTGCCTCATGCACACCCCCTCTCTGCCGCACGCACACCCCCTCTCTGCCTCATGCACACCCGTCACTGCCGCAGGCACACACCCTCTCTGCCGCATGCACACCCCCTCTCTGCCTCATGCACACCCGTCACTGCCGCACGCACATCCCCTCTCTGCCGCACGCACACCCCCTCTCTGCCGCACGCACACCCCCTCTCTGCCTCATGCACACCCCCTCTCTGCCTCACGCACACCCCCTCTCTGCCTCATGCACACCCCCTCTCTGCCTCATGCACACCCCCTCTCTGCCTCATGCACACCCCCTCTCTGCCTCATGCACACCCCCTCTCTGCCTTATGCACACCCCCTCTCTGCCTCATGCACACCCCCTCTCTGCCTCATGCACACCCCCTCTCTGCCTCATGCACACCCCCTCTCTGCCTCATGCACACCCCCTCTCTGCCTCATGCACACCCCCTCTCTGCCTCATGCACACCCCCTCTCTGCCTCATGCACACCCCTTCTCTGCCGCACGCACACCCCCTCTCTGCCGCACGCACACCCCCTCTCTGCCTCATGCACACCCCCTCTCTACCTCATGCACACCCCCTCTCTGCCTCATGCACACCCCCTCTCTGCCTCATGCACACCCCCTCTCTGCATCATGCACACCCCCTCTCTGCCGCACGCACACCCCCTCTCTGCCGCACGCACACCCCATCTCTGCCTCACGCACACCCCCTCTCTGCCGCACGCACACCCCCTCTCTGCCTCATGCACACCCGTCACTGCCGCAGGCACACACCCTCTCTGCCGCACGCACACCCCCTCTCTGCCTCATGCACACCCCCTCTCTGCCTCATGCACACCCCCTCTCTGCCTCATGCACACCCCCTCTCTGCCTCATGCACACCCCCTCTCTGCCTCATGCACACCCCCTCTCTGTCTCATGCACACCCCCTCTCTGCCTCATGCACACCCCCTCTCTGCCTCATGCACACCCCCTCTCTGCCTCATGCACACCCGTCACTGCCGCACGCACACCCCCTCTCTGCCTCATGCACACCCCCTCTCTGCCTCATGCACACCCCCTCTCTGCCTCATGCACACCCCCTCTCTGCCTCATGTACACCCCCTCTCTGCCTCATGCACACCCCCTCTCTGCCGCACGCACACCCCCTCTCTGTCTCATGCACACCCCCTCTCTGCCGCACGCACACCCCCTCTCTGTCTCATGCACACCCCCTCTCTGTCTCATGCACACCCCCTCTCTGTCTCATGCACACCCCCTCTCTGCCTCATGCACACCCCCTCTCTGCCTCATGCACACCCGTCACTGCCGCACGCACACCCCCTCTCTGCCTCATGCACACCCCCTCTCTGCCTCATGCACACCCCCTCTCTGCCTCATGCACACCCCCTCTCTGCCGCACGCACACCCCCTCTCTGTCTCATGCACACCCCCTCTCTGCCGCATGCACACCCCCTCTCTGCCTCATGCACACCCCCTCTCTGCCTCATGCACACCCCCTCTCTGCCTCATGCACACCCCCTCTCTGCCTCATGCACACCCCCTCTCTGCCTCATGCACACCCCCTCTCTGCCTCATGCACACCACCTCTCTGCCTCATGCACACCCCCTCTCTGCCTCATGCACACCCCCTCTCTGCCTCATGCACACCCCCTCTCTGCCGCACGCACACCCCCTCTCTGCCTCATGCACACCCGTCACTGCCGCAGGCACACACCCTCTCTGCCGCATGCACACCCCCTCTCTGCCTCATGCACACCCGTCACTGCCGCACGCACACCCCCTCTCTGCCGCACGCACACCCCCTCTCTGCCTCATGCACAGCCCCTCTCTGCCTCATGCACACACCCTCTCTGCCTCATGCACACCCCCTCTCTGCCTCATGCACACCCCCTCTCTGCCTCATGCACACCCCCTCTCTGCCTCATGCACACCCCCTCTCTGCCTCATGCACACCCCCTCTCTGCCTCATGCACACACCCTCTCTGCCTCATGCACACCCCCTCTCTGCCTCAAGCACACCCCCTCTCTGCCGCACGCACACCCCCTCTCTGCCGCACTCACACCCCCTCTCTGCCTCATGCACACCTGTCACTGCCGCACGCACACCCCCTCTCTGCCGCATGCACACCCCCTCTCTGCCTCATGCACACCCCCTCTCTGCCTCATGCACACCCGTCACTGCCGCATGCACACCCCCTCTCTCCTGCACGCACACCACCTCTCTGCCGCACGCACACCCCTTCTCTGCCTCACGCACACCCCCTCTCTGCCTCATGCACACCCCCTCTCTGCCGCACGCACACGCCCTCTCTGCCGCACGCACACGCCCTCTCTGCCTCACGCACACCCCCTCTCTACCTCATGCACACCCCCTCTCTGCCGTACGCACACCCCCTCTCTGCCTCATGCACACCCCCTCTCTGCCGCACGCACACCCCCTCTCTGCCGCACGCACACCCCCTCTCTGCCGCACGCACACCCCCTCTCTGCCTCATGCACACCCCCTCTCTGCCTCATGCACACCCCCTCTCTGCCTCATGCACACCCGTCACTGCCGCACGCACACCCCCTCTCTGCCTCATGCACAGCCCCTCTCTGCCTCATGCACAGCCCCTCTCTGCCTCATGCACAGCCCCTCTCTGCCTCATGCACACCCCCTCCCTGCCTCATGCACACCCCCTCTCTGCCTCATGCACACCCCCTCTCTGCCTCATGCACACCCCCTCTCTGCCTCATGCACACCCCCTCTCTGTCTCATGCACACCCCCTCTCTGCCTCATGCACACCCCCTCTCTGCCTCATGCACACCCCCTCTCTGCCTCATGCACACCCGTCACTGCCGCACGCACACCCCCTCTCTGCCTCATGCACACCCCCTCTCTGCCTCATGCACACCCCCTCTCTGCCTCATGCACACCCCCTCTCTGCCTCATGCACACCCCCTCTCTGCCTCATGCACACCCCCTCTCTGCCGCACGCACACCCCCTCTCTGTCTCATGCACACCCCCTCTCTGCCTCATGCACACCCCCTCTCTGCCTCATGCACACCCCCTCGCTGCCGCACGCACACCCCCTCTCTGCCGCACGCACACCCCCTCTCTGCCTCATGCACACCCCCTCTCTGTCTCATGCACACCCCCTCTCTGCCTCATGCACACCCCCTCTCTGCCTCATGCACACCCCCTCTCTGCCTCATGCACACCCCCTCTCTGCCTCATGCACACCCCCTCTCTGCCTCATGCACACCCCCTCTCTGCCTCATTCACACCCCCTCTCTGCCTCATGCACACCCCCTCTCTGCCTCATGCACACCCCCTCTCTGCCGCACGCACACCCCCTCTCTGCCTCATGCACACCCGTCACTGCCGCAGGCACACACCCTCTGTGCCGCATGCACACCCCCTCTCTGCCTCATGCACACCCGTCACTGCCGCACGCACATCCCCTCTCTGCCGCACGCACACACCCTCTCTGCCTCATGCACACCCCCTCTCTGCCTCATGCACACCCCCTCTCTGCCTCATGCACACCCCCTCTCTGCCTCATGCACACCCCCTCTCTGCCTCATGCACACCCCCTCTCTGCCTCATGCACACCCCCTCTCTGCCTCATGCACACCCCCTCTCTGCCTCATGCACACCCCCTCTCTGCCTCATGCACACCCCCTCTCTGCCTCATGCACACCCCCTCTCTGCCGCATGCACACCCCCTCTCTGCCGCACGCACACCCCCTCTCTGCCGCACGCACACCCCCTCTCTGCCTCATGCACACCCCCTCTCTGCCTCATGCACACCCCCTCTCTGCCTCATGCACACCCCCTCTCTGCATCATGCACACCCCCTCTCTGCCGCACGCACACCCCCTCTCTGCCGCACGCACACCCCATCTCTGCCTCATGCACACCCCCTCTCTGCCGCACGCACACCCCCTCTCTGCCTCATGCACACCTGTCACTGCCGCAGGCACACACCCTCTCTGCCGCATGCACACCCCCTCTCTGCCTCATGCACACCCCCTCTCTGCCGCACGCACACCCCCTCTCTGCCGCACGCACACCCCCTCTCTGCCTCATGCACACCCCCTCTCTGCCTCATGCACACCCCCTCTCTGCCGCATGCGCACCCCCTCTCTGCCTCATGCACACCCGTCACTGCCGCACGCACACCCCCTCTCTGCCTCATGCACACCCCCTCTCTGCCTCATGCACACCCGTCACTGCCGCACGCACACCCCCTCTCTGCCGCACGCACACCCCCTCTCTGCCGCACGCACACCCCCTCTCTGCCTCATGCACACCTGTCACTGCCGCACGCACACCACCTCTCTGCCGCATGCACACCCCCTCTCTGCCTCATGCACACCCCCTCTCTGCCTCATGCACACCCGTCACTGCCGCATGCACACCCCCTCTCTGCCGCACGCACACCCCCTCTCTGCCGCACGCACACCCCCTCTCTGCCTCACGCACACCCCCTCTCTGCCTCATGCACACCCCCTCTCTGCCGCACGCACACCCCCTCTCTGCCGCACGCACACGCCCTCTCTGCCTCACGCACACCCCCTCTCTGCCTCATGCACACCCCCTCTCTGCCGCACGCACACCCCCTCTCTGCCGTACGCACACCCCCTCTCTGCCTCATGCACACCCCCTCTCTGCCTCATGCACACCCACTCTCTGCCTCATGCACACCCCCTCTCTGCCTCATGCACACCCCCTCTCTGCCTCATGCACACCCCCTCTCTGCCGCACGCACACCCCCTCTCTGCCTCATGCACACCCATCACTGCCGCATGCACACCCCTCTCTGCCTCATGCACACCCCCTCTCTGCCTCATGCACACCCGTCACTGCCGCAAGCACACCCCCTCTCTGCCTCATGCACAGCCCCTCTCTGCCTCATGCACAGCCCCTCTCTGCCTCATGCACACCCCCTCTCTGCCTCATGCACACCCCCTCTCTGCCTCATGCACACCCCCTCTCTGCCTCATGCACACCCCCTCTCTGTCTCATGCACACCCCCTCTCTGTCTCATGCACACCCCCTCTCTGCCTCATGCACACCCCCTCTCTGCCTCATGCACACTCCCTGTCTGCCTCATGCACACCCGTCACTGCCGCACGCACACCCCCTCTCTGCCTCATGCACACCCCCTCTCTGCCTCATGCACACCCCCTCTCTGCCTCATGTACACCCCCTCTCTGCCTCATGCACACCCCCTCTCTGCCGCACGCACACCCCCTCTCTGCCTCATGCACACCCCCTCTCTGCCTCATGCACACCCCCTCTCTGCCGCATGCACACCCCCTCTCTGCCGCACGCACACCCCCTCTCTGCCGCACGCACACCCCCTCTCTGCCTCATGCACACCCCCTCTCTGCCTCATGCACACCCCCTCTCTGCCTCATGCACACCCCCTCTCTGCATCATGCACACCCCCTCTCTGCCGCACGCACACCCCCTCTCTGCCGCACGCACACCCCATCTCTGCCTCACGCACACCCCCTCTCTGCCGCACGCAC
Source organism: Scyliorhinus torazame (assembly GCF_047496885.1). Lineage (NCBI taxonomy): Eukaryota > Metazoa > Chordata > Chondrichthyes > Carcharhiniformes > Scyliorhinidae > Scyliorhinus > Scyliorhinus torazame. The sequence continues at coordinate 141,840,122 of NC_092721.1, read as the reverse complement.
ACCCCCTCTCTGCCTCATGCACACCTGTCACTGCCGCAGGCACACACCCTCTCTGCCGCATGCACACCCCCTCTCTGCCGCACGCACACCCCCTCTCTGCCGCACGCACACCCCCTCTCTGCCGCACGCACACCCCCTCTCTGCCTCATGCACACCCCCTCTCTGCCTCATGCACACCCCCTCTCTGCCGCATGCGCACCCCCTCTCTGCCTCATGCACACCCGTCACTGCCGCACGCACACCCCCTCTCTGCCTCATGCACACCCCCTCTCTGCCTCATGCACACCCGTCACTGCCGCACGCACACCCCCTCTCTGCCGCACGCACACCCCCTCTCTGCCGCACGCACACCCCCTCTCTGCCTCATGCACACCTGTCACTGCCGCACGCACACCACCTCTCTGCCGCATGCACACCCCCTCTCTGCCTCATGCACACCCCCTCTCTGCCTCATGCACACCCGTCACTGCCGCATGCACACCCCCTCTCTGCCGCACGCACACCCCCTCTCTGCCGCACGCACACCCCCTCTCTGCCTCACGCACACCCCCTCTCTGCCTCATGCACACCCCCTCTCTGCCGCACGCACACCCCCTCTCTGCCGCACGCACACGCCCTCTCTGCCTCACGCACACCCCCTCTCTGCCTCATGCACACCCCCTCTCTGCCGTACGCACACCCCCTCTCTGCCTCATGCACACCCCCTCTCTGCCGCACGCACACCCCCTCTCTGCCGTACGCACACCCCCTCTCTGCCTCATGCACACCCCCTCTCTGCCTCATGCACACCCACTCTCTGCCTCATGCACACCCCCTCTCTGCCTCATGCACACCCCCTCTCTGCCTCATGCACACCCCCTCTCTGCCGCACGCACACCCCCTCTCTGCCTCATGCACACCCATCACTGCCGCATGCACACCCCTCTCTGCCTCATGCACACCCCCTCTCTGCCTCATGCACACCCGTCACTGCCGCAAGCACACCCCCTCTCTGCCTCATGCACAGCCCCTCTCTGCCTCATGCACAGCCCCTCTCTGCCTCATGCACACCCCCTCTCTGCCTCATGCACACCCCCTCTCTGCCTCATGCACACCCCCTCTCTGCCTCATGCACACCCCCTCTCTGCCTCATGCACACCCCCTCTCTGTCTCATGCACACCCCCTCTCTGTCTCATGCACACCCCCTCTCTGCCTCATGCACACCCCCTCTCTGCCTCATGCACACTCCCTGTCTGCCTCATGCACACCCGTCACTGCCGCACGCACACCCCCTCTCTGCCTCATGCACACCCCCTCTCTGCCTCATGCACACCCCCTCTCTGCCTCATGTACACCCCCTCTCTGCCTCATGCACACCCCCTCTCTGCCGCACGCACACCCCCTCTCTGTCTCATGCACACCCCCTCTCTGCCGCACGCACACCCCCTCTCTGTCTCATGCACACCCCCTCTCTGCCTCACGCACACCCCCTCTCTGCCTCATGCACACCCGTCACTGCCGCACGCACACCCCCTCTCTGCCTCATGCACACCCCCTCTCTGCCTCATGCACACCCCCTCTCTGCCGCACGCACACCCCCTCTCTGCCTCATGCACACCCCCTCTCTGTCTCATGCACACCCCCTCTCTGCCTCATGCACACCCCCTCTCTGCCTCATGCACACCCGTCACTGCCGCACGCACACCCCCTCTCTGCCTCATGCACACCCCCTCTCTGCCTCATGCACACCCCCTCTCTGCCTCATGCACACCCCCTCTCTGCCTCATGCACACCCCCTCTCTGCCTCATGCACACCCCCTCTCTGCCTCATGCACACCCCCTCTCTGCCTCATGCACACCCCCTCTCTGCCTCATGCACACCCCCTCTCTGCCTCATGCACACCCCCTCTCTGCCTCATGCATACCCCCTCTCTGTCTCATGCACACCCCCTCTCTGCCTCATGCACACCCCCTCTCTGCCTCATGCACACCCCCTCTCTGCCTCATGCACACCCCCTCTCTGCCTCATGCACACCCCCTCTCTGCCTCATGCACACCCCCTCTCTGCCTCATGCACACCCCCTCTCTGCCGCACGCACACCCCCTCTCTGCCTCATGCACACCCGTCACTGCCGCAGGCACACACCCTCTCTGCCGCATGCACACCCCCTCTCTGCCTCATGCACACCCGTCACTGCCGCACGCACATCCCCTCTCTGCCGCACGCACACCCCCTCTCTGCCGCACGCACACCCCCTCTCTGCCTCATGCACACCCCCTCTCTGCCTCATGCACACCCCCTCTCTGCCTCATGCACACCCCCTCTCTGCCTCATGCACACCCCCTCTCTGCCTCATGCACACCCCCTCTCTGCCTCATGCACACCCCCTCTCTGCCTCATGCACACCCCCTCTCTGCCTCATGCACACCCCCTCTCTGCCTCATGCACACCCCCTCTCTGCCTCATGCACACCCCCTCTCTGCCTCATGCACACCCCCTCTCTGCCTCATGCACACCCCCTCTCTGCCTCATGCACACCCCCTCTCTGCCTCATGCACACCCCCTCTCTGCCTCACGCACACCCCTTCTCTGCCGCACGCACACCCCCTCTCTGCCGCACGCACACCCCCTCTCTGCCTCATGCACACCCCCTCTCTACCTCATGCACACCCCCTCTCTGCCTCATGCACACCCCCTCTCTGCCTCATGCACACCCCCTCTCTGCATCATGCACACCCCCTCTCTGCCGCACGCACACCCCCTCTCTGCCGCACGCACACCCCATCTCTGCCTCACGCACACCCCCTCTCTGCCGCACGCACACCCCCTCTCTGCCTCATGCACACCCGTCACTGCCGCAGGCACACACCCTCTCTGCCGCACGCACACCCCCTCTCTGCCTCATGCACACCCCCTCTCTGCCTCATGCACACCCCCTCTCTGCCTCATGCACACCCCCTCTCTGCCTCATGCACACCCCCTCTCTGCCTCATGCACACCCCCTCTCTGTCTCATGCACACCCCCTCTCTGCCTCATGCACACCCCCTCTCTGCCTCATGCACACCCCCTCTCTGCCTCATGCACACCCGTCACTGCCGCACGCACACCCCCTCTCTGCCTCATGCACACCCCCTCTCTGCCTCATGCACACCCCCTCTCTGCCTCATGCACACCCCCTCTCTGCCTCATGTACACCCCCTCTCTGCCTCATGCACACCCCCTCTCTGCCGCATGCACACCCCCTCTCTGTCTCATGCACACCCCCTCTCTGCCGCACGCACACCCCCTCTCTGTCTCATGCACACCCCCTCTCTGCCTCATGCACACCCCCTCTCTGCCTCATGCACACCCCCTCTCTGCCTCATGCACACCCGTCACTGCCGCACGCACACCCCCTCTCTGCCTCATGCACACCCCCTCTCTGCCTCATGCACACCCCCTCTCTGCCTCATGCACACCCCCTCTCTGCCGCACGCACACCCCCTCTCTGTCTCATGCACACCCCCTCTCTGCCGCATGCACACCCCCTCTCTGCCTCATGCACACCCCCTCTCTGCCTCATGCACACCCCCTCTCTGCCTCATGCACACCCCCTCTCTGCCTCATGCACACCCCCTCTCTGCCTCATGCACACCCCCTCTCTGCCTCATGCACACCCCCTCTCTGCCTCATGCACACCACCTCTCTGCCTCATGCACACCCCCTCTCTGCCTCATGCACACCCCCTCTCTGCCGCATGCACACCCCCTCTCTGCCGCACGCACACCCCCTCTCTGCCGCACGCACACCCCCTCTCTGCCTCATGCACACCCCCCCTCTACCTCATGCACACCCCCTCTCTGCCTCATGCACACCCCCTCTCTGCCTCATGCACACCCCCTCTCTGCATCATGCACACCCCCTCTCTGCCGCACGCACACCCCCTCTCTGCCGCACGCACACCCCATCTCTGCCTCACGCACACCCCATCTCTGCCTCACGCACACCCCCTCTCTGCCGCACGCACACCCCCTCTCTGCCTCATGCACACCCGTCACTGCCGCAGGCACACACCCTCTCTGCCGCATGCACACCCCCTCTCTGCCTCATGCACACCCCCTCTCTGCCGCATGCACACCCCCTCTCTGCCTCATGCACAACCGTCACTGCCGCGCGCACACCCCCTCTCTGCCTCATGCACACCCGTCACTGCCGCACGCACACCCCCTCTCTGCCGCATGCACACCCCCTCTCTGCCGCATGCACACCCCCTCTCTGCCTCATGCACACCCGTCACTGCCGCATGCACACCCCCTCTCTGCCGCACGCACACCCCCTCTCTGCCGCACGCACACCCCCTCTCTGCCGCACGCACACCCCCTCTCTACCTCATGCACACCCGTCACTGCCGCATGCACACCCCCTCTCTGCCGCATGCACACCCCCTCTCTGCCGCACGCACACCACCTCTCTGCCCGCACGCACACCCCCTCTCTGCCGCACGCACACCCCCTCTCTGCCTCATGCACACCCGTCACTGCCGCAGGCACACACCCTCTCTGCCGCACGCACACCCCCTCTCTGCCGCACGCACACCCCCTCTCTGCCGCACGCACACCCCCTCTCTGCCGCACGCACACCCCTCTCTGCCGCACGCACACCCCCTCTCTGCCGCACGCACACCCCCTCTCTGCCGCACGCACACCCCCTCTCTGCCGCACGCACACCCCCTCTCTGCCGCACGCACACCCCCTCTCTGCCGCACGCACACCCCCTCTCTGCCGCACGCACACCCCCTCTCTGCCGCACGCACACCCCCTCTCTGCCGCACGCACACCCCCTCTCTGCCTCACGCACACCCCCTCTCTGCCTCACGCACAACCCGTCACTGCCGCAGGCACACCCCCTCTCTGCCGCACGCACACCCCCTCTCTGCCTCACGCACACCCCCTCTCTGCCTCATGCACACCCCCTCTCTGCCGCAGGCACACCCCCTCTCTGCCTCATGCACACCCGTCACTGCCGCACGCGCACCCCCTCTCTGCCTCATGCACACCCCCTCTCTGCCGCACGCACACCCCCTCTCTGCCGCACGCACACCCCCTCTCTGCCGCACGCACACCCCCTCTCTGCCGCACGCACACCCCCTCTCTGCCTCACGCACACCCCCTCTCTGCCTCATGCACACCCGTCACTGCCGCAGGCACACCCCCTCTCTGCCGCACGCACACCCCCTCTCTGCCGCACGCACACCCCCTCTCTGCCTCACGCACACCCCCTCTCTGCCTCATGCACACCCTCTCTCTGCCGCACGCACACCCCCTCTCTGCCTCACGCACATCCTCTCTCTGCCGCATGCACATCCGTCACTGCCGCAGGCACACCCCCTCTCTGCCGCACGCACACCCCCTCTCTGCCACACGCACACCCCCTCTCTGCCGCAGGCACACCCCCTCTCTGCCGCAGGCACACCCCCTCTCTGCCGCAGGCACACCCCCTCTCTGCCTCATACACACCCCCTCTCTGCCTCATGCACACCCCCTCTCTGCCTCATGCACACCCCCTCTCTGCCTCACGCACATCCTCTCTCTGCCGCATGCACACCCGTCACTGCCGCAGGCACACCCCATCTCTGCCGCACGCACACCCCCTCTCTGCCGCACGCACACCCCCTCTGTGCCGCACGCAGACCCCCTCTCTGCCTCATGCACACCCCTCTGTGCCGCACGCACACCCCCTCTCTGCCGCACGCACACCCCCCTCTCTGCCTCATGCACACCCCCTCTGTGCCGCACGCAGACCCCCTCTCTGCCGCATGCACACCCCCTCTGTGCCGCACGCAGACCCCCTCTCTGCCGCATGCACACCCCCTCTGTGCCGCACGCAGACCCCCTCTCTGCCTCATGCACACCCCCTCTCTGCCTCATGCACACCCCTCTCTGCCGCACGCACACCCCCTCTCTGCCGCACGCACACCCCCTCTCTGCCGCAGGCACACCCCCTCTCTGCCGCACGCACACCCCCTCTCTGCCGCACGCACACCCCCTCTCTGCCGCACGCACACCCCCCTCTCTGCCGCACGCACACCCCCTCTCTGCTTCACGCACACCGCCTCTCTGCCTCACGCACACCCCCTCTCTGCCTCATGCACACCCTCTCTCTGCCGCACGCACACCCCCTCTCTGCCTCACGCACATCCTCTCTCTGCCGCATGCACATCCGTCACTGCCGCAGGCACACCCCCTCTCTGCCACACGCACACCCCCTCTCTGCCGCAGGCACACCCCCTCTCTGCCGCAGGCACACCCCCTCTCTGCCGCAGGCACACCCCCTCTCTGCCTCATGCACACCCCCTCTCTGCCTCATGCACACCCCCTCTCTGCCTCATGCACACCCCCTCTCTGCCTCATGCACACCCCCTCTCTGCCGCAGGCACACCCCCTCTCTGCCTCATGCACACCCCCTCTCTGCCGCAGGCACACCCCCTCTCTGCCTCATGCACACCCCCTCTCTGCCTCATGCACACCCCCTCTCTGCCTCATGCACACCCCCTCTCTGCCTCACGCACACCCCCTCTCTGCCGCAGGCACACCCCCTCTCTGCCGCAGGCACACCCCCTCTCTGCCGCAGGCACACCCCCTCTCTGCCGCAGGCACACCCCCCTCTCTGCCTCATGCACACCCCCTCTCTGCCTCATGCACACCCCCTCTCTGCCTCATGCACACCCCCTCTCTGCCTCATGCACACCCCCTCTCTGCCTCACGCACATCCTCTCTCTGCCGCATGCACACCCGTCACTGCCGCAGGCACACCCCCTCTCTGCCTCATGCACACCCCCTCTCTGCCGCACGCACACCCCCTCTGTGCCGCACGCAGACCCCCTCTCTGCCTCATGCACACCCCTCTCTGCCGCAGGCACACCCATCACTGCCTCACGCACACCCCCTCCCTGCATCATGCACACCCCCTCTCTGCCGCACGCACACCCCCTCTCTGCCGCACGCACACCCCCTCTCTGCCGCAGACACACCCCCTCTCTGCCTCATGCACACCCCCTCTCTGCCTCATGCACACCCCCTCTCTGCATCATGCACACCCCCTCTCTGCCGCACGCACACCCCCTCTCTGCCGCACGCACACCCCCTCTCTGCCGCACGCACACCCCCTCTCTGCCGCACGCACACCCCCTCTCTGCCGCACGCACACCCCCTCTCTGCCGCACGCACACCCCCTCTCTGCCGCACGCACACCCCCTCTCTGCCTCACGCACACCCCTCTCTGCCTCACGCACATCCCCTCTCTGCCTCATGCACACCCCCTCTCTGCCTCATGCACACCCGTCACTGCCGCAGGCACACACCCTCTCTGCCGCACGCACACCCCCTCTGTGCCGCACGCACACCCCCTCTCTGCCGCACGCACACCCCCTCTGTGCCGCACGCACACCCCCTCTCTGCCGCAGGCACACCCCCTCTCTGCCTCATGCATACCCGTCACTGCCGCACGCACACCCCCTCTCTGCCTCATGCACACCCCCTCTCTGCCGCACGCACATCCCCTCTCTGCCTCATGCACATCCCCTCTCTGCCTCACGCACACCCCCTCTCTGCCTCACGCACACCCCCTCTCTGCCTCATGCACACGCCCTCTCTGCCTCATGCACACCCGTCACTGCCGCAGGCACACACCCTCTCTGCCGCACGCACACCCCCTCTCTGCCGCACGCACACCCCCTCTCTGCCTCACGCACATCCTCTCTCTGCCGCATGCACATCCGTCACTGCCGCAGGCACACCCCCTCTCTGCCACACGCAGACCCCCTCTCTGCCGCAGGCACACCCCCTCTCTGCCTCATGCACACCCCCTCTCTGCCTCACGCACATCCTCTCTCTGCCGCATGCACACCCGTCACTGCCGCAGGCACACCCCATCTCTGCCGCACGCACACCCCCTCTGTGCCGCACGCACGCCCCCTCTCTGCCTCATGCACACCCCCTCTCTGCCTCATGCACACCCCCTCTCTGCCTCATGCACACCCCCTCTCTGCATCATGCACACCCCCTCTCTGCCGCACGCACACCCCCTCTCTGCCGCACGCACACCCCCTCTCTGCCGCACGCACACCCCCTCTCTGCCGCACGCACACCCCCTCTCTGCCTCATGCACACCCGTCACTGCCGCAGGCTCGCTCTCACTGCCGCACACACGCATGCACTATCACTGCCATGCATACACACGCAGTCCCTCACTGCCACACTGGCAAGAAACATAGGTAATTTTAAGTAATCTATATTTTTATTTGTGGGCATTAGAAACAAGTATAACTTTTAAATAAGTTTAATTTTTTGTTTCTGTATTGAAAGGGTCGAGACATTAGTTAGCTTCATGATAAACAAAGGTGCCTCCATGTCTATGAGTTTTGACCACTTTAAACTTTACAATGCGGTATTGAAATTAAAGAGTGATTACGATGTGAAAAGAAACAGAGTTTAAAGAAAGACGAGGTTGTTGCTTAGCAGCCAGGGCACCCTAGGTTAGAACAATTGAGTTTAGTTTTAAGCTGGTCCCAGAAGAAGCTGGACATGACAAGGAAGCTGCTTGGAAAAGCAGACTTCGTAAAAGAACAAAAGAAGGTCCTGAAATCAGGTAGGTGGGTCAAAAGTAATATGTCTCAGGAAGATAGTTAAGTTAAAGGAACAACATGACAAGAAATTGAACAAGGTCCTGTTCAGGAGATTTCAATGAAAAGGCAGAGCACTCTCTCTGAGTTAAACAGACAGCTCAAGAACCACATTTAAAGTCAGCTTGGTAAGAAGCTGAACATCTGAGATAAATCAGAAGTTTGGTGACATCTTAATACAGCCGGTGAAACAGTGGTGTTCTGCTGGCATACTGAGAGATTATGTGGAAGCTTGAATGCACGTGGCAATCCAAGGCAGAAGAATACTGAAAGAAGAGATTGAAAACCTGGAAGTGGATCCAAGGTGAAGGCATCTGAAAAAAAGCATTGTTTGGGAGAAGGTTCCAAGGCATTTTTTTTCGGGAGCGGAGTTTGGAAACACTCATGTGGAAATCAGATTCCAAAACGACCAGTTGGCTCACCGTGTGACAAGCATCTGGTGGGGGGATTTGGTGAGAAACCCCAGGAGTTGTATTGTGTGGTATATGTCACTTGCTTTCAGAGTGTGGTGTGTCTGACCACAGTTGACCTATTGGTTTACATGGACTGCAAGAACAGTATAATATACAATATATTTTGTCACATGTGTCATCCTGGTAAATCTGTGTACATCTGTGAGTGGGGTGAAGGAGCAGTGTATAGTTAACTTTTTCTTGTTTAATAAATGTTTTAGTCTTTGGTTAAAGTTAATTGGCAGCCCTGTGACTTTGTTCACCCATTTCTAAATAAAAGTTACGATCTGAAGTCTGCAAAGGCTGAGGCCAATACCGTGGTAGGCCAGATCCAAATGCCTTGGTGGCTGCATTCGGCCCTGTGGGTTAGAGTGTGAACAAGCCTGACTGAGACATATCTCTGCACAACAGCCTTAAGTTCACAACTCTAGCTCTGTGCTACCCGCACACAGAATGCTACATTTATCTACATTCATAGAACATTCAGTGCAGAAGGAGGCCATTCGGCCCATCGAGTCTGCACCGACCCACTTAAACTCTCACTTCCACCCTATCCCTGTAACCCAATAACCCCTCCTAACCTTTTGGACACTAAGGGCAATTTAGCGTGGCCAATCCACCTAACCTGCACGTCTTTGGACTGTGGGAGGAAACTGGAGCACCCGGAGGAAACCCACACAGGACACGGGGAGAATGTGCAGACGCCGCACAGACCGTGACCCAGCGGGGAATCGAATATGGGCCCTGGCGCTCACAGTGCTAGTCACGTGTGCTACTGTGCTGCCCATTTTTTTCAGCAGATCGGGCAGCCATTTTTAAATGACGTCCCGATCTTCGACCCCTGACACGACCCTCAAACCCCCCCCCAAAGCCCTAACTCACCGATAAAGAGGTCCTCAGGCCCCCCCCTCCGCATCCCCCTGCATATCCGCAGGGCACCCCCAGGCCCGTTCCCAGTCACGGGCCAAAGGTCGGCTTGGCACCTTGCCACTGCCAGTCTGGTACACAGGCAGTGCTGTCTGGGCACCTTGGTGCCCTGCCAAGGTGCCAGGCTGGCAGTGCCAAGGTGCGCGGGGGGCACCAGCAGTGCCAGGGTGCCACCTTGGCCAGAAGGCAAGCATCTGGGGCCTCTCATCCCCTGGGAGACCGCCATTCTGTTGGTCCCCATTTGTAGGCGCTCGCCTGAGGTCTCCAGGTGTGGGCACAAGACTCCAAATCTAGAGTTTGTGTTGAGACATGCAACTGAAGAAGGTTGAGGAAGTAAGAATATGGTTTGGACTTTTCTATTTGAAGTGTTCAGGTTTGGGAGCCAGTGCACTCCAGTACGGATCAGAGTGATGAGTGGCCTAGACTTGATGTGGAACAGGAAACATGCAACAGTGGTTTTGTAAGTTGGAGTTTATAGCACCTGGAGGATAAGGAAGACTTGGAATAGCCAGGTACGGAGATGATAAAGCTGAAGTGGGCAAAGTTGCAGTAGTCAAAGTACATTCTTTGTGATGAAAGGGATTGTGGAGTTTGAAATTCATCTTGGGGATATAGCAGTTTTGAAGTTTGATTCCACCTGACTAATTGGCTGGGTGTTGGTTGAGGTGGGGATTGGGGTGGTGGTTAGAGGTGAGGATATCATGAAAAAAGAAAAAAATATGGTTGAGGCTGCAAATGATGGCTTTGGTCTTCAAGTGTTGAACTGGAAGTTCAGATTTACCCAAGACTGACTGTCAGATAAGAACATAAGAACTAGGAGCAGGAGTAGTCCATCTGGCCCCTCGAGCATGCTCCGTCATTCAATGAGATCATGGCTGATCTTTTGTGGACTCAGCTCCACTTTCCGGCCTGAACTCCATAACCCTTAATCCCTTTATTCATCAAAAAACTATCTATCTTTATCTTAAAAACATTTAATGAAGGATCCTCAACTGCTTCACTGGGCAAGGAATTCCATAGATTCACAACACTTTCGGTGAAGAAGTTCCTCCTAAGCTCAGTCCTAAATATACTTCCCCTTATTTTGAGGCTATGCCCCCTAGTTCTGCTTTCACCCGCCAGTGGAAACAACCTGCCTGCATCTATCCTATCTATTCCCTTCATAATTTTATACGTTTCTATCAGATCCCCCCGCATCCTTCTAAATTCCAACGAGTACAGCCCCAGTCTACTCAACCTCTCCTCGTAATCCAACCCCTTCAGCTCTGGGATTAACCTAGTGAATCTCCTCTGCACACCCTCCAGCGCCAGTACGTCCTTTCTCAGGTAAGGAGACCAAAACTGAACACAATACTCCAGGTGTGGCCTCACTAACACCTTATACAATTGCAGCATAACTTCCCTAGTCTTAAACTCCATCCCTCTAGCAATGAAGGAAAAAATTCAATTTGCCTTCTTAATCACCTGTTGCACCTGTAAACCAACTTTTTGCGACTCATGCACTAGCACACCCAGGTCTCTCTGCACAGCGGCATGTTTTAATATTTTATCATTTATATAATTCCTTTTGCTATTATTTCTACCAAAATGGATAACCTCACATTTGTCAACATTGTATTCCATCTGCCAGACCCTAGCCCATTCACTTAAACTATCCAAATCCCTCTGCAGACTTCCATTACCCTCTGCACTTTTTGCTTTACCTCATCTTAGTGTTGTCTGCAAACTTGGACACATTGCACTTGGTGGTCCCCAACTCCAAATCATCTATGTAAATTGTGAACAATAAGCAGTCTGAGAGCACAGGGATAGTGGAAGGTTTGAGAGAGGTGGTGGAGTTGGGATGTCATCAACATTCAAGTTGAAGATGGCATTTTGTGCACGGGTGATGATGGAAAATGTGTAGAGGAGAAAGAGAGAAGGTAAGGATTCTGGAGGTTTATGTTAGGGTGGAGGTGGTTGCTGCTCTTGCTTGGGATGCTCAAGGCTCCATTCAGCAGGAGCACAATCATGCAAGAGCAGTTATCTGCAGCTGGAGAGCAGAGAGGAAAGTGTTGGAGGAAGATTATTTGTTGAATGCTGCAGAGAGAGATTGAGGACTCAGTGATTACTGCCACAGAGGCTGTTGCTCATCGGTTTCGTTCGGGCAGATTTGGAGCCGGGGCAGGTGAAGAAATCGGACCAGATGGTAGGGGGCCGCGAGGTTGGGGGGATGCGGGGTGGGAGGGTGGGTGGGGATTGGAGTGCCACGGGGGGGGCGGGGGGCGGTGGGGGACAACGGAGGGCTCCAGGGTGGTTGGGGGGGGGGGGAGTGTAATTGGAGGGCTCCAGGGTAGGAGGAGTTGGAGTCGGAAAGATGTTTGGGGATGTTAGTGTTAGAGATTCATGAGATGGGGAGTCAGAGCATCATGGAGGATTAATTGGTGGGTGGTCAGAGGGTCAGCGAAGGGTCTCAATGGGGATTTGGGGAAGGGAGGTCAGTTGTATAGTTGCCCAGGAGTTAGATATGGATTTTTCCTGTCAATCATTTTCTGGGTAACTATCCAGGTAAGTGAGTCAGGACCCTCTGATGTCTCCAACTGGGCTCCAAAGGCAAGGGGATTGCCTTTTGGAAGTTGAAACTTCCTTGGCAAATCCCAGAGAATCCTTGTGTTGGAATGCCCAAGGGACCCCAAGTACATCTTCTGAGGTGCCCAGAATACCACTGTCAGGAGAATGGAAGCTCTAGCCCCATATCCTTTATGTGCAAAAATTCAACGGGTAGTGTTGACCGTCATTTGTTGAACCCTCTATGCTGGACCATATATGAATGTGTGGGATTTATCTGCAGATATGTACAATTTTTAAAGTGCCAGTTTGTGAGAACGTAGGCCCTATTTAGCTGCAACTAGTTTTACGACCTGAAGTGTACTTCTATCTTAACATACAATGAGCAAATTATCTTTGCTGATGCTTATGTTGAGCTGGCAGATACACTGTTTTATGACAATAGTGGTGTGATGGAAAAATGTTAGTGGAAGCGTGACATTTCAAGGAAGTACACAAACAGATGTTGTCTGAGATCAGAGGAAAAATGTTATGACTTCTCCAACTCCTTCAAGGTCTTGTGTAATGTAGATAGAACCAACAAAGGAGATTGTAAATTGAAGATTACGCTCGTGCCCATTAGTTCCTTTCTGAAAGCAATCTATGTCCTAATTATGCTTTGCAGACACAATAAAAGCACTATTCAAAGCATTCTCACCTTGTAACATTTATACCCCTTACTTGGAATAAATTGACTCCAGAACCAACAAATATGCAGAAAACGCACTTGTATTAGCAACAGACAGAATGCAGTTCCAAAGCCGTATTCATATACAGTATCTTCTTAAACTCGACTAGTTTTACTTGTGTAGAATGAGGTAGGAAATTCACAACTGTATTAGACGAGCTCTGTTAGAGCTTCTAAATCTCAATTAGAACAGGAAAAAAATAACAAAAGGCAACTGCTGTAAACAGCAGAAAATGCTGGTAATACATAGTATTTATAAAGGGAAAAGGGTAGGTTAATATTTGGTTGTAACTGTGTGCCAGATGCTGATGCTTTATATTTGTAGCTTTTTCTGGTTTTTGAATTGGGAAACTAAATATCCGTTTGAGGCTACTGTTCCCTTTTCCCACAGCTTTCTACTATTTTCACATGATTGTACAACAGATTCATCATCTAAAAATTATCATTGTGCAACATTATAGTTTTCTGGAGACTTGTGAACACCTTTAAATAAGTAATTTTAAATGAATGTATGTTAGAAATGTGTTTTGGTTTGAGTGTGTTGATATTCATACCAATCTATTCCTTAAAAATGTCCATACATTGTTTGGTCTGCTTCTAGCTATTTTAACTATTTTATCTACTCTTACCATTTCATTTATTTTCTATTTATATCAGCATGTTTAAAGATGCACAATATATTTAATCCCTAGTTGGGATAGTGGTATACAGTCGGGAGGAAGTTGCCCTGGGGGCTCTCAACATTGATTCTGGACCCCATGAAGTCTCATGGCTTCAGTTTAAACATGGGCAAGGAAACCTCCTGCTGATTACCACATATCGCCCACTATCAATTGATGAATCAGTACTCCTCCATGTTGAACACCACTTGAGGAAGCACTGAGGGTGGCAAAGGGTGCATTATATACTTTGGGTGGGGGACTTCAATGTCCATCACCAAGAGCGGCTCGATAGTTCCAACACATACCAAACTGGCCGGGTCCTAAAGAATATAGCTGCTAGACTGGGACAACAGATAGTGAGGGAACCAACAAGAGGGAAAAGCATACTTGACCTCATCCTTACCAATCTGCCTGCTGCAGATGCATCTGTCCATGACAGTATTGGTAGAAGTGACCACCACACAGTCCTTGTTGAACAATGTCCCATCTTCGCATTGAGGATACCCTCCATTGTGTTGTGTGTCGCTACCACCATGTTAAATGGGTTAGACTTTGAACAAATCTAGCAACTACAGACTGGGCATCCATGAGATGTTGTGGGCCATCAGCGGTAGCAGAATTGTACTCAACCAAAATTTGCAACCTCATGGCCCGGCATATCCTCCACTCTACCGTTACTACCAAGTTAGGGGATCGACCCTGGCTCAATGAAGAGTGAAGGAGAGCCTGCCAAGAGCAACACCAGGTATGCCTCAAAATGAGGTGTCAACCTGGTGAAGTTATAACATAGGACTACTTGTGTGCCAAACAGCATAGGCAGCAAATAATAAACAGAGCTAAGCGATTCCACAATGAATGCATCAGATCTAAGCTCTGCAGTCCTGCCATGTGCAGCCGTGAATGGAGGTGGACAATTAAACAACTCGCTGGAGGAGGAGGCTCCACGAATATCCCCATCCTCAATGATGGAGGAGCCCAGCACATCAGTACAAAAGACGAGGCCGAAGCATTGGTAACAATCTTCAGCCAAAGACGCTGAATAGATAATCCATCTCGGTCTCCTCTGGAGGTCCCCAGCATCACAGATGTCAGTCTTCAGCCAATACGATTCACTCCATGTAATATCAAGGCACTAGATACTGCAAAGGCTATGGGCCTTGACAATATTCTGGCAATAGTACTGAAGACTTGTGCTCTAGAACTTGCCGCACCCATAGCCAAGCTGTTCCAGTACAGCCACAACACTGGCATCTACCTGGCAGTGTGGGAAATATACACAAAAAGCAGGACAAACACAACCCAGCCAATTACCACCCTGTCAGCCTACTCCATCATCAGCAAAGTGATGAAAGGAGTCATCAACAGTGCTATCAAGCGGCACTTACTCAGCAATAATCTGCTCACGGACGCTCAGTTTGTGTTCCATCAGAGTCACTCAGCTGTTGACCTCATCACTGCCTTGGTTCAAACATGGACAAAAAAACTAAATGCCAGAGGTGTGATGAGAGTGACTGTACTTGACATCGAGGCAGCATATGGGTGGCATGGTGGCACAGTGGTTAGCACTGCTGCCTCACAGAGCCAGGGACCCCGGTTCGATTCCCACCTCTTGTGGCTGTCTGTGTGGCGTTTGCATGTTCTCTCTGTGTCTGTGGGTTTCCTCTGGGTGCCCCAATTTCTTCCCACAGTCCAAAGATGTGCAGATTAGGTGGATTGGGCATGCTGAATTGCCCTTTGGGTGAGGTTATAGGGCGGGGGATAGGGCCTAGGTAGGGTGGTCTTTCAAAGGGTCGGTGCAGACACTATGGGGAAAAATGGCCTCTTTCTGTACTGGAGGGATTGTATGATTCTATGATTTGAACGAGAAGGGCATCAAGGAGCCTTGGAAAACTGGAGGTAGTGGGAATCAGGGGGAAACTCTCTGCTGGTTGGAGTCATAGCTGGCACAAAGGAAGATGGTTGTGGTGTTGGGAGGTCAATCATCTCAGCTCCAGGAATATCACTGCAGGAGTTCCTCAGGATCGTGTCCTAGGCCCAGCCACCTTCAGCTGCTTCATTAATGGCCTCCCTTCCAACATAAGGTCAGAAGTGGGGATGTTTGCGGGTAACTGCATAATCTTCAGCACCATTCGCCACTCCTCAGATAATGAAGCAGTCCATGTCCAAATGCGGCACGACCTGGGCAATTTTCAGGCTTGAACTTTACAGATGCACCATAGAAAGCATCCCATCTGGCTGCATCACAGCCTGGTATGGCAACTGCTCGACCCGGGACCATAAGAAACTACAGCGACTCATGAACACAGCCCAGTCCATCACGTGAACCCACCTCCCATCCATTGACTCTACACCTCCCGCTGCCTTGGGAAAGTGAGCAGTATAATCAAAGACCCCTCCCACCCTGGTTACGTTCTTTTCCAATTTCTTCCGTCGGACAGGAGATACAAATGTCTGAGAACATGCACTAATAGGCTCAAAAACAGCTTCTTCCCCGCAGTTACCAAACTCCTGAATGACTCAATTATGGACTGAACTGATCTCTTCACACACCTTCTCTACTGAGTAGTGCTGCGCTCCGTATGCTCACCCGCTGTCTGTGCATATGTATTTACATTGTTTTTATGTATGCCCTGTGTTTTTTTTCATATATGGAATGATCTGTCTGGACTGTACGCAGAACAATACGTTTCACTGTTTTATTGTACACGTGACAAAACAAATCCAATCTATTCCAAGTGGCAAGTAACATTCGCACTACACAAGTGCCAGGCAATGATCATCTCCTAGAAGAGAGGATCTAACCATCGGCCTTGACATTCAATGACATTACCATCGCTGAATCCCCCACAATCAACATCCTGGGGGTTACCAATGATCAGAAATTGAACAGGACTAGCCATATTAATACTGTGCCTAGCAGAGTAGCTCAAAGGCTAGGAGTCCTATGAGTAACTCACCTCCTGAACTCCCCAAAGCCTGTCCACCATCTACAAGGCACAAGTCAGGAATGTGAAGGAATATTCCCCACTTGCCTGGATGAGTGCAGCTACAACATTCAATCCAGGACACCATCCAGGACAAAGCAGCCCGCTTGATTGCTACTCCTTCCATAAACATTCAATCCCTCCACCACCGACAAACAGTGGCAGCCGTGTGTACCAGCGACAAGATTCACCAAGATTCCTTAGACAGTACCTTCCAAACCCACGACCACTACCATCTAGAGGGAATTGGAACAGAAGATACCTGGAAATCCCACCACCTGGAGGTTCCCCTCCATGTCACTCACTACCCCAACTTGGAAATATATCGCCATTCCTCCACTGTCGCTGGGTCAAAATCCTGGAACTCCTTCCTTAACAGCACCCTGTATGAACCTACATCTCAGGAGCTGCAGCGGTTCAAGAAGGCACCTCACCATGACCTTCTGAAGGGAAACTAGGGAGGCGCAATAAATGCTGGCCTAAACAGCGACGCCCACATCCATAAATGAATTTTTAAAAAGTGTATATTTATTTATATTAGTAAGTTTGCAGACGACACAAAGGTTGGTGGAATTGCGGATAGCGATGAGGACTGTCAGAGGATACAGCAGGATTTAGATTGTTTGGAGACTTGGGCAGAGAGATGGCAGATGGAGTTTAATCCGGACAAATGTGAGGTAATGCATTTTGGAAGGTCTAATGCAGGTAGGGAATATACAGTGAATGGTAGAACCCTCAAGAGTATTGAAAGTCAGAGAGATCTAGGTGTACAGGTCCACAGGTCACTGAAAGGGGCAACACAGGTGGAGAAGGTAGTCAAGAAGGCATACGGCATGCTTGCCTTTATTGGCCGGGGCATTGAGTATAAGAAGTGGCAAGTCATGGGCGAAATTCTCCCCAAACGGCGCGATGTCCGCCGACTGGCGCCCAAAACGGCGCCAATCAGACGGGCATCGCGTCGCCCCAAAGGTGCGGAATGCTCCGCATCTTTGGGGGCCGAGCCCCAACATTGAGGGGCTAGGCCGACGCCGGAGGGATTTCCGCCCCGCCAGCTGGCGGAAACGGCCTTTGTTGCCCCGCCAGCTGGCACGGAAATGACATATCGGGGCGGCGCAAGCGCAGGAGCGTCAGCGGCCGCTGACAGTTTCCCGCGCATGCGCAGTGGAGGGAGTCTCTTCCACCTCTGCCATGGTGGAGACCGTGGCGGAGGCGGAAGGCAAAGAGTGCCCCCACGGCACAGGCCCGCCCGTGGATCGGTGGGCCTCGATCGCGGGCCAGGCCATCGTGGGGGCACCCCCCGGGGCCAGATCGCCCCGCGCCCCCCCCAGGACCCCGGAGCCGGCCCACGCCGCCTTGTCCCGCCGTTCAAAAGTTGGTTTAATCCACGCCGGCGGGACAGGCAATTTATCGGCGGGACTTTGGCCCATCCAGGCCGGAGAATCCAGCGGGGGGGCCCGCCAACCAGCGCGGCCCGATTCCCGCCCCCGCCGAATATCCGGTACCGGAGACTTTGGCAACCGGCGGGGCGGGATTCACGGCAGCCCCCGGCGATTCTCCAACCAGGCGGGGGGTCGGAGAATGACACCCCATGTTGCAGCTGTATAGAACCTTAGTTAGGCCACACTTGGAGTATAGTGTTCAATTCTGGTCGTCACACTACCAGAAGGATGTGGAGGCTTTAGAGAGGGTGCAGAAGAGATTTACCAGAATGTTCCCTGGTATGGAAGGCATTAGCTATGAGGAACGGTTAAATAAACTCGGTTTGTTCTCACTGGAACGACGGAGGTTGAGGGGCGACCTGATAGAGGTCTACAAAATTATGAGGGGCATAGACAGAGTGGATAGTCAGAGGCTTTTCCCCAGGGTAGAGGGGTCAATTACTAGGGGGCATAGGTTTAAGGTGAGAGGGGCAAGGTTTAGAGTAGATGTACGAGGCAAGTTTTTTTACACAGAGGGTAGTGGGTGCCTGGAACTCGCTACCGGAGGAGGTGGTGGAAGCAGGGGCGATAGTGACATTTAAGGGGCATCTTGACAAATACATGAATAGGATGGGAATAGAGGGATACGGACCCAGGAAGTGTAGAAGATTGTAGTTTAGTCGGACAGCATGGTCGGCACGGGCTTGGAGGGCCGAAGGGCCTGTTCCTGTGCTGTACATTTCTTTGTTCTTGTTCTATACCCAATTATAAAATTATCTAAGCTCCTTCAAAAGAGCATTACAAAAGCAAAGTGTGACCCTGCGCTAGGGGCTGGTTTAGCACAGTGGCCTAACAGCTGGCTTGTAATCCAGAACAAGGCCAGCAGTGCGGGTTTAATTCCTGTACCAGCCTCCCCGAACAGGCGCCGGAATGTGGCAATAGGGGCTTTTCACAGTAACTTAATTGAAGTCTACTTGTGACAATAAGCGATTATTATTATTATTATGAGGAATTTCCGATGACCAAAGGCTTGACCAAGAGGTAGGTTTAAGGAGGGTCTTAAAGGAGGAAAGTGAGTTAGAGGTAGGTGTGAGGACAGTATTCCTGAGTTTGGGTCTGAGGTCATTGAAACCCTGGGCACCAATGTGGAGCAATTAAAGCACAGATATATTCAAGGGCTGTAAGGCTGGAGGAGATTACAGAGAGAAGAAGAGGTTGGCCTTAGAGAGATTTTAAAACAACGATGAGCATTTTAAGATCAAGGTGTTGCTTGACCATGAGCTAATGTAGGTCAGTGAACCCATGGGTGTGACAGGTAAATGAGACTTGGTGTGAGTTAAGCAGAGTTCTGGATGACCTCAAGTTTACGGAGGAGTGAATGTGGGAGACCAACCAAGAATGCATTGGGATAGTCACTCTTGAGGTACCAAAACTATGAATGAGGGAGGAAGAATAGAATTTATTCCAAAACCTTATGGAAACACAATTGATTCAGAAAAGCTTTTGAGGCCCGGTTGCTTTTTCTGGAAGAGCCTGAATGGGCAGGCAGCAAATTTGAAGTTGTCCTGCAGTAATATTTAGTCTTGACAACCTGTCACATCTGTATTGAGCTTGTTACCAATGCATGACAAGATTGCTAATGGCATGTGGGCAGCTGCATCAGTATTTACTATAAAATGATCCTATTTCAGCACCATTCAAGATGTTGGGTTTCAGAATAGTATACCCTAAATTGCTTTTGTTGCTACTACAGTTTTATAAGTAGTTCCTTTGCCTCATTGTTCTTTTTTTTTGCCTTGAGTATGAATGATAAACTTTCTTTCAATTAACATTCAGAAGGAAAAATAATACCAAGCATGAGGGGAAATCTAGTTTAAATATTTGCTTGCCTGCCTACAATTAGTGGCAGGGGCGAGAAGTTATGATTATGAAGAGAAATTAGGACTGTTTTCACCTGGGCTGAAACAGTTAAAGGTAACTTGATAGCCTGTAATACTGTGAATACCTCTATGAGGAGGTAAATAATGACATTGTACCCTTTAGATGATGAGATGAAAATGATCGGAAATTTTTTTTATTTTTTTTTTTGCTTTTATAAATTTAGAATACCCAATTATTTGTTTTACGAATTAAGGGGCAATTTAGTGTGACCAATCCATCTATGCTACCAATCAACTCCTCTTTCCTCATGCAGTATAAATTGTTGTTCCTTTTGAAATTTGGCTTTCTTAGCAAAGAAAGCACTTCAATGGCATTGTCTGTTTTTCAGCATTGCCCAAATATCAGACAGATCAAAACCGAGTCAAACACCTTTATAACTTCACAACTGACTCCTGACTACCTCCTTGACAACCACTTTTCAACCACCCAACTACCCTTTCAACCATCTAACTCCCCTCAATCTGACCAACCTATTCCTTGACCCGACAATGTGCCACCTTTCACCTCACCCATCCAATCCATTCACTTCCTTACCTGCTCACCCATTTGCCCACTCATCCATTCACTAACTTCAAATACTGGACTTTTAAACTTACCGCATGACAGTCAGTGCCGTAAAAGGTGGGTGGGTCCTGATTTCCCCAAACTTTCCTCCACTCCACTGGAGTTCCCCGAAGGATTCTGCGCCGTGCATAGCTGTGGAATCTGGGTTTGGAAGCCACCAGATGAAATGTGCAGCGGTGTCGAATAGGGGCATTTTTGAACGCAGTGGCAATCCGCTCAACATTGCCGTACCCAAGAAGGTCCAGGCCAGTGACTTATCAATGTTGTATTGGGTACCATCATGGGAGATGGTCTGTTAAAGGCATTTCTTCAAGTATTGTGGTGTTACATTTCACAGATGACGCAGTGTTTAATTTACATGGTGGACTTTGACAATCAGCTAACTAGTGACCTTGGACTTTACTCACCTTGGTCAGGTCTTGCATGCTACCAACTTCACTGCAGCATGGGAGCAATATGCGGTTATAGTGTGGACTCTGATGAAGAACATGAGGAACATCAGAGTGATAGCTGCAGCACCAGGAGCCATACCAACACTGGAAGAAGCAACATCAAATGCCTCCTCTGCAGCCATATGCTCCTCTGTGGGGCAGAAGTAATGGACACAAAGCTTCAGCTTGAAGCAGGTGACACCCCAGCACATGGTGTACAGGCAGAGTGTTAGCTTCCTCGATAAGACTCCACAATAGTGCTTCAGGAGGTGGAGACTTTCACAGTAGGTCTTTGTTGACATCGCCAGTCTTCTGGAGCATGACGTCCTTCCAAGCGGATCAGGTGAGCTCACATTGCCAGTGACTGTCCAGGACACCACATCCCTGTATTTCTTCACCTCCAGCTTCTTCCAGGGATCTTCTGGTGACATCTTCCAAGATTTCAGAATCTGCCAACCAGCATATCTCCCAGGCGAATGCCATATTTGGCAAGGCAGCCACGTATATCCACGTTGACACTGATTGGGCCAGTCAAACACAGTCTTGATTTGATGCAAAGACTGGACTCCCACGGACACAGGGAATTATTGACTGCACATGTGACTTTCAAAGCATCCTCACATCAGCCTGGACTATAAATCAGTTGAAAGGCATTCCATTCCTATAGTGTTCAGCTTGTATGTGGCCACTGAAAGGTTATCTCCATATTTGTGCAAGATATCCTGGAAGCTGCTGTGATTCCTTCAATCTGTGATGGTCACAGCTCCCACAGGCTTCCACACCTCCACACAGCATGAGCTCCTTAGTGTTTCACAAACCTTTTCCCAATGTGACCCCATTTTGACTTGAAAATTGCTGTAACCAAAGACACCAACAAAACGGCAGGGTAGTAACATTCAATATTTAGAAGAAAAGGAAAACACGCAGTACATCATATGATAATCTGTTTTTAAACTTTTGTGAAAATATTATATTGTATATTCTCTGGGTCCAACTGTTCAGCTTCAGATTAGAGAAGCACCATGCGAATGAGGAGTTCTGGAATTTTCTGCACAGAGCCCCTTCCTAACTCCACTCCTCCACCCAGCCCTCCAATTGCAGCATAACCACTCTCTCTTCCCTACCGATCTTCCATTTGGGATTTCCGTTGATTGATGTGACCCTTGTTATGGGCCAGGGTTTAGAAAATTCCAAAGTATATCATGGAGTTCACCTGACCTACAACTGTTTATTAGTTTTAGTTACAATGAGCACAAGGGCCTACCTTTCAGGTGTTATTCAACAGAGGCCTTAAGCACTTTTAGACAAAAACAAAGTGTATTTTACGAATTTAGTTAACACTTTTATAATCTCACACAGTAAGCATGTTTATCAACTACTAACATAAATACCCCACACAGCTACAGTACACTATGTATAATCCTTAATAAATTCCCCCTTTAGCTGTTCCAATTTCATAACAAGATCCCATGAACCAGAAAACCCTTTTCAAAGTGTGGCCCCGCACACAGCACTCAAGACCTGGTATGAATGCTCCTGTTTCCTTTCCGAAACAGCAGGTTTGAATTTCTTCCAGAAAACAGTTATTTCTTTTCAAGTTATCAAGCAGTTTGGAAACAGCTTTTAAAATGCCGATGAGAGAAAAAACCTTCTTTCAACCTGTACAGAACAAAACCAGTTCAGACTCAAAGTGAAAGTAAAATCAACTCCCAGAGCCACAGCCCAACTCCATTCACAAAATGACATCACTGAAGCCATGTGATAAGACAAAAACATTTCTTAAAGGCAAACTCCCATGACACCCTGTCATGTGCGGAGTCACTTGAAAATTTACACCTCTCCTCTCCCAGGTGAAGTGTAACTGTGAGCCAGAAACATAATTGAATATTTTCATGACAGACTGTGATGCTGTCTCGGAACTCATTCTCTCCCCTCTCAGCAGCAACGGGCAGAAATGAAAATGTGCATGTGATAGGGCCTTGGCTGTTCCCGGCCATGACCCCAATCGCTTGCTTGGGTTTTCAGGCTATGGTTTCGGAACCTCTGCCTTAGAGACGAGGATTGCCCTCTTCACGATCTGGCTCAATACTCCTCTGAGGCACCCCATTCCTCATTCAGAAGAGATATACGCTGAGAATCATGTGACCTCAAGAGTCAGGTTGCCGAAGTTGCAATTCAAGTGCTCCGATAGATCTGGAGATGCCCTTAAGTGTTAATCCATCAAGGATCTCCAGAATGGTTATGGTCTGCTGTGTCTTGCACAGTGGAACTATAGGAAGTGGAAGGTGCAGACCGATTGGCACCTTCTCAAGAGGAGGAGGAGTCAGATGTAGCCTGCTTTGGCCTAACTACATGCATAGATCAATTAAACCGAGTGTGAGAGTTCATATGACAGTGCAATCAGAAATCTTCCACCCGCCACAAATCACAAATCATTTCCGCAGTCAAAAATTTGAACATTAGATTCATAACCTTTCCTTGTCCTCGAACCTGATTGTACCGTCCATTTGCAATTCAGGATGTAACAAATTAGATGGCATAAGAATGAAGAGTTCAAGTTGCCAGCGATGCTCACATCCCATTAATAAAAAAAAATCAACTGCTGCATTCTTCATGGCAACGTCTCAACCAATCAGAGTCCACTTGTTAGCCAGTCAGCACTCCATTCTCATGCAGTATTAATTGTTGCTCCCTTTACATTTGGTATTCTTAGGAATTTTCCTGATGAGTGCAAGACGAAAAGCTTCAGCAACATGCAGCGATATTCAAGTACTGTACTGCCTAGCAACTGTATGCAGCTCCTCTTGATTACATGACTGTAGCACAATAGAATATACTGCCTTTCTGGACTGACACTGCAGTTCCTTCCTCTTTCATTGGAAGCAACTAATGTAAATAAATATGACAATAATAGTTAAATCCCATGACACCAAAATTAGGACAGCAAGTCAAGTGGCTGAATCAACGTTAGGTACAAAAGTTAAAAGCCGCCTTTAAAGTTTTAATTCCAAGTAAGGTAGTGACCTGAATGGCATTAAATCAGTTTTCAAAGCCGGTTTATGGAAATTACATACTTTGTTGGCTGATCTGATTCAAATGGTGATCCCGTGTCCAAGCTCAAAGCAGCAAGCTTGTACCACCAGTCAGTCACCGCTAAGTACGGATAAACATTGCAGCTAATTATGGAATCGTGTACAGTGTCCGGAACGAAAGTTGTTGCAGTATCTCAGCTGCAACTTAGTAGGTTGCCAACTTGGCTTCAGAGTAAATTCTCTAAGTCTGTGATGCTCTCAAATGGAATGATTTTCAATGTTTAGCCTGAAGTTAGGATAGTAAGCATGAAGTTAAAATAGTAAACTGAAAATTTTGCAGGCTCCTTGATGGGGTGCGTTATATGTGGTGAGGTATTAAACTGGGTATAGTGTGTGTGTACTTTCTTATTGAACGACTAACCTCGAGTCCCATTTTGAAAGGATGCTTTGCTTCACATCTTCATTAATAACGAGTGTGTGTCACAGGGGTGATATGATAGATCCATTTTATTGTTGATATCATTGAGTGACTTATTTTATATTCATCATTTGTATGAATATAGTTTGAGAGTAAATGGACAAATAGGTAGTTATTTCAGGTAAGAAAAGAGCAAACTATTGAGTAAGATTAATCTCAAGAGATATTCTGAGTTGATCCAAAAGTTATTGTACAGAATGACAGTGTTATAAGGAGTTTGTTCTTTGTAAAGTGATATTGTCTATAATTCTAGCACTGAAATGCCAACAACAAGTCAATGAGTAAACAATTACCCTCACATTAATTCAGTGGTATATCCAAAACTAAACTATAGAAGTGCATCTGCTAGTTGATTGTGGAGTATCACAACTCCACATTCGAATTGTAAAGTAGAAATAATTATGCTAAGTAACAGTTGGGATGGAATATAAACTGGCAAAGGAATCCATTGTAAAGATTAAAAACTAACCTTTTCAAAGAGACCTTTACTTTAACACATTGTTGATGTTGAATTTAAATCCAAGGAGCAAACGACCATTTAATTCCTTTTGTATCATGTATTCCGGTGGGTAATCGTATACAGGTTGGACATCCCTTATCCAGAATGCTTGGGGCCGAAAGTGTCTGAGATTCCCGACTTTTTTGAATTTCGGAATACCTGTAATTACCTATTAATGCGGCAGCTCATCTAGCAGGGATGGGACCCAAGTCTAAGCACAAAATTCATTTATATTTAATTTACAGATTCAACAAGACACCACAATTCAATACGCAATATTTTAAATCAATAAATAATAAGATGTACATAGAATCACAATTAATTTTGCTTAAGTCAAGCAATGTTTAGTAAATTCAGTATGCAATATTTTAAATCATTAAATAATCATCAGAACTTCAATTAATTTATGTGGGGATTGAATTCAGATTTCATGCCAAAGGATGAGGATGCACTGTGCTGGATGGCTTTTTAAAATGTTTCTTCCAACATCTTCTGCATCATTAACAATGGTTTTTGTTGTAGCCGTCACTCTTTGATTTTATAAACTGACATGATTTCTTGTTCTGTTATGAACGCACGTTGTTCTAGTCTTTCAATGGGTCTGTCACACATTTTCACCATGACATCAATGGGCACTTTTTCCACTGTGTTAACAGTGTCATCATCTTTACTGTTATCATTACGATCACCTTGATGCAGAACCATTTCAACTATTTCACCATTGGTCATTGAATGAACAACTCATTATGGAGCCTCATTATCAATGTTGAGCACTTCTTCGATGTCCATTTCCTCCAGCTTATTGATGACATCCGAGGATATTCCTTTTGCATATGTAAGGAGATCCGATTTCATCTTTTCCTCACTTGTCACACACAATCCTTGAAACTCATTACTTTGTTCATCATCATCATTGAACATAGATGTAAGCCACAGGTTGTGCCAGGCATAGGCAAGAATGTCTTTATCTACAGTGTTCCATGTTTTAACAGCGGCGTAAATCGCATCCTTCACATTAAACTCCTTTTGGAAACCTTCCACACCCATACCTCTATTCACTGCCGCCAACATGCTGTTCAAGAAACAGTCTTTATATTTACTCTTCATTGATCTAAGGATACCTTGGTCACATGGCTGAGTTAATGAAGTCACATTTGGGGGGCATTAGATGCCATAAATATTATTCTTGATGAAAAGTTCATCTGGAGGATGTGCAGAACAGGGGCGGAATTCTCCCCCCCCACGCCGGGTGGGAGAATCGCCCGGGCGCCACGCCGTCCCGACGCCCGCACGCGATTCTCCCCCCCCCCCCCCCCCCAAACCGCACGGCGCGAATCACGGCTGGCCGCTGGGAGAATCGCCGCTTGCCGTTGGTAATGGGCGAGCGGCGATTCTCCGGCCCGTATGGGCCGAGCAGCCTGCCCAACACGACAGGTTCCCGCCCGCGCCATCCACACCTGGTCGCTGCCAGCGGGAACAGAGCGGGAACGCTGGACGGGGCGGCCTGAGGGGGGGGGGGGTTCGTTCCTGCACCGGGGGGGGGGCTCAAAAGGGGTCTGGCCCGTGATCTGTGCCCACCGATCGGCGGGCCGGCCTCTCTGACGGAGGACCTCCTTTCCTCCGCTGCCCCGCAAGATCCATCCGCCATCTACATGTGGGGCGGCCGCGCGGGTGACGTCATTTACGCGGCGCTGGTCGCGTCATTTACACGGCACCGCTTTTACGCGGCGCCAAGGCCCGGAACGCGTAAATGACGCGTGCCGCTCCTAGCCCCCCGGGGACAGGAGAATAGGGGGCTGGGAACGGTCTCCGACGCCGGAGTGAAACACTCCGGTTTTCACTCCTGCGTCGGGACTTAGTCTCCCAATGGGAGAATTGCGCCCCAGTTGTCAAGGAATAACAAAATCTTGCAGTCGACATCCAGCCCAGATTCCCTGCTGTGGACACGGGCTGCTGGTACAAAATGTTTGAGAAACCAATCAGAAAAGATGTCCCTGGTTATCCATGCCCCCTTGTTTGTGTAATAATGGACTGGTAAGGTATTCACTCCTTTAAAACCACAAGGACGCATGCTCTTACCTATCATAGCAGATTTACACTTGTGCGTGCCTGCTGCATTAGCACAACCCAGCACAGTCATTCTGTCCTTGGCATTCTTAACACCTGTAGGCACCTTCTCATCAGCTATAGTCAGTGTCTTCCTGGGACAATAACACCAGAGCAACGATGTCTCATCAACATTGTAGACTTGTTCTGGCATTAGATTTCCATCAGTGATGATCTTGGCAAACTCATCAATGAAATTCTCTGCTGCCTTGTAATCAGAAGCTTTATCACCACAAATCTGTAAAAATGATATACCGTGGGCCGAGCGGCCGTAAGAAAAGAGCCGAGTCCCGCCGGCGCCGTTCTAACCTGCTCTGGGCTGGCGGGACCTCGGTGTGTAAGGGTCGGGTGGCGGCCTTTGTGGGGGGAGGGGGTCCGACCTGGGGGGGGGGGGAGTGGGGGGGGGGGGGTGGCTCTGATGTGGCCTGGTCCGCGATCAGGGCCCACCATGGGGGCCTCCTTTCCTATGCGCCGGCCCTTGTAGTCCTGCACCATGTTGCGTCAAGGTCGGCGCGTTGAAGGAGGCCACTGCGTATGCATGCGTTGGTGCCGACGCCACTGCGCATGTCCTCGTTGGCGCCGGCGCAACTGCGCATGCACGGATCCCGCAGCGCACAGTTCGCGCCGGGATCTACAGCTGGAGCGGCGCGAACCGTTCCAGTGCCGTGCTGGCCCCCTGTAGGGCCAGAATTAGTCATGGGAGCAGCCCGTTCATGCCGTCGTAAGACGGCGTTTACGACGGTGTGCACACTCTGCCGCGGGATTGGAGAATTCCGCCCCGTGTCTTTTCTTAAATTTCTGAGACCAGCCTGCTGAATATTCATTGTTACATTAAATTTAAGTTCGTCATGATAGATATTTGCTTGTTTCATGATAAGCATACCGTTAAGCGGCATATGTTCACTCCGTGCTGACGAATCCACTCTTTCAATACACGAGCAAGATCTTCATTTTTTACCGTATGCAATGTTTTTCTGTTTTTCATTCGCTTCTGCTCATCACTTTCAGCACAGAAGTTTGACAGTCTTTCTGCTTCTTTAGATAATAAATGCTGGTCGCCCCAACACCATATTCTTTAAGGCACCTTGCACTTAACACCACGGTCAGATTTCTGTATTAACTTGACTTTCACGCACAAATGCTTCCTTTTCTTCCTTTCACAATTACCCATAGGGGTATCTTCAGGCATTTTCAATAGTACGTCTGGCTATGATGATTGCTGAAAACGTTTTGGCACCAAAACAGCTCCGTCTGTGGCTTGTAACCGTCTGTGGCATTGCCCGGGAACCTCCTCTGAGTCACTCATGGCATCACATCGGCGCTCGAAAGAAAAGTGCGGATTTCAGTGCTTTTCAAATTTCAGATAAGGATTCTCAACCTGTGGGTGCAGTGCCCTCCTTTGTGTTGATTCTTCGTTTATTATTTTTTATTTTAACCAGTGTCTTTGGTTCTGAAGACTCATTTCAATCCTATTATATAAAGTAGTTAATTTTTTTGCTAAGACTCTGCATTTGGAAAGGACCGATTTGGAAAATGATATGGCCTATGATCACCAGATCAGGACATTTTGTGATTGGAAAGTGAGGAGGTTGGATACTCTGCTTTTTTATGCTGGAATGATTGGGTAGTGATCTTGTCCCATCTTTAAGTAACAACCTGGCATTGAACAAGAGTATTGGAATACCACAGAAGTGCGAAGTGAATGTCTAACTGGCACAATATACTTCCTTACATTCTCATGTTTAAGACAGAACAAATAGTTTATTGTAATCATTTAGGTACAAGACAAAAACAGAATAATTAGGTGTGGTAAGTACAAAATTGAAGAACTGTTCTTCTTTATAACAGCTTTGAAACTTTAATAACTATTTTTAAAAACAATTCCGTTTCAACAAACAACCTAATTAGAAGGATATCTGATTTAAACAGCCTAATTATAGATATGTGGATAACCTGTTTCAGTAAAATAGCTGAGGGTAGTGCTGGTGAGATATCATCTCAAATTTCGATGCACCGGTCTAATGGTTTTGCTTTCTGGCATCTTTTCAAAGCATATGAACAATCGAGGCATTTTCATTATCTTAGTTGTACTAGAGTCTGGGTACAAAAAATGTCAAGAAGATTGTCAAAGGGAATGGCACTGCTGATGAGAAGCATTGACAGTTCATTAGACGAGGGATCAGAACTTAGCTGACAGCATACAATGAAATGAATACTTAGGCACAGCTGTAGGTTGCTACTAGTATAATTGTCTACAATTTAGCTGAAGCATTTGTGCAGCATTATGTTTTTTGAATACTGTGTTCAGTATTTTGTTTTCATTAAGATAGACTGTTGAGATGTCACAGAGATTGATGGATTAGTAAATACATCAGCAATGCTTTTGTAAAATTCGTTGAATGAGCGAGAAGTTACTATCCCTTGGAGACTAGGAATTGAAAAATACTATTATTAAGGTACAAATACAGTAGGATAGGAAGTGCATTAATGGTATATAGATTTTTACTTGGAGATACACTTGGGGGCAGCAGCCAATGAGTGGGAATGAGCTGGCATATGAAATTGTACAGTAATTTCCTCATCCCTCAGCATGTGGCAAGCCTTTCCATTACTTCTGATGGATGTAGTTATAATTATTAACACAGCTGTAGACGCGTGCTAATTAATACAAGCCAAATTTAAGAGAGGAACACATGGAGCAGTGTTTTGCCTTTTTTACATTTTTGCTTGAAGCACTATACATTAGGGACCAGCCATGATTGAAAGGGTATTCATCGAGTTGTCGGTGTCCAGCTCTACTCTTGCTGTGTATTTCACAATGGTAAATCAAAGCCATTAATGCATGGGTTTCTAATGGGCTTCGCAAGATGATCTTCGTGGGTTTCCAAGGTTACCTGATTTATCTCTGTTGTTAGATTCTGTATTTGTATACTTAACGGATGTTATTTTTGAAACTGTATAAAGTGCTGTGGCCAGAAAAATATGACACTATTTGTAGAGGAGTTTGTGAGTATGCGAATGGCCAGAACATCCTGGGAAACAAAGTTTCGGCATAACTACGGTGTAAGAGTAGAATTGCACCATTTTTCTGCGGAAAATCTACACGCTTCTCCTGAAGTGCATCTTTAAAAACCCCAATTAGCTCATTATCTTAGCTCTGACACCTGCATTGGATCACAGAGTTTAAGGCAATTTAATCGTACAACCGTTTCTCTTTTTAATATAAACAGATTCTGATGTTTAAAAATAGAGCTTTCAGAGAAATAAAGAATACGGTACAAGACCCAGTAAGGAGGATTTTACCCATGGATTCAAATTTACACCTAAAATTGTTCATGTAATATGACTAAAAGTCACTATTTCTGCTTTCCATAGATATTTTTTCCTAACCAGCTTTAAAAAAATAATTCTGTATTAAATCATAGAACATACAGTGCAAAAGGAGACTATACGGCCCATCGAGTCTGCACTGACCCATTTAAGCCCTCACTTCCACCCTATCCCTGTAACCCAATAACCCCTCCTAACCTTTTTTGGACACTGAGGGCAATTTAGCATGGCCAATCCACCTAACCACGTCTTTGGACTGTGGGAGGAAACCGGATGACCCAGAGGAAACCCACGCAGACACGGGGAGAACATGCAGACTCCGCACAGACGGTGACCCAGCGGAAAATCGAACCTGGGACCCTGGCGCTGTGAAGCCACAGTGCTAGCCACTTGTGCTACCGCGCTGCCCCATGCACTGTGTTTTCTATGCCTTTGGATTCTTTTAGTTCATGGTATTTTAATCTGTAGTCTTCTAAAGAAGAAAGCTTACACAATTTGTATTTTCTTAAATATGCTGTGCTTTATATATGATGGTTTAAGTCTTCAAAGTTTAATCTTTAATATCAATATGTCAAAGAGAGACTTCAGGAAGTATACTTTGTGCATTCGTCATCTCAATTATTACGCTGATTTTCTTCATGTTTTATGCCAGTTTTTATCTACTGGTGTATGTTAATAAGATCAATAACAAGATGATCTCTGGCAATTTTGGCATAAATTGTGTGCAAGATTGACATGGAATCCTGTGTAAATTTTAATGTAATATCAGCATAGGTCAAAGTAACCTATTTTGTATCTTGCACAATCAATTACCTCACATTTAAAAAAAAAAGGGCTTGAAACAATCTGTTTCCAGACATTGGTTAATTAGAAACTTACTGTCTTGGGTTACTGTCAGCATTTTGCTAGGAATAATGGCCTGTATTTTCCAATTATGGTAATCCAACTTTTTTTAAAGAAAACTGGCAGCAGAAAAGTTCACATATAACAGTTTGTGTAATGTTTCGAACAGTGTTTTTAATCTCATTATTTATTCATGCTGGGATTTATGTTGGAAATTAATTTTCTTCTCAAGTGTATTGCAAATTATTAACTAAGCAGTAAAACAGGAAAAAAGTGTTCCTTTAAAGATAGCCAATTCCTGATTTATGCATTTTTTCTGAGGCTGCTCTAACAACCTTTGAACCAGAGGCAGTACAAATAAGGAAAATTTATAATTTATTTTAAAAGTCTGTGGTAATTGTTCTTAATGTTTGAAAAGGACTTGAGTTTGTGTCAATTGTAAAGGGATCAATTGTACTTTTCTTGGATAATAGGAAATGTTGGTCCATGTAACCGGATGACCCTTGACCTGGAAACAGTACCAACAGGAAGGAAGTTGAGACTCGAAGTCGTGTGACTGGCAGACACCGAAGAGCTTCAAACAGGAAAGCTGGAGGGTGAACACGATCAGCACACCGATGCAAACACAAAGCGGAAGCAATCTGGGATAGAAAGAGGAACACAATGAATTCTTGTCAGGGGAAGAAGCAAATCTCTCTCGGGAAGAGGTCAGTTTTTCTATTGGCAGAAAAGGAGATAGAAACTCTTGGAGGCAATGTGCGAGCTGGTTAAAAAGGTCTCAAACCTGCACGGTAATATGACTAACTCGGAGACGCTAAAGTACTGGATGTTTTCCCCAGAGAGGCCAACTATGAACCAGGTTGATTGGTTGAAAATAAACTCTGGAAAGCTGCACCATCGGGACTGTCGTGATTCGAGGGAGAGAGGGTTCTTGAAAGTGTGCCTTCTGATGACACTTACACACATGAATCTCAAAGCTGAAAACTGTTGGACAGGACTGCTGACTTGCCCTGCTTGAATAAATTGCAGCGTATTATGAACAACGCAGCTACTTGGTGCTTTTTTGGGTGGGGAGTGATGCAGTTGCTTGTGGTCCTGTAAGACTTATAATTTTTGTTTCGACTATTTCAAGTGAAATTTACCTTTTTATTTGAAGTATCATTTGCCTATTAATTCATGTGTTACTTTAACATGAACTTGATCAACATAAGTTAAAGTGGCAAAAAGTGAACTCTTGTTGGTAATTTCTTCTTTGGGGGTAATTTGGTAAATGTAATTGTTTTGGTTCACAGTTCCTCCACGGAGATCATAACATTTCTTATACAGGAGATTTCCAAAGGTAGTTAATGACTGTCAGTTCAAAGGTCAGATATTATTGTGCTGTCTGACATGATCTATGAAAATGACCTCTGTAGCAATATTATTGGCCTGTTCAGAACCGGTTGAACTGTAAATTTGTTTTTAATTTGAAAGGGAGGCTCATAGTCCTCCTCAGAAATAATTAGATTTTGTTGCACAGGACATTCGCAAAGTTGTTGTTACATTTTGAAAAGTACGACTTTTAAGTGAAACAACTTTGAGAATCAAATTTTGGATTTGGATTTTGGTTTATTGTCATGTGTACTGAGGTACAGTGAAAAGTTTTGTTTCTACGTACAGCCCAGACAGAGCGTTCCATACATGAAAAAACATAGGACATACGATAGATCATTTTCCCAGTGAAAGCTGCAGTTTGGTTCTCATGGGGAAAAATCATGGAAACATTATACCATATAAGTTGAAATACTTTACATTGCTAAATTCCTATATTATTAAATGAAACAACTTTTCAAATAAAATAAATTTGAAAATATGCAAGAAATATGTTAACTCTTTGTATTTAGCTCCTGCTCACCCCTGATCCAGATGCCGGCCAGCAGGCTCCCCCGATCCCTGACCATACCGGTCGCTGTCAACCCTCAAGCTCACTGCCATTCCTGTTCCCTGACCCTCCCAGTCATCACCGATTATGATCCCTGGCCCTCCCTCTCACTGCCTCTCCCGTTCCTTGACTCTCTCAAAACTATCAGTACCGCCCGCCAAACCTCCCGCCCACCCGCCGAACCTCCCAACCCCATGCCGAACCTTCCGCTCGCCGAACCTTCCGCTCCCTGCCTCTCCCTGTCCCCATTTTCCAATGTTGAACCCTCATTGTGAGCGAGGGTCCCTCTAGAGGAACGGCAAGAGGCTGCAAGAGCAGCATTTATTTGCAGGAGGTAAGCCTCAAATTGGAGAGGTGGCAAGAGGGCGGGTTTGTGAGAGAGTCATCGCCAACTGAAAGGGCCAGGAAGTAAGGGGTCCAGGAGCAGGAGAGACCATGAGGGGAGGGTTGGCAACAACCAGGTGGGTCAGGGAATGGGAAGGCCAGATGGTCAACAGCGACCAGGAGGGTCAGGGAACAGGAGACTCTGTGAGCCAGAAGGGTGACAGCGAGCTGGGGGGTCGGTGAGAGGGAGGGTCAAGGAGTGGGAAAGGCCATGAGCTGGAGGGCCGGTAAGAGGGAGGGTCAATTAGCAGGAAAGCCTTCTCCAAAATGACACTGATTGGGTCACGCGCTTCTGTCGGACCCAGTGCAAAGCAACTTGAAATGAAACTCCTGACCTTAAACATGAATACAGGCCCCATTAACTAATCAGTATTAAAGCAGAATGACTGAAAATGGGGTATTTTGGGCCTTCATCATGTTTAGACGTTTTGCTTGTTCTAGGAATGACTTGAGTTAGTTGGTATAAAGTTTCTCTTGAAACTAAATATTAAGAACTATTTACAAATACTTCATGATAAACACATGGTTTTATGGACACAGTATATTATGTGTCTTGGTCTCTTGGAGCCTCCGGGTCATCTGATTCTGATGTCCCTCTTATAACATTAATCATGTCTCATTAACACCCTTATCATAAATCTGCCTTGCAACAGCAGTAAAACAAGGTGAACAAAACATAATGGGATATGAGATGTTCAGTACCAGGTAGAAATCTGCCTAGGGACAGCAGTAGATAGTAGTAAGAAGGTCCCAATAATGAGAAAAGAAGGCTGTTTAAATAATTAGGTGAGAATAGTTTATGAGGAGAAACAGCTTATAGACGATTGGGATCCATGAGGTGTACATATGTTAATGTATAGTTAGGGATGTTGATAGGGGGAGACAGCAGAATACATAGAAGGCATAATTAATGAGGAACAATGGAATAATTGACCATACCCTGAGAAGCCAGTGAGACAGTTAACATCTACAGTCTCAGAAAGCAGACAGGCCAGTTTCCAGCCTCCAAGCTAGTGTTTCAGCTAGCAGCCTAGAAGCCAGTTTTACATCAAACAAGCCTCTAAGTCTTAGAGCCAAGGCAGTGTAGAAAACCTTTGTAATGGCAGTTTTAAATTACTTCAGTGGACAAGGAAAAGACGTTTCCCAGACTTTAGTATCATCCCTGCATTATGCAGTAACTACAAGCTGGTTATTTATTTTGGATGTTATTTGGGAAAACGGGGAAGTCTTATGGAGTTCAGGTATTACAGATATATTTTGGAACAAGGGAAACGTTCTGTATAAACTGTGTGTGTATTTCATAATCCATACACCTTAATTGCGTGAGAGTAGAGTAGTCCTGTTCATGTGCATTTGTCTTTACTTTAATAAATAGTGTTTAATAATTGTTACATGACGACTGGGCTGTTTAGTCTCCCTGGGCTTTCATTCATACAAAACCAAACTCTACTCCCCTACGAACCGGTGTTCCAAGTTGGGGTACCCCTTGCAGATAACATCAGCGTGATTCGTGATACCCTTTACATGGGGCAACTTAAAAAGGGGATTTACTATTACTCTATCATTTAGAATGCAATGCAATTAATTCATATGCTGAAATAATTAAGCACTGCATGAAAGTGCTTTTTTAAAATCAAAGATTATGCTTTATGAATGGTTTTCAGTATGCGGTCGCTGTACATGAAGAAACTTGATAGGGGTTCACTTTGATCAATCATGGCATCATACTGCCTGTATCCTGGTTAGCATGCTTCATTGGTGATGGAATAAAGAATGCCCAATGAAGGTTTATATCAAAAAGTGCCTGAAGCAAAACATTGAATACATATGGCACACTGTACTCATCAATGACTGGACTAAATTATGGTCTCTTAGTTTCTTAATTATATTAAATCAGTGAATTCTTTCCTGCACCTTTTGCTTTGATATCTTTGTGACAAATGGACATTTCTTTCTTCCCCATTTTGGTTGAGACATGCCACTCACTAATCATTAACGTTTGATCTCTTGTGTCTGAAAATGTAAGAAATCAAGGGGGAGGGAGGTGCAGGGTGGGCTTAATTTCAGAAAAATGAATAAAGTGATTGTAATGTATATTGACTTCTTCAGCAAACTTATGAATGTAATTGCCTTGCTTGAGGAACTTCTGAGAAAGTTGTTTTTCCTCAGTATTCTTGCTGGGGGTCCGTTAGCTCAGTTGGCTGGACAGCTGGTTCGTGATGCGGAGCGACACCAACCGCAAGGGTTCTATTCCCATTCCAGCTGAGGTTATCCAGTAGGGAATACTCCTCACCTGAGGTATGGTGACTCTCAGGTAAAATGACCACCAGTCAGCTCTCTCTCAAAAGGGGAGAGCAGCCTATGGCCCCCTGGGACAGTGGCGACATTTTGTTGCATTTTGTATCTTGGAGGAGGGTAAATCCTTTCAAAAAATTCTTCTTGTCTGTATGTTTGCCCATGTTTGTTGAAAAGATTTCCGTGCCACTATTGATGCCTCAGCCAACTGACCAACCTGTTATTCTCATTTGCTACATGTGGGACCCAGTGTACAATAGACTGCTGAGTTTGCTAACCTGACATCTGTGACTGCAGTTCAGAAGTAAGTAATTAGTTATGACACGTGCTTACATTTGGTAAGACGCTTAATTAATACAAGTTATCTTTCTAAACATAGGCCCTAAATTTCTATGTTTCTCTCTTAATTTCCTGTCTGAACTTCAGCAGGCTTCGTGGAACAACCAGAGTAAATGGGCATCTTTAGTTCTTGCACCATTCCTGTCAATCCCATTACAGAGCAACTCTATGGAAATCTCAGAGCTTTATAACTCAGGTTTTGCACCATACCCCTTGCTACATCATGCAGGTGAATATTTGCTTTACACAATGGACAGATACCTTTAGGAGTATTGGGAATTGCTTTAAGTGTGCACAAGTAAAGCAGATTAATAAATTAGCACTCCAGTAATTTGATTTTTATTCTTATTCTTGGAGATTTAAAAAAATTCAGCACCATAAGGAAAAATTATTAAATGGCTTAATAAAAATTGAAACATCACATCTGATTTATACTGAAAGCTATACTTCAACACAAACCTGTCCTACAATCAGAGGGTCACTTATTGTGAGCAACTGCATTAAAGTGTCATGTTTCTGTCTATGTGGAGCATTACAAAATGGTTCCCTACTGGATGAATAATGAATCGTTCTGTAATTAAACACGCTGACACTTAGTAACAGAACTATAATGACATTTTCGAATATAAATCGCTGACCAGATTGACCAGTAGTAAACAGTATTTTAATTGTCCTTTGCCAGGATAAATAAACAACAAGGAAGTGACAACAGGAATAGCCTTGCTGTGGATTTGAATGTTCCAATAGCCAAAGCCCCCTGGGGTTCCAGGACAAATGGTGGCATTCTTCAGGTGTTCGAAACATACTGTAATTTAAAATAGTTTTATTGCCAATGTGAAAAATATATGTTCTTACTGTAGATAAAAAATGTCACTAGTGAGCAATTGCCTTGTTGAGCTTTCCTTTTTCCTTGTCACTTATGTCATTATTTGTGGCTTGAAACAGCAAGGTGATAGAAGAGTGGATAAGTGCCAGATGTTTAAAGGGTATATTTAGAAAATGTAGTTGATGTCCACTTGCTTGATGATGTTTGGATGGTACACTGTGATGAATCATCATTTATTCTTTAATTGGACACCAGGGATTGTTTGTAAAGGAATTTCCCTTCCACAATTCAGGTAAAAGTATCTTTGACCAAGGCATGTAATGTAGTGAATGTGTTAATCTATAATGTATTGTTCTCCTAGTTCAAACAAAATTGGTGCCATTGATCAAAATGTAAACAGCATGGCCAATAAAATAATGGTAGTGTAGAGCCATGTAATTCTTCCATGGTTGAGTTAATTGATATTTAGTTGGCACAGAGATCAAATGGTTGTTTCCTTACTATTTTGTAATTTGATTGCAGTCATGCATGGTCTTGCTGACAGCTGTTTACTGTGCTCTACAAGGTGTGCTACAAGGATAGCCTAGCGGCTGTTTCATCTTTAAAAGCACCAGCACAGTGTACAGAACCACTTACCTTTGTGGTACTCAGCTCTTCTATTTCTACTGATTAATACTCATGGCATGTGTCTGCATTTTATGTAAATGTGCTATATCAAAAAAAATTTGTTTGGCCCTTCTTTGAGTTTTTTCCTTATCCCCTAAGTAATGTTTATCCCCTAATCCCCTTCTCTTGCCAACTTGCATAATGTTGTTGCTGTTGAGAGGATACAACCTTTCCAAATCACCACTCAAATGACAAGCAACCAGAAAGGAGCTGGAGATGCCCTTTCTGATTTTTGCATTGTCCCACATAGAGATGTTGAAGTCCAACCGAATGGGAGAGCATGCTTTGCATGTAGGTTACAAACTGAACTTAGAGGGATTGTTCCTTAAAACTCATATGTACTGAATGTTAGTGTGCTGGCCTTCTTGTGTATTTAGTAAAAAAAAAGATCATTTATTTCTTTTATTATATGTACTCATGTAAAAGTCAAAATTTTACGACCAGTTTTTGAGGCCAAAAATCATGGGGTCGACCTTTACATGGGTAATGTTTTCAAGGAGCTGATTTGGGCCCAAATTAAATCCAAAAAAAGCGACTGCAATGGAATAAAATAAAAAGCAACAACACCAAAAATTCATATTAATTATCTCGAACATTTATTTATTTTACAACATTACAAACTCTCTACATTTCTTCCATATTAATTATCTAACATGTATTTATTTTATACACATTTCATCCAACGCAATATAAATATACAACAAATTAATTGCAACATTACACATTGAAATCCTTCAAAATCACTGATCACCATCTGAATCACTGGACAAATTGCCTGCTT
Organism: Scyliorhinus torazame; assembly: GCF_047496885.1. Taxonomy (NCBI): domain Eukaryota; kingdom Metazoa; phylum Chordata; class Chondrichthyes; order Carcharhiniformes; family Scyliorhinidae; genus Scyliorhinus; species Scyliorhinus torazame. Next base: position 141,801,328 of record NC_092721.1, on the reverse strand, counting down.
GTGTAACATCATTGTGTGCATCTTGTCTCTTCATCATCATCATCAGTAGTCACTTCGGCATTCTCATTCTACATTTTAGAAATGATGCTTTGACAGTATTGGAATCGGGCTAATTCCACCCAGTGACACGATGTTGCCAGAGACTGTGCCCGCATATTTCTGCCCTCAGTGATTTTTCTTTTGATGTTTAATATCCAATTGTTCCACACCTTCCGGATACTGTGCTTGAGAGGTTTATTTATACACGCGTCCAAGGGCTGAACAACATTCAAAAGACCCCCAGGAATAACTGCCACGTCACTGTTAGTCGATCGTATATCACTGACTACATTGCTGATGGGATGAGATTTGAACATGCCCCAGATGAGCAAATCTTTTTTTTTGCTCATCTGAGACATGTTCAAATCTTATTTTTGAGACCAGTTCCCTGGTCTCAATCTTCACACTTTAAAAAAATCAATTTTTGCAATTGCCTTCGTCCACCCAGCCTTTCTCATTAACATAAATGACAACTCTTTTCTGAAATTCTTCTTTTCACTTGAATAGCACCATCTGCTTTAATTTTGTGCCAGCCGCTATACAAGATGGAATCACTGTGATCCATGTCTTCTTGTGATCAATTGACTCTGTAAGGAGGGTATTTGCACCATCCCTGATAATGCTGTTTGCTAGCACGCTGAAGTTCATTCCAATGTAGGCCAGTCGATAGAATTCTTCTCAATGCCAGATGACAAATTGGTGGAACTTGATCACCACTTTCTTCAGGGCAATTAGGGATGGACAATAAATGTTGGCCTAGCCAGTCATACTAAATCTGGCAGGATACTAATTCGTGCCTTTTCATGAATATTATGCTCAACCCGTCATTGGTCTTGAATTCTGGAATACATCTTCTCTCCTATGAGGGCCAAGAGTCGGATGGCTCAGTGGGTAATATAACATTTTGCCAATGCTTTTTTCTCGAGGTGAGAGGACACGTGCTCCGTTTTCCTCGGGTAAATTTGTTCTTTGGCACCTTCCACGGGATGTCTTTCTCCAGTTCTAATTATTTTCCAGAAAACATTAAACTCTTTGATTATTAATCTCCTCGGCAAATGCTCCGACTTTGTTTAACTTGAGCTGTGTATTTTGAATTCTTTCTAGAAGGCATCATGATAGATCACATTAGCTTTGTTAATTGGCAAGGAGATTGCCGCTAGAATTGGTGAAAGGAAAATCTAACCGTCCCCATGCGTGTCTTTAAATTGATGAACTCGTAATCCCTGGTAAGCAATTAATAAGCAAAACAAGGTTTGTCATTCATAATCTTATCACTTTAATGATATGAATAAATAAAAGCAAATTGTAAACATGTAAACATGTAAATGTTGTAAGCATTTATTTATTGGTTCTCATTTTCAGTAGTATTTATACATTTCTAATTAAATTGAACAATTAACAACTCCAGCATTATACTTTGGTTCTGACATTTTTGAGCATTGGTTCCTGAAAAACTAGGGTCAACTTTTATACAAGGTACTTGAAAAATTACATTTTGTTAAGCCAGAAATCATGGGAGTCAACTTACATAAGATAGACTTTCACTCATATATACAGTGAATTGTGTTTAATGTTCTACAGTTACACATGGTTACATAGACAGGATAGTGTTTGACTTTGAGGAGAACTTGGAGATGGCAACGCCATCACTTCTAAGATCCCCTCCATCACACACTTGACTTGAACATCTAACTGGTGCTTTATTGATACTGGGTCAAAATCCTGAAACCCCCACCTATCATAATTGTGGGACCATCTTCACCATATAAACTGAGGACGTTCAAGCAGGATGCTCTAAGAATGGGGAAAAAATACCAGCCTTTGAAGCAGTGCCTACATCCTGAGAAAGACCTGAAAATTCTGCAAAAATCTCCTTTTGTAAAGGATTCTATAATAATAAAGCTACGAAATGAGAAAAAAATATACAGAGAACCTAAACATGTAAAGTGACAATGCTGCCCATTGAAAATGCAGACACAATCTTATTTATTTGCAAGACTGAATCTGTAAGGAGTGACTAAATTGCTTTTAAATACCTGGAGTAATATGTACCTTTTTTAAATCCACCCCCCCAAATATATTTTACATATTAAATTCTAGTCTGGATTGTCTTATCTTCACTGTATGTCAAAGATTGAAGACCATGTCTGCACATTAATGAGAAAATGTTCGCCTGCCTCTGTAACACACAATTTTCTGAGTGGGGATTTTCCTCTAATTTGTACAGGTTATAGGAAAGAATTGTCCTTCAGCATACTTCTCCTAAGATCAGAAAATCCAGCTGGTTAGCAACTCTTAACGAGAAGTTAATGTTGGTGATAACAATCCTCTCAAGGTCCTCACCTGTCATAGCCTCATTTCCATCAGTCACTGGCATGTTATTTGTGTCTTCCACTGTGAAGACCGACCCAAAAAACCTGTTCAGTTCCTCAGCCATTTCCTCATCTCCCATTATGAAATCTCCCTTCTCATCCTCTAAAGGACCAATATTTACCGTAGCCACTCTTTTTTGTTTTATATATTTGTAGAAACTTTTACTATCTGTTTTTATATTCTGAGCACGTTTACTCTCATAATCTTTGAAAGAATTATATTTGGGGTTTTTTAATTAATGGAGTGTACTCCACTGAGATCAGTGGAATGAAAAATCAAGGGGACGTATAAGACGATAAGAATTAGGAGCAGAAGTAGGCCATTCAGCCCATCGAGCCACCATTCAATTTTTTCTTATTATAAATTTAAGAGTACCCAGTTATTTTTTTCTGTAAGGGGCAATTTAGCGTGGCCAATCCACCTAACCTGCACATCTTTGGGATGTGGGGGTGAAACACACGTAGACATGGGGAAAATGTGCAAACTCCACACAGACAGTGACCCGGGGCCTCGACGCTGTGAGACAGCGGTGCTAATCACTGCACCACCGTGCCGCCCTGAAAGAAATAAACTGACTACTACCTTATTCTAGTGGAATGCAATGATTTTAGAATTGAAAGCACTGGGTGATACTATGTTTATAATGTTTGAGGTTCATTGCCGCGGGAACTGCGGTTCGCAAAAGACCTGTTGAACATCCCAACTGATGTTTTGCCATCAGACCTTGTGTGATTTTTCTGATAAAAAGCCTTCAGCCCTGCGCACTGTTAGATAAGTAACAAAAGAAACCTTCAAGCTCAAGCTGTAATTTTGGTTATTTAAGGTGTTTATTCACCTCATTTAAAATGTGCGGTTTTTCAATCACAGTGATGGACTTGTGGATAAGAGGTTTAGTTGTGGTCTGCTTGTCTTGAACTTCTACCAAAGCTGTTCTTGTCGCAGGTGCAGGGAAGTGTGAGGTTGTTGCACCATTTGACTGAACTGGTCTCCTTTACTCCCTTGGCTTTGACAAAGAGTCATCCAGACTCAAAATGTTAACGCTCCCTTCTCTCTCCACAGATGCTGCCAGATCTGCTGAGATTGAGATTTTCTGTGTTTGTTTCAGATTCCAGCATCCACAGCCAGCATGAAGGAAGAAAGAACCCGCATTTACATAGCCCTTTTCATGATCACTGAATGTTAAAAAAGCATTTGCAGCCAAATTTTAAAAATCTGCACGGCTGACTTTGATTTGATTTTGATTTGATTTATTATTGTCACATGTATTAGTATACAGTGAAAAGTATTGTTTCTTGCATGCTGTACAAACAATGCGTACCGTACATAGGGAAGGAAGGAGAGACTGCAGAATATAATGTTACAGTTGTAGCAAGGTGTAGAGAAAAGATCAACTTAATACGAGGTAGGTCCATTCAAAAGTCTGATGGCAGTAGGGAAGAAGCTGTTCTTGAGGTGGTTGGTACGTGACCTCAAACTTTGGTATCTTTTTCCTGACGGAAGAAGGTAGAAGAGAGTATGTCCGGGGTGTGTGGGGTCCTTAATTATGCTCGCTGCCTTTCTGAGGCAGCGGGAATTATAGATAGAGTCAATGAATGGGAGGCTGGTTTGCGTGATGGACTGGGCTACATTCACGACCTTTTGTAGTTTCCTGCGGTCCTGGGCAGAGCAGGCTCCATACCAAGCTGTGATACAACCAGAAAGAATGCTTTCTATGGTGCATCTGTAGAAGTTGGTGAGGGTCGTAGCTGACATGCCAAATTTCCTTAGTCTTCTGAGAAAGTAGAGTCGTTGGTGGGCTTTCTTAACTATAGTGTCGGCATGGGGGGACCAGGACAGGATCTGTACACCTAAAAACATGAAGCTCTCGACCCTTTCTACTTCATTCCCATTGATGTAGACAGGGGCATGTTCTCCACTACGCTTCCTGAAGTCGATGACAATCTCCTTCGTTTTGTTAACATTGAGGGAGAGATTATTGTCGTCGCACCAGTTCACCAGATTCTCTATCTCATTCCTGTATTCTGTCTCGTCATTGTTTGAAATCCGACCCACTACGGTGGTGTCATCAGCAAATTTGAAAATCGAGTTGGAGGGGAATTTGGCCACACAGTCATAGGTGTACAAGGAGTATAGTAGGGGACTGAGGACACAGCCTTGTGGGGCACCGGTGTTGAGGATGATCGTGAAGGAGGTGTTGTTGCCTATCTTTACTGATTGTGGCCTGTGGGTTAGAAAGTTCAGGATCCAGTCGCAGAGGGAGGAGCCGAGGCCAAGGCCACAGAGTTTGGAGATGAGTTTTGTAGGAATGATGGTGTTGAAGGCTGAGCTGTAGTCGATAAATGGGAGTCTGAAATAGGGGTCTTTGTTATCTAGGTGTTCCAGGGTAGAGTGCAGGACCATGGAGATGGTGTCTACTGTGGACCTGTTGCAGCGGTAGGCGAACTGTAGTGGATCAAGGCAATCCGGGAGGCTGGAGTTGATTCGTGCCATGACTAACATTTCGAAGCATTTCATGATGATGGATGTCAGATCCACTGGATGATAGTCATTAAGGCACGCTGCTTGACTTTTTTTGGTACAGGGATGATGGTCGTCTTCTTGAAGCAGATAGGCACCTCAGATTGTTGTAAAGAGAGGTTGAAGATGTCAGCGAATACCCCCTGCCAGCTGATCCGCGCAAGACCTGAGTGCTCGTCCGGGTACCCCATCCGGGCCAGTGGCTTTCCATGGGTTGTCCTTCGCGAAGGCTGCTCTGACGTCTGCAGTGGTGATCTCAGATACAAGTTCATCCGAGGCTTCTGGGTGGAGGGCTCGCTCTCGCTGACCTCTTGCTCAAAGTGGGCATAGAATGCGTTGGAGCCCACGATTTTACATGCCTTCATCTTGTAGCCCGTTGTGTCTTGCAGACCTTGCCATAGATGGCGGGGATCCATATGGCTAGCCTGGGACTCGAGCTTGGTCCGGTACTGTCTTTTGGCATCTTTGATGGATTTCTTTAGATCATATCTGGCTTTCTTGTAGAGGTCAGGGTCGCCTGACTTGAACGCCTCAGACCTAGACTTCAGCAAGCAGTGGATATCCCTGTTCATCCAGGGTTTCCAGTTGGGAAACAAGCAGATTTGCTTCTTTGGCACACAGTCTTCTACACACTTACTAATGAAGTCAGTTACTGTAGTGGCGTACTCGTTCAGGCTGGTCGCAGAGTTTTTAAATACTGACCAGTCCACTGACTCTAAGCAGTCAGTAGGAGATCATCCGATTCCTCAGACCAACAATGCACAACTTTCTTTGACGGATTCTCCCGCTTCAGTTTTTGTTTATAAGCCGGGAGCAGGAGCACAGCCTTATGGTCAGATTTGCCAAAGTGTGGGCGGGCGATAGAGCGTTAGGCATGTTTGATATTTGTGTAGCAGTGGTCCAGGATGTTTGGGCCTCTGGTGGAACAGGTGACGCGTTGGTGGTAACTTGGTAGTACGCTCTTGAGCTTGGCCTGATTGAAGTCCCCAGCTACAATGAACAAGGTCTCGGGATGTTTCGTTTCAAGGCTATTTGTGGTGGTGAATATTTCATCCAGTGCGATTTTCATATTCGCATGGGGTGGGATGAAAACTGCCGTCAGGATAACGGAGCTGAACTCCCGTGGAAGGTAGTAGGGACGGTATCTTAGAGTCAGGTATAGGTCCAGGGAGCAGAAACTCGCCAGTGTTGCTACATCTAGGCACCAGGAGGTGTTGATTAGGAGGCAGACCCCACCTCCCCTTGCCTTGACTGCTTCTTTTCGTGCCTGGGAGACGGTGAGAGTATACAGTGTTAAGGGAATAGTTGTGTCCAATGAGGTTATTCACTCTGGTCAGTGTGTGGATGGAGGATTTGTTGCCTTGTATCAGTAGGTGGGTCTGCATGGTCGAGCGTTCCGGGTCGCTGTTGGGTTGCGGTTTGTCTTCACAGGTTGGTGGATGTCCAGACCACGCTCCGGCACGGATGGGGTGAAGGTCGGTAAGTGGATGACGTCTCTGGGATCGCAGACTTCAATTACTTTGAGGACACAACCTAATAAATAAAAAAAATGGAACTTTCTTAAAAAATTTTAAGCTGTTTCAATAAGCTTGTGATGAAGTTCCACATGAGACTGTCCTAGTTAAATAAAAACCTTGGGAATCCAGGGTAGAATGTGGAACTGGATAACAAACTGGTTAATAAGTAAGAAATTGAGTATTCATGATCGGTATAGTGTCAAGACAAAAGTTGCTGTGTAGACTCCAGTTTCAGAATTTAGATCAGCAATGCAAATTGACAATCACATTAAAAAGAAATAATTACAAATGTGAATTATTGCACATTGGTCAAACCATGTTTGACGTAAATATCTAACAAATGGATTAGAAATATCGCAGGCAGACTTTGAAGGAGACCTACGAGTGAGTGATAAACTCATCATTGTCAATGTCTAGACAATGTGGCAACACAATTATTCATACCAGCTTGCATTTATATATTGCCCCTTATGTAAAAGAACATTTAGAAATACATTACATGGGATATGTATTGGAAAGTTTGGAGAGAAAAACATGAAGTGATCTCTGGTACAAATGATGTGGTTTATGAGAAAAAATTAGAAAGGTTCAAGAGCTACAATCTGTTGAGAAGATTATAATAGGTTTATGACATTATAAACCCATAGTATTCTGTCAAATTATTTAGGCTTGTTGGGCCAAAGAGCATACAATTTATCTGAACGAAATTAAATGTAGAACTGGTGGTTTAGAAATAAATTGTGATAATGGTTCAGAATAATCTGACTGACAGGGTAGTAAGAACAAAATCAATTGTTTAAATTGTTGTTCGGTGTGAAGCTGGGAGTTGCAACTAAAGAGACGAGCTTCGATGGCTTAATAATTGTTATTGTGCAGTACACTGTGGGAAGGAGATTTCCTGTTCTCAATTTCCATTACTCTAAAATTGGTCGCTACGGAAGTGCAGGAGAGGGCATTTTGAGTGCCTATTTTGTTCCACACATGGGGTTTCCAGCTTCTGGTTTCTCCTTCCATGGTTGGTACCATGACGAAATTCCAAACAAGTGTGCTGCTTATTTTCTTTTTGAACAGTCTTCACACAGTTATTGTCTCTCGGTTTCCCCCAAAGTCTTAAATGCGGGATTGCAATCCCACAATGGAACAAGCAGCCAAAGGAAATAGATACTGTCCCATCACTTCAAGACCCAACTTTAGATTATTACCATTTCTACCTTTTCATTATCAGAGCTACCATGTCAGGTCGTGCCTGGTTAAGTTAGCACTACCCAAATGAATATTGATGGAATACGGATATTAGTCTGATGCAACTAAAGCAGAGGCAGACTGGGGAAAGATGTCTGCCAAAAAAAGTCTGCATCATTATTATCATAGCTTCATACACATATGATGAATTTCAGTATGATTTACATAAATGCATAGCATGCACAAATAAAATGTGTATTTCATCATGAATATAGTAATCCTTTAAATATGCAGCGATTATCCTCAGCTGTTTTCAGGCTTTCAGGGACAACACCTTTATGAATTTGTTTTAAATGGCTATGCGGTTTTAAAAAAAGTGTTTATATTCACAGGTCATTCAGAAGCACCTCAAAACGCTTCGTACACCTTTACTCTCATTGTAATTGGGAGTGGTGAACAAAAAGAGAATTAGTTCACTTCACTCCCGAGTAGTCTGGAAGATGGATTCTAAAGTAATGAGTTGGTGAAGGACAAAGCATTTAATGTTTATGCTGTAAAGCTCAATGCCAGACAATCTCTTTGTACCATCTGTTGTGAGAACAATATCCTCAAGAATGGCTGAGGACAGTAGTGAGGGCTGGTCAGGTTGGATGAGAGCAGCAAGAGTTTGGTTTGGACTCCGATGCGCTATGAAGACAGTAAGAGGGCAAAAGCAACAGAATCACAGAATTGGCATGGTCATAAAGAGGCCATTTTGCCCATCGTGTCTGCACAGGCTCTCCAAACGAGCATTATGACTTAATATTATTCCCCTGCTTTTTCCCGATACCCTTGCACATTGTTTCTATTCAAATAATCATTTAATGCCCTTTCGAATGTCTCGATTGAACCCACAGTTCCAGGCAGTACATTCCGGAACCGAACCACTTGCTTGTGAAAAAGCTTTTTCTCACTTCACATTTGCTTCTTTTGCAAATCCTCTTTACATCTGTACATATAATTCCTACAATGCAGAAGGAGGCCATTCGGCTCATCGAGTCTGCACAGGCCCTCTGAAAGAGCACCCCACCTAGGCCCACTCCCCTGCCCAATCCCCGTAACCCCACCTAATCTACACATCTTTGGACTGTGGGAGGAAACCGCAGCACCCGGAGGAAACCCATGTAGACACGGGGTGAATATGCAAACTCCACACAGACACCCAAGGTCGGAATTGAACCCAGGTACCTGGTGCTGTGAGGCAGCAGTGCCTCACTTGACCCTTTTACAAATGGGTACAGTTTCTCCCTATCTACTTTGCCCAGACCCCTCCATGATTTTGAACAACTCTATCAGACCTCCTGTCAGCCCCCTTCTCTCTGAGGAGAACAGCCCCAACTTCGCCAATTTATCCTCATACCAGGAAGAGACAAAAGCCCAATTTTGACAATTTGTTTTTAGTCATTTATCACACTTACAAAGCCAAAGCTCAAAGTGGACAGGGGTGGATTGGCCACGCTAAATTTCCCCTTAATAATTAAAATTAAAATTAAAAATAAATAAATAATATTAAAAAATGAAAAGAAAAAGCTTAAAATAATACAAAAAGTTCACACCTTGGTGAATGGAGAAGATACAAAGGTTGTGGGGGTGAGACCCACACAAACAGTTCTTTCCATTTTATGTTGTCTCTTATCTCTTTAATTGTTCATCACTGTCTTTTTTAGCAATTAGAACTCTTTTTTAAAAAAAAATATTTTATTGAAAATTTTTGGTCAACCAACACAGTACATTGTGCATCCTTTACACAATATTATAACAACACAAATAACAATGACCTATTTTATAAACAGAAAATGAATAAATAATAAATAACAAAAATGAAAACTAACCCTAATTGGCAACTGCCTTATCACAAGTAACACTCTCCAAAAATATAATTTATCTGTAGCAACGACCTATACATATTACACAGTATATATTAACAACCCTGAGAGTCCTTCTGGTTCCCCCCCCCCCCCCTCCGATCCTGGGCTGCTGCTGCTGCCTTCTTTTTTCCATTCCATCTATCTTTCTGCGAGGTATTCGACGAACGGTTGCCACCGCCTGGTGAACCCTTGAGCCGACCCCCTTAGGACGAACTTAATCCGCTCTAGCTTTATAAACCCTGCCATGTCATTTATCCAGGTCTCCACCCCCGGGGGCTTGGCTTCTTTCCACATTAGCAATATCCTGCGCCGGGCTACTAGGGACGCAAAGGTCAAAACATCGGCCTCTCTCGCCTCCTGCACTCCCGGCTCTTGTGCAACCCCAAATATAGCCAACCCCCAGCTTGGTTCGACCCGGACCCCTACTACTTTTGAAAGCACCTTTGTCACCCCCATCCAAAACCCCTGTAGTGCCGGGCATGACCAAAACATATGGGTATGATTCGCTGGGCTTCTCGAGCACCTCGCACACCTATCCTCCACCCCAAAAAATTTACTGAGCCGTGCTCCAGTCATATGCGCCCAGTGTAATACCTTAAACTGAATCAGGCTTAGCCTGGCACACGAGGACGACGAGTTTACCCTGCTTAGGGCATCTGCCCACAGCCCCTCCTCGATCTCCTCCCCCAGCTCTTCTTCCCATTTCCCTTTTAGTTCATCTACCATAGTCTCCCCTTCGTCCCTCATTTCCCTATATATATCTGACACCTTACCATCCCCCACCCATGTCTTTGAGATCACTCTGTCCTGCACCTCTTGTGTCGGGAGCTGCGGGAATTCCCTCACCTGTTGCCTCGCAAAAGCCCTCAGTTGCATATACCTGAATGCATTCCCTTGGGGCAACCCATATTTCTCGGTCAGCGCTCCCAGACTCGCGAACTTCCCATCCACAAACAGATCTTTCAGTTGCGTTATTCCTGCTCTTTGCCACATTCCATATCCCCCATCCATTCCCCCCGGGGCAAACCTATGGTTGTTTCTTACCGGGGACCCCCCCAAGGCTCCAGTCTTTCCCCTGTGCCGTCTCCACTGTCCCCAAATCTTCAGTGTAGCCACCACCACCGGGCTTGTGGTGTAGTTCCTCGGTGAGAACGGCAATGGGGCTGTCACCATAGCCTGTAGGCTAGTCCCCCTACAGGACGCCCTCTCTAATCTCTTCCACGCCGCTCCCTCCTCCTCTCCCATCCACTTACTCACCATTGAAATATTAGCGGCCCAATAATACTCACTTAGGCTCGGTAGTGCCAACCCCCCCCCTATCCCTGCTACGCTGTAAGAATTCATTCCTCACTCTCGGGGTCTTCCCGGCCCACACAAAACCCATGATGCTCTTTTCGATCCTTTTAAAAAAAGCCTTCGTGATCACCACCGGGAGGCACTGAAACACAAAGAGGAATCTCGGGAGGACCACCATCTTAACCGCCTGCACCCTCCCTGCCAGTGACAGGGATACCATATCCCATCTCTTGAAATCCTCCTCCATTTGTTCCACCAACCGCGTTAAATTTAACCGATGCAATGTGCCCCAATTCTTGGCTATCTGGATCCCCAGGTAACGAAAGTCCCTTGTTACCTTCCTCAACGGTAGGTCCTCTATTTCTCTACTCTGCTCCCCTGGATGCACCACAAACAACTCACTTTTCCCCATGTTCAATTTATACCCTGAAAAATCCCCAAACTCCCCAAGTATCCGCATTATTTCTGGCATCCCCTCCGCCGGGTCTGCCACATATAGTAACAAATCGACCGCATACAAAGATACCCGGTGTTCTTCTCCTCCTCTAAGTACTCCCCTCCACTTCTTGGAACCCCTCAACGCTATCGCCAGGGGCTCAATCGCCAGTGCAAACAATAATGGGGACAGAGGGCATCCCTGCCTTGTCCCTCTATGGAGCCGAAAATATGCAGATCCACGTCCATTCGTGACCACGCTCGCCATCGGGGCCCTAGACAACAGCTGCACCCATCTAACATACCCCTCTCCAAAACCAAATCTCCTCAACACCTCCCACAAATAATCCCACTCCACTCTATCAAATGCTTTCTCGGCATCCATCGCCACTACTATCTCCGTTTCCCCCTCTGGTGGGGGCATCATCATATCCCTAACAGCCTCCGTATATTCGTGTTCAGTTGTCTCCCCTTCACAAACCCAGTTTGGTCCTCGTGGACCACCCCCGGGACACATTCCTCTATTCTCATTGCCATTACCTTGGCCAGGATCTTGGCATCTACATTTAGGAGGGAAATAGGTCTATAGGACCCGCATTGTAGCGGGTCCTTTTCCTTCTTTAAGAGAAGCGATATCGTTGCTTCAGACATAGTCGGGGGCAGTTGTCCCCTTTCCTTTGCCTCATTAAAGGTCCTCGTCAATACCGGGGCGAGCAAGTCCACATATTTTCTATAGAATTCGACTGGGAATCCATCCGGTCCCGGGGCCTTTCCCGCCTGCATGCTCCTAATTCCTTTCACCACTTCTTCTACCTCGATCTGTGCTCCCAGTCCCACCCTTTCCTGCTCTTCCACCTTGGGAAATTCCAGCCGATCCAAAAAGCCCATCATTCTCTCCCTCCCATCCGGGGGTTGAGCTTCATATAATTTTTTATAAAATGTCTTGAACACACCATTCACTCTCTCCGCTCCCCGCTCCATCTCTCCTTCCTCATCCCTCACTCCCCCTATTTCCCTCGCTGCTCCCCTTTTCCTCAATTGGTGTGCCAGCAACCTGCTCGTCTTCTACCCATATTCGTACTGTACACCCTGTGCCTTCCTCCATTGTGCCTCTGCAGTGCCCGTAGTCAGCAAGTCAAATTCTACATGTAGCCGTTGCCTTTCCCTGTACAGTCCCTCCTCCGGTGCTTCCGCATATTGTCTGTCCACCCTCAAAAGTTCTTGCAGCAACCGCTCCCGTTCCTTACTCTCCTGCTTCCCTTTATGTACCCTTATTGATATCAGCTCCCCTCTAACCACCGCCTTCAGCGCCTCCCAGACCACTCCCACCTGGACCTCCCCATTATCATTGAGTTCCAAGTACTTTTCAATGCACCCCCTCACCCTTAGACACCCCCCCTCATCTGCCATTAGTCCCATGTCCATTCTCCAGGGTGGGCGCCCTCCTGTTTCCTCCCCTATCTCCAAGTCTACCCAGTGTGGAGCGTGATCCGAAATGGCTATAGCCGTATACTCCGTTCCCCTCACCTTCGGGATCAACGCCCTTCCCAGCACAAAAAAGTCTATTCGCGAGTAGACTTTATGGACATAGGAGAAAAACGAGAACTCCTTACTCCTAGGTCTGCTAAATCTCCACGGGTCTACACCTCCCATCTGCTCCATAAAATCTTTAAGTACCTTGGCTGCTGCCGGCCTCCTTCTAGTCCTGGACTTCGACCTATCCAGCCCTGGTTCCAACACCGTATTAAAATCTCCCCCCATTATCAGCTTTCCCATCTCCCCCTGTAGTTTGCCACTCACCATCACGTAACTGCCCCTGTTATCCGCCACTATAGTCTTTGCCTCGAACATTACCCGCTTCCCCACTAATATAGCCACCCCCCTGTTTTTCGCATCTAGCCCCGAATGGAACACCTGCCCTACATCCTTTGCGTAGCCTAACCTGGTCTATCAGTTTCAGGTGCGTTTCCTGTAACATAATCACATCTGCCTTAAGTTTCTTAAGGTGTGCGAGTACCCGTGCCCTCTTTATCGGCCCGTTCAGCCCTCTCACGTTCCACGTGATCAGCCGGGTTGGGGGGCTTCCTACCCCCCCCTTGTCGATTAGCCATCCCCTTTTTCCAGCTCCTCACCCGGTTCCCACGCAGCTGTATCTCCCCCAGGCGGTGCCCCCCCGCCCATCCCCTCCCATACCAGCTCCCCCCTCTCCCCAGCAGCAGCAACCCAGTAATTCCCCCCTCCCATCCCCCCCCCCGCTAGATCCCCCGCTAGCGTAATTACTCCCCCCATGTTGCTTCCAGAAGTCAGCAAACTCTGGCTGACCTCGGCTTCCCCCCGTGACCTCGGCTCGCACCGTGCGACGCCCCCTCCTTCCTGCTTCTCTATTCCCGCCATGATTATCATAGCGCGGGAACCAAGCCCGCGCTTCTCCCTTGGCCCCGCCCCCAATGGCCAACGCCCCATCTCCTCCACCTCCCCTCCTCCCCCCATCACCACCTGTGGAAGAGAGAAAAGTTACCACATCACAGGATTAGTACATAAAACTCCTCTTTCCCCCCTTTTTAACCCCCCTCTTCGCCCCCCACATTCGCCCCACCACTTTGTTCAAACGTTCTTTTTAATAACCCGCTCATTCCAGTTTTTCTTCCACAATAAAAGTCCACGCTTCATCCGCCGTCTCAAAGTAGTGGTGCCTTCCTCGATATGTGACCCACAGTCTTGCCGGTTGCAGCATTCCAAATTTTATCTTTTTATGAAGCACCGCCTTGGCCCGATTAAAGCTCGCCCTCCTTCTCGCCACCTCCGCACTCCAGTCTTGATAAACGCGAATCACCGCGTTCTCCCATTTACTGCTCCGAGTTTTCTTTGCCCATCTAAGGACCATTTCTTTATCCTTAAAACGGAGGAATCTCACCACTATGGCTCTGGGAATTTCTCCTGCTCTCGGTCCTCGCGCCATCACTCGGTATGCTCCCTCCACCTCCAACGGACCCGCCGGGGCCTCCGCTCCCATTAACGAGTGCAGCATCGTGCTCACATATGCCCCGACGTCCGCTCCCTCCACACCTTCAGGAAGACCAAGAATCCTCAGGTTGTTCCTCCTTGCATTGTTCTCCAGTGCCTCCAACCTTTCCACACATCGTTTCTGATGTGCCTCATGCATCTCCGTCTTCACCACCAGGCCCTGTATGTCGTCCTCATTCCTGGCTGCCTTTGCCTTCACGACCCGAAGCTCCCGCTCCTGGGTCTTTTGTTCCTCCTTTAGCCCTTTGATCGCCTGTAGTATCGGGGCCAACAGCTCTTTCTTCATTTCCTTTTTGAGCTCTTCCACACAGCATTTCAAGAACTCTTGTTGTTCAGGGCCCCATGTTAAACTGCCACCTTCCGACGCCATCTTGGTTTTTGCTTGCCTTCCTTGCCGCTGTTCTAAAGGATCCACTGCAATCCGGCCACTTTCTCCTTTTTTCATCCGTACCCAGGGGGGATTCCCTTCTGGTTTACCGCACAGTGTTTTTAGCCGTCAAAATTGCCGTTGGGGCTCCTAGCAAGAGCCCAAAGGTCCGTTTCACCGGGAGCTGCCGAAACGTGCGACTCAGCTGGTCATCGCCGCACCCGGAAGTCACCAGCAATTAATGGTCTGTGTCATATGAAATAAAAATAGAAAATGCTGGAAAAACCCAGCAGGTCTGGCAGCATCTGTAGATCGAGAAGCAGAGTTAACGTTTCAAATCCACATTAAGTACTGTTTTTAACATCCTCATTGATGGGATGTGAGCATTACAGGCAAGGCCAGTGTTTGTTTTTGACCCCTAATTGCCTTTGCGAAGATGATGCTAAGTCACCTTCTTGAATCACTGTGGCCGTTGTGTAGGGACACCCACAAAATTCTCTTAGGAAGGGAGTTGCAGGCTTTTGACCTCAGTGACAATGAAGGAATGACAATATATTTCTAAGTCAGGATGGTGTCTGACTTGCAGGGGAACTTGCAGATGGTGGGGTCCACTGTCTTTGTCCTTCAAGGTGGTAGGGGCCACTGGTTCGGAAGGTGCTGTCCAAGAAGGCTTGACAAGTTGCTGCAGTGCATCTTTTATATGGTATATTCTGCTGCCATTTGCGCTGGTGCTGGAGTGAGCGAATAGGTTGGATGGGGTACCGATCAAGCAGGCTACTTTGTCCTGGATGATGTAAAGTTTATTGAGTGTTGTTGGAGCTGCCCTCATCCAGGCAAGTGGGGAGAGTATTCTATCACACTTCTGATTTGAGCCTTGTAGCTGGTAGACCAAGCTTTGGAGAGTCAGACTGTGCGTTACCGCAAAATCCCCAGCCTCAGACCTGTTGTAACCACAGCATTTACATGGATGAACCTGTTAAGTTTCTGGTCAGTGGTAATCTCCAGGATATTGAGGTTCAGTGATGGTAATACCATTGAATACAGAAGGGAGATGGTTAGATTTTTTTCGGACTGGAGATGGTTATTGTCTAGCACTCGTGTAGTGCAAATCTTACTTGCCATTTATCAGCCCAAGTCCGAATGTTTTCCAGCTCTTACTGCACGCAGGCACAGACTGGTTTAGTATTTGATAAGTTGAAAGTGGTATTAGACACTGCAATTATTAGTGAACATCCCTCCATCGGATCTTATGATAGAGGAAATGTTTTTTCTCACTGCCTCCCTGTAACTCTTGCCCAAAACCTTAATACTGTGTCTCCTAGTCCTTGTTACATCAGTTATATAAAGCTGTCATAATCGTGTACACCTCTTCAGATCTTCCCCTGACTTCCAAGGAGAACATCCCCAGCTTCTCAACCTAACCTTGTAGCTGAACCCTCTCATTGCTAGAACCATTCAGTCTCAAGGACGTTCACATCCTTCCTGAGGTCTACTGACCTGACCTGGATACAATACTCTACCCACAGCCTAATCAGAACTTCATAAAGGACCAGCATAAATTCCCTGCATTTGCACTTAATACCTCTGTTTATGAAGTCCAAGATCCAATATGCATTTGTTATGGGCCAGGGTTTAGAGAACCCCAAAGTGTATCATGGAGTTCACCTAACCCACAACTTTTAATAGATTGTGGTATGGGGAGCACACGGCCCACTCTACAGGCATGGTACAGCAGAAATTGAAAAGTATTTTTTAAAGCAAAACAATGTTTATTCTATGAACTCAAGTTAACCTTTTTAAAACATACAGTGAACACCTTAGCAACCATCAATTCAAATATAATCCCCAAAGAACATCCATAAGACTTTTTTAAAAAAAAACCTTTAAACAGAAGCACATCAGGTTAAAGTTACTACTGGGGCAGCACAGTAGCATTGTGGATAGCACAATTGCTTCACAGCTCCAGGGTCCCAGGTTCGATTCCGGCTTGGGTCACTGTCTGTGCGGAGTCTGCACATCCTCCCCGTGTGTGCGTGGGTTTCCTCCGGGTGCTCCGGTTTCCTCACACAGTCCAAAGATGTGCAGGTTAGGTGGATTGGCCATGATAAATTGCCCGTAGTGTCCAAAATTGCCCTTAGTGTTGGGTGGGGTTACTGGGTTATGGGGATAGGGTGGAGGTGTTGACCTTGGGTAGGGTGCTCTTTCCAAGAGCCAGTGCAGACTCGATGGGCCGAATGGCCTCCTTCTGCACTGTAAATTCTATGAGCTGTAAATTCTATGAGTTATTAGTTTTAAATCACCAAAGGATCGATTTACAGTCTTTAGATTACAGAGGGAGAGACTCATACACCATCTGGCTGTGACTGCAGCTATCCAGCTCTGAAAACGAAACTAAAACACACCCTGCAGCATTCAGCCTAAAACGAAAGTAAAAAGCTGACAGACAGCCCAGCTCCACCCACTCTCTGACATCACTGCAGAAATAAACACCCATTTCTTAAAGGTACTCTGACTACAGATATTTATATGCACACTCATTTATAAACACCCATTTCTTAAAGGTACTCTCACATGACACTTTGCAAATTACTCTCTCAATATGTCCTACCATCTTTAAAGATCAATGCCAATTAACCCTATGTCCTTGCACACTCTTTAGACACTCTGTGCCATTAAGTATACATCGTCTTTTCCTATCCCTTTTGCCAAAATGCATCACTTCACACTTCTCTGTGTTAAATTCCATCTGCCAATTATCAGTCATTTTGAGTTTATTGTAGTTTAATCTATTATTTTAGCACAATTAGCTGAGAACCTATCTGTATTGCTCACATTATCCTAAATGTGATTAAAACAATGTTTCAGTCCACTGACAGCTGTGTCTCCATGATTTTGCTTCATACTTAAAAACTGTTGGTCAGAAAGAGCCTGAGGGGAATTTATGTCCTTTGGAGAATTTTCCCCTGCACTGACTTTTTCTCATTCTGCTCCAGTGACTTTGTAAATTGGGAGCATTGCCTGCAGCCCACTGTCCCCATTCCTGGAGATCACTGGAGAAGCATTTTCGAAAGTCACAGCCAGGGAAATTTGTACAAAAAGTGGAACGTTATGGAAGTGAAGATGCCGATTTGTGTGTGGTAAAAGTGCTGACCCAGTCCCCTGCCTGTGGCCCAGATCGAGCCACTGTCCCCAGCTCCAGGTCGCCTCCACCAGGGATATTAAACATTAAATATGGGAAGCTGAGAAACAGGAGATAAATATGGATGTTTCCTTTCATAACATTGTGAAAATTTAAGTGAGTTCAGTTTTAATTCAAAATAGCTTTAGAGCAATTAAGCTTGTTGCTATTTTTGGCTACTTTGGTGCAATTGTTTTCTCTTGGGTTGATTAAAATGTCAAACTACTGAGAATGAGAAACTAAGTGCCTATCACTTATTTCTGGAATTGACATTGCAAAAAAGCAACATAGAGCCTTGTGTTATAACCGATTTTCATGTAACTAAAAGAAATTATGAAAGCATTTGATTTTTTATAAATACCCAAAGCAAAATGTATTACACTAGTCAGTGAAATATAAAGAAGTATAAACATGAGCATAACAGAATGCATGTTTTGTTGCAACAGACAGCAGGTATGAACAAAAATCTGTGTTTGTTCTTAGCAGCCTGAGGTGAAAAGTGAACAGCAGATATGCAATGACATTGCTTTGATGTTAATAAACCTAAATGGAAGTCAAAAATCAAAGTGCTGTGCGTGTAAATGGCTGTGTTATGAAAAGGGAAAAGATACAAAAAAAAGAGTCTATAATTAAACATAATTGGTGCTTTTGGGCTCATTCTTTCCTCCCCATCTCATACGAATGAATGGTTTGTCATACTTCTTTGCTGTATAATACAACTATGATGGAACAATCCATTGTAAACTTAAAGGTGTGTTTCAAAAGAAGATGATTAACTGCAGACTACACTGCCTGTATTTTTTTCTGATTCCTTGTCGTCTTGAAGCTTTCTGTCTGGCCAGCTGGCAGAGAGTAATGTAGGAATCCAAACACCTGCTCTTTTTCTGGAGAAATTAATAGATGAAGCAGTCATGAATGCCTTTGTTGTGGTGAGTTTTTAGTGAAATACAGGAAAACCACAAATTCAATGTGTTTTGTACCTAAAACTCGCAAGGGACTGACTGTTCCCCTGCAAAGCCAATCCTAACCACATCAAAGGAGATACCAGAATGATTGGTGGACAATCTAATGAACACATTTAACATTTTTTTCTTCACCATATTTCATTTCTACATATGTTCTCTCCTTAACAGACTAATTGGGAGAAAACTAATGAAATGAATATTTTGGAGACTTGCAATGAATTTGAAAGATCTTCGGGTTGCTGTAGAAATACGGACATGATAATCAAACTCTGTGCACATTTTGTCACTTTCACAGTGAAAATGCCAATTTCTGCATTAAGTTCAATAAATAAATTTTGTGAGAATGAAATGAATGTTTTGGAGACTTGCAATGAATTTGAAAGATATTTGGTTTGCTGTAGAAATACGGACTTGATAATCAAATTCAGTGAGCACATTCTGTCACTTTCACAGTGAAAATGCCTATTTCTGCATTAAGTTCAATAAATAAATTGTGTGACAATGGATTTCTTCATAGTTTGCTTTCTGTGAGGGTTATCAGTGGCTATATGTCACTACTGCTCATATTTATTACTACCTGTATTGACTTATACATAGAATCACCTATAGACTGGCACAGTGCTGCATCATCAGTTGAATTCAATTACTTAAAAAAACTGCAGAAGAGTTGTTGACTTCCAGACTGATATATGGTTCTTCAGGCAGATGCGCAAGACGAGGTTTAGCTTCGTGTTTGGAGACTATGGGCATAAACCGGCCCAAACATTGGGTACGAAGGCTGCCTATCCAGGGACCAAAATGGCATTAGCTATAGGTTTGCATATTTCTGTCATGAATAGCCAAATTGATGAAGGCATCAGCAAGCACCCAGCTAACCTCGGCCAAAAGTATGCAGGACAAGAAGATCATGATGTCAATCAGCATGCAGTGTTAAATTGATGCCAGTGTTGAGTGCAATATATGCTTTCAGTCTTAGAGACTCTCCTACCCTGGCTCTAGACTACTACCGTCAATTAAATGAAATGATTTCAAAAATCTAACTCTTTAATTGGGCTTGGAATGTAAACTATTTGTTAGAAGTCTTTTTGGTCTTTTATTTAAAAAAACTCTTATTCAACTGCAAGTCTCCTAAACCTCTGATTTCTTGTTAACCACAAGACACTACTCGCAGCTATTTAGATTCATAGAATCCCTACACCTGCAGAAAGAGCCCATTTGGCCCATGGAGTGTGCACCAGCCCTCTGAAAGAGCTCTCTAACTAGCCCCACTCCCCGCCCTATCCCTGTAACCCCACCTAACCTGCACATATTTTGGGCACGAAGGGGGCAATTCAGCATGGCCAATCACATCTTTGGTCTGTGGGAGGAAACCGGAGGAAGTCCATGCAGACATGGAGAGAACGTGCAAACTCCACACAGTCACTCAAGGCTGCAATCTAACCCGAGTCCCTGGTGCTGTGAGGCAGCACTGCTAACCACTGTGCCACCATGCCACTCTTTGCTTTACTTTTTTCTTGTAATTCAACTAATCAGAAACTTGGAGTATCAATTAACCTATCAATCCCCTTCTAAATCAGAATACTGGACTCATTTAGGAACAATATATGTGTCAACCATAGCTCATTTGGTAGCATTCTTGCCTCTGAGTCAGAAGTTGTGTGTTCAAGTCCAGCTCCAGGACTTGAGCACAAAAGTTAAATTGGACACTCCAGTGCAGTGCTGAGTGAGTGTTGCACGATCAGAGGTGTTGATGAGATGTTAAAGACAATCCATCTGCTCTTCCAGGTGGATGTGAAAGATCCAATGCACTATTTTGAAGAAGGCTGTGTTTATTTGTCCCATTACATTGTCCCTTTCCTCTACACCTTGTTATAACTGTAACATTATATTCTGCAGTCTCTCCTTCCTTCCCTATGTACGGTATGCATTGTTTGTACAGCATGCAAGAAACAATACTTTTCACTGTATACTAATACATGTGACAATAATAAACCAAATCAAATCAAAACGAGGGGGGTACATCCTGCTATTTGCAGTTGTGGCGTCAGTATTAGCTGCCAGCATTAAGATGTATAAATTGGTATCACACAGACTAACAATAACGTTAAAATTATCTTATGTTTAAGTTTTGAAGTCCTGAACTAATCGCAAGTTCTTATATCTAGTCTACCTATTATTTATCAATTGTTCCTCTGTAAAATAATCTTCTGTCAATTAATTAAATGATGAAGGTGTATAATTGGGAAATTCAGTAATTGAGATTCTCAACTTCCATTGTGGAGAATTGATTGTAATATTTAGTTGAAGGGCATTTTTTGGTTTAAAAAAAAAAATCAAGAAAGAAGTATTTGAATAAAATACTTCAAAAGAAATTAATTACCTAGTGTGGAACTTGAAACTATGATTAAGAGTCCTATTACCTAGCAACTGGGCTAGCCAAACAGCATATTCGCTCTATGCACAATGCCTTAACACACTGGACCCAATTTAAGAAGGCAGCGCTCATATAAAATCTTGTTAAGATTGAGCTCCCATCACAGTTTGAGAATTGGGGTGAATTGTTGCCAAAAGGCTTCAAGAATAGTTACGCAAGAACCAATGGACGGACTATGGGCTAAGTTCAGAGACGCAACTGTTTCTGACATCACAAATGAACAAAGTTATCCCAATGTCCTGGTCAATAACATCACAGGTTAACACCAGATTCAATCAACATCACAGGTTAACAGATTATCACATTGCTATTTGTAGGAACCCGCTGTGAGCAAACAGGCTGCATTACTTCGTAGTAGTCGCTATCCTTCAAAAGTACTGCATTAGCTGGAATGTGCTTTAAGATGTCCTGTGGTCATGAAAGCTGCTATATCTTCATCCTTTGATATAATGGGAAGATGGCAGGTTTTCATTTCTCATTCAATGTGACTGACTCGGCTAATGGATCTTCCTATCTTATCACTAATCTTCTGAACAAGGTAGAGACATTTCTGCCATTTGATGGAAGTCTGACTTTTGAACAATGGTGCTTTTAGCTTTTTTCCCTGACCTCCACTTCCCCTTGGTCCCCGCTGCTGCCAACGCAACCAAAGCCTGGGAAATCACTTCTATTAAGGAGGCCAGGAGCAGGCTCAGAGGAGCTGCCACTCATCTGACCAGGAATGCATGCTCTCCTGCTGGCCACATGTAGAGCTGCAGGTTTTGGCAGGTCGGGGAGGCATTAGGGAGCAGCCAGGCTGGGGGATTTCAGAAGACCCTGGGAAGTAGTGGCTGTGAGGGATCTGCAGAGTGGTTCAGCAGACCCTGGGGCAGGGGTGGGGAGGGGGGGGGGGGGGGATAAAGAAGCAGCAGAACAGAGTCTCCATGGGGTTTAACATAGCCAGGGGGTAGGAGAGGAGAGAGAGCACTGGAGCCTGAGCCTGATACAGAAGGCTTGGAAGTAGTGGCTGTAATAATAGCGAATAGAAGATGTGGATGGAGATTGATGTGTTGGGTGTTCTGGATCACATACAGGTCACCAACACTTGAAGTAGTGCAACACTATTTTATTGAATCATTAACTGTTTAAACATACTCAGACTGTGGGTTGATACGATACTAGCTTTAACTAAAGACCTTTGCCTATCCTAACCAGTCGATGCACTCAGTACATGGTGAATGTCTGTGTTACAGGCTGTGAGCTCTGTCCTCCTAGCTAGCTGCAACTCGAATGAGCGGGAACTCTGATGCCCCCTGTCTTTATAGTGCGTGTGCTCTCTCTGGTGATTGGCTGCGGTGTTGTGTGTGTTGATTCGTCCCACTGTGTGTCCATCAGTGTGTGTCTGCACCATGATATACTGGTGTATATTATGACAGAGATGTGTCAAAACTAGAAATTCTCAAAGCCTGTGAGGTAGATTCTGCACTCTGCATTATTTATTGATTTGTCAAGTCAAAGGGGAGTAAGATGTTTAAACTCGTGCACAGGAAGGGAAAGTTTGAAAATGGATGACTTCTGAACTTCTGATCTCCAGCAATAATAAGGAATTACAGAAATCTTTGCCTTTTTAAAAATTTCACAAGATGTAATATTTTATTTCTTTGTTTAGTGAAATGTATACACTAATTAGCTTTAAAATGCAAGATGTCACAATATTTGGGCGCGATTCAATGGAAAAACTTCTAAGTGTCATTTTGGGCCAGATTTGCAAGGTGTTCCCTGACGGCCCTGATGGCGGCCTGTATTTAACAACACTTAGTGCCAAAAGTGAGCCTCCATGAGCTTCTCGCCATTACTGGCTGTCTCGCCGTCTGATTCGCTGGACTTGTGCCTCAACGACTCGCCGCTAACGCGGGGGAGCTGCTTTTAAACGCTCCCTCACCACTTACTCCCAGTCAACACACAAGCTTGGCAGCGCGTAGACCTGCTCCTCACTTTGGCAATGTCGCCGTGACCAGGCTTCTGGGCACCATCAATGCGAAGCGGGGCATTCTGTTCCCCCAAGCGCCCCCGATGCAGACCCTGTTCAGAGGATGGGTGTGAGCGCGCTGTCAGCAGAAAGACAAGAGTCAGACTTTAGCAGAAACTGAGGGGCACCAGAGTTTTCCTCACAGCGGGTTATCATCATTCTGCTGCCTTGTATAACGACCCGCTGACAGTGCTGACATCGGCCCATCCTGCAACAGGGTTGGTGGTGGTGTGTGTGGGGAGGGGGGAATGAGGGAAATGGGGGTGAATGGGATTGCGGGAGGGGAAATGAGTTGAGGGGACTGAGGGAAACGGAGGGAGGGAGAGATTGGGGAGCTGAGTGTGAATGAGGAAAAGGGGGAAGGAGAGAAATGAGGGAGAGGAGGGTGGGATAATGGGGGAAAGGAAATTGGGGGGCATGGGTTGTTGAGCCGGCGGGGACAGCCTCGACGTATGAGAATCTGGTGAGAATGAGGGCTTCCCTGGTCCCCTGAGTATGCCAGACACTTATCGCCGCCTGCCCTCCATGCTCTGGCTCCGTCTGCGGTGCCTCCCCGGGCCCGTCCTCCAGCCCCTCCTGATCTGCCTCCCCCTCCTCAGACAAGGCCACATGACCCTCCTCCAGCCCCAGTATGTTGCCCTGTTGCTGTGCCAGGCTGTGAAGGGCACAACAGATCACCACAAAGTGGGAGACCCTCTGGGGGGTGCAGTGTCCAGGCATCGGAACAGCATTTTGAGCAGTCCGATGCTCCACTCAATGACAGCACGGGTGGCAGCATGGGCTTTGTTATATCGGGTCTCAGCCTCGGTCTCAGGCCTCCACACTGGCACCATCAGCTAGGACCATCAGCAGGTACCCCTTGTCCCCCCAAGAGCCAACCCGTCATCATGGGATGGTCCTCGAAGACGCTGGGAATCTCTGAGTGCCCCAGGATGTAGCTGTCATTCGCAGTCCCTGGATAGCAAGCACACACGTGACTGATAGGGAGGAATTGGTTGCACATGAGTTGCGCAAGGCGACATACGTGACATCAATTGCCCCCTGGACCTCGGGCATCCCAGCGATGGCAGAGAATCCTGTATCCCGGGCATCTTGGTGGGCCTGGTGCAGCTCAAGGTTGATGATGCGCAGGCACAGAGGGCATCTGTGATCTTACGGATGCACCTATGGGCTGTAGCTTATGAGATGTCACATAGGTCCTCGCTCGAACCCTGGAATGCGGCAGTTGCATAAACGTTGAGGGCTGCGGTGACCTTCACGACCTCTGGGAACAGGTGTCATCCTGCTCCACTGAGTGCCAGGTCCACGAGGACATAGCACAGTTGCCACATTGTCTCTTTGTTGAGATGGAGTCTCCTGCTACACACGCTGTCCGTCATCTCATCGAAAGACCAATGGCGCCTGTACACCTTGGGTCATCACTGGCCTCCCCCTCTGGATCCCTCCTTGGCCTGATGGTTAGCCGGGTCTTCAGGGTGTGCGGCAGCCTCCTGCACATGGGGTGCTGTCTCTACGCTGCATCGTTGTCTTTGCTTTCTCTGGCTCCTCGGCACCTGGGCTGTGGCGAGCAATGTGAGGGCAGCCGCTGTGGGATCGACAACACCAACCGTGTTGGTATCTGTAAGGAATTGGAGAAGGAGAGAGACTGATAATCAGTTAGGGTCTCCCCCACACTTGCAAGTCCCACCTTCTCACACTGCCATTCAGTGAGTCAGTTGTGCTGGCGAACATTGTTCTGCACAATCACTCCTGGCCACATCAGGAGCCCCCAGACGCCTGCCAGGAACATTAACGAGATCGTGCTCGGGTGCTTCCCTTGATCCACACACTTACCCTTTGGTCGCGAGAAGTTGCCCAATGCTGAAGCCCAGCTCTTCAGTGTTTGATTGTTAGCAGCTGCCTTTTTGCTGATGATCCGAGAGTTCAAGCACAGTGTTCAGGCCCCAAAGTTTGATTGAAATGCAATGCACAAATCATCCTCTGAGACATGGCACGTATGCCCTGGAGAAGCCATTTGAGAGTTGAGTGTGAAGTGTTCTTGCAACTAACAAGGCCAATTCCTCATTTGCAATTGCCTTCAGCTGAGAAGCTAGAGACTGCTCACAATCAAAGGGAGTTAAAGTGACTTTCAGCATAGAACCAAGAGCACGGCTCTGTCCTGGGAGAGTTTGGCAGGACAGACGGGCAGCAGCTGTGGGTTGCCCCTGTCACGGGTTTCAATATTAATAGATGGCTTGAAAGCTTCTCCCCCGCCCCCCCCCCCCCCCCCGGCCAAATCCAGGGTATCCCTGTCCTGGAATGCTTCAGCTCCCCCACCCTGAGTACTGGGACAGCAGCTCTGGTGCCCTTGAGCTGTATGCCAGAAAATGGGCCAAGTTCCTGTTCTTGAAAAGGAGTACTAAATTACACCGGCATGATTTTTCACTGGGGAGTTGGGGAATTCCCAAGAGGCCACTACAGTTGATTTCAATCTTGCTAATGAGAAGGAAATGAATGCAAATGAGGGTCAATGATATGCTCGCCATTTTGGGCCAGATCTGGAACTCAGCATCAGGAGCAGGCACACTATTTACCCGGCGCGCTCAGATCCACGCCGGGCGAAACACTGTGGTTGAAACGCACCCCGTCTATTGCAAAATAGGGGGGGAAAAACTCAGGACATAAGGATTTTTCTTAAACCATGCAACATGAATATATTGAGAACCAAGCGTACAGTTATTGTGGAAATGTTATTCATTAACCAAGGTACTTCTAGGAAATAGGATCAGAACAACATTGTTTAGATTAATCAGTATTCTAAAATTAATTTGACAACTTGACCCTGCTGCTAATTCAGACTGATACTTTTTTGTTTGAATTCTTCATTGAATCAAGTCCAAACGAAAGTTCTTGCGACATGGTAATATGGACTTATTAATTGACATGCTTGACACAGTGCAACTAACTACCCAGGAGGGTGCAGCGAAGCCCGAGTCGTTGGCTGATTATAGTGAACCTCGGCGCCAGTTTTCAGTCACGGTGGCCTGGACATGAAGGGGCTTGTGAGGCCCAGAGCAGCTTGGTGTTACCGTTCAGGCTATTGGAAAGCCCAGGCTGCTGAGTGAGTGGTGGAGGGGGGTGGGCTTTGAGAAGATGGGCGTATTTGTGGTAGGCGGAGAGAGGCTGATTATAATGTGTGTAAGTGTAATGTGGGGGGGGGAGGGCATCATTGAGTTGTCCTACCAGGGAGTATGAAGAGCTTGGCTGAAATTTACATGAATATAAAATAGCATTTTTAACATACTTTAAAAGCACATTTTTATATTTGAAAGATGCATTGTATGCAGATCTACCATACATGAGCTTTAATAATTATCTACTGAATATTACAATGCTGTTTTATTGCTGTTTGTTTTTGCCGGCGCCTGGTGTCATATTAATTTTATATATTTGTTCATGGGGAGTGGGTATGGCTGGCAAGCCCTAATTGTCCTCGAGAAGATGGTGGTGAGTTAAAAGAGCGTGAAGTTAGAAAATAGTTTGTGAAACACTGTCATTGTCCTTTGCTTCGCTTTGCATGTACATGACCTAGCACAGTCGTGATTGTATGTCAGTTTGGACTTCATTCATCCTGTATTACATGCAATAACTGCTTTGAATGCTGAAATACTGGGATCACTTTGGTGATTTGAAACAAATGCATTGGTCCATAGTCTTGATTGTTAGAGGCAAGCAAAGGGCATACTAATGTTCCTAACCACTTGAATTCTAATAATTTCACCTATTTGAAGTGGCTTGGAGGCATTTGCATTCACTACAGGTCATAAAAAGTGCTATAATTACATGATTTCTTGTCACAAAAGATTTTGGATCTATTTTCTTTAGCCACTAATCATTGGATTTTTTTTTTGTCTTTGGCCAATCCCATCCCTGTGTAAAGCACGTGCTGTAACGTTCCAGCCACTCAGTTTGTCGAAGGATGTGGACTAAGCCCAGTAGATTGATAATACAGTGAACCTTCAGGTCAAGATCAGAGGCTTTCTAGATTATTTTCCAAAGTATGTGAAGTCATTGCATTTGAAATATTAATCAAGTCAAACTCGCTGTTACCTGTGTCAAACTGTAATATACACCTGGTTTTGCTGATGCCATGCTGATGCTATAATGCATGTATAGTTTTTTTAAACATAGTTGAATATAACAATTGAAGCATTCAAAAAGGAATTAGACAGTTTTCTAAAAACAAAATCACACAATAGAAGTGCGGGAGGGGCTGCGATTTTGTGAGCTGTGCTCATCTTTCAATCTTTGTTTTATCCTTGTGCACATCTCTTTTTGTGCCCTACCTTTTGTACGTTGATACCTCTAGCTATCTTTCTGCGCTTTCTGCTGTTTGTTTGATGCGATTTTTCCTGTGAAACATTGAAAATCCCAATAAATAGACATTTTTAAAAAAAGGAAGAATATGCAGGTTTACAGGAAGAAGGTGGGACAATGGCACTAAGTGAATTGTAGTTGCAGGCACGATGGGCCAAATGGGTCCTGCACTGTAACATTTCTGTGTTTCTCTGATAATCGTGTTAGATGAATGAAAAGAATTGTGCAGAAGAGTGAAATTTTAGAAGTAAACTCGAAGACCTTTATTTCTTTTAGAGCTGTTAACTGTTAATTGAAAAGCTGATTTTCCTTTGATGTTAAGAGGGCAAATTCTGTGTTCGTAATAAAGTTTGTTTTAATATAAAAGAACCCTAGTTGTCAGTGGAATCATTCCTGGAGCAAAGTATCCTTTCTTAACAGTTCACAAATATAAAAATTGTTGGCGTCTCATCCGGTTTTCTAATATAAATTGGGGTCGGGTACCACAGCACTTATCCTTACTGTACCATTATGGAATTTCCATTTCAGTTACCCAAATTTTGCAGTAGTAATGATGACAAAACTGTTCGTGTTTGCCGTCATTAATCCTCTAAAACTGACAGCAAACTTTGGTGTCCTCACTGACGAAGTGAAACAAGGAAATGCAGCAATTGTTGCCGGTGATTCCATGCTTCTCTGGAGGGTGTACAGCTGACATTCCCCAGACTTTAGGGGAGGCAGTAGTGCCGTGGTTATGTCACTGGCCTAGTAATTCAGAGACTCGGGGGAATGCTCTGGGTTCAAATCCCACCACGGCAGAATGTGAAATTTGAATCTGGAATTAAAAGTCTAATGATGACCATGAAACCATTGTCGATCGTCATAAAAGCCCAATCTGGTTCACTAATGTTAATAATCTGCCATCCTTATCTGGTCTGGACTGCATGTAATTAAGATCCACAGAAATGTGGTTGACAATTAGGGATGGGTAACAAATGCAGGCCCAGCCGGCGACACCCACATCGCCTGGGCGAATAAAAAAAAAAGACTGCATCAATCTGAAGTCATTGAACGAATGAGAATTTCCACTTTTACTTTGGTATTTGTAGCAGGAAACAGGCTTCAAATGCCGATGTTAATGCTCCGCAAGAGCCTTCTCCCACCCAGCTGTCTCTAACCCTGTCAGCATATCCCTCTATTCCTTTCTCCCTCGCGCACTTTTCTATCTTACACTCGAATGGGTGGATATGTGCTAGTTGTCTCAACTACACCAGTGTCTATCCAGTTCCACTCTCTGGGTAAATAAGTTTTTTTCTGAATTGCCCATTGGATTAATGAGTGTCTTGTCTTCCCTTTATAGCCCCTAATACCAAACTTATAGAAAAGAATAGGTCTTGAAAGGGTTAGTGGAGTCAGCTCTGCAGAACATTGCCTTTAAGGAACAGTACATAAGGAATGAACAGA
Organism: Scyliorhinus torazame; assembly: GCF_047496885.1. NCBI lineage: Eukaryota > Metazoa > Chordata > Chondrichthyes > Carcharhiniformes > Scyliorhinidae > Scyliorhinus > Scyliorhinus torazame. The sequence goes on along the minus strand of NC_092721.1, from coordinate 141,772,287 downwards.
AGAAGGAAGTATGCCAAAAGCAAAATATTGCAGATACTTGAAATCTGAAATAAAATCAAAATGCTGGAACTGGAGGTCAGACAGGCACAGAGAAACAGAGTTAATGTTTCAAGTGTGTGACTTTTCATCAGAACTATGGTTTTGTGTTTGCTGAAATTTTTGTTCATCTAATGCAGGACCAGTATAAAAGACTTAAATGTTACTTACAGACATGTATAACATGGTCATTAAACCAGAGCAGGGTGAACTTACAGAAGCATTTGAAGGTATTTAATAAGTAGAGGCATGAAAACTCCAATGCAGCCATAAAGTAGTGTTTTAAGCAAGTAAGGACAGGAACCACAAATCATCAAATGAATGGCGGAGGGAGGATGCTGCGAGTGGAGGGAATTGGCATATCAATACGGTGAAAACATGAATTAGAATCTTGTAGCAAGCAGAAATGTGGAGGGAGATGCGAGAACAATGGAAGACAACAAGGATGGGAATGATGGGAGAATGAAAGAGTATGTAAATTGTTCTGGATTCAGCACCCCAATAAGATTTCCTGTCACTTTAGTCAGTCTGTGGTCCCATCTAGAACATTTTGACTGACTGTTTTTCTACAGAATGGATTTTGAAAAAGAGTTACTCTTAATTTTACGCTTTTACCTGTATCAAACTGTGCCATCAATAGACCACGTCGATATAAGACAGTCAGTATGTTGAATTGAAGTTGCTTCTGCTGCAATCAAAATAATAGGTTTGGTAGCTCAACTGGATAGTTAGAAAAATACCTCACCATTAAGTGGGTAAATCCCTTTTTATCTCCTTTTTTATGATCTGTAAAAGGGGGCATACAAGAGCATTTTGACTGAATAAGGTTTTTAAAATAGACAGTAAAATGGCAGTCAGGCAGTTAAGCGCTATGAAAAGAATAAATGGCAGGAAATTTCAAGCAGAGGATGTTATACCCTGGTTGTAGGGCAGGATGCAAAGGAGACAGCCTGTTTTAAGTCTAGTGAGATAATCTACTGATGTAGGAATGTCTGGTGTAACTTTTTATGTTGTTGTATCATTAAGCCAAAATACGTTCTACTGACTGAGCATATTGCTTTGCATGTTTTCACCTTCCTGTGGAATAATAAAGCTCGATACCAACTCTTCTCTCATCTGGTGTTAACTTAGTCTGTCCAGAAAGATTGAAGAAGTGCATGTGTGAAAAACATGAATAGTTAGTCAATAAACATGAGCAGTTTTATTGTTACACCTCCTGTTATTATATAAGTATTCTTTAACAGTCTGTGTCAAATCTCATTAAAGTAAGAGCACTTAGATGCGAGAGTGCTGCTACAGAAAGCGAGAATGTATCTATTGCCCATCTAAATTTGGAACATATGGTTGTTGAAGTTACAGGCAGAAGGTTGGAAAAGTGCTGTATGACTCCTTGTCTGACATGCAGTCATGAATGAGACAAATCTTTACCAAACTTTTTTTTTTATAAATGTTTTTATTAAAGCTTTTTCCAACCAACGTTTTTACATAACAAAATAAACAAATCTTTACCAAACTTAAGAATGAAATGAAAATCGCTTGTTGTCAGAAGTAGGCTTCAAATTAAGTTAGTGTGACAAGCCCCTCGTCGCCACATTCCGGCGCCTGTTCGGGGAGGCTGGTACGGGAATTGAGCCGTGCTGCTGGCCTGCCTTGGTCTGCTTTAAAAGCTAGCTCTTTAGCCCTGTGCTAAACCAGCCCATTAGAGAATGCAATGAAAGCAAAGAAACTCTGCTGAGAGGTGAGCCCAGTGCTCTCTTGTATACCTTAAATCCCTGGAAAACCCTCTTTTCAATGCAATTAACCAACCTGGTTGACACATGTAACTGAAGGGCTTACCTCTTTTGTTGTCGACCATTGCTAACCGTTACATATGAATGTCCTGGAAGATGTCAAAGTTAATGAAGCACGGATAGCTAGGCTGCCAAGTTCCATTTTTACTCCCCTAACTTTTCAATCTTACTCTAACAAAGGGTCCTACACAGGATCCAGATAGGGCATGACATATTTATGTCCCACTAATGAGCTTCTCCTGAGTGAGTACTTAATGTTCGCCCTCTTATCACTGTTAAGGAATGTTCCTTTTAAATAAACAGCTTCATGGTTTTAATTAGTTTCGGTTTCCCAGCTTCAAATTTAGCTAACGTCATCTTGGGTGAACACCTTGAAATTGAAACTCCATCTTGGGAAATTTCCAGGGTGTCGTCCTACAAGCTTTATCCTGTGTTCTTGGCCCTCCAGACAGTTTCTCCCCATTCCCACCAATTGTCTGTGACCTCAATGCAAACAGACAGGAGTTGAATTAATGTAGCAAAAAGTAATGGGGTTAATGGGCACTGCTGCTGAAACCTTTCAAGAGGAAGGAAACCCACTCTAATGATGGCAACTGATTTGAGGGCAACATGAACAATTACTCAACACACGTCTCACCACATCTCATGGCCTCCAACATAACTGTCAGCTTGATTCTGTTGACTATCTTCTCATCATGCCAGAAGAGTGCCAAGGTAGATTCATTTAAATTATCTGTTTAATGTATGAGTATTTGCCATTGATGTATTTGATCAAAATGGGCTATCTTCTGAATCACTGTGCAGATAAGTTGCCAGTATTTTTGCAAAACGTTTCCTGCCACAGTTAAGTAGCCATATTGATCAATAGAACACACGGTTCAACATATCCTCATATCAATATACCCTCATATCAATATACATTTAATTGTGTTTTGAACTAGTAAAAATGCACGATAGAATTCACAGTTCTTAACAGAAGACTACACAACTGCATCTGATTACTAACGGCTACCATTATTGATATCTCAAAATGGTCATAATAATACTTAAAATAAACTTTGTTGTAACACGCCTCAATAGTCAAGAGTCCATGAGGATGGCTGGTGTAAATGGTTACACTGATGCAGTAGGAGGGGTGTGGAAATGGCTACACTGATGCAGCAGGAGGGATGTGGACATGGGGCCGGAGGGGTGTGGAAATGGCTACACACTGTGCGCGCACACACTATGTACATATATACACACACCATACGCACACATCACCACAAACACATTATATATATATATATATACACACACACACACACACACACACACACACACACACACACACATACCACACAGGTATTTGAAATAAGGAAACTTATGTTCCAGATAAAAGTTAAAAGAATATACAGTTAGAAGTCATTTGCTCGTCATTGAGGCGTAGAATGTTAAACATTGCGGCCGATTTAAGTTATCTACTTCCTTGTAGTAGGTATATGTCGATAAATTTTCATTCTACAAGATCTTCATTGGAGACTGTGGGTACTCTGATTTCTTGAACAAGGCGTTGTGCTTACTCACAGGGAGAGAGAGAAAGAGATATCTCTTCAGCCTGTTTCTCTGCTGAAGGCTTTTTCTAAAATCTCTCTGATGGTGTCTCTTATGGCTTGGTAAAACCTAATTCTTAAAGTGCTGATATAGATGTATATTCCAAAGAAAGGTGATTTTCTATCTGCTGTAGTTATTGGTGTAGAACAAGTAATCATATTTTGATGCTTCATCGCAGTACCGTTTCACACCAATAAGAAACGCAGAGTATAGGAGCAGGAGGAGGCCATTTGGCCGTTTGAGCCTGCTCCCTCATTCATTATGGCTGATCATCCAACTCAATAGCCTGTTGCCCCCCCCCATATTATTTGATCCCTTTTGCTGCAATAACTGTACCTAACTCCTTGAAAACCTACAATGTTTTGGCCTGAATTGCTTTCTGAGATATAAAATTTCACAGGCTCACCACTCTCTGAGTGAAGAAATTTCTCCTAAGTGGCCCACCCCATATCCTCAGACTGTGACACTTGGTGCAGGACTCCCCCATCATTGCATCTACCCACCTAGTCCCATTAGAATTTTATAGGTTTCTATGAGATTCCCCCTCATTCTTCCGAACTCCAGCGATATAATCCTAACTGTCTCAATCTGTCCTTATAGGTCAGTCCTGCCATCCCAGGAATCAATCCTGCCATCCCAGGTTCTTTCATTCTCCATTGAGTTTTTGAGTGTCTGTGGGTTGTGTATTCTGGCCAGCTAGTAGTTCTCCATTGTCTTAATAGGATTACAGTTAAAGTCCAGTACTTTGTATTTTTAATATCTTCCTTAGTGTTGGCTTTTGATATCTCTCCCTTCACACTTCCTTGGGTGGGATGGGGGAGAGGTGGGGATTGAGTAGTGGTGTTGTTTGCTTTTCTCAACTCCACCTTGGAAGGTGGCCTTATATTTCAAAGCTGTTTGTGCTGTCTCATTTCGGATTCCAGAATTTCAGGTGAAGAATTGTTCTAAAAATCAGATTTTCAAAAAATAAGAGCTGTGACTTCTTGACTGGCGCCTCAGTCTAGATCTGCATGTCATACATTTTTATAAAGTAACTTTGATTTTTTTTGAGTACCTTTTAATTTTTTAACAGTGTTTGCTCCTGTACTGTAATTATGGATTATGTAAAGATGTCTATGGGCACAATCTACCAGCTGCATTAGGCCCTAAAGGCAGCACACACAGCCGGCAGATGCCGGAAGATCCCTCTTCCGAGATCTACCCTGCTCACCATGCCTCGTGTGATCTAACGTGATCTTGCAAGACGTCGCGATCTGAAATTTTGCAAATCTGCATATACTCTAATATGCATTCCCCTGATCTACCCGAGGCTTTGGGATCTAACCCCTTCACCTTGGAGACCTCGGGCGAGCACCATTCAGTACTGGTCTCCAGAAACGGGGACCAGACGGAACAGCACTTGTGGGGGTCTCCCAGGGAATTGGAGGCCCCCAGGTGCTTGTCATCTGGGCAGGATGGCACCCCGACACTGCTGGTGCCACACCTGAACCTTGGCACAGGCACTGTCAGGGTGCCAGGTTGGCACTGCCAAGGTGCAAGGCTGGCATTTTTTCTGTACGGGGGCACGGGGGTACTCTGCCTTTGTGAGGTGGGACACACACACACACACACACGAGAACCCATTTATAGGTGGATTGGGGTTTTGGGTGGGGGGGTTTGAGGTCACATCGAGGGTTTGAAAGATCGGGACACCATTAAAAAATGGCACCTCCATCGCTTCCTGCACTGGAGTTCCGGCAAGCGGAGCTCCTCGGTGCAGAAAACAAGACTAAGTGCGGCCTTAGCGAAGTGTCCCCCGCTGAGGCCCCGAATTGAAACAGAGTGCCGATTGATAGCATGGTGTTTCGGTGTGTGAGCACCGGGAAATACCCGGCTAAACAGGCTCGTCACAGGACTCTCTTCCAATTGGCTCAGATTGCGTCCTAATATCTCTTGTGATGTAGCTGTGCACAGATTAATCTCACTTTAAAAAAAAAAAACTCCATTTAGTCCCCAGCAAGTGACATGTTGAATCCATTAATTTGACCATCCTCTCCGCCTGTGACCAGGCATTTAGCTCATTTTCTAAAGTGAAAAGACTGAAGTGGAGCTCTAAAAGAATACACCCCTTTTTCCACCCCACCCGAACAGTTGTACAACTTAGTGGAGGGGCCACATCAATTGACATCTTCTTAAAAAGCATGCAAAATGTATAATTTTCCTCTCTCAAATTCTATTTTGAGGTGACTTATGCAACAAGTAAAGAAATTAACTTAAATAGTTGTTTTGTTTTAAATGTGTAAGATGACATTTTGTCCTGTTGACAGTAATGTGAAGAAATGAAATAAACCTTCAAGCTATGAAGGAATGACTCTCTGTCTGATTGTAAATTAGTTTCATTGTCTAACCAAAGTCTTGAAATATTTCACCTATGAATGCCAAAAGATTTTTTTGCCAAATCTATTTCAAAATAGATGTGGCACAGTGACACAGCTGGCTCACACCTCCAGGGTCCCGGGTTCTATTCCGGCCTTGGGTGACTGTCTGTGTGGAGTTTGCACTTTCTCCCCATGTCTGCGTGGGTTTCCTCCGGCTGCTCCAATTTCCTCCCTCAGTCCAAAAATGTGCAAATTAGGTGGATTGGTCACGCTAAATTGCCCCTTAGTGTCCAGGGATGTACAGATTAGGTTACGAGGGTGGGCAGGTGAGTGGCAGGTAAAGTGTTTGGAGGGTGGGTGCAGACTTGATAGGCTGAATGGCCTCCTGCACTGTAGGCATTCTATTGTATGAAAAGGATTTGTAGGAAAATATTTCCATTCATTTTTAACTAAATGCTTGTCTGAGATGATTTCAGTTAATAATATTATTGCTTTTTCCCTTTGAGTTTCACGTGGAATAATACTGGTCGTCTTCCTTGAATTAACTGCTTATATATTTCCATTTTTAAAACCACTCTGACCATCCTTGTTAAAGACTAATTTTTGGTGAAAATTATCTTAAATTCTTACCCATCGCACAGGAATTTATTTAAAGATCAGATGCCTTTCTTCTTCCAGGGTAACATTTTTTTGGTGACCAAGAGGGATATGCCGCCAAATCTTTTCGTCTTGCACTCATCAGGACAAACGCAAGAATGACAAATTTCAAATAATCACAACAATTTATACTAAATGGAAAAAGGGGTGCTAATTAGTTAGCAAGTTGAGTTTGATTGCCTGAAGTGTTACCATGGAGAAAGCAATAAGCTCCCCATGTTTCCTTTTTTGTCATGATTTGACTGCCATGTAGATATGTTCAGCAGATGAAGTGTGGTATATGGTCTTTCTTTCTTAATTTTCTTTTAGTAGCCTCCTGACACATTGGTCTTTAAAACCAAAGCTGGATGAACATAATCTAAGGTTCAGCAAATGTAGGCAATGTACAGTTTTAGGAAGAGCCTTTAACTGCTGGCCTCCTCTTGATATCTTCAAAGTGCCATGTCCAAGCAATATTCCTCGCAAGAGTTACATCCAGGAACCTCTGCACTTTGATCTTCATGGATTTTGACAGTAACTCACTCCGGTCATAGGTGCATGTTTGTTTTGAAGAGTATAATGCATTGGAATTTTCAGGCTTCAGCAAAGTTTGATGGCGACATGTCAATGTTACTCCAATCCCAGAAAATTCAAAACCTGTTGAATCAACTTACTGGGGAATGTCAAACTGGAAGGTGGCGTAATGCAGTCTATTAAGCCAAACTTTGACAAATTTCTGTTCCACATACAGTGTGTATCTCTTTCCAGTGAAGGCTTGAGAATCTGCTTTGACTGTTTGCATTGTCTAATGAACCCTTGGCTTCTGTTAAAGACATTTCAACACTTTAGTTGAAGTTAAGAGGTGGAATAGAACGTAGAACAGTACAGGCCCTTCAGCCCACGATGTTGTGCCGACCATTTATCCTAATCTAAGATCAACCTAACCTACACCCCTTCAATTTACTGCTGTCCATGTGCCTGTCTAAGAGTCGCTTAAATGTCCCTAATGACTCTGACTCGACCACCTCTGCTGGCAGTGCATTCCACACACCCACCATTCTCTGTGTAAAGAACCTACCTCTGACATCTCCCCTATACCTTTCTCCAGTCACCTTAAAATTATGTCCCCTCGTGATACTCATTTCCACCCTGGGGAAAAGTCTCTGGCTATCCACTCTATCCATGCCTCTCATCACCTTGTACATCTCTATCAAGTCACCTCTCTGCCTTCTTCGCTCCAGTGAGAAAAGCCCTAGCTCCCTCAACCTTTCTTCATAAGACATGCCCTCCAGTCCAGGCAGCATCCTGGTAAATCTCCTCTGTACCCTCTCCAAAGCATTCACATCCTTCCTATAAAGAGGCGACCAGAACTGGACACAATATTCCAAGTGTGGTCTAACTAGAGTTTTATAAAGCTGCAGCAAAACCTCGCGGCTCTTAAACTCAATTCCCCTGTTAATGAAAGCCAACACACCGTACGCCTTCTTAACAACCCTAGCAATCTGGGTGGCAACTTTGAGGGATCTATGTATGTAGACTCCAAGATCCCTCTGTTCCTCCACACTTCCAAGAATCCTGCCTTTAACCCTGTATTCAGCATTCAAATTCGACCTTCCAAAATGAATCACTTCACATTTATCAAGGCTGAACTCCATCTGCCACTTCTCAGCCCAGCTCTGCATCCTGTCGATGTCCTGTTGTAACCTGCAACAACCCTCAGCACTATCTACAACTCCACCAACCTTCGTGTCATCGGCAAACTTACTAACCCACCTCATCCAAGTCCTTTATAAAAACCACAAAGAGCAGAGGCCCCAGAACAGATCCTTGCGGGACACCACTGGTCACTGACCTCCAGGCGGAATACTTTCCATCCATTACCCCTCGCTGTCTTCTTTCGGCCAGCCAATTCTGCATCCAGACAGCCAAATTTCCCTGTATCCCATGCCCCCTAACGTTCTGAATGAGCCTACCATGAGGAACCTTATCAAATGCCTTACTGAAATCCATATACACCACATCCACTGCCCAACCTTCATCAATGTGTCTCGTCAGATCCTCAAAGAATTCAATGAGGCTTGTGAGGCATGACCTGCCCCTCACAAAGCCATGCTGACTACCTTTAATCAAACTATGTTTTTCTAAATAATCATAAATCCTATCTCTCAGAATTTTTCCAATATTTTGCTCACCACAGACGTAAGACTGATGGGTCTGTAATTCCCAGGGATTTCCCTATTCTCTTTCTTGAACAGGGGAACAACATTCGCCTCCCTCCAATCATCCGGTACTACTCCAGTGGAGAGTGAGGACGCCTCTCTCCAATCATCCGGTACTACTACAGTGGAGAGTGAGGACGCAAAGATCATTGCCAACAGCGCAGCAATCTCCTCCCTCGCTTCCCGTAGTAATCTTGGGTATATCCCATCAGGCCCAGTGGACTTATCTATCGTGATGCTTTTCAAAATTTCCAGCACATCCTCCTTCTTAATATCAACCTGTTCGAGTCTATTAACCTGGTTCACACTGTTCTCATGGGCAACAAGGTCCCTCTCTCTCGTGAATACTGAAGCAAAGTATTCATTTAGGGCCTCCCCCATCTCCTCAAACTCTAGGCACAAGTTCCCTCTACTACCCCTGATCGGCCTTACTCTCACTCTGATCATCCTCTTATTTCTCACACAAGTGTAGAACGCCTTAAGTTTTTCCCTAATCCTTCCTGCCAGGGCTTTTTCATGCCCCCTTGTAGCTCTCCTGAGTCCATTTTTGAGTTCCTTCCTGGCTACCTTGTAACCCTCTAGAGCCGAGTCAGATCCTTGCTTCCTCAACCTTACGTAACCCTCTAGAGCCGAGTCAGATCCTTGTTTCCTCAACCTTACGTAAGCTTCCTTCTTGCTATTGACTAGAAGCTCCACTTCTCTTGTCATCCAAGGCTCCTTCACCTTATTCCTTCCTCGTCTCAGTGGGACAAAACTATTCGGCACTCGCAGCAAGTGCTCCTTAAACAATCCCCACATTACTGTTGTGCATTTCCCCAAGAACAATTGTTCCCACTTTATGCTCCTCAGCTCCTGTCTAATAGCAGTATAATTTCTGCTCCCCCAATTAAATACCTTCCCATACTGTGTATTCCTATCCCTCTTCATGACTATGGTAAAGGTCAAGGAGTTGTGGTCACTGTCACCGAAATGCCCTCCCACCGAGACATCTGACACCTGGCCTGGTTCGTTGCCGAGCACCAAGTCCAATATGGCCTACCCCCTAGTTGACCTATCTACATATTTTTTTTAAAAAAATATTTTTATTCTCTATTTTCTTCAGAGTTTACACCCCACCAACAAACAGTAAACGGTAACAAATACAATGTCAATCCCCCTACCAACGACAACGATCCCATCCTCCCACCACCCCTCAAACAATGGCCCGCATGACAATATAAGCATCAAATAAAACAAACCCTCCCAAGGTGGGGAAAAAAAGGAAAACAGAAAAAGGAATCAGGAATCGCCTATGGTCACCATTGACATAGAGTCCACCCCCAACCCCTCCCCCTAATATTCAATGCTATCCAATCCCCGAAAAAGTACCGTGAATGACACCCATGAATTATAGACACCCCCCCTCCCAGACTCCTCCCCTCCAGTTCCTCTTGTAAACTCCTCCCCCCAACCTCGGTTCCTTCCCCCAACTTTTCACCCCGGCTAGACTCACTGGAACCTGTTCTACCAGGCTCCGATGGTCGCAGCCCCTCCCCCCACCTCGCCCCCGTTCACTGGCCAGCTTGAACTGGCCAGTGTGGAGGCCCCCGCCTGAGTCTCCTTCCCCCTTGCTCGGTCCCAGGAAAACCAAGAAATCCTCTTTAGCACACAACCCCCGCATACACACCCAAGCCCCAAAGATCCATCATTGCAAATGAAAGTCCCATTTCTTCCCTTGTCCAAATATATACAGCGTTGACTCATTTAGTACATACACCAACACGCAGTGAAAAAATAAAGTTACATGAGGCTACATCGGTACACGACCATTTCTCAATTCTGCCACAGTCCTTCTGCCTTCGCAAACTCCTCCACTGCTTCTGCCATCCCAAAATAAAAGTCCTTTGATTTGTAGGTCACCCTCAACTTAGCTGAATATACTATGCCGCACTGCACCTTGCTGATGTACAGTGCCTTCTTCACCCAGCTGAAGGCAGCCCGCCTCCTCGCCAGCTCCACTGTAAAGTCCTGAAATATGCGTATACCAGCTCCAGCCCACTGCACCACCCGCTTCTGCTTTGCCCAGCCCAGGTCCTTCTCCTTCACGCTGTACCTACGGAAACACAGAGTCACTACTCTTGGCGGCTCACTCGCCTTTGGTACAGGCCTCCACGACCGATGAGCCCAATCCAGTTTATATCGGGAGGGATCGTCCCCCTCCCCCAATAGCTTCGCCAACATCGTGGTAAAATACTCCGTCGGCCTCGAGCCTTCCACGCCTTCGGGCAGACCCACAATCCTCAGATTCTGCCGCCTGGATCTGTTTTTCAGGTCTTCCATTTTGGCTCGCAGACCGTTGTTGGTCTCTTATCACCCTCCGCAACTCCTTCCCCATCAAGGCGAGTTGATCACTGTGCTGCGATAATGCCTCTTCCACTTCCTTCAGTGTCTCTCCTTGCTCCCGCACCTCCGCCACTGCGCTCGATACCGCTGCCCTCACCTGAGCAATCGCCTCCTCCACCAGCACTTTCAATACTGCTCCCATCTCCGTCTTCATCGCTTCCATGTGCTTTGTGAACTGTTTTTCAAGTTCCACGGCCATCACCGTGGTCATTTCTTCTGCCGTGAGCAATGAGGCCTCCCTTGGTGCCACAGCCTCCGCTTTTCCTTGCAGTCCCCGTGCTGACCTTTCAACTCCCCGGCGGACTTTCATTAACTACTTTTTTCACGGACGTTTTATTCCACAACTTGGACATCTCACCTCACTGTGCCTTCTTACATCTTTTGCAGCCTCCGTTGCCCCTGGGACCGGGCGTTAAGACCCCGAAAATTCCGTTCCTGATCGGGAGCCCTCCAGTGTGCAGCTGCCTCCCGCCCGCCGTCACCTCAAGTCCCCCGGCCTATCGACATATTGAGTCAGGAATCCTTCCTGTACACACCTGACAAAATCTGCTCCCTCCAAACCATTTGCACTAAGGAGGTTCCAGCCAATATTAGGGAAGTTGAAGTCACCCATGACAACAACTCTGTTACTTCTGCACTTTTCCAAGATCTGCCGCCCAATCTGTTCCTCTATTTCTCTGCTGCTATTGTGGGGTCTGTAGAAAACTCCCAATAAAGTGACTGCTCCTTTCTTGTTTCTGATTTCTACCCATACTGACTCAGCAGACAAACCCTCCTCAACTACCTCCTTTTCTGCAGCTGTGGTGCACTCCCTAATTAACAGTGCTACTCACCCTCCTCTTTTACCTCCCTCCCTATTTGAATGTGATGACCAGTTAATCGGTAGTTAATCAGGCTGATGAGGTTAGCAAGTGCTGGACTCACTAAGCCTTTAACTAGCTTATGGAACGTTGTCTATTTCCTAACATTCTAAGAAGTGCACTGGAACCAGCTGTTTGAATGCCTTCTTGATCATGGTCACCATCTCTTGATTTTTCCAAGTAAATGCTTGCTGGTGCCATCCCTTCATTTCAGTCAGAAGCAATTGGCTGAACCAAGGCATTGACATTGTTTTTTGGGGGCAGCACCTTCTTAATAACTTGTAATTGGAACGATTTCAGTTGTGTGTGTGGATAGAATTATCTACTTCCTTTTCTTAACTACTTCAAATTCTCCCCCCCCCCCCCCCCCCCCCCCCCCCCAGTCTGGTGATGTGACGGAGTATCACAGCAGCCCTAGAGGCATAATCCTTCATTGGAATTGTTTCTTTTGCTGCTGCTATTACTGCATCAGTCAGCTGTTTAGCACCCGGGTGTCGCAGACAATTTGCTGGGTGATTTAAACCTTAAAAAACATAATAAATACCAAATCTTAGGACGCGATCTACCAGCCCGAAAAGCGACGTGCTGGTAGATGCCGGGAGATCCCTCTTCCAGGACCAAACCGGCTCGCCACGTTTCACGAGATCTAATGCAATCCTGCAAGAAATCGCAGTGTGATTCCCATCCCCCATTTTGGGCGGGATCACTTTCTGGCAAATCTGCATATTGGAGCGAGACAGCTCATCTCATTCTAATATGCATTCCTGAGATCGAACCAAGGTGTGGATCTAACACACTCACCTTGGAGACCTCGGGCAATTTACTGAAATGGTCCCAGGGATGAGAGATTACAGTTATGTGGGGAAGCCAAGCAGTGCTTCTCAGCTGGGGTTGATGGAGCTCTGGGTGTCTGAACAGATTTTTCAGGGGCTCGGTGCCACAGGGTCTTACAGGCGAGTGATGTGGGAAAATATTTAGGGCACCGTGGTCAAATAATTGAAAGAATGGCAGCGGGAGGTATGGCCCTTCGCTTCCCTCCTTCCCTCGAGTTCTATCTATACTCTACTGACTCCTTGCTATTGCCCTCTCTGGGCTCCTGCTCCTCTAGTTATTTTTCTGTGCTTCACTGTCGCCATATTCCTGCTCTTCTATTCTGACTGTCTGAGTTCCTGCCCTCGTTTTGCTGTGTGAACCAGACACACCCATCTCACTGCTATCTGGAAGTAACTACATATTTAAAAAAAATAATTGTTAAAACAGACTCTACATAGGGCAGCATGGTGACGCAGTGGTTAGCACTACTGCCTCATGGCACCGAGGACCCTTGTTTAATCCCGGCCCTGGGTCACTATCTGTGTGGAGTTTGCACATTCTCCCCATGTCTGCATGGATCTAACCCCCACAACCCAAAGACGTGCAGAGTAAGTGGATTGGCCATGCTAAATTGCCCCTTAATTGGAAGAATCTTTAAAAATACACTTTACATGCAGAGATTTCACATCGTATATATTATATAATATTGGAATTCAGATGGGGAGCGGTGGTCCGTGACTACAAATCCATTAAAAAATCCACCCTTTAATTTTCACCCCATTATTTAAGAAGAGCGGACGAATGAAAACAGGGAACTACAGACTGTTAGCCTTACCCTCAGCAGTAGGGAGAATGCTAAAATCTATTATAAAGAATGTGGTAAATGGACACTTGGATCATAATGATCTGATTGGGCACAGTCAACATGGATTTATGAATGGGAAATCATGTTTGGCAAACCTGTTGGGAGGTATTTTCTGAAGACATTACTTCCAGAATTGATAAGGAGAAATTGGTGGATGTAGTATATTTGGATCTTCAGAAGACATTTGATAAAGTCCCCTACAGGAAGTTGATTAGCAAAATTAAAGCACATGGGATAGGAAGCAACATGCTGACATGGATTAAGAATTGGCTAATGGGCAGAAACCGGAGTAGGAATAACTGGGCCATTCTCAGGTTGGCAGGCTGTGACCAGTGGGGTACCGCAAGGATCAGCTCTTGGATTGCACACTTTTAAAGAGGGAATTTGATAGAGATATTTAAAAACTTAAAAGCTTTAGATGGAGTAAAGAAAGAGAAACTGTTTCCAATAACTTGGTTGATAACCAGAAGGCCCAGGTATGAGGTGATTGGTAAGAGAACCAGAAACAATCTGAGGAAAATCTTTCTTCTGTAATGACTCCTTAGGGTTTGGAAAGCATCGTCTGTTAGGGTGGTGGCTACAAATTCAACAGTGGCTTGGAAAAGGGACTTGGATAAATACTTAAAGGAGAAATTGCAATGGCATGAAAAAAATGTGGCAGAGTAGAGCTGACTGGATTTTTTTATTACTCATTCATGGGATGTTGACATTGATGGCTGGGCTAGAATTTATTGCCCATCGATAATTACCCTTGGGATGATGGTGGTGAGCCATCACCTTAAACCACTGCAGGCCATGTAGTGTTGGTACATCCACAGTGCTGTTCAGAAGGGAGTTCCTATCTTAGTTCCTCCCCTACCACCTATATCATGCAGTCTCTTGGAATTGGCCAAAAAATATTAAACATTTTGTCAATTTTTAGAGGGATAATTCCAGAAAAGTCCTCTCTGATATTCACAGATATTCACTTCAAGATGCTCCAAGGCACTGCAGTAATCTGTGTAAATCTCTCCATAACTCAAAATGTCTTCCATTTGCAGTGTGGTAGTCTGTATTAAGGGTATTACGGTACCTAGGTTGAGGCTGTAAGACCATTGGTGTGGGAGGTACCTGAGACATGAAGATCATTGGTGAAGCCTGCCTGCTGGTTCCGCCCAGTAAGGCGGAGTATAAGTGTCTGTGTCTCCCTAGCAGCCGCATTCTGTACCTGTGCTGCTGGGGGAAACATCTAGTCCAATAAAGCCTTCAATTGTCATCCAATCTCGCGTCTGGAGTTATTGATCGAGCATCATGCAGCAGACCAACAATCACTGCATGTACTGGCAACCAATCCAGAGCTCATTGATCTCTGTAAAACATGGTAGTGCCCAGTATTTAACCCAATTCTTTTTGTAACTTGCACTGAATCTGTCCTGGTCCTCTCTTGCACGTTGAGTTTAAACAACTTATGTGTGGACAGAATCAAATCCCTTCATTAGTTTAAAGACTTCAATCATATGCCATTGAAAGTCTACTCCTTTCCTGACTTAAAAGGCACAGCTTTATAAGCCTTTCTTGACGCTACAAACGTAGCAATCAAAGCTGGTAAAAGCTAGTATAACTTCACAGCAATCATTTTAACCTTATAAGAATCTTTTATCAAACACAAACATCAATTTCCAGTCCAGCTAGCTTTGAGTGGATAGTGCTATCTTAGATGCAAGTATGTTTATGGGACTTGACTCCTTAGTTTAGATTATAACTATATGTATGCGAGGATCAGTGTTAAAGTCAGTGTTTTAAATAGGCCTCAGAAGGGGCAATATTCCTCTGACAAAAGGCAGGAAAAGAAATGAATCGTAGATGGCTGGAGATATCCACTTCCTAAACTGGCTGCTGAGTTCCAGATGATTGATTCTTCCTAATATCTTCTGGAGAGGCTTTAGGCAAATCAAAAGGAGGCTAATTGCAGATCAAAACCTTTCCATTTATTGAAAACCACAGGCCTCTCATTGTCAAATACTCATTTTAGCAGAATAATGGAATACATATTTCCAACATCCCTTGTGATTTTTTTTTGCTTCATTGCACTTCATGTTTAATTCTGCTGAAAACTCATATGAAGCAAAGGCATCTGTTGGACACAAATCATATTGCAAAGTTGGCCAGTTGAAATCCAACACCAGACAAGCTGGACCGCACAAAGCTATAACAGAATGCCTTGCCTTAAAACAAGGCAGCGCCGTTAAAATTTCCAGGGAGAATTTAACTCCTGCGACCTGACCTTTAAATCGAAATTAATTAACAAACATGGGAAGTCGAAATAATGTTTCTTATCCCAATCTAAATAGCAAATGAGAGTTCGCTCGACAAAAAGTCATTCAGTAGCCAGTGTCAAAGGTGATATTGATATCTCAATGACAACTAATGCAAAATAGCTTCTCTTTAAATGCTTCTATGGGAAGAAGCACCTTTGGAGCAAAACCCTATCATCACTTCATTCCCATTGCCACGTTTCTGCATTGTAAATTTAAATAACAGGAAGCTATGAAGCTGTTTAATAGCTTAATTGTTTCTTGGTAATTTATAGATTTGCAATTAACGATTATATTGCTGCCTGAGGGGGAAGGAAAATTATTTGAATCTATCCAACCTGCGAGAAACTAATCGCCAGGCAGCCGACTGCATAGAAACAGTTGTGATCATTGGAAAGCTTTTTCATTGCTTTAAGCTCCCATGTAAATTAATTTTTGAACGTTGCACCTGGATTATAGAATCATGCAGCACCAAAGAAGGTCATTCAGCCCATTGTGTCGTTATTTTTTTATACTTTGAAAGAGCTATCCAGTGAGTTCCACACGATATTCCTGCGGCCATGCGGGAACCCAAGGGTTCCTGCACAAGCCAACTGCTTTAAGATACTCTGCAAAAAATTAAAGGGCCCACACACATTAAACAAATTGGTCATAGGCCACAAAATGTTTAGATTAAAAGGGTTGGTCACAAACATTCTTTCCTCATAGCCCCTTTCCCCTTCAAGTATTTATTCAATTCCTTTTTGAAAGTTACTACTAAAGCTATTTACATAATCCTTCATAATTTGTGTTTTTAAAAAAAAACTCCTCATCTCCCCTCGGTTTCTTTTGGCAATTACCTGAACTCTCTTCTCAGTAGAAACAATTCTTGCCATACATTTTCCAAATTAAGCATCCCCCCCAGAAATTAGTCTTTCTATTTATTAGCTGGGTGATTCGAAATAGGGGGGAAGAATGTTTAACCAAATCATTTTCCACTGCACATGTAGAATGCCCCTTTCAAAAATACTGAAATTCATTTTTTTTTTTAAATGGAAAAGGCTAGAAAGACACAGCATTATACTCAAGGTCTCTGGAAAGCAAGTACAATATTTTGGTGCAGACTGCTCCTTCCAAACAGACATTTTAATACATCACCCCACGCCACCCATCCCCCTCCACCTCCTTCTTCCCTCCCCCCCCCCCCCCCCCCCCTCCCAACCCCAAAAAAAGAATTACAAGCTGTTTAAGGGGTCATACCTGACTGGAATAGGGTATCTCATGGCATATGACACTAGGCCTTTTTCCTGCAACTGTCAGAATGGTTTTATGTACAAACTGATTAGAGTGTGACAAAGGCAACAGAGAATCTGGACCTTATTGAATGGTGGGACTAACACTGCACCTCCTTAAGGATTGAGAAAAAATAGGTACAATGGAGGATGAGAGTCAGTTTGAGTCCAAATAGGTAGATAAAGTGAGATAGAAAGATTGAATTGAGAGATGAAAAATAAGAAAAAAATATTAATTTGACATTTTTAAAATCTCAGAAGATTTGACTGCATGCAGGTGTTAGATTAAGCACGGTAACGGTAGCTCAGTGTTTAGCACGGTTGCTTCACAGCGTCAGGGTAACAGGTTCGATTCCCGGCTTGGATCACTGTCTGTGCGGAGTCTTCACGTTCTCCCCTTGTCTGCTTGGGTTTCCTCCGGGTGCGCCGGTTTCCCCTCTCAAGTCCCGAAAGACGTGCTGTTAGTTAACTTGGACATTCTGAATTCTCCCTCTGTGAACAGGTGCTGGAATGTGGCGACTTGGGGCTTTTCACAGTAACTTCATTGCAGTGTTAATGTATGCCTACTTGTGACAATAATAAAGATTATTATTATTATAATAAACAGTTTAAATTGTTCCCTTTGCAGGACAGAGAGATTGATTCACATTGCATGAATGATTATTTGCTATTAAAAGGCATTTAAACTTTTAAAATCCATCCCTAATATGCTAACACAACAATTCCTTAAAAATAGCAGGGAGGCAAAAGATGAGAGCAAGAAGAGCAAAGTGGTGTAAATTGACCAACATATTCTGGAGATTTGCAACTGAAAGCATGTTATCTTAATCTTCTGAAGCCGCTGGCTGATTTAAGCATTAGTAACAGTGTGTGCCATTAACATGTTTTTCCAGTAAGATCCGGCTCCTTGTAATGGATCATTTCAGTTTAATAATGGACAGAAACAGCAAAATATTTTTTAAAGAGAACTTGCACGTGAACCAGTTGGTGACTGACCTGCTTTCCATTTCCAACTTTTTCTATTTGTACCTCAGCGAGCTGCCACTGAGCAATGTATATGTATATATACACTGAGGCACATCCGGGAGGGGGAGACTTACCTGGACACTGTGTTTCAGGAGGCAGTCACACCTGTCAGAGTAAGTAGTTTAAATCCTGCCAGTGGCCAGGGACAGCAGGGTGTGACTGCAAGTCAGGCAGGTAAAGGGAACCAGCAGTCAGGAACTCAGGAGCCTCAGCCCTTGACTCTGTCCAACAGGTATGAGGCACTTGCTCCCTGTGTGGATGGCGAACAGGGTTGCAGGAAGGATGAGTCAGCTGACCAAGGCATCATGGTTCAGCAGGCCATTCAAGGGGAGGGAGTAAATAGGCAAGTTGTAGTTGTAGGGGATTCTATTATCAGGGGGATAGATAGTATCCTTTGTGAGCAGGATAAAGAGTCCCGCATGGTATGTTGCCTGCTAGGGCGCGGGACATCTCTGACCGGCTTGAAAGGATACTGGAGAGGGAGGGGGAGGATCCAGTTGTTGTGGTCCATGTCGGTACCAACAACATAGGCAAGTCTAGGAAAGAGGACCTGTTTAGAGATTATAAAGAGCTAGGATTCAAATTAAAAAACAGGTCCTCAAGGGTCATAATCTCCGGATTACTGCCCGAGCCACGTGCAAATTGGCATAGGGAGGCAAGAATAAGGGAAGTTAACACGTGGCTGAAAGAGTGGTGTGGGAATGAGGGTTCCTTTTCATGGGACACTGGCATCAGTTTTGGGGCAGGAGGGACCTATAGCATTGGGATGGTCTCCACCTGAACCGAGCTGGGACCAGTGTTCTGGCGAAAAGAGTAAATAGGGTGGTCAATAGGACTTTAAACTAAAGATTGGGGGGGGAAGGGAAAGTCAGGGAACCAAGAGGTGAAGTAATCAGCGGGGAGCGTAGCTGCTTAGGAATACAAAAAAACACGAACAGACAAAACTCAAGAGTGGTTATGATTGTCCCCATCCCACAAAATATGACACAGTGTATGGAAAGGCTCAGTAAACCAAGATCCACCACACTAAGAAAACAAAAAGGGACGGTCAATAGAGAATTAAAGGTGCTATATTTAAATGCGTGCAGTGTACGGAACAAGGTAAATGAGCTTGTGGCCCAGATTGTGACTGGCAGGTATGATGTGGTAGGCATCACAGAGACATGGTTGCAGGGGGTTCAGGACTGGCATTTAAACATCCAGGGATTCACAACCTATCGAAAAGACAGAGAGGTGGGCAGAGGGGGCGGGGTTGCCTTGTTAATTAGGAATGAAATTAAATCAATAGCACTAAACGGCATTGGGTCAGATGATGTGGAGTCTGTGTGGGTAGGGTTGAGGAACCACAAAGGCAAAAAAACCATAATGGGAGTTATGCACAGGCCTCCTAACAGTGGTGAGGACCGGGGGCACAAAATGCACCACGAAATAGAAAGTGCATGTCAGAAAGGCAAGGTCACAGTGATCATGGGGGACTTCAATATGCAGGTGGACTGGGTAAATAATGCTGCCAGTGGACCCAAGGAAAGGGAATTCATTGAATGTTTACAGGAGGGCTTTTTGGAACAGCTTGTGATGGAGCCCACGAGGGAACAGGCCATTCTGGACTTAGTGTTATGTAATGAGCCAGACTTGATTAAAGATCTTAAAGTAAGGGAGCACTTAGGAGGCAGTGATCATAATATGGTCGAATTCAATCTCCAATTTGAAAGAAAGAAGGTAGAATCAGATGTAAAGGTGTTACAGTTAAATAAAGGTAACTACAGGGGCATGAGGGAGGAACTGACGAAAATCAACTGGGAGCAGAGCCTAGTGGGAAAGACAGTAGAACAGCAATGGCAGGAGTTTCTGGGAGTAATTGAGGACACAGTACAGAGGTTCATCCCAAAGAAAAGAAAGGTTATCAGAGGGGGGATTAGGCAGCCATGGCTGACAAAGGAAGTTAGGGAATGCATCAAAGCAAAAGAGAAAGCCTATAATGTGGCAAAGAGTAGTGGGAAGTCAGAAGATTGGGAAGACTACAAAAACAAACAGAGGATAACAAAGAGAGAAATAAGGAAAGAGAGGATCAAATTTGAAGGTAGGCTAGCCAGTAACATTAGGAATGATAGTAAAAGTTTCTTTAAATACATTAAAAACAAACGGGAGGCAAAGGTTGACATTGGGCCGCTCCAAAATGATGCTGGTAATTTTGTGATGGGAGGCAAGGAAATAGCTGAGGAACTGAATAAGTACTTTGCGTCAGTCTTCACAGTAGAAGACATGAGTAATATCCCAACAATTCCGGAGAGTCAGGGGGCAGAGTTAAATATGGTAGCCATCACAAAGGAGAAAGTGCTAGAGAAACTAAGAGGTCTAAAAATTGATAAATCCCCGGGCCCAGATGGGCTACATCCTAAAGTTCTAAAGGAGATAGCTGAAGAAATAGTGGAGGCGTTAGTTATGATCTTTCAAAAGTCACTGGAGTCAGGGAAAGTCCCAGAGGATTGGAAAATCGCTGTTGTAACCCCCCTGTTCAAGAAGGGAACAAGGAAAAAGATGGAAAATTATAGGCCAATTAGCCTAACCTCGGTTGTTGGCAAGATTTTAGAATCCATTGTTAAGGATGAGATTTCTAAATTCTTGGAAGTGCAGGAAGTCGGATTAGGACAAGTCAGCATGGATTTAGTAAGGGGAGGTCGTGCCTGACAAACCCGTTAGAGTTCTTTGAAGAGATAACAAATAGGTTAGACCAAGGAGAGCCAATGGATGTTATCTATCTTGACTTCCAAAAGGCCTTTGATAAGGTGCCTCACGGGAGACTGCTGAGTAAAATAAGGGCCCGTGGTATTCGAGGCAAGATACTAACATGGATTGACGATTGGCTGTCAGGCAGAAGGCAGAGAGTTGGGATAAAAGGTTCTTTTTCGGAATGGCAACCGGTGACGAGTGGTGTCCCGCAGGGTTCAGTGTTGGGGCCACAGCTGTTCTCTTTATATATTAATGATCTAGATGATGGGACTGGGGGCATTCTGGCTAAGTTTGCCGATGATACAAAGATAGGTGGAGGGGCAGGTAGTATGGAGGAGGTGGGGAGGCTGCAGAAAGATTTAGACAGTTTAGGAGAGTGGTCCAAGAAATGGCTGATGAAATTCAACGTGGGCAAGTGCGAGGTCTTGCACTTTGGAAAAAAGAATAGAGGCATGGACTATTTTCTAAACGGTGACAAAATTCATAATGCTGAAGTGCAAAGGGACTTGGGAGTCCTAGTCCAGGATTCTCTGAAGGTAAACTTGCAGGTTGAGTCCGTAATTAAGAAAGCAAATGCAATGTAGTCATTCATCTCAAGAGGCTTGGAATAGAGACTTCCGGGTGCGGCGATGACCAGCTGAGTCGCACGTTTCGGCAGCTCCCTGTGAAACGGACTTTTGGGCTCTTGATAGGAGCCCCAACGGCAATTTTAACGGCTGAAAACACCGTGCGGTAAACCAGAAGGGTGTTCCCCCTGGACACGGATGGAAAAAGGAGAGGAAAGTGGCCGGATTGCAGCGGATCCTTTGGAACAACGGCAAGGAAGGCAAGCAGAAACCAAGATGGCGTCGGAAGGTGGCAGTTTCATATGGGGCCCTGAACAACAAGAGTTTTTGAAACGCTGCGTGGAGGAGATAAAAAAGGAAATGAAGAAAGAGTTGTTGGCCCCGATATTACAGGCGATTGAAGGGCTGAAAGAGGAACAAAAGACCCAGGAGCAGGAGCTTCGGGTCGTGAAGGCGAAAGCAGCAGAGAATGAAAACTACATACAGGGCCTGGTGGTGAAGTCGGAGATACAGGAGGCACACCAGAAACGATCTGTGGAGAGGTTGGAGGCACTGGAAAATAACGCAAGGAGGAACAACTTGAGGATTCTTGGCCTTCCTGAAGGTGTGGAGGGGGCGGACGTCGGGGCATATGTGAGCACGATGCTGCACTCGTTAATGGGAGTGGAGGCCCCGACGGGTCCGTTGGAGGTGGAGGGAGCATACCGAGTTATGGTGCGAGGACCGAGAGCAGGAGAAGCTCCCAGAGCCATAGTGGTGAGATTTCTCCGTTTTAAGGATAGAGAAATGGTCCTTAGATGGGCGAAGAAAACCCGCTGTAGTAAATGGGAGAACGCGGTGATCCGCGTCTATCAAGATTGGAGTGCGGAGGTGGCGAGAAGGAGGGCGAGCTTTAATCGGGCCAAAGCGGTACTTCACAAAAAAAAGATAAAGTTTGGAATGCTGCAACCGGCAAGACTGTGGGTCACATATCAAGGGAGGCACCACTACTTTGAGACAGCGGATGAAGCGTGGACTTTTATTGTAGAAGAAAAATTGGAATGATTGGACTACGAAAATGAACGTTTGGACAAAGTGGTGGGACGAGTGGGGGGGGGGGGGCGAAGAGGGATTGTATGATTAATCCTGCGGTATGGTAACTTTTCTTTCTCCCACAGGTGGTGATGGGGGGAGGTGGGGAGGGAGAGGAGATGGGGCGTTGGCCATGGGAGGCGGGGCCGAGGGAGAGGCGCAGGCTTGGTTCCCGCGCTATGATAATTATGGCGGGAATAGAGAAGCAGGAAGGAGGGGGCGCCGCACGGGGCGAGCCGTGATCACGGGGGGAAGCCGAGGTCAGCCAGAGTTTGCTGACTTCTGGGAGCAACATGGGGGGAGTAATTACGCTAGCGGGGGGTCTAGCGGGGGGGGGGGAGGGGGGAATTACTGGGTTGCTGCTGCTGGGGAAAGGGGGGAGTGGGTGCGGGAAAGGATGGGCGGGGGGGCACCGTCTGGGAGAAATACAGCCGCGTGGGAACTGGGCGAGAAGCTGGAAAAAGATGATGGCTAACCGGCAAGGGGGGGGGGGGTGGGAAGCCCCCCAACTCGGCTGATCACGTGGAACGTGAGGGGGCTTAACGGGCCGATAAAGAGGGCACGAGTACTCGCACACCTTAAGAAACTTAAAGCAGATGTGGTCATGTTACAGGAAACGCACCTGAAACTGATAGATCAGGTTAGGTTGCGCAAAGGATGGGTAGGGCAGGTGTTCCATTCGGGGCTGGATGCGAAAAACAGGGGGGTGGCTATATTAGTGGGGAAGCGGGTAATGTTCGAGGCAAAGACTATAGTGGCGGATAACGGGGGCAGATACGTGATGGTGAGTGGCAAATTACAGGGAGAGATGGTGGTGTTGGTAAACGTGTATGCCCCGAATTGGGACGATGCCAATTTTATGAGGCGAATGCTAGGACGCATCCCAGACCTAGAGACCGGAAAGCTGATAATGGGGGGAGACTTTAACACGGTGTTGGAACCAAGGCTGGATAGGTCGAAGTCCAGGACTGGTAGGAGGCCGGCAGCAGCCAAGGTGCTTAAGGATTTTATGGAGCAGATGGGAGGGGTGGACCCGTGGAGATTCAGTAGACCTAGGAGTAAGGATTCCTCGTTTTTCTCCTATGTCCATAAAGTCTATTCACGCATAGACTTTTTTGTGTTGGGTAGGGCATTGATCCCGAGGGTGAGGGGAACGGAATATACGGCTATAGCCATTTCGGATCATGCCCCACACTGGGTAGACTTGGAGATAGGGGAGGAAACAAGAGGGCGTCCACCCTGGAGAATGGATATGGGACTAATGGCGGATGAGGGGGTGTGCTTAAGGGTGAGGGGATGCATTGAAAAGTACTTGGAACTCAATGACAATGGGGAGGTTCAGGTGGGAGTGGTCTGGGAGGCGTTGAAGGCGGTGGTTAGGGGGGAGCTGATATCAATAAGGACACATAAAGGGAAGCAGGAGAGTAAGGAACGGGAGCGGTTGTTGCAAGAACTTTTGAGGGTGGACAGACAGTATGCGGAAGCACCGGAGGAGGGACTGTATAGGGAAAGGCAAAGGCTGCATGTGGAATTTGACTTGCTGACCACAGGCACTGCAGAGGCACAATGGAGGAAGGCGCAGGGTGTACAGTATGAATATGGAGAGAAGGCGAGCAGATTGCTGGCACACCAATTGAGGAAAAGGGGAGCAGCGAGGGAAATAGGGGGGGTGAGAGACGAAGATGGAGAGACGGAGCGGGGAGCGGAGAGAGTGAATGAAGTGTTTAAGACATTTTATAAAAAATTGTATGAAGCTCAACCCCCGGATGGGAGGGAGAGAATGATGGAGTTTTTGGATCGGCTGGAAATTCCCAAGGTGGAAGAGCAGGAAAGGATGGGATTGGGAGCACAGATCACGGTAGAAGAAGTGGTGAAAGGAATTAGGAACATGCAGACGGGAAAGGCCCCGGGACCGGACGGATTCCCAGTTGAATTTTACAGAAAATATTTGGACTTGCTCGCCCCGCTACTGACGAGGACCTTCAACGAGGCAAAGGAAAGAGGACAACTGCCCCCGACTATGTCAGAAGCAACGATATCGCTTCTTTTAAAGAAGGAAAAGGATCCGCTACAATGCGGGTCCTACAGACCAATCTCCCTCCTCAATGTAGATGCCAAGGTCTTGGCCAAGGTAATGGCAATGAGAATAGAGGAATGTGTCCCGGGGGTGGTTCATGAGGACCAAACTGGGTTTGTGAAGGGGAGACAGCTGAACACGAACATACGGAGGTTGTTAGGGGTAATGATGATGGCCCCACCAGAGGGTGAAACGGAGATAGTAGTGGCGATGGATGCCGAGAAAGCATTTGATAGAGTGGAGTGGGATTATCTGTGGGAGGTGTTGAGGAGATTTGGGTTCGGAGAGGGGTATGTTAGATGGGTGCAGCTGTTGTATAGGGCCCCAGTGGCGAGTGTGGTCACGAATGGACGGGGATCAGCATATTTTCGGCTCCATAGAGGGACAAGGCAGGGATGTCCTCTGTCCCCATTACTGTTTGCACTGGCGATTGAGCCCCTGGCGATAGCGCTGAGAGGTTCCAAGGGATGGAGGGGAATACTTAGGGGAGGAGAAGAACACCGGGTATCTTTATATGCGGATGATCTGCTACTATATGTGGCGGATCCAGCGGAGGAGATGCCAGAAATAATGCGGATACTTGGGGAGTTTGGGGATTTTTCAGGGTATAAATTGAACATGGGAAAGAGTGAGCTGTTTGTGGTGCATCCAGGGTAGCAGAGTAGAGAAATAGAAGACCTACCGTTGAGGAAGGTAACAAGAGACTTTCGTTACCTGGGGATCCAGATAGCTAAGAATTGGGGCACATTGCACAGGCTAAATTTGACGCGGTTGGTGGAACAGATGGAGGAAGATTTCAAGAGATGGGATATGGTAGCATTGTCAATGGCAGGGAGGGTGCAGGCAGTTAAGATGGTGGTCCTCCCGAGATTCCTTTTTGTGTTTCAGTGTCTCCCGGTGGTGATCACGAAGGCTTTTTTCAAAAGGATAGAAAAGAGTATTATGGGTTTTGTTTGGGCCGGGAAGACTCCGAGAGTGAGGAAGGGATTCTTACAGCGTAGTAGGGATAGGGGGGGGCTGGCACTACCGAGCCTAAGTGAGTATTATTGGGCCGCTAATATTTCAATGGTGAGTAAGTGGATGGGAGAGGAGGAAGGAGCGGCGTGGAAGAGATTAGAGAGGGCGTCCTGTAGGGGGACCAGCCTGCAGGCTATGGTGACAGCCCCATTGCCGTTCTCACCAAGGAACTATACCACGAGTCCGGTGGTGGTAGCTACACTGAAGATTTGGGGACAGTGGAGACGACATAGGGGAAAGACCGGAGCACTGGGGGGGTCCCCGATAAGAAACAACCATAGGTTTGCCCCGGGGGGAATGGATGGGGGATATGGAATGTGGCAAAGAGCAGGTATAACGCAATTGAAAGATCTATTTGTGGATGGGAAGTTTGCGAGTCTGGGAGCGCTGACCGAGAAATATGGGTTGCCCCAAGGGAATGCATTCAGGTACATGCAATTGAGGGCTTTTGCGAGGCAGCAGGTGAGGGAATTCCCGCAGCTCCCGACACAAGAGGTGCAGGACAGAGTCATCTCAAAGAAATGGGTGGGGGACGGTAAGGTGTCGGATATATATAGGGAAATGAGAGACGAAGGGGAGACTATGATGGACGAACTAAAAGGGAAATGGGAAGAAGAGCTAGGGGAGGAGATTGAGGAGGGGATGTGGGCAGATGCCCTAAACAGGGTAAACTCGTCGTCCTCGTGCGCCAGGCTAAGCCTGATTCAGTTTAAGGTATTACACAGGGCACATATGACTGGAACACGGCTCAGTACATTTTTTGGGGTGGAGGATAGGTGTGCGAGGTGCTCGAGAAGCCCAGCGAATCATACCCATATGTTTTGGTCATGCCCGGCACTACAGGGGTTTTGGATGGGGTTGACAAAGGTGCTTTCGAAAGTAGTAGGAGTCCGGGTCGAACCAAGCTGGGGGTTGGCTATATTTGGGGTTGCACAAGAGCCGGGAGTGCAGGAGGCGAAAGAGGCCGATGTTTTGGCCTTTGCGTCCCTAGTAGCCCGGCGCAGAATATTGCTAATGTGGAAAGAAGCCAAGCCCCCGGGGGTGGAGACCTGGATAAATGATATGGCGGGGTTCATAAAGTTAGAGCGGATTAAGTTCGTCCTAAGGGGGTCGGCTCAAGGGTTTACTAGGCGGTGGCAACCGTTCGTCGAATATCTTGCGGAAAGATAGATAGGGGAGAACAAAGAAGGCAGCAGCAGCGGCCCAGGACTTGGGGGGGGGGGGATGGGGGGGGGGGGTGGCCTGAGACAAGGCAGTTGCCAATTAGGGCTAGTTTTTATTTTTTGTTATTTAATATTTATTTATTTGTTGTTGTTTTTGTTTAAATTTAAAAAAGGTCATTACTATCTGTATTGTTACAATGTTGTGTAAAGGATGCACAATGTACTGTGTTGGTTGACCAAAAATTTTCAATAAAATATTATTTAAAAAAAAAGAGGCTTGGAATATAAAAGCAGTGATGTACTTCTGAAGCTTTATAAAGCATTAGTTAGACCCCATTTAGAATACTGTGAGCAATTTTGGGCCCCACACCTCAGGAAGGACATATTGGCACTGGAGCGGGTCTAGCGGAGATTCACACGGATGATCCCAGGAATGGTAGGCCTAACATACGATGAATGTCTGAGGATCCTGGGATTATATTCATTGGAGTTTAGGAGGTTGAGGGGAGATCTAATAGAAACTTACAAGATAATGAATGGCTTAGATAGGGTGGATATAGGGAAGTTGTTTCCATTAGCAGGGGAGACTAGGACCCGGGGGCATAGCCTTAGAATAAAAGGGAGTCACTTTAGAACAGAGATGAGGAGAAATTTCTTCAGCCAGAGAGTGGTGGGTCTGTGGAATTCATTGCCACAGAGGGCGGTGGAGGCCGGGACGTTGAATGTCTTTAAGACAGAAGTTGATAAATTCTTGATTTCTCGAGGAATTAAGGGCTATGGAGAGAGAGCGGGTAAATGGAGTTGAAATCAGCCATGATTGAATGGTGGAGTGGACTCGATGGGCTGAATGGCCTTACTTCCACTCCTATGTCTTATGGTCTTATATGTATATAATATGTATAAGAATTAAATACTTTCTGCACTGTAAATAGCTTGCGCCAATATAGTCATGACAATGTAGCCATGGTAAACAATGTATTTTTAGCCCTTAACCAAAAGTTTCTGCACCAATATACCCCCTTTTCTATTCTCTTGATATTTATAATTATGAAACTGAACCGACCCATTGTGACTTAAACGTACTTTTAAAAGCTAACCACCGAGGATATGCTTTTTGAAACATCATCGCTTTAAAAAGTTTCACGAGTGTGGAACTAAAAATAAATCTTTAAAATGTGGGTTATGTTTTTATAGCTAGCTGTCCAAATTTACCATTAAAGTGATCACAATCTGCAAATTACGATTACTTTTTATTTACTGCCAGAATTTTTGGGAAAAATACTCCTCTTGTTTCACCTGTGTCTAATTTGCACTATTGCAATTCCACTAACTAGACCAGCCGCCAAGTAAACAGATTCCAAATTATCATGTGGGCCAGCATGCACAAATGGTACTAATTAAAGGGAAACAAGTTCAAGTGGTGAAGTCAGTCCTTTCATTATGCTTCTCAATTTTCTCTCCTGTGATGTTTTTTCTGTTGTTCCTCTATTTAGGACTTCTGAGTTGCCAAGGCTCTTTTCATACTCAGAATTATGGGTAAATAAATGTCACTGATGACAGTGGTTTTGTAAAGATTTTTGTATAATTTCTCAGCCACTTTTTTTTTAACCCCAGATCCGTAACAGTTACAAAATTGCTGAAGGCCTAAACTGGTGGTTCCCACAACTGTAAACTGCAAGCTTTCAAAATTATTTTGATGATGTGTTTGATGTAGTTTTACTTATTGAAGCATGCAGCAGAGGTGTTTCTCATTTGCTTTATTATTTATCAACATATGTGATAATATAACCCGATATAGCCAAAGACCTTTGGAGTTGGGGATATGTGTTTCATTAAATTGGTGATCGCAGTGAGGCACCACCAACCGAATAAGTTGCTTTTGTAAATTCTTGCTTAATAATATTGGAGATGTTTGTGCTGGGAAATAAAACATGCCCTTAGGGGCCGAGTGTCAACACCAAGCAATCCCAAGTCAGTTATACCATAGTCTGATGAAGTGTAAAGCTTTTACTGCTCTTATTCTGCAGGGTGCCTTTGCTTGAAGAACGTGCTTTAATTTCCCTCTCAAAGCGTTTCTGTTACACCAGTGCACTATCTGCCATTTTACATCCCCTCGGCATTTTCTATCCTTTTTATAAACGAGGTTGCCAATTTATACTGGATTGTAAACAGGTTTTGTGTTGAGGACCTATGCCGAGTAATAGGGTTGGGCTAGTCATTTCAGTTCGGACTATAAATAAGTACGTCAGATTTTCTTTCCTTCATTTGTTCCAATTTAGACTGAAACAGTACTATGAAGTTTAAAATAAAATGATTGAGCAATGCTCCTATTCATAATATTGGTATGAACTAGATTCAAAGCCAATACCTAGAGGTGAAAAACCAGAGTACTAATCAACTTTCCATCTACACCACCAAGCAGACAAGTCTAAGACCTTGGATTCTTGCATTATTCTTTGCATCTGTCTTCACAAAAGAAAGGGGCTGATGCAGATATTGTAGTAGCTTTGAAGGTAGAATAATCGCATGTCCGGATTAAATGAATCCCAGGTGCTACATGAATTAAGGGAGGAAATAACAGGCTTTGATCATCCCTCTCTAATACGGTTTGGCTACAGGTGTGGTGCCAGAGGACAGGAGGACAGCCATTGTTTAAAAGGGGCAAAAGGGATAGACTGAGTTTTTACAAACTGGTCAGCCTAACTTCAGTAATGGGTAAGTTATTAGAAAAATCATGATGACCATAATCATTAGAAAGGTACAAATTAGTTAGAGACCGTCAGCTTGGATTTATTAAGCAAAGGTAGCACAGTGGTTAGCACTGTTGCTTCACAGTGCCAGGGTTCCAAGTTCGACTCCCAGCTTGGGTCACTGTCTGTGCGGAATCTGCACGTTCTCCTCGTGTCTGCGTGGGTTTCCTCCGGGTGCTCCGGTTTCCTCCCACAAGTCCTGAAAGACATGTTGTTAGGTGAATTCTCCCTGTGTACCCGAACTGGCGCCGGAATGTGGCGACTAGGGGATTTTCACAGTAACTTCATTGCAGTGTTAATGTAAGTCTACTTGTGACAATAAAGATTATTATTATTACTTGATCACATTTTTTGAGAAAGTAAAGTTTGGGCAAAGATGAGGAGAACACATTTAATGAGGGTAGTTCTTTTGATATAGTCAACATGGATTTCAGTAAGACTTTCAACAGGGCTTTTGACAATGTTCCATGTGGCAGACTGGCCAGAAAAGTAAATACCCATGGGATCCAAGGGAAAGTGGCAAGTTGGAGATTTACAAGGGTATTGCCAGGAATGGAGAATTTTACTGATGAGGAAAGATTGGCTGGGTTGTGATTGTTTTTCTTTGGAACAGAGGAGGTGGAGGGGAGATTTAATTCAGATGTTCAAAATTGCGTGGAACATAGAGCAGATACGAAATGTCAATTAGCAGAGTGGTCAATAAACGGGTGTATGGATTGAAAATAATTGGTTGAAGGATTATAGGTGGGTTTAGGAGAATTTGTTTCATTTAGAGTGCGGTAAGGGCCTGGAACTCACTGCCTGTAAGGGTAGTACTATGGACCAAGACTTGAAAAGTGGGATTGGCTTTTAACTCTTTTTCAGCTGGCATCAACATGATGGCCTCTGTACTGTACATTTTCATGTGTCTAAATATGGCAGAACGTTATTATCAGTTTTCCGTTGGTTTCCAGATAATTTTACCGATTGTTGTCAAACTGGATGTGATATCAAGCTTTAGAACTGAAGAAAGTTTGTTGTTTTTATAAAGTAGAAATAGTTGGCCAGTGTTTGAATTTTGCTAACAATCTTTAGTCTCTACCCAAAGGATTGTCCAAATCAGTTCACAGTGCTTTAGTCATTGCTTGTCTTCCGGCTAAGAGGTTCACTGCCCTGGCTTATATTCCATGAAGTTTGGAAGGAAGAGAGGTGATCTCATTAAAATATTTAAGGTTCTAAAGAAACTTGACAGAGTACATGTGGAGAAAATATTTCCCTTGCTGGGGAATTGAGAGCATGGACATGGGGCGCAATCTACCGGCTGTTGACGCAGGTGGGACATTCCGGTCCCACGCCGGCGCACGGATTTCCCTGCGACAAGGGGTGCAGTCACTGGGAAATCCCGTTGACAACAGCAGGGTCAGTAAATCCCGCTGGCAGGCCGCCTCCGCCGCCGAAAAACAGGCAGCAGGTTGGTCGATAAATCCCGGCCATGGTCTCAAAATCAGCGGTCAGGTGACATGATGAGAAATTTCTTCATTCAGAGAATTGTGAATTTCTTTTAGAATTTCCTACTCCAAAAAGCTGTGGATGTTTAGCCATTGACTAAATTCAAGACGTTGGTGACATTTTGAGTGTTGGGAATAGTGTGGGAAGGTAGAAAATCAGCCATGATAATGAATGGTGGAGGAGGCTCAAAGGGCCAAGTAGCTGCATTGTATTCTTATGTATTGTCAACAAAGTTGAAGAATTCCATCTGATAATGTATGGAGATGGAAAGCAGTGAGAGCAAGTACAATTCCTTGAGTAGGTCACTGAATCAGGCACAACAAATGTATACAATACTTGATATATGTATCTGAGCAAGTTTATTAGTCCGGTATATCAGATTATTTGCCATACCACAAAGATCAGCCCTTTATTGAGGCTTTTTGCTATCGCCACAGGGCTGTCTAGCAATTTGCCACATGCTCAGTAGACGAAGGGATGGGCAATAAATGTGGCCTTGCAAGCATGGTCCACACCCCTGGAACAAATTAAAACAGAAGCAGGTCTTATCCTGTGAACGCTTCACCAGTGCTGAGCTTTGCATTCATGCTGGGCATCAAAAGAATTATTCCATTTTCTGGACAGTAAATTTTCCAGAAATTAATAATTTTGCTCTGAAGCCAGATTGGCAGACTGTTGTAATGGAGAAAATTCAACAGCTTTCTGTTAACTGCAGTTTTCCTTTTCTTTAATGTGATTACAAGAAGAGGCATTGGCATTTTGTGAAGCCAATGAAAGAGGCTGAAAGCTTGGTTGGAGAAGTGGGTTTGAATGAGTGTTCTAAAGGAGATCACAGGGTGGGCAGCAGAGAAGTTTAGAAAGAGAAGTCCAGAATATGGGGCGTGGGCGGCTGCCGTGGAATTGATCTTTTATTATTTAACCATGTAACCGAGAACATGTCTGACAGATTCGCTTTGTGATTTAGTAAGCGGAGAATTGATTTTCAAACTATTCATCTTTACTGTAATTTTCTGAATGAGTCTGTTATATTTTTTTCCAATACACCAATCAATATCCTTTCTTCTGTGGCTACCCAAAACTGTACGAAGTTCTGCAATATAGTCTAACTACTACCTTCTACAGATTCATCATTATTACCTCCTTGCTTCTGTGTTTGGTGTCCCTGAATAGAAAAAAAATATCCAGAATCCCCTTTACCCGTTTTATGATTTCTCCCAACAGCAGTCTTGCTTTTGAAGCTCTGTGTATCTGCATCCTATGTTATACGTTTTAGTTACTGTTGTATGAAGAATCAAAAGTCCTATTCCTTTTCACCAAACACCATTTATTTCACTTCCACAGCCTCTGCACAAAACTCTAACAACTCACCACCTGACCCAAGGGCCACCTGAAGCCCCTTTACATATCAATGTCAATCATTGGATACTTAACATAAATGAGACTGCTAATTGCAATGTCTCTTAATGCATTACTTAACTCTTAACCCATTACTTAACAGTCTCCCCTTCCTTGGAGAAAAAAATTAGGTGAAAACAAAATTTAAAGAAACTCAAAAACACACACGCAATTTACCCCCTTCTTTTTTTTCAGTTTTCTTTTGAGAAAAAAAAGTCACAGAAAAAGTCACATATCCAAAAGTTAAATTTCAATAGCTGAGATATATAAAAGGCCATATCCACCGCCTCTACAAAGCTTAATGTCTCAGCAGCCAAAGTGCTTTTGACCACTTTCCTTATTTTCTTTGTTTCCCACACAAGAGGACAACATTTACCATTGTTCCCCAAGAGGAAAATTATAAAACCTCCTGTAGCCACCTGGGTTGGCCACTTCCGGACTTAAAATGGAGATCCGCTAAGAATGCAGGGAAATTCAGCCAACGCAGGAAAAGCAAGCAGGTGCAAAGTTTCCTGTAATCAGAACTTGCAGGAACCCAGACAGCACTGAAACGAACAACCATCTACATATTAATGAGCGATCCCCGGGAACAATTGGAAACAGTTGAGGTAAACAAGGCCAAGCCAGACTCCTCTGCGCCAGCAGGAGCCAAGACAAAGGAAGGCCAACGGGCATTTAGGAACTGCCCAGCGATCAGGGAACAGCTCGAGTATTGGAGAAATCGATCCAAGTGATCAGAACTTAGTCTAATCACTTGGAGCCAGGTACGGGGTCCACCCCGAATGGCGCGAAGCCCCTAGGGACTATAAAATAGAGTCACCAAGTTCAATTTGTCCTTCTTGGCAGGGTCTCTCAGCAGCTCGAAACAACCCTTGACCGTGACCCGACTAGTAGCTGCACCAACCAAGTAAGTCTCCAGTCAATGCACGCTACGAGTTAGGCGCTCCTAGCTACCAGTCTATACCAGCTTTGAAGCCTGCAGATTCAGAATCGAACGAAAGGCCACTTGTTCCCCTGACCTGGTGGGCCAGTTCCAGGGCCAGTTCCAAAGCTAAGTATAGGCTTTTTAGTGTTATAAATAGTGTAATAAGTAGTGTTTTATACATGAGTAGTGATTGACTGTGTATAATAAATGTGTTTTGATTTGAAACGTACTAACTGGTGTATTGAGTTATTGATCAGCACTTGAACTTGAACCTCGTGGTGGTATCATAAAGATACCTGGCGACTCAAGAGCAAAGGTTATAGAAACAGCAAATTACGTAAAGACACAATGAGCAACATTTAAGAGCCAACCAAAAGTTAGCAACACTCCTGTGTTTGATTTTCATTGGACGCATCACTATAAACTGTGAATTTCAAGTGCCTACGGTCACCTAAAACCGGGAACCTCAAAACACACTCCTGCATTTTTAGTTTGGCCAAACGCTTTATTTGCTCTTATTATGTCTTCCACTTTGGCATCATTCATTTTTGTACTCAACTCTAAGACATCAAAACTCACGACCGGTCTAGTCTGTCTACCTAACCAATTCAGTTGCCCAATTAAACTTTGCAGTTGCTCTTTTCCATCTTTGAAACCTTGCATCTTTTTGTGAAAACCCGGCCACGACTAATTTTCTCAGTAATGGAATAGTGTCCTGACTGTGTAAATTGTAAGTCCACCGTCTTTCCAAAAACTGTTGCCTTATCCTGTTCCATATCCAGTTTCATGTGTGCTTTCTTCATCGACGGTCTGCTCAGACGCAAAGGTATCTCACTTGATACAACATCCGTGCTAATGAAATGATTCACTCCGGCAATACTGCAAGGGATCACCACTCTTTTCAGCAACTTCAGAGTATTATCATCCCCAAACCTGAAACTTGTGGAACTTTCAAATTCCTTAACCTTGTTACAACTTTTAGCATTCAAGGAGTCCAGGTAACATTTTAACCAGTCAATTCCACACACAGTAGATGTGCAGCCACTGTCCAATACAGCACAATTGAAGGATTACCGGCGTAAAACTGCTTGTTAATAGGACAATGTCTTCTCTCTGAACACTATCTTTTTCCTCTTCTGACTCATCCCTGTCATGTGTCGCTTCAAACACTATCATAACGTTTTGGACAGTTGAAGACATAATGGTATTGAGAGTCACATCGAAAACATCGATTTATCATGCCCCGTGCATTTCTGGGGTTCATCTTCCTATTGTAAGTTCTAACTGGGTTTCTGTCTTAATAATTTCCTTGTCTCGATCTCCTTCTATAGTCTTGGGCCCTGCTCGTAGACGCACAATTTTGCCATCCTGTTAGTAGTGTATCTTCCATATTCTGCTTTATAGCAGACTGACCTATTTGAGTCATCAGAGCCATCAGAATCGCATGTTTCCCCAGAAACTTCTTTAAAGCTTTTGTCATCTGATCGAATAAGGGATCCTCATC
Organism: Scyliorhinus torazame; assembly: GCF_047496885.1. Classification (NCBI taxonomy): domain Eukaryota; kingdom Metazoa; phylum Chordata; class Chondrichthyes; order Carcharhiniformes; family Scyliorhinidae; genus Scyliorhinus; species Scyliorhinus torazame. Next base: position 141,737,459 of record NC_092721.1, on the reverse strand, counting down.
CGTAAACTGAACTCCTGTCAAAACCAGGAGCCTATCCATGTTGCTAACTCTAGCACAATCAAGTAATTTCAAGGCCAACACAGACTGTAGAAATTCCATGTTGTGTTTCTGCAGCCTTTTATATAGTCTTCCAAATTCCATAATATAGTCTTCCATGGAGAATTCCTCTATTTTCCAGAACTTATCAAATTCCAACCATGCTTCATACGCACTTAACAAGTCATCTTTCTTATAAATCTTATCCATACAATGTAATAAAGTCGCCAGACCTTCTTCTGAGTCTAACTCTTCCAATTCCAGCTCAGAACGCACTTTGTTTCGGATTTTACTGTCATAAGGTAGAGAAAGAGCCAATGCCATACCTTGTTTTCTCTTTCCCAAGGCAGTTACCGTAGTCCACATAACTACTGCACTTCTCCATTGGTCGTACGATTCCCTTTTAGAAAATAAGGGGGGATAGTCATATCCAGCCATCTTTATCCTGGGTTCAGCCATGTATCATTTTTTTCCCCCTTCTCACTCACTCACACTCCTTGGTTTGATCAGGAAAAGTTGAATCTTTCAAACCTTCACATTTGCACAGCAACCATCCTCTGCTACCATTGTTATACATTTTAGTTACCGTTGTATGAAGAATCAAAAGTCCTATTCCTTTTCACCAAACACCATTTATCTCACTTCCACAGCCTCTGCACAAAACTCTAACAACTCACCACCTGACCCAAGGGCCACCTGAAGCCCCTTTACATATCAGTGTCAATCATTGGATACTTAACATAAATGAGACAACTAATTGCAATGTCTCTTAATGCATTACTTAACTCTTAACCCATTACTTAATATCCTATATCTTTCCATCATTCCATTCCATTGACAGTTTTATTGTTTAAGTCATATTTTGATCATTTATTATTTTCTCCTTTACCCATTTATCCATATTTGAACATAAATCCATAGCACACATATTTAACAATCAGATAAATATTATCAATTTATTCCTACAATTTGTGTTTTGCCCTTCAGCTAATATACAATCCATGTACTACTGAGATCAGTGCCAAAACCTCAACTCCTTACAATTTCTATAAATGATTTGAATGAAGGGACTGATGGTATGGTTGCTAATTTTGCTGATGGCACTGAGATAGAATCACATAGAATCACAACAGTGCAGAAGGAGACCATTTGGTCCATCGAGTCTGCACCAACCCTCCAAAAGAGCACCCTACCTCGGCCTATACACTCACCCTATCCCCATAACCTAGTAACCCCACCTAGTCTTTTGGACACCAAGGGGCAATTTAGCATGGCCAATCCACCTAATCTGCACATCTTTGGACTGTGGGAAGAAACCGGTGCACCGGAGGAAACGCATGCAGACACAAGGAGAATATGCAAACTCCACACAGTCACCCAAGGTCGGAATCGAACCCGGGTCCCTGGTGCTGTGAGATAGTGCCAACCACCATGAGGTAGGAACGTAAGTTGTGAAGAGGACATAAGAAGGTTACAAAAGGATATAAATAAGATTAGTTGAGTGCGAAAAGCTCTACCAAATGGAGTAGAATGTCCATTTTTGGCAGGACGAATAAAAAAGGAGCATTTTAACGAAATGGCGAGATTGCAGAGCACTGAGTTGCAGAGGGGGTTGTCATTATATGCAGACATGCAGATAATGATATACAGACGGGCAGCTAATGAACACAGAGAACAGGACATGACCAATGAGCAGGCAGGACACTCACTATAAGTGAGTATCTCACTATAAAAGGTATGAAGCACTCACACTCCACCTCTTTCCACTGATGAACATCTACAGAGTTAGTCAGGGTGAATGTACAGTATCACACCTCCAGCACGTGGTTAAGAGCTAGTCTGGTTCAGTCAGACAGAGTAGCCACACTTAGGTTAGCAGAGAGTCGAACTCATAGATAACTGTGCTACTGGTTCAATAAATCAGATTGAACTAACTTCAAGGTCTGGAGTATCTTTTGGTTAAAGCTGCATCCAGTTGCAGCCTGTGTTATCCCAGAGTACATAACACATCAGGGGTGTTCTAGTGAATCAATCGCAAAAGGTTAGTATTGCAGCAAGTAATTAGCAAAGCTAAAAGAATGCTATTGTTTATTGCATGGGGAATTGAGTACAGAGCATTGGTGAGACCATAAGACATAGAAGCAGAATTAGGCCACTAGGCCTATCGAGTCTGCTCCGCCATTCAACCATGGCTGATATTTCTCTCATCCCCATTCTCCCGCCTTCTCCCCATAACCCCTGATCCCCTTATTAATCAAGAATGTATCTATCTCTGTCTTTTTAAAAAAAAAGATATTTATTCAAGTTTTTTAACACAATTATTCACCCTTACAAACAATAACCCCCCCCCCTTGTAACAAAATAGAAAGAAAACGCACATAGCAAGATATATACATGGTAAAACGATATGTTACAGAGCTTTGTACACTGGCTCCCTCCCGTACATGGCAGTTTCCCAAATCTTTCATGTGTTCTCTTGCTCAAACACCCCCTAGGCAAACCCCCCTTCCCCCCCTCCCCCTCCCCCCCCCCCCCCCCCCCCCCCACAGGACATCCCCCACCCCCTGGGTTGCTGCTGCTGACCGACCTTCCTCTAACGCTCCGTGAGATAGTCTAGGAACGGTTGCCACCGCCTGTAGAACCCCTGCACAGACCCTCTCAAGGCAAACTTTATCCTCTCCAGCTTAATGAACCCAGCCATATCGTTTGTCCAGGCCTCCACGCTGGGGGGCTTCGCCTCCTTCCACATTAGCAAGATCCTTCGCCGGGCTACTAGGGACGCAAAGGCCAGAATGCCGGCCTCTTTCGCCTCCTGCACTTCCGGCTCGTCCACTACTCCAAATATTGCTAGCCCCCAGCTTGGCTTGACCCGGACTTTCACCACCTGAGATATTGTTCCCGCCACTCCTCTCCAGAACACCTCCAGTGCCGGGCATGACCAAAACATATGGACATGGTTCGCCGGACTCCCTGAGCATCTTCCACATCTGTCCTCTACCCCAAAAAACCTACTCAACCTCGCCCCCATCAAGTGCACTCTGTGAACCACCTTAAATTGTATCAGGCTGAGCCTGGCACACGAGGAGGAGGAATTAACCCTACCTAGGGCATCAGCCCATAACCCCTCCTCAATCTCCTCCCCCAGCTCCTCCTCCCATTTACCCTTCAGCTCCCCCTCTTCTTTCATCTCCTGGTATATTGCCGACACCTTGCCCTCCCCGACCCATACACCCGAGATCACCCTGTCTTGAATTTCCTGTGCCGGGAGCAACGGGAATTCCCTCACCTGCCGCCTCACAAACGCCCTCACCTTCATGTATCTAAATGCATTTCCCGGGGTATCTCAAACTTCTCCTCTAGTGCCCCTAGGCTCGCAAACGTCCCATCAATGAACAGGTCCCCCATTCTTCTAATCCCCGCGCGATGCCAGATCTGAAACCCCCCGTCCATCCTCCCCGGGACAAACCGGTGGTTACCTGATCGGGACCACACCGAGGCTCCCATTGCACCCCTGTGCCGTCTCCACTGGCCCCAGATCTTTAGCGTTGTCGCCACCACCGGACTCGTGGTGTACTTTGACGGTGAGAGCGGCAGCGGTGCCGTCACCAGCGCCCCGAGGCTCGTTCCTTTACAGGACGCCATCTCCAACCTCTTCCATGCCACCCCCTCTCCCTCCATCACCCACTTACGGATCATCGCCACATTTGCTGCCCAGTAGTAGCTCCCTAGGTTCGGCAGCGCCAACCCTCCTCGCTTCCTACTGCGTTCCAGAAACCCTCTCCTTACCCTCGGGGTCTTGTTCGCCCACACAAACCCCATAATACTCCAGCCTACTCTCTTAAAAAAGGCCTTGGTAATCACGATGGGAAGGCACTGAAACACAGAAAGAAACCTCGGAAGGACACACCATTTTGACCGACTGCACTCTACCCACTAACGAGAGCGGTAACATGTCCCATCTTTTGAAGTCCTCCATCTGCTCCACCAACCTCGTCAGATTCAGTTTATGTAGGGCCCCCCAACTCCTGGCTATCTGGATCCCCAAGTACCGAAAGCTCCCCTCCGCCCTCCTCAGCGGTAGATCGCCTATCCCCCTTTCTTGGTCCCCTGCCTGTACTACAAAAAGATCACTCTTCCCTACATTGAGCTTATAGCCCGAAAACTCCCCAAACTCCCTTCGAGTCTGCATGACCTCCACCATCCCCTCCACTGGATCCGCGACATACAGCAACAGGTCATCCGCATAAAGCGACACTCTATGCTCTTCTCCCCCTCGTACCACCCCCCTCCATTTCCTAGGCTCCCTCAATGATATGGCCAAGGGTTCAATTGCCAATGCAAACAACAGGGGGGACAGGGGGCACCCCTGCCTCATCCCACGGTTACAGCCGAAAATACTCCGATCTCCGCCGGTTCGTCACCACACTCGCCACCGGGGCTCTGTAAAGGAGCTTAACCCAACTAATAAACCCTCCCCCGAACCCAAACCTACGCAGCACTTCCTAGAGGTACTCCCACTCTACTCGGTCAAAGGCCTTCTCCGCGTCCATAGCTGCCACTATCTCTGCCTCTCCCTCCACCGATGGCATCATTATCATGTTTAAGAGCCGCTGCACATTGGTGTTTAGTTGCCTGCCCTTTACAAATCCCGTCTGGTCCTCGTGAATCACCCCCGGGACACAGTCCTCAATTCTTGTAGCCAGCACTTTTGCCAGCAACTTAGCATCCACGTTGAGGAGCGAGATCGGCCTGTACGATCCACATTGCAGTGGGTCCTTGTCCCGCTTTAGGATCAAAGAAATCGTCGCCTCCGACATTGTCGGGGCAGGGTCCCCTCCTCTCTTGCCTCGTTGAAGGTCCTCACTAGTAGCGGGGCCAACAGGTCTACGTACTTGCTGTAGAACTCCACCGGGAACCCATCCGGTCCCGTGGCCTTCCCTGCCTGCATACTCCCCAAACCCTTGCTCAGCTCCTCCAACCCAATTGGTGCCCCCAAACCAGCCACCTCTTGCTCCTCCACCCTCGGGAATCTCAATTGGTCTAGGAATCGTCTCATCCCCTCTTCCCCCGCTGGGGGCTGGGATCTGTACAGCTCCTCATAGAAGGCCTTGAATGCCTCGTTTATTTTCGTCACACTCCGCACTGTGGCTCCCCTTCCATCCTTGACTCCCCCTATTCCCTCGCTGCCATCCTCTTACGGAGCTGGTGTGCCAGCATCTGACTCGCCTTCTCCCCATACTCGTAGGTCGCCCCCTGCGCCTTCCTCCACTGTGCCTCTGCCTTCCCTGTGGTCAACAGATCAAACTCCGTCTGGAGACGTCGCCTTTCCCCCCAAGTAATCCCTCCTGTCCACTCGTAAAATCCTCTAAAGAGCCCGAAAGTCCGTGATAGCGGGAGCTGCCGAATCGTGCGGCTTAGCTCCGCATAGCCGCAACCGGAAGTCCTCTATCTCGGTCTTAAAGACACTCAGAGATTTGGCCTCTCACAGCCTTCTGCGGCAAAGAGTTTGATAGATTCACCACCCTCTGGCTGAAGAAATTCCTCCTCATCTCTGTTTTAACTCACCTCTGGAACACTGCAGTTTGTGCCTCTTTATTTAAGGAACAATGTAAATGGTTTGAAAACAGTTCAGAGAAGGTTCACTAGATTAATACCTGGAGTGGGTGGTTGTCTTATGAGAGAAGGTTAGACAGGCTAGGCTTGTATCCACTGGAGTTTAGAAGAATAAGAAGAGGTTAATTGAAATATATAAGATCCTGAGGGGACTTGGCAGGGTGGATGTGGAAAGAATGTTTCCTCTTATGGGAGAACTAGAACTACTCTACTGTTTAAAAATAAGTTACCACTCATTTAAGATAAAGATGAGAGTAAAAAATTCTTTCAGCGGGTTGTGAGACTTTGGAATTCTCTTCTTCAAAAAGCAGAAGTAGGAAGATTCTTGATAAGCAAAGGGGTGAAAGGTTATTGTGAGCGCAGGAATGTGATGTAGAGGATCGAATTAGATCAGCTATTATCTTAATAAATGGCAGAGCAGGTTTGAGGGGCCGAATGGCCTTTTCTTGCTTCTAATTTGTATGTTTGTGTGCTATGTCCTTACCTTTTTAATTACCCTAATTTGGCTTTAATCAACCATTGTAGTCGTTCAAAAATACGTCATCCTGCACATTCTTTTTGACGATATGTGTAGTAATTATCTCAAAGAATTGGATTAAATTAGTTGAGTATTAACCCAGTTTTACAAATTCATGCTAACCATCCTTGGTAAGTCCATATCATTCTAAGTTTTTACGAATGTTATCATTTGTCGTGTATTTATAAGTTTTCCTGAAGCTAACATGGAACTACTTCACCCAAATTTAACTGGTGTATCCCTTGCACGTTTTGTGAACAGGAATATAACACCCAACACCTTCCAGACTTTTGATACAATTTCTAACAAACTTGGTTAATGTTGGTTACAATCTCTGCCAGTTGATCACTAACCTCTCTGTGAGCTCCTTCATGCAAAGGGAATATTTGATGGAAATGGTGATAAAATAGTTAAATGCATGGTTTTTTTTAAAGTACTTGGGATGTTAGCAATAATGGCAAATCACATTCCTGGCCCATCCTAATTGCCCTGAGGATATTAAGGACGTGATTTCCCACCCTCGTTACACTTGCGCTCGAGTGAAACGAGGCCAGTGAATAGCAGGAGAGGTGGAAAACGAGGACTGCGCCAGGCACCAATCGTTTGCTCCTGTAAGCAAAATCGGGATCTCGACGTAGCCCTATTTCCATACAATTAACAGGAGCCACTTTATATCCAACAGCCTCCCATGATTCAGCGGCCTCACCAACAAGTGGTCACGTTGGTGCCGATTAGTACTCCTTTTCAAAAAGGTGAACATTTTGGATGGGCTGCTGTGGTGGGGAGTGGGGGGGGGGGGGGGGGGGGGGGCAACTGGAGGGTGGGCCAACATGGGAAGCTGGGGTATTCGGGCTGGAGGGGGGGGGGATGCTGGACATGCAAGGGTCCGCCATGCCAACCCCTGGACCGCGTATTCCAGTACTGGGGGCAACCCTAGCCCCTGCCTGTCAACCTCACCGACCACCCAGAACTCCCAATGACCGTGGAGGCTTCTGGCCGTGCGGCTGAAGACTATTGCTAACAGGGAATGGGCAATGTGCTGGAAAACCGCAGGAGGCAGCACCACAGACACAGCGGCCAATATTCGATCACCCAGGGAATGGGCCCCAGCCCCGGGCATATGTCTGCGGCCGGGTGTGCATGGGGAGGTGGGGAGGGTGTGTTGGGCGGGGAGGGGGGTGAGGGTATGTCTGGGGGGGGGGGGGATGGTCGGCACGCATCGCGGTACAATGAGCCAGAGACGTCATACTGGTTGTGGTGAGGGTATTTTAATGTTTGCTGTACAAGTGTACACCACTGCCGCACTATCCCAATGGTGCCGCCCCTCTAGCCCACCCTCCCTCCCTTGCCCTCTGTTCGGACTCTTATTTTATCACCCCCCCCCCCTAAAACCTTCACAATGCCCCCTTTCCCCAATGCGCACTTGACTCCTTACACACACCCCCCCCCCCCCCAATGCTCAAATGCTCAGTGATCCTTGATGTGCCTGGCCTTTCTTGCTCTACCATTCCATCTAGGTGTATCCCCAGGTTGCACATCAGAGATGGAGGCCGCCAGCTTCTTATCCTGTCCTGTGGCCTTTGATGCCCCTAATAGGCGTCCTCTGGGGGCTCTAGGGCCGGAGGGCCCTGGCACACTTGGCGGTACATGCACAGCTGTGCCGCCCTGTTTCAGGTGTTAGTTACAAGATGCGGCCTCATCAGAGGGGTGGAACTGGGCGGAGCTGGTCGCCACTGTTGCCAATCCATAAGATGGGTCCAGGTTCGCACCCTGTGCCCCCTCCTCCCGGTCCATACCCATAGGGCCCTGGGGTTCACCTCAGGATGGAGAGGCAGCTGGTTCGACCCCCCGCTGCCCCTGTGTCATCTGGCTCTGCCAGTCCTGGCGGCTCCCCGATGTCTACATCATCATGTCGACGCCCTCGGAGGTGCTCCTCAGTGACTGGGCCATACTCTGCAGCGACCCGCCAATGCCTATCTGCGACTGGGACAAGCTCCGCAGCGCCTCAGCCATTCTCAACTGAGGGCGGGACATGCCCTGCAGCAACTCATCAAGGTGAGCCTGGTCCTGGGTGACATCTCCCAGTGAGGCAGACTTTCTGCCATGGCCGTCACCAATTGTGCAAATCCTTGGACACCTTCACTCATGCTGCCAACGTCATGCACCAGGTTCTCTACTGCGGTCGCTATGCTAGCAGTGTTGGCCTCAGTGCCATGCATTGCCGGCAACATCTCCTACACCCGTAGCCTCTGGGACTCCACCAACATCGCCCTCTGAATGTCCCACTGCTTCCTAATGTCTCCATCAGCTCTGGGATAGAATGTTCCATCGGCTCATCATTGGCTTGGGCCCAGCTGGGTCCTGTCATCCAGCAGACCAGACCTCCAACTGCTGTCTCGTATGGGTGCTCCGGTTTCTTCCCACAGTCCAAAGAATGAAGATGTGCAGGTTAGGTGGATTGGCTATGCTAAATTGCTCCTTAGTGTCCAAAGATGTGCAGGTTAGGTGGGGTTATGGGGATAGGGCTGGGGGGGGGGGGGGGGGGGGGGGGGAGGGTCTCGATATGTGCTTTTACAGAGGGCTGGTGCAGACTTGATGGGCCAAATGGCCTTCTTCTGCACTATAGGAATTCTATATCACATTGGGCTGGAGTCATGTGGAGACTAGAACTGCTCTGGATTCTTGGTCCACCCCTGAAGGACATTATTGTACCAGTTGGGATTCTACAATAATTTAGTGTGGTAATTTTTCTGATGTCAGCCAGAAATTATCAATTTGATTGAATTCAATTTTACATTACCATGGTGGAATTTGAACTTACAACTTCTAGTTTGCTCGTGCACTAACCAGGCAACTGTACCATAAATGTGTTACTTAGCAGTTACAGGAGTACTTGAATGATATGAAGCTAAATATTGTGTATACAACTGGAAATGTTCATCAAACCTTTGGTGTTGTACTTAAAATATGGCAGAATGGTTGTTTCGGCAACCTGAGCTGTGTATTTGAGGCATATTTAGTTGATGAAGTCATATTGTTGATGTAACATTCAGAAAGCAAAGTTTGGAGGCATGTATTTTTGGAGCAATGGGTTGAAGGCGTGAGTGAGAAGCAGTATTATAGCACTATTAACAAAATTACAAAGGATCTAAAATTAAAAAAGTATAGGTTAACAAGAGAAGGGGCACGTCAAAGAACTGTGAAGTGTATGTGATGGTGCATCATGTGTTATTTCAGTGAAGAGTTCAATGAAGAGTGCAGGAGGTCATTCCAGGAGCAGCAGCAGACATACCTGAAAGTGTGGTATCAGCCTGGTGAAACTAAACATAGGACTACTTGCATGCTAAACAACAGAAGCAACAAGTGACAGACAGAGCTAAGCGATCCGACAACCAAGATCAGATCCACGTGTTGCAGTCTGGTCACATCCAGTTGTGAAAGTTAGACAATTAAACAGATAACTGGAGGAGGAGGCCCCACAAATATCCCCACTTTAATAATAGGGAAACCCAGTATATCAGCGCCAAAAGACAATGTGGAAGCATTTGCAACCATCTTCTGGGAAGTGCCATGTGGATGATCCATCTCGACCTTCTGAGGTCCCCAGCATCACAGATGCCAGTCTTCAGTCAATTGGCTTCACTCCACGTGAATTGACTGCTTGGAAGGCAATCATCCTCAGGACTGCAGGAGTTCCTCAGGGTACTGTCCTAAGCCCAATCTTCAAAGACCTGCTCAGGTTGCCAAAAGAACCATTCTGCTATATTTCTTCACCAATACCTACTCCTCTTCATAAGGTTAGAGTAAGGGTGTTCACTACTGATTACTCAAAATGTTCAGTATCATTTGTGACTCCTCCGAAACACAAGCAGTTTGTGCCCATGTGCAGTAAGACGTGGACCCGGGCTTGAACTGATAAGTGACAAATAACATTCTTGCCACACAAATGCTAGGAATGACCGTCTCCAACAAGAGAAAATCTCAACATCCTGGAGGTTATCATTGACCAGAAACTGAACTGGACTAGCCATATGGCTACCAGAGCAGGTCAAAGACTAGGAATCCCACAGCGAGGAACTCACCTCCTTACCCCCCCCTGTGATAAAGCCAGGGGAGTCCAACGAGCTTCTTAAAAGTCCTATATTTCAGCAACAGCATCATCCATACACAGGGCCCGGTTCCCTTTCACCGGGTCCTCATTCCTTTTTAGCTGGCTCTACAGCTGCCTGCCTTTTATGCTAGTGCTAGGTTAACTCAGTCCAATTGAACACAGGGAACAATCATCCCCAGGTGGATGAGTCCTGTGCAGGTTATTACACCCCCAAAGCCTGTCCACCATCTACAAGGCACAAGTCAGGAGTGTAATGGAATACTCTCCACTTGTCTGGATGAGTGTAGCTCCAACAACACTCAAGAACCTTGACACCATCCAGGACAAAGCAGCCCGCTTGATTGCTCCCCCTTCCACAAACATTTAAACACTCCATCACCGACAAACAGTAACAGCCGTGTGTACCATCTGCAAGATGCACTGCAGTAGCTTACCAAGGTTCCTTAGGCAGCACCTTCCAAACCCACGACCACTACCATCTCGAAGGACAAGAGCAGCAGGTACCTGGGAGCCCCACCACCTGGAGGTTCCCCCAAAGTTACTCACCAACCCGACTTGGAAATATATCGCTGTTCCTTCACTGTCACTGAGTCCAAATCCTGGAACTCCCTCCCGAACAGCACAGTGGGTGTACTACATCTCAAGGACTGCAGCGGTTCCAAAAGGCAACTCACCATCACCTTCTAAAGGGTAGCTAGGGGTGGGCAATAAATGCTAGCCTAACCAGCAAGGCCCACATCCCATTAATTAATTTAAAAAAAAAACTCAACACTAGGTGAGTGCAGTGCAGTTGATATAGTCTACATGGACAGTAGTAAGGCTTTTGAAAAGGTCCTATGTAAGAGACTTATCAAAAAGGTAAGACACCATGGGATCTGGAACAATTTTGCAAATTGGATCTAAAATGGGCTTGGTGGCATGAGGCATACACAATGACGGGTAGGACACTGGGAAGCACAGAGGACCAGAGGGACCTGAGGTGCATGACCATAGATCCCTGAAGACAGAATGAAAAGTAGATTTGGTGATAAAGAAGGCACATGGGATATTTATCTTTATTCGCCGAAGCATAGAATATAAGAGCAGGGAAGTTATGATAGAGATGTATAAAACGCTCATTAGGCCACAACGAGAGTACTGTGTGCAGTTTTGGTCGCCACATAATAGGAAGGATATGATTGCACTAGAAAGGGTGCAGAGGAGATTCACCAGTGTGTACCATCTACAAGATGCTCTACAGAATAAATGCTGGCTTAGTCACCGATGCCCATGTCTCATGAATGAATAAAAAAAGCTATCCACAGCTCCTTCGGCAGTACTTTTCAAACCTACAATCTCCGCCACCTAGAAGGGCAAGGCACATGAATTGGAACATCGCCACCTTCAAATTTCCCTCTAAAGCCACACACCATCCTGATTGGAGCCTTAGCACCCACTGTTCCTTAACTGTTGCTGGGTCAGAATGCTGGAACTCCCGTCCTAACAGCACTGTGGGTGTACCTATGCCATATGGACTGCAGCAGTTCAATAAGACGGCTCACGATCACCTTTTCAAGGGCAGTTACGGATGGGCAATAAACCCTGGCCTCGCCAGTGATGCCCACATCCTATGAAAGAGTTAAAAATAACATTTTGCTTATTCCAATGGAGTATGGGAGTGCACTTTCCATGTTGACTGGTGTGGAATTAATCTTCCTTCGTATTATCCCTTGACCAGTATTACCAAAACAGATTACCTGCTCATTCATCTCATTGCGGTTTCTGTGCGCTGTTGATACAGGAACACAGTTTGTGTAATCTCTCCTAATTTAAACCCTTGGTGTGCAGGTACTATTCCAATATATCTACGCTGCGTTTCATCAAGGCCAATATATCCTCCTGCAAGGTGCCCAGAACTGCTCTCGCTATGCCAGTTGTGATCTAAGCAGGGTTTTGTGTAGCTGAAGCATGATTTCTACATATTTCGTGTTCTAGTCTTTGAGATGTGTAGAGTAATATTCATTAGCCTGTACCTGCTCATGGCAATTAATGATCTATATATCTGGACCCTCAGATTTCTCTGAAACTTCATAATTTCTGGCTACTTGCCATTTGGAAAGTACCCTGTTTTTGTTTTTTATGTACAAATGGGTGACCTCCGAATAGCCTGCATTGATACCATGGGCGGGATTCTCCACTCCCGCGCCGAAATGCCCACGGTGTCGTGAACGCCGTCGAGGTTCACGACGGCGCGAAATGGCCCCGATCCCGAACGATTCAGGCCCCGACAATGGGCTAGGATCGGGGCCGCGTCATCTACACGCGCCAGGCCTTGTCGCCGCGTAAAGGCGGCGCCTCATAGATGACGTGGCCGGCGCCGCATAACTAGCATCACCCGCGCATGCGCGGGTTGGCCGGCGCCAACCCACGTATGCGTGGTTGCCGTCCTCTCTAAGTCCGCCCCGCAAGAAGATGGCGGACGGATCTTGCGGGGCCGCGGAAGGAAGGAGGTCCTCCTTCAGAGAGGACGGCCCAACGATCGGTGGGCACCGATCGCGGGCCACCCCACATTTGAGGTACCCCGGTGCAGGATCCCCCCGCAGGCCGCCCCCCCAGCGTTCGCACGCTGTTCCCGACGGCAGCAACCCAGGTGTGGACGGCGCCGGGGGGAACCCGCCATTTTGGCCTGGCCGCTCGGCCCATCCGGGCCTGAGAATAGCGGGGGTGCCGGAGAATCGCCATTTTGGGTGTCTCCAGCGATTCTCCGGCCTGTGGCCCGCGGAGCTCGACCAGGCCGTTCCCGCCGCTTGGGAGAATCGCGGGAGGGCGTCGGACCGGCGTCCCGGGAAATTCTGGCGGCCCAGGCGATTCTCCCAACCCGGCGCGGGAGTGGAGAATCTCGCCCCCATTTTCCACAGTTATGCTCATTCACTGTAATGTAATTTTCTGTCTCCATCTACATTGCTTACAATGCTGGGTTTGTTTCATTGACAAATTTGACTTTATCCCACTTAGTAGGCATGATGGAGAGTTGACGCCCCAGCACTGATCCTTTAGTTTAGGGGACACGATTCGCATCCTGCCAATTAGATTATCGGCTCGATTTCCTGCCACTCAGCCAGGTCCTAACCAGGTGAATTATTTGCCATGGATTTCAACTTCAGGTAGCAGTTTCACATGGCCAATGCCAAAATCTGTTATATGTAAAATGGCTGATGTGCCTCTGTGCAAACAGCAATGTCCATACTTCTAAAGTAAAATGAAAACATTAAATTCGAGAAACACTGAGCAGAATCTGTGGAGAGAGAACTGGTTTAAAAGGTAGCCATGATGTGGAGATGCCGGCATTGGACTGGGGTGAGCACAGTAAGAAGTTTTACAACACCAGGTTAAAGTCCAACAGGTTTGTCTCAAATCACTAGCTTTCGGAGCACTGCTCCTTCCTCAGGTGAATGTGATTCACCTGAGGAATGGGATTCACCTGAGGAAGGAGCAGTGCTTTGAAAGCTAGTGATTTGAAACAAACCTGTTGGACTTTAACCTGGTGTTGTAAGACGTCTTACTGGTTTAAAAGGATTCAGATTGTTGACCTGAACTGGTCAAAGTTAGAGATTTAACACTGCTCCTCAGTGACAGCATAGTGTTAGTTTTCATGTGTACGCTGACAACAACCAGCTTTACCTCACCACTTCTCTCTGCTCCGACAGTTGCTAAATTATCAGACTGCTTATTCAGCATCCAGTACCGGATGAGCAGGAATTTCTTCAATTAAATATTGAGAAGATTGAAGCCATTTCAATCTCTGCTCCAAATTCTGTTCCATAGCTGCCGGCTCTACCCCTATCTCTGGCAAGAGTTTGAGATTAAGCAAAGTCTGTTGGCAACCTTGGTGTCACATTTGACCTCAAGATCAACCTCTGATCTCATATTTGTGCTATCACTAATACCGCCTGTTCCCAACTTGGTAACATCGGCCCGTCTGTAGTGAAATTCTCATTCATGCTTTTGCTACTTTAGACTTGACTATTCCAATACACTCCTGGCTGGTAACCCACATTCTACTCTCCATAAACTTGAGGTCATCCAAAGCTCTATTGCCTGGGTCTTACCTCACAGCACATCCTTTTCTCCTATCACACCTATGCTCCCTGACCTACATTGGCTCCCGCTGGGTCCACCAGTTTAAAATTCTCATTGTTGTTTTCAAATCCCTCTATAGCCTTGCCCCTCACTATCTCTGTCATCTCCTCCAGCCCCGCAGTCATCCGAGATAGCTGTGATCCGATAATCCTGGCCTCTTGTGCATGTTGATTTTAATTGGGCCATCATTGGTGGACGTGGTTTCAATTGCTTGGGCTCTTAGCTCTGGAATTCCCTCCCTACACCTCTCTGTCTCTTTTTATCTCGTTTCCCTCTTTAATCCCTACCTTTTTTACCAAGTTTTTCTCATTTGACCTAATGTCACCTTATGTGGCTTGGTGTCACATTTTTTCTCCTGAAGGCATTGACTGTCTGCTGTGCTACAGCTGCACAGATGTCCATCTTCCTCAGTTACCTATGACAAATGGTTGTTAGTAATGTGTGAGACTTGACAACGTATCGGGGTATATGATTCAAGAGGTGCTTACAGCTAAATCTGACCTTACCCCTAATCAAGGCCAAACACACAGCAGGGATCACAAAACTAAATATTTAGGACTTTTGCATTTGCCCCTATTTTGAAATGAAAACAAAAAGGCTCATGACTATTTTCCCCACTGTTGAACTGGAATATTAACATAAAGAATGCTTACATGTTGGAATAGAGTTATAGTTTCTTAAAATATTTACATGACACTCCTAAATTCACAGGATATCATTTTACGCAAATGGTGATAATCAAATCAAAGGAAAACTCAGAAATGAATCGTCATCTAATGGTAATTAGAGTAAAAATGCAATTTAACCCAAAGTGTTTTTGAAACATTTACAAAATGTATTGTTTTAATTATACTCAACTGATGAATTTTGTAAATTGGGGGAACATTTGATTTGCCTTTTGGTCCCAAAACATGACAATTCCATCATCCCGACCTCCATGATGTTCTATAATTTAGGTGACAATATTCAGTTGTGGATTTTTGCAAAGCTGCGTTTATATTTTTAATGTATGTGTACTTTGCATCTGTCAAATATGGCAGAATAACAATAGTGCCTTTTTCTGCTTTGGCGAGAGATGTGGGGGGTGGGGGGGGGGGGGGGGAAGAGAGAGAGAGAGAGAGAGAGAGAAAGCTCCCTCAGAATAAATCGAGGTCTTGCTCACAACTTGTTCAACCAGTTTGAATTAAATACAGGAAGCCCACTCTGGAAGCTTGCTTTTGTGAAATGCTGCATGCATTAGCTGCCTTCCCATCATGTTTATTCTTTTTGGGTCATTGCTTCTCTTTAATGGTACAGTCAATGAGCTGGTGCATTTTAGGCAGTCACACAATTTTATGGATTTGCAAATTTCCCACCTGAACCTGGAAGATATATACTGTAGAAAGTTTGTGTCTAAAAGTCTGTTATGTGTGAATAATTGTGGTCAGCCTTCGCCCTTTTTTTGCTGCCTCATTTTAGGTTCTGTTTGCGAATGGGAGTGCTAATTTTCAATCATGGTCAATGCCGCCAAGTGCAGCGAAGTAAACTGCAAGATCGATTTGGATTAAGTGTACTTCGGTTTTCAGAAAGTTTGTCCTTTGCTCTGATTGTTATTGGTGGCTATCTCCATATGTGGCAATATCTGTGGTATTGCAAATTTGATTTATTCTCTTGAATTCAGAAGGCTGAGGATTGTTTCAATCGGGATGTTTAAAATTATAAAATAATTTGATGGGGCAAATACAGAGAAACTATTTCTTCTGGTGAGGGAACACAGAACAAGAAGCACAATCTTAAAATTAGAGCTCAGCCCATACCAGGCGTGCAATCAAGAAGCACCTTTTCACCCCAAAGTTGTGAAAATCTGGAATTATCTCCTAGAAATTGTCGAAATTGAGATTGGCTGATTTTTATTGTTTGAGGATACTAAGGGATCCGGATCAATGGGGTTGAGATATCAGCTCTGATCTAATTGAATGGCAGAATGTCCTCAAAGGACTCAACAACCTACTCCTGTTCCCATGTTTATACACTTCAACACACACTTCTCTTCCTTGTTTTTCAATTAACAGATTTTCCAAGTCTGATACCTTTCCAATATTGTTCTGGGCCCTGATTCTATATTGAATTCCTGATTGATCTTCTACCTGATTTATCAATTGCCACTGAAGGTTTGCCCTTTCCCCTGCATTGTCGCTTCACATTTTCTAATCTGCAAACCTTGACCAATAAATCAGTTGTGCTCACCTTTAACACAGAAACAAAACACTCCCATTGCTGTATCAGCTGTGCCTCAGTTGCTAGGCACACCTGTCTCGAAAGACATTTAGGCTGAAGTAATTGAGAAATTTTACAAGTGTTTTTTTAAAAATGACGATGTTTTGCCTTCCATTTAAGGCACTGTCTGCCTGAAGAGCACGTCATCCCCTTGGTTCTGTCTTATTTTGCTAGTTCAAACGTTATTGCAATTTATAAGCACTGTTTTCTCTATTTGGATTGTAATATAGAGACAGAGCTGATGGCTATATCATAGAATCATAGAATTTACAGTGCAGAAGGAGGCCATTCGGCCCATCGAGTCTGCACCGACCCTTACAAAGAGCACCCTAATGAAGCCCACATATCTACCCTAACCCCACTTAACATGTTTTGGACACTAAGGACAATTTAGCATGGCCAATCCACCTAACCCGCACATCTTTGGACTGTGGGAGGAAACCGGAGCACCCGGGGGAAACCCACGCAGACACGGGGAGAACATGCAGACTCCGCACAGACAGTGGCCCAAGCTGGGAATCGAACCTGGGACCCTGGTGCTGTGAAGCAACTGTGCTAACCACTATGCTACCATGTGGCCCATGTATTTTGCTGTAACTATTTGAATGTTGCTACTGAAGTGACTGATTCCCAGTTAGAATAATCATGACTGCAGGATTTTTGCTTTGTGCTATTGTGTTCAGTAACCAGAATGAAGAATATTACAACTTGCATAGTGGTTTCTCTTAAAAAAGATGAGGGGTGACCTTGTAGACGTCTTTAAATTATGAAAGATAATGCTTGTGGGGAAGAACATATCTAGAGACCATCAACCTAAGATAGCCGCCAAGGAATCCACTAGGACATTCAGAAGAAACTTCCTCACCAAAAGAGTGATGCAAATGTGGAATTTGCTACTACAGGGAGTGGTTGAAGTGAGTAGTGTAGATGCATTTAAGGGGAAGCTAAACAAGCATATTAAGGAGAAGGGAATAGAATGTTACGAGATAATTTTAGATGAGGAACATCTTTGACAAGGTACCGCATGGTAGGTTGTTGCAGAAGGTTAAAGCTCACGGGATCCAGGGTGAGGTTGCCAATTGGATTCAAAATTGGCTGGACGACAGAAGACAGAGGGTGGTTGTAGAGGGTTGTTTTTCAAACTGGAGGCCTGTGACCAGTGGTGTGCCTCAGGGATCGGTGCTGGGTCCACTGTTATTTGTGATTTATATTAATGATTTGGATGAGAATTTAGGAGGCATGGTTAGTAAGTTTGCAGAAGACACCAAGATTGGTGGCACAGTGGATAGTGAAGAAGGTTATCTAGGATTGCAACGGGATCTTGATCAATTAGGCCAGTGGGCCGACGAATGGCAGATGGAGTTTAATTTAGATAAATGTGAGGTGATGCATTTTGGCAGATCGAATCAGGCCAGGACCTACTCAGTTAATGGTATGGCATTGGGGAGAGTTATAGAACAAAGAGATCTAGGAGTACAGGTTCATAACTCCTTGAAGGTGGAGTCGCAGGTGGACAGGGTGGTGAAGAAGGCATTCGGCATGCTTGGTTTCATTGGTCAGAACATTGAATACAGGAGTTGGGACGTCTTGTTGAAGTTGTACGAGACATTGGTACGGCCACACTTGGAATACTGTGTGCAGTTCTGGTCACCCTATTATAGAAAGGATATTATTAAACTAGAAAGAGTGCAGAAAAGATTTACTAGGATGTTACCGGGACTTGATGGTTTGAGTTATAAGGAGAGGCTGGATACACTGGGACTTTTTTCCCTGGAGCGTAGGAGGCTTAGGGGTGATCTTATAGAGGTCCAAAATAATGAGGGGCATAGATAAGGTAGATAGTCAACATCTTTTCCCAAAGGTAGGGGAGTCTAAAACTAGAGGGCATAGGTTTAAGGTGAGAGGGGAGAGATTCAGAAGGGCCCAGAGGGGCAATTTCTTCACTCAGAGGGTAGTGAGTGTCTGGAATGTGCTGCCAGAGGTAGTAGTAGAGGCGGGTACAATTGTGTCTTTTAAAAAGCATTTAGATAGTTACATGGGTAAGATGGGTATAGAGGGTTATGGGCCAAGTGCGGGCAACTGGGACTAGCTTAATGGTAAAAACTGGGCGGCATGGACGGTTGGGCCAAAGGGCCTGTTTCCATGCTGTAAACTTCTATGATTCTATAACAATGTGAGGAGACTTGAGTGGAGCATAAATTCACCATGGACTGTGATGTGTTGGGTGTTCTGGATCACAAACAGGTCACCAACACTGGAAGTGGTGCAACACTATTTTATTATAAGGTTAACTATATTAACATACTTGAGCTGTGGGTAAATTCAATACCAGCTTTAACTGTTGACCCTTGCCTAGTCCTAACCAGGTGATGCACTCAGCACATGGTGAATGTCTGTGTTGCAGGCTGTGAGCTCTGTGCTCCGAGCTGGCTGATACTAGAATGAGCGGGAGCTCTCCCGTCCCCTGTCTTTATAGTGCGTGTGCTCTCACTGGTGATTGGCTGCGGTGTTGTGTATGCTGATTGGTCCCACTGCATGTCCATCAGTGTGTGTGTGTGTGTGTCTGCACCATGATATACTGGTGTATATTATGACATCCCCCCCCCTTTTATATAAAGAATATGTGCCTGCGTGACAATAAATATCGTGTAGTGAATGTACCTGACTGTGTGTGTGCTTGTTATTTACATGACTATGTACATGAGGCTAATCTATTTACTCGGGAAGGTGCCTGGTGCAGAGAAAAAGGGTGTCACACCAACAACGAAACGAACATTATATACAAACTACTGGAACGATGCAACAGGATAACAGAACAGATCAAAGAGTCCAACATCGTAAAACCCATAAGTCAAGTCTCTGAGGTGGGCGACAAATTCTGGTTGACCGTCAGGGTGGCACACCACTCGTCGTCTGGATCAATGCTGTGCACCGACAGCGGCTGGTGGTTTTGATTCGGGGACAGCCTGTTCTTTGTTATAACAGCGACTCGAAAAGGCTCCCTCGGGTCCTCAAGTGTCACTGGTCTGCGGGAAGTTGGAATCGGACTCGGTTTGGGCATAGGTAACTGCTTGTTGCAGGGTTCTTCGGAGGTTTATTTCATTTCCTGGTTCAATTTGAGGCATTGTGCTGTCATTCCAGGTTAAGGAAGGTTGTTTTACAGCTTTAAAAGATTTTTTCTTTGATTTGGGACGTTTCCCCTTGAAATGGACGTGGTCCGGGGCCTCTGACGTCATGACGCGTGTGACGTAGCACGTAGGAGGTGTTTGCACATGCGCAGACCGCGGTTCCTTTACTGATGGCCGTTTTTGTGATTGCGCATGCGTGCAGTTCCTTTACAAAGATGGCCGCCGACCAAAATTGTTCTGTGCTCCGGGATTTCGGCCTCGAGGTAAGAACTGGCGCTTCTCCTACCTGTTCTTGCTGGTTGGAGTGTGTTTTCCTCACAGTATTTGCCGAATTTGTCCAGGAGTGCCTGGAAGTCGCTCCTTTTTTGCCCCTTGGAGAACTTGAATTTTTTAAAGATTTCTTCTGCTCTGGCACCGGTGATGGTGAGGAGAAGCTCTGTTTTTTCAGAATCGGCCAGGTCTTCTAGTTCGGATGCCAGCAGGAAGATTTCAAACTGTTGCCGGAATGCCCGCCAGTTTTCACGGAGATCGCCGTGGCACTGGAGCTGCTGCGGAACCCGGATCTTGAACATCTTGCCTGGGTATCGTTGCTGGTTGTCACTGTACGCTGAGGTGCCGGCGATGCAGAGCGGCGGCGGCGGGTTGATGTTCTCCTTACTTCAGGATGCCGGAATGCTGATTAGTTGCAGGTGGGTCTCAGAAGTGCTAGTATGCAACCAATCCTGGTATCATGATGTGTTGGGTGTTCTGGATCACAAACAGGTCACCAACACTGGAAGTGGTGCAACTCTATTTTATTATAAGGTTAACTATATTAACATACTTGAACTGTGGGTAAATGCAATACCAGCTTTAACTGTTGACCCTTGCCTAGTCCTAACCAGGTGATGCACTCAGCACATGGTGAATGTCTGTGTTGCAGGCTGTGAGCTCTGTGCTCCGAGCTGGCTAATATTAGAAAGAGCGGGAACTCTCCCGTCCCCTGTCTTTATAGTGCGTGTGCTCTCACTGGTGATTGGCTGCGGTGTTGTGTATGCTGATTGGTCCCACTGCATGTCCATCAGTGTGTGTGTGTGTGTGTGTGTGCACCATGATATACTGGTGTATATTATGACAGACTGGTGAATATCTTATGTAATCCCATGTAAGTAAATGCATTGCATGATCTGATTCTAAGTGTTACAGCTTGAAAGGTTGCTAATTTTCACTCTGTGTTGAGTTAGTTGGGTAAATTCATTGTGAGTTTTGGAATTCAGTGCTTTGTGCTACAGAAGCCATATGTTTTTTAAGTTGTGTTTTGTGAAACAGGGCTAGGTCTTAAGAGTGGTGAGTTTGCAGAACAGTGTTATTTGAAACAAAAAGCAAAATACTGTGGATGTAAAACTGAAAACAATAAACAAGAAAAGCCAGTGAAACCCATTTTCTCAGAAAGCACATGTGGAGAAACAGACCTAAAACATTGGCTGACTGACATCAGTTTCTCCACAGATATTGGTGGTATTTGAATTTCACTTCCATTGTTGGACAATTACTGTCCTAAGACAGAAGATAAGAGCACCCCATCTCTCAGGAGGAAACCCACCCTACTGAAGCAAATTGGCTCTTGATTGACCTCCATAGTGCTGAAGGAGGTGCTGCTGTCTTTCGAATGCAATGTTAAATCAAGGCCTTGTCCTGTCAACCAGTTATCCCTGATGCTCAGTCTAATGTTTATTCCTCCGTCATCTGCACAAAACCGATTATCTGGTCATTATCACATTGCTGCTTTTGAGTTTGCTGTATGCAAATTGACTGCTGTGTTCCCTACATTATGACAGTGACTGCACTTGAGAAGTTCTTCATTGGCTGTAAAACACTTGAGATGCCCAGTGATCATGAATGGTGCTATATAAATGCAAGTCTTTGTTTATTTGTGGACATTTCTGCCACTAGTCTTGACGTCGTCTTGTCACATAGGATTTAGGAACAGGAGTATACCATTTGGTCCTTTGAGCCTGTTCCGCATTTCAATAAGATCATGGCTGATCTGGCTGTGGTCTCAATTCCAAATTTCCTGTCTGGCCACAATAATCCTTGACTTCCTTGTCTATCAAAAATCAATCTAACTCAGCCTTGAATACATTCAGTGACCCAGCCCCCACTGCTTTCTGGGGAAGATAATTCCACAGACTAAACACCCTCAGCGAGAGAAACAAATTCTCCAAATCTCAGCCTTAAATGGGAGACCTCTTATTCTTAAACTGTGACCCCTATGTTCTAGTCTCCCCCACAAGTGGAACATCCTCCCGCTGTCTTTAAGGCCCCTCAGGGTCTAATATTTTAAGAAGGTTACCTCTCATTCTTCGTAACTCCAATGAATATAATCCCAACCTGTTCAACCTTTCTTCATAGAATAAGCCCTTCATCCCAGGAATGAGTCATGTGAACCTTCTTTTCCTGCTTCTAATGCTGTTATATCCTTTATCAAATAAGGAGACCAAAACTGTGCTCAATATTCCAGATGTGGTGTTGCCAAATTCCTGTATAGCTGCAGTAAAAAGTTTTACTGCTATTTTTATGTTCAGTTCTCCTTGCAATAAACACGAACATTCCATTTGCCTTCCTAATCACTTGCTGTACCTGCATACTAACCTTTTGTGTTCTGTGTACCAGGACACCCAGATCTTCTTTCTGCATTGCCGAGTTCTGTAATTTCGCTCCATTTAAATAGTGTACTATTTTCTCATTCTTCATGCAAAGTAGACAAGTTCACATTTTCCCACATTATACTCCATTTGATAAATTGTTAGCCACTCACTTAGCCTATCTATATCCCTTTGCAGGCTCTATATCTCCTCTTGACAACTTACTTTCCTTGGCAGAATTAGCTACCATATATTTGGTCCCTTCATCCAAATCATTGATATATATTGGAAATAATTGAGGCCTCGGCACTGGTCGCTGTGGCGCTCTGCAAGTTATAGCTTGCCAACCTGAAAAAGTGTCATTTATCGCGATGCTCTGCTTCCTGTTTGCTAACCAATCATTTATCCACGCTAATACATTACTCTAGACACCATGAGCTCTTACCTTCTCTGGTGACCTTTGATGTGGCACATCTACAGGTTCTTCTTTATCCACCTTGCTTGTTACTTCCTCAAACAAACCTCTGATAAAGTCAGTTAAATATGATTTCCCTTCACAAAGCTATGTTGACTGCCGGATCACATTTTGATTTTCTAAATATCCTGCTATAACCTCCTTAATAACATCCCATGTTTGGAAGAGGCAGTAGAGCTGAATTTTTTATATCTATAAAAAGAGGAAAATCATACCATCTCTGCATAAACTCTGCCTTCATATTAACCATGAAAACTGAATTGACATATCTGCACCTCACTGAAGGAAGCCATCATAAATTAAGTCCACGCTACTCTTCAAAGGACTGATGTGAACTGCAAATTTCTGCTGAAACTTGTTCTCATAAATGTTCAAAAGCAATATGAATCCATTACTTGCCCTAAATTTCTGGAAAAATGTGATCTTCCAATCTTTTATGTATAAATTAATAGTGCTAAATGAATGAGATTACCTGGCAGATCTTTTCTAAATCCGGATAATCTGTAGTTTTCCCTCTATTAAGTTGGAAAATCGACATAGAAAAGATCTTTATCTATGGAAGTAAAGTGCATTCAAATGTTTACACAAAGCTCCTATATCCAGTGTTATTATCGACAGGTGATAATAGTCAAAGGAAAACAGCAATAAATCCTTATCTGAGCTTTTTGATAAATTGGATAATCAGAAAAAGGTTTATAAATTATAGCGATCCCAAATATATTAAACATTTGGCAACCTTATGTACTTTTTATGTGTGATAATTTGCTGTTAGATCAGGAGAGACATTGTTAAACCTTTCAGCCATTTTGTCTGCTTTTTGTGTTTTGGATACTGAAGGAAATAAAATTGAAGTCTTTATATCACTTCTTGCTGTGAGTTGTGGGGGTGGGAGAATGCTGTGGAATTCAAGAAACATAAAAAAATTATGTCCACCTGCAACCCTTCTTAAATCCCAAGGATGAAGTCAAATGTACAGCAGAGCAAGGATTTTCTGGCAGATCGCTGAGAGAAGGTTTCAGCAGGTCCTCCAAAAATAACCAACTACATTTTACGTTCTTGGGTTTTTTTCCCCAGAGAATGCTAAACAAGGATGAAGCAGTTTTAATTGGCAGTGTTGGGGTTCGGTGAGGGAAAGGAGTAAAATAGCACACCTCAGAACATTGCTTTTGAAAAGAGAAAACGGTTGAAGCGTAATTGTCCTGTGCTGAGCAGCAGCTCACTCAGATGTGGCTCCGTTCCCACACAATGGAGCAAGGTGACCAACTGTACTGTAATTTGACCGTTTGTCCCGAGTCTCATAAGTGTCCCTTATTTTGTTGCCTATGGTTGGTCACTCTGCACTGGAGTGTGGAGGGGGCTGGAAGCCAATTTTTCAGAGGGCTTGATCAGGAGCCCGTATGATGGGCTGTTTGAAAGTCTTGGTCAGGAGGAGAAATTTTTATCCCAGTGCCAGAACCTTGTCACCAACAAACTCTCATTACAAACGGTAAAGCCAGGTCATTAACTGTGTGTCTTGTAATTTGTCATATGAGGAGAGATTGACAAGGTTAGGATTGTTCTCGCTGGAGTTCAGAAGAATGAGGGGGGCTCTCATAGAGACTTAGGAATTCTAACAGGACTAGACAGGGTAGATGCAGGGAAGATGTTCCCAATGATGGGTGTGTCCAGAACCAGGGGTCACAGTCTGAGGATTCAAGGTAAACCATTTCGGACGGAGATGAGGAGACATTTCTTCACCCAAAGACTGGTGAGCCTGTGGAATTCATTACCCACAGGAAGCAGTTGATGCTAAAACATTGAATATATTCAAGAGGCGGCTAGATATAGCACTTGGGGAGAATGGGATCAAAGGCAATGAGGAGAAAGCAGGATTAGGTTACTAAGTTGGATGGTCTGCCATGATCGTGATAAATACCAGAGCAGGCTCGAAGGGCCAAAAGGTCCTCCTGCTCCTATCTTCTATGTATCTATGTGTACCATATACGGTGAGACAGAGAGAGTTTGGTTAATATTACATCCGTACAACGAGGCCTGTGGAAATGTCCACTCTGAGGTAAGCCACAAAATTTGGAGATCTTCCCTACCATACAACTAATTTTTGTATTAAAAAATACTTGTGTTTTGTGATTGTTTTTAGAATTTTTATAACACAGGACTGGGGGCCTCAAAAATGAAAATCTCTTCAGTAAAGGATGATTTTTGGAACCTACTCACTGACCATTAAACCAGATGCCACCAGGTGGCCTGCAACTTAAGAACACAAGAACTAGGAGCAAGAGTAGGCAATCTGGCCCCTTGAGCCATGGCTGATCTTTTTGTGGACTCAGTTCCACTTACCCGTCCGCTCACCATAACCCTTAATTCCTTTCAAAGATCTATCTACCTTTGCCTTAAAAACATCCAACGAGGTTGCCTCAACTGCTTCACTGGGTAGGGAATTCCACAGATTTACAACCCTTTGGGTGAAGAGGTTCCTCCTCAATTCAGTCGTAAATCTGCTCCCTCTTATTTTGAGGCTATGCCCCCTGGTTCTAGTTTCACCCGCCTGTGGAAACAACCTTCCTGCTTCTATATTAACTATTCCCTTCATAATTTATATGTTTCTATCCGATCCCCCCTCATTCTTCTAAATTCCAATGAGTACAGTCCCAGTCTACTCAGTCTCTCCTCATAATCTAATCCTCTCAACTCTGGAATCAACCTAGTGAATCTCCTCTGTACCCCCTCTGGTGCCAGTACATTGTTTCTCAAGTAAGGAGACCAAAACTGTACACAGTACTCCAGATGTGGCCTCACCAGCACCCTATACAGCTGCAACATAACCTCCCTGCTTTTAAACTCCATCCCTCTAGCAATGAAGGACAACATTGCATTTGCCTTCTTAATTACCCTCTGCACCTGCAAACCCAAGTTTTGGGGATTCATGCACAAGGACACCCAGGTCTCTCTGCACAGCAGCATGCTGCAATCTTTTACTTGTTGATCTGTTAAAATTAAATACTTATAAGAGTTCTGTTGCGGTAGATTTATTTGTTAGAACACACTGCATTAGTTGTCCATCTCATGCACCTGTTTGCCTTACTGCTTTTCTTCATGTCATTGGCACAGCATTTTAATTTGTGTATCACCAAGAAATAAAGCTCAACGAGTGAGTAATTTCCTTAATCATAAATTACCAAGTGGTACCAGACTTTATATGTAATGGTTTTTAAAATTTATGTTTTCTAGATTTTATTCCTAAATAAACACCAAGGAAAAACAAAATTTCAGTTTTAAATAACTCAGTTAATAGTTGTTAGGATTATATTGCTGTGCATATTTTCTAGTAATATTTGGTTAGGCTGGCAATCCAAACAGCAGTTATTTAGTTTCTTGAATCCACATGGAAACAAATAGGAAAAAGTGCATTTCTTATTTCAAAATATGAAAATATTTTGCTGAGACTGTGGTCAAATTATGAGTGAGATGACATTCACAAACCTCCTTATATTACCTCACCCTCTTCCACTCCACGCAGCCCCCCTCAAAAGCATCATTCTTTTGCTTCCCTGTTTCCAGAGACAATGAACAGCAATTTCAGGAGTCTGCAGATATGCAGAACAATGCAGAGATCTAAAAGTTGTTATCACTGATTCTACTTTACCAGAGGGTTCACTGTTAAAGTCCCTTCAGACAACAGTGAGTGGCAAATCTATGAATGGATGAGAACTTTCACTAATCCGCTGCTAGTCTCACTGTAAAGAAAATGTTGCAAAAAGACACACCTTGTTGTTGAGTGAGGTGTAACTGAGTTTTTAAACTGGTGTACCAACTTAATTTATGGTTAGATTACAAAGGCAACCGGTCCATCAGCAAAGAATACAGAAACAAAAGCGGGAGAGGTCATCATTGACTGCAGTAAACAGTGGGAGAGATGGGTGGAGCAAGAGTTGTACTCTAGGGAGTTGTACTCTAGGGAGAACACTGTCACCATGAAAGCTGTAGAGACCATAGATATCTGCCTTTCATGACAGAGCTGAATATCGAACCCATTGTGCTGGAGCTTAGCAATTCCAATGACTTGCTTGCCATTGTCAAAGCTCCAGGTGGTGTTGCTATACTGCCTGAATGCACCAAGCACAAGAAATCGGCATGCCTGCAACTTGTGTATCAACATCTGCCTCTGCTGGAGGGAAGAGGCAGTGCCCCAAAATAGAACATAAAACAGTACAGGCCCTTCGGCCCACGATGTTGTGCCGACCATTTATCCGAATCTAAGGTCAACCTAACCTACACCCCTTCAATTTACTGCTGTCCATGTGCCTGTCCAAGAGTCGCTTAAATGTCCCTAATGGCTCAGACTCCACCACCTCTGCTGGCAGTGCATTCCACGCACCCACCACTCTCTGTGTAAAGAACCTACCTTTCCACTTCTGCATCCAAGTCATTTATAAAAACCACAAAGAGCAGAGGTCCCAGAACAGATCCCTGCGGGACACCACTGTTTAGTCTATCAACAACAATCAAGCCTGTTCCGATGATTCTTCTTCCATCCCGAACCATGCCGCCTGGAGGTCACCTTTGAAGATATAACCTTGGAATTCTCTCCAAAGGTCGCTCTAACTTAGACGGTGTTAATGACGACACACCTCACAGAGTTCCAGTCTTGTCCACCAGGATTTTGTTGCCCTGGGTTCCCAAATATGCACTCAAGCACTAACTCACAAGCACAACTTCAACTCTTCAGCCATGCTGAACAGAATACCACTGCTCCAAAAAGGACACCTTCATCTTAGTATCTGGCAGCACAGATTCACCAACATTCTTTTACATCCTTAGATCTTCAGGGGATCTCCTGTGCCCTCTTTGATTTCCAGGGTTTCTTCTGAGCCCTCGCCGCTTAAAGTTTACCAACTGCAGGTTGGTTTCTGCTTGGACCCTTTTTCTCGGCTCATCTTCCATTTTAATTTAACTGGGATCTCTTCACTCTCCCTGTCTAGGACACTTGTCTGCAATGGCTCCTGGTCAGATGACTTGGGCTTTCGAGCCACCTTTCCTTTGTGTGCAGGCACGCTCAATCCATCCTTGGACTGAAGAACTTATAATGCTGAATTACGCATGCACAGCCTGCTCCCGGTCTGTGCGTGTGCAGCAGCTCCAAGGTCCGTCTGCACTTGGAGCTGCCAACCTCTACTTTCGGCAAGAAGGTAAGTTGGCTTTGCAAAAGCTAGTTATGTCCAAGCTGAGTGTGAGAATGTGGAACGATAACAACATAGCTGAGAACGTCAAACTGCAAGTCTACCAAGCCTGTGTTCTCCTTTCACTTGAGCCTGCATCTTCAGTGCATTCTATTACAATGGTGAGACCTGGACAACATAAACTTGGAAGGAGAAAAGGCTGAACAGTTTCTATTCTTGCCGTCTCAGACATATCCTCAGACTCTCTTGGCAGAACATCACCAACTCAGAGGTCCTGGAGCATTCTAATTCCATCAGTGCTTATCCAGTGGCACGTGTGTTGGCTCGGTCATGTTTATCAAATGGATCAAACCCAAAGACTACCTGTGCGGTAAACTGGATCATGACCTACTGGGCATCCATACCTCTGCTAAAAGCTCATCTACAAGCGGGACGTAGGTGAAGTGTTCTGCGAATAGATCTTGAGAACCATTTACTTGTTTACAGATAGCTAGCTAATGGAATATTGTTTATGTTTTTGAAGGACCCCTGGGGGTAGGTAATTTATGAGGGGTATTGTGTTTGGTCCTGGCTAAACAAGTCAAGGGACATCTTGTAAGAAAAGACAAAAGAATGCCTTATGCTTTGGGTACAGATGATGTAGTTAATATGTTGAGAGGAGCCAGGTCTGTCTGAAAAGTCAGTTGACCCTAGAACTGTCATCTGAACAGAGGTGTTTCTGTTTGGCCCTCAAAAGGTTCTATCTCCAAAATTTTTGAAAAGCATGTAAAAACTCAGTTGTTAACTTTATTCATGAGTGGTATTTGAAATATATTGATTGTTTGATTGGATAACAGGATATGATTTGACCTTTTTCCAGAAAAGTAGCTCAATTACTTTTTGATTTAATATCATACAATTGGAATATAGTGGCAGGTTTAGGAAGTAAGTTAAGGTTATTTCTTTTCTTAAGAACTGTTGTAGCTGTTAACTTTAAAGCTATTTCTTTGTTGCCAATGTGGTTAATTGAGTGATTATATTAAAGTTTGTTTTCACATATCGGATACCTATGGGTCAGTGTTATCACTCCTGTGGTGCAGTAACATTTCCTCCCAGTTTTACATATTGTAAATAGTTGGGTTCTCATTTGGGATCCTAACAGTTGTCTCACCAATGCCCTGTATAACTGAAGCATAACATCCTTACTTTTATGTTCAATTTATTTTGTATTAAAGGATAGTATTCCATTAGCTTTCTTGATTACACGCTGCATCTGCATACCAATCTTTTGTGACTCATGCCAAAAACACCTAAATCCCTTTACACCTCAGCATTCTGCAGTCGTTCGCCATTTAAGAAATACTCTGCCAAAGTGAACATTTGGTTGTAAGCAGTTGTACTGTAAGCTATCTATTTACTTTTAAGAATCAAGGGTAGCTGATTAGCATTTCTTCCTGGATGCAAGGTTAATGTGTTCATGTTGCCATGGGAAAGAGGGCAGAGGAAGCCGTTTTTTGAGATCAGGTTACAAGCTTCCTTTTAAATCAATGCGCATCACAGACAGACAGATATTCTTGTGGTCAGCAGAGAAGAAAAGGCTGCTTGCCTTTACAAACTATCACGGCCGGATGCAAGTAGGAGTGCCTCTAGTCCTGCAGCTTTCTAAGGTTTCCAGGAGATTTGACCTCATAAGGCCAGGGGGAAGAAGAATCATCAGAAAAGGCTTTACTGCTGGTGGTGGATTTCAGAGCCTGAGGAGATCACCTGGAGACGGTCACTCGAAGTTAATATGTAGCTAAATGGGGAAACACAACCTATTGGAAGCTGGGGTAACTGTGAGCTGTTTGCTAGAAGAACGCAATTCCATGGAGAGTGCGATGGGTGATAAGTACACAAGGGAAATGTCACTTTCTGTCGTCAAAGTTTCAGTTGCCCAAAAAAGGAACGTAGCATTCGATCAAATAACTGAAAAAACACAATTGTTACTGTAAACGTTTTGGTACCTGAAATCTTCGGTCATTCTTTCAGCTACCAACTGGACATTCAAATCTTTATTTAAATTAAAGGTATCTACGGCATTCTTAATACAATTAAAAGCTGGTATTCCAATCACCAGTATTGAAACAAATTGGCTCATTGAGCTATTGTTTGCAGCTATAAGACCTCCATGTCAGGAACCTGTGGTGAAAGATCAACATAAAACAGTGTAAGCTGCAAGCCAGTAGCCACAGAATGAATCACAATCAGCCAGAGATTGACATTCTGGGCTTTAAATTGCACTCGACCTGGCAGGAGTGTTTTCTGTTCCTTGGCTGATATATTTTTAATGTTTTGAAGAATAAATGTTGCTGTGCATTTGTAAAGTGGCTGGAAAATCCAACGAGCTGCATCAACACTTTTTTTCTAAATTCAGATTCACACCTCACTAGAGTAACATTTCATGTAATGCCTAACTTAAGCCAAAATATTTCCTGGGTAGGGTTCCATATATTTTTGTGTGTTCTAGAGTTAGATCAGGATCTCTCTCTGAGACCATGCTTCTGCAATCACTTCTGGGTTGGGGGGAGCCGGGGTGGGGTTGCAGCTAGAGCTGTTTTACATCAAAGTAAAAGTGGCAGTGTAACTGCACCAAAACCGTCAATACCTTTTGATTAATTTCTGTTGTGGGTGCACAGGGTGGCCAGATCAACCTTTTAGTCCACTTAGAAGGAAAGATGAAGAAATCGCCTTGTCTTACTTCATGAAACAATTCTTGGAGATTGAACAGTCTCTTACACTGCAGATTTGGTTGTTTTTTTTAACTAGTGTATGTAAGTTGATAATCTTTATTGACACAAGTAGGCTGACATTAACACTGCAATGAAGTTACTGTGAAAAGGCCCTGGTCACCACATTCCGTCGTCTGTTGGAGTACACAGAGGGAGAATTCACAATGTCCAAATTACCTAACAGTATGTCTTTCGGGACTTGTGGAAGGAAACTGGAGCACCCGGAGGAAACCCACGCAGGGAGAACGTGCAGACTCCACACAGACAGTTACCCAAGCTGGGAATCGAACCTGGGACCCTGGAGCTGTGTAGCAACAGGGCCAACCACTGTGCTAACGTGCTGCTCTAGTTTGGAGCTTACCAATTACAACTGATATAATTTTTGGCTGTGGCAAATGACCATGTTCCAATTTTAGCCATAAGTGTAAAAGCGACCCTAATCACATGACAAACTCTCCAGTCCTCATGAAGCAGGCTAGTTTTAAAAATCTTTGATGGTGTTTGTAGAAATCGCAAAGCGTTTATTTTTTGCTCTGCTTCATGTAAATATCGTCTGTATTTCAGCATAGTTATATTGCTGTGAGCAAAGCGCACATTTAAACTATAGCTTTTATGTTAGTTTCCTGTAATAACTGTTAATTGTTCATTAGTTGTCGTCGTTCATAATTTAACAAATCATTAATTTTTATCTGAACCCAAAAGGTAGTTATTGTTGGTTTTCCTTATTTTTCTGTCTGTTGCCTCCATTGTCCAAAAGACTGAAGGTGATCAAATGACAAGCTATATACAGGCCATGGAAAGAAGGCAATCGTATGGTGGAGACTGAAAAGTCTCAAAGGGATCGGTGTCCCCAATTTTCTTTGCTCATCAAAGTACTTATCGTTCCATGGAGCTTCGCCTTATTCAAGGATTGAATGATATTAAATCAAAAAGTAACTCAGCTACGTTTTTGAAAAAGGTCAAATCATACCCTGTTATACCAGAAAATTACTCGGATTTTTAAATGGCTGTGTGGGTAAGAGGTCATCATAAAATAAATTGAAGGACATTATTAAACAGATCTCATGACACCTTGTGGTCGTAGGCTATCACTGCATTCTTAGAAGTACTGCATTGTAGCACCCATCAATTTTTTTTCCCTTTATTTAAAATGACTTTCACAGTTTAAAGCCTTGGGTATTCAGTGCACCCCAGTGTCAGTATAATGTAGCTGTGTATGCCATTGCTGTTGCAGTTTCCATGGCGATTGTCGAATGAGATCATTGTGACCTGGTATGAAGTGTGTCAGTAAGAAGTCTCTCAAGGAACAATGCCAAGTCGCCAATACAGTCTGTGCTGTAGATGTAAAGCAGAGAATTCCAACAAATTGGGGTTTGCTTAAGCAATAAATTATGTCACAAATTCTTAAGCGCCCATATTTAATGACCTCTAGTGTGCATTTCTGACTTCTTTGCACTGTGTTTTATATAATCTAAAATGGAACTATGGATAGTATGCATCCTGAGGAGACTGTTGAGTTGAATATGGTTTTAATAAAATATGTGCAGGGCATTATATATTCATCACCTATTTGTTTAAAAAAACTGATCCTGATTTGTGAATATTAATATTACTTTTGTGAATATTGTGTTGGTTTGCCAGTTTTGTCAAACAGCTAAAACTGGTTTGTTGAATGTGAACAGCTTTGCATCAGTTTGATTGAAGGATTATGTTTTCTATACTCTTTTAAAGCCGTACTCCATCTACAGCCGGAGGTCTGGGTCTGCTTCTCTGCTTTTGTCAATGACTTTCTAAACTGGCTGCTAGATGTGTGTTTCCAATGAACCTACATGACCACCCAACCGCCTGTACGATAGCACAGCATTTATCCAACAGGAATATAGCTGAGAAAGGTAGCTTAGAAAGATGGAGTGTAATCAAATCTGCATTGCAGTACATTGGGAAACCAATATAACCAAATTCAGCTGCACACAACATCAGTGACAAAGGCAAAATACTGTGCAATCTGGAAATCTGAAATAAAAGCAGAAAATGTTGGAAATACTCAGATGTTTGGCAGCATCTGTGAAGAGAAACAGAGTTAATATTTCAGACAATTTCATCAGAACTCAATGTGGGATTTTCTGGTGTTGAAATGTTAACTGAATAATGCAACAATATAAATAATTAGTGAACTTTCATTATTCTTGAAGTATAATCTTGTGTAATGGTACTAGTGTTCTTTTTTAGATACTAACTTATCCAGCATACTTTGTATAGCTTTTGACTGCAACATTGTCAAGAAGAGCACAGAATAAAAGCCAAACACTGCTGATGCTGGAAATGTGAAATAAAAACAGAAAATGCTGGATAAACACAGCAGATCTGGCAGCCACTGTGGAGGGAGAAACAGGACGAAATTTCCGGTCATTCTCGCCGGCGATTGTGATTCCCCGCCATGGGTTTTTCTGGCTGCATGGGGTCGGGAAACCTATTGATAGTCTCGCCGCTGGCTATTGGCGGACAGCCTCTGCAAAACCCGCCATGGCGGGGACGGAAAATCCCACCGACAGAGATAATGTTTCGAGTCTCTATGTCTCTTCCACATAACTGTAAGACTTGTATTTGGTCACAGCTGGTCCAAGGAAACTCAAATTCTGATCAGCTGGCAATATTCTTTTCAAAATTCATGTAAAATGTGCTTCTCCAAATTGCACTTGGCGAGGAACCTGTTCAAACACCGGTTACTCACTTTAAGTTGGTAATAATTAGAAACTGGAGCAAAGTACGCTCATGTATAACTTCACGTTCCGTAGTTGTCAGTGACTGTCCCTTGACTGGAGGATGACGTTTACTCAGCGTCATGAGTTTCTACCATTGGGTCTTCAAATGACTGAAAAGAGATCTTTGGGAACTTGGGATAGTGGCATCCTGAGTTATCGTTTGCTTCCTTCTCTTCTCTACCCTGCTGCCGCTCTGCCTCATCATTAAGATGTTGTGACTCAAAACATGATACAGTTTGATGGACAAATTGTTCCCATTTTGAATGATTGGTAGCAAGTTCTCCCAGTCAATCATGTCAGTGATATGGAGCTTCAGTCTGTTTATAACTGATTTTTCCTAGGAAACACTTTATATTTAAAAGTTGCTTCCAGTAAAGATATGTGAAAGAGCACAAGGAACGTTGCATTTTTTTCTTACCTTATAACAAGGATGATGCTGTGACCAATAGGAGCAATTGATAAGGTGCTTTCAATAATAAATCCATGAAAAAAGACACGTTATCAATCGCACACTCCCAATATTCGTACCGAGTAGTAATAATGAGCAAAAGCCTCTGCTTATCACCAGTGCCTTCTGCCAGCAAGTGCCCATGTGGATGTCAGGTGAATGGTGAGTTTGAATTTTCTGTGAGGCTCTCCACAGTGGAATGGCTAACAACAGCAACAACTTGTACTTATATAGTCCTGCTGACATAATAAAACACTCTAAGGCACTTCACAGGGGTGCGACAAACAAAGTTTGACACTGAGCCACATAAGGACAGATGGTCAAATGCTTGAAATTCTGTGGAAGCTGCAGCACATACCAAACAGATTTTGGAGCAGAATTTTGTGTTTCTGGGGAATTTTGGTTCGGTATTTTACCTCTTCCTTAAGTTCGGAGACTGAGGATTACAATTGACACAATCTTGCATGAAATTCAAAACCTTTACTGAGAATTTTAAACTGCGGTTTCTATTAAATCATAGTTTCCATCATTGGAGTTCATTGGAGTTTAGGAGGTTGAGGGAAGATCTAATAGAAACTTACAAGATAATGAATGGCTTAGATAGGGTGGACGTAGGGAAGTTGTTTCCATTAGCAGGGGAGACTAGGACCCGGGGGCACAGCCTTAGAATAAAAGGGAGTCACTTTAGACAGAGATGAGGAGAAATTTCTTCAGCCAGAGAGTGGTGGGTCTGTGGAATTCATTGCCACAGGTGGAGGCCGGGACGTTGAGTGTCTTTAAGACAGAAGTTGATAAATTCTTGATTTCTCGAGGAATTAAGGGCTATGGAGAGAGAGCAGGTAAATGGAGTTGAAATCAGCCATGATTGAATGGTGGAGTGGACTCGATGGGCCGAATGGCCTTACTTCCGCTCCTATGTCTTATGGTCTTATAGTTACTCTCAGGTAACCAATCTGAGATGACTAAGCCACTTAGGAGTGATCTTTAATTGAGATCTTCCTGTCGATATGCATCTTCTATCTTTCTCAGACTCGATGGGCTGAATTGCCTCCTTCAGCACTGTAAAAAAAAAAAAAAAAAATTCTATGACCACTCCCTGCTGAAATGTATCCCCTGTCTCTGTCACTGCGATGTGGGACTTTTCAGGGGTTTACAAACAGAATGCAGTTTTTGAAAGAGCTCATGCACAATCTTCTGGATGCAGATTGGTTACTTGAGTGTATGATCGGCTATTGATTAGTTAACATATTACCAAGTTGTCTTCCATTGGCTTAGCCAGTTCAAGACTTCTTCTTTCCTATTGTGATTACCTGTCTGGTGTCAATCATCTTCCACTTAATTAAATCAGTTTGCTGAGATTAACAGTTCTATTCATCCAAATTCTTCTATTCACTGCTGCAGTATCGTTGAATTAACAAGTATTGATATAATGAGCAAATGTTGCATCAATCCGGTTTCTACATAACAAATACTGCTCTGAACTCATAGCCAGCCTATTAACCCTTTCCTTATATAGGCAAGATGCAGGGAAGTTGGAGCATTCTTGTCATATTGGGGAAGGTTGAGACATAGATTGAAGATGTAACTGGATTGGGCAGTCTGCTGGGCCCTTGATAATGGCCCGAAATATGTAGTCGTAATAGAACTTAGAACAGTACAGCACAGAACAGGCCCTTCGGCCCTCGATGTTGTGCCAAGCTTTGTTCGAAACCAAGATCAAGCAATTTCACTCCCTGTCATTCTGGTGTGCTCCATGTGCCTATCCAATAACCGCTTGTAAGTTCCTAAAGTGTCCGACTCCACTATCACAGCAGGCAGTCCATTCCACACTCTAACCACTCTCTGAGTAAAGAACCTACCTCGGACATCCCTCCTATATCTCCCACCCCGACCCTTATAGTTATGCTCCCTTGTAACAGCTACATCCACCTGAGGAAATAGTCTCTGAACGTCCACTCTATCTATCCCCCTCATCATCTTATAAACCTCTATTAAGTCGCCTCTCGTCCTCCTTCGCTCCAATGAGAAAAGCCCTAGCTCCCTCAACCTTTCCTCATAAGACCTACCCTCCAATCCAGGCAGCATCCTGGTAAATCTCCTTTACACCCTTTCCAATGCTTCCACATCCGTCCTATAATGAGGTGACCAGAACTGCACACACTACTCCATATGTGGTCTCACCAGGATCCTGTACAGTTGCAGTATAACCCCACGACTCTTAAACTCAAGCCCCATGTTAATAAACGCTAACATACTATAGGCCTTCTTCACGGCTCTATCCACTTGAGTGGCAACCTTCAGAGATCTGTGGACGTGAACCCCAAGATCTCTCTGTTCCTCCACATTCCTCAGAACCCTGCCGTTGACCCTGTAATCCGCATTCAAATTTGTCCTACCAAAATGAATCACCTCGCACTTATCAGGGTTAAACTCCATCTGCCATTTTTCGGCCCAGCACTGCATCCTATCAATGTCTCTTTGCAGCCGACAACAGCCCTCCACCTCATCCACTACTCCACCAATCTTGGTGTCATCAGCAAATTTACTGACCCACCCTTCAGCCCCCTCCTCCAAGTCATTTATAAAAATCACAACTAGCAGAAGACCCAGCACTGATCCCTGTGGTACACCTCTGGTAACTGGTCTCCAGTCTGAAAATTTTCCATCCACCACCACCCTCTGTCTTCTATGTGATAGCCAGTTACTTATCCAATTGGCCAAATTTTCCTCTATCCCACACCTCCTTACTTTCTTCATGAGCCGACCATGGGGAACCTTATCAAACGCCTTACTAAAGTCCATGTATACGACATCAACTGCTCTACCTTCATCTACACACTTAGTTACCCCCTCAGAGAATTCAATCAAATTTGTGAGGCAAGACTTACCCTTCACAAATCCGTGTTGACTATCCCGGATTAAGCTGCATCTTTCCAAATGGTCATTAATCCGATCCCTCAGGACCCTTTCCATTAACTTACCGACCACCGAAGTAAGACTAACCGGCCTGTAATTACTAGGGTCATTCCTGTTCTCTTTCTTGAACAGAGGAACAACATTCGCCACTCTCCAGTCGGGGGGTAGTGAAATTCAGCATTTGCCATAATTTCTGTGTAAAACTGACAACACCAGGCAGCTACACATGTGCAGTTACATGCAGAGATCTGGGAGTTGTTGTCAGTGATAACCTGCTCCTCCATAAAATGTGCTGTTTCAATCACTGAAAGTGCAACCGGTGCATAATTAGTGAATTAATGTAAATTGTTTACACACTGTTCTCACTCTAAAAATCATCAGAAAAGTTAACCTTGTGAATGAGGTTGAACTGAGTTTTTAACACTATTACGTCTATTACACTCTCTTTGGCCCGGATTACATAGAATACACAGTAAAGAAACAAGTTATTCAGCCTAACCAGTCCTTGTATGCATTTATGTTGCAGTCGAGCCTCCTCCCATCTTTCTAAATCTATCATCACAACCCATTCTCCCTCAAATGTCTGTTTAACCTCCCTTAAATGTTTCTATGCTATTTGCTGCAACCACTCCCTGTGGTAGTGAGTTCCGCATTCCCACCATTCTTTGGGTAACAAAGTTTTTTCCAAATTCCCTATTGGATTCCTTTGCGACTATTTTACATTGATGGCCTCTAGTCATGCTCCTTCCCCATAAATGGAAACATTCTCTCTCTATCCATTCTACCAAAACTTTTCATAATGCTAAACACCTCTATTGGATCACTCTTCCATCTTTGTTTTTCAACAGAAAAGAGATGCAACCTGTCAATCCTTTTCTGATCTGTATTACAGCACATTTCTGGCATCATCCTTGTAAATTCTCCCTGCACCCTCTCTGGTGCCCCTGTACCCTTTCTGTAATGTGGTGATCAGTACGCAGTCCTCTTTAAGTGTTGTTCTCTAACCAAGGTTCAATACTGGTAGTATAACTTCCCTACTTTTTAATTCCATCCCTCTAGAACGAAAACCTGGGGGCGGGATCAGAAGGCAGAGGGTTGACGCGGTTGTAAAAACTGGAGAGTTTAACGACAGCATCATCGGACCGCTTTGTGTAGCAATCCTCTGCCCTACAGGAGGCCAGCACAGCACTGGAGCGACCCACTCTGCTCCAGCTGCCGATACCAGCGTCAAATGGGCGCTGTGGGTCTGCGCATGCGCACTGCGACTGGCGCGAATGCGCGCATGCGCGGTAGCGTCCTTCTCTGCGCCGGCCCCAATGCAATATGGCGTAGGGCTACGGGAGCCGGCGCGGAGCGAAAGAGGCCTTCACCAGGAGAATCCGGCCTGCCGATCGGTAAGCCCCGATCGCGGGCCAGGCCACGGTAGAGGCCCCCACCCCCCGTGGATTGGACCCCCCCCCCAAGGCCGCCCCCGACAGGATGGATGCCGAGGTCCCGCCGGGTAAGACCAGATGTAAACGGCGCCGACTGCCGCCGCCAATTCTCCAGTCACTGGAGAATCGGCGGGGTGGCGTCGGCGATCCGCGCCCGGCGATTCTCCGACCAGGCGTGGGCTGAGAGAATCCCGCCCCCGGTTCTTTGTTTCTTTTTTTTTGGAACAATTTTTAGTGATTGCTGTATTTTGATTCTGAATTCCCTTCGTTCCTCCGTCCCCCACTTAGGCCCAACTTGCAAGTAATAAGCGATCTCCTCCTATTATTCCTACCAAAATGTACTACTTCACATTTATCTGTGTTGAACTTCATTTTGCCAATTATTTGCCCATTATGCAATTTTCTTAATGTCTTCCTGTAGTTTGTTGCAGTACTCCTTAGTATTGACTATCCCCATCTCCCCAATTTGGTGTCACCCACAAATTTAGAAATTGTGTTTTGTATTCTAAAGTTGAATTATTAATATAAATTGTAACCAGCAGTGATCCCAGGATTGATCCTTGTGAAACACTATTTCCCGCCTTTTGCCATTCTGAATACCTACCCTTTTTTCTCACTCCTGTTTGCTGCCTTGAAGCCAGCCAGCATTCTGATCTCCATCTTCTTCCCTGACTCCACATTCACTTTATTTGTCAATTTTGGCGTAGGTTATGAAAAGTTGGATAAATTATATTTACTGCACCACTGTTGTCTACTGTTTCTGCTAATCCTCAAAAAATGTAAGAAGGTTGATCATGCAAGATTTTCCCTTTTAAAATCCATGCTGAATATTCATTATTATATTTTCCTTTGCCCAATGTTTTACCATACTCTCCTTTAAGAGGGATTCTATTAATCTGGTCCATTATTCATTCCAATCTATTCTAAAAACAGTTCATAATTTTTTATAATAATTAAAGTTCATTTGGGATTTCAGCTTTTTCTTTAAACTCACATGACTTCCCAATCTTCATTTCACCCTCTTCCCGGTTCACTGACTATGAGAATTTGTCAATGTAACTGGCTGATCAGCCTGATTGGCAGTTTCACTGATGATGAATGCCATGGATGGTGCCAGAATTACGTTGTAACAGATAAAATCAATGCCATAGAATCGCTTCTCGGTCTTTTGGCTAAGATGAGCATGAGGTCAGGTGTAATGCCTGGATCTGGTATGTCTGTCTTGTGGGGACCATGAATTGCATTCAATTTGAATTGGTTTTTGGAGCAGGCAAGGAGCTGGATTAGGGGTTTGCCCCTGTCCACACTCTTGAGCTCTGGCTTTGTAACTCTGAAAAAGTAATTTTAAAAAAATCAATGCCATAGAGCCCATGAAATCTTTGTAGGCAGCTTTCTTTGAGGTTAATGATGAGTGCACCCCTTTGCCACTGACCCCCAAATTTGCTTGGTATTACAACATTGACTACACATCAAAAGTACTTTATGGTTCATGATGCAGAGCAAGGCCTCAATTCCCGTGCCATCTTAGGTTATTCATGAAGGTCCCGCCTTCTCAGCCTTTTTCTCGCCTGAGGTGTGGTGATCCTCAGGTTAAATCACCAGTCAGCTCTTTCCCCCCTCAAAGAGGAAAGCAGCCTATGGTCATCTGGTGACTTCACGTCATTGGCTATAAAACATCCTGGAACATCCTGTGGTTTGTAAAAGCTGCTATACAAAATGTAAGTCTTTCTTCCTTTATTTCGCAGTGACTGTTCTACTTAATCTGTTAATTTGGCAAATGCACATTTGAGCAATGCGACATCAATAACCTGAATTGGCTATTTAATTCTACAGTGATGAGTCTTGGTACTGTGTTGTCAGGTTCCAAATTCAAGATCAGAATTCCAATGATACAGCAACTTGCAGTCATATAACACCTTTAATATTATAAAATGTCCCAATGCTTCAAAGGAACATTATAAAGCAGAATTTGACTCCGAGCCACAAAAGGCGCTATTAGGGCCTAGACAGCAATAGGCACAGCCAATCATGGTGGAGCAAGTAAAATCGGGTTGCTGAAAAGGCCAGCATTAAGGAGTGCAAAAATATTAAACGGTTGTGGGCCAGGAGATAGATAGAGTTGGATGTTATTGTAAGTATGAAAACAAATCTTTTAGGGTGTTGCCAAGGGTATCTTATTGATCAGAATTTGGAGGGGGCAAGGAACAATGCTCATGCCACACCAAAGATAACTGGAAAAATTCTCATTTGCCCCCATTACACAGAATCCTTAATCCACATCATATGTGGTTTTGAAGTGTCCTTTTTAACTCGTTAAGCAGTGTGTTTGGTTATGAGGTGAAAGTGTATCTATGCTTTGTTTGATGTGACTAAATCACCCGTTTACGTATTGTAACTATTGTAATTATTTGCAAAGATGCCGAATGGCCTCCTAAAGCTGGCAGAAAATATGACTCTTAATCCTTCACTTTTCAAAGAATTAAAGTGACTATGGCCATTTCTGAAAAGGCTAACATTTGGAAAGCAATGTCACTTTCTTTAGCAAAAAAAAATACATTTAAAAAATGTATTTAAAAAAAATATATTATTTGTTTCAAAAATAAAGACTTCCTTTGTCAAAGATATCAAACGTTCTTTGGTATATAATGTGGGTTTAATGTTGAGTTTTTAATAGCACCCATGCCTGTCTCCAAAGTTATTGTCTTAAAAATAGATTATGGCATAGCCTTAACACATCCCTACGGTTTTCACAGAATTCCAGAGGATTTTATAAATGAAAATTTGTAATATTTACTACTTGTATTCTTCAGGAGAAAAATAATAGAGAAACATTAGAATATTTCTAAATGTTACCAATGTACTTTGCTGTTGACTCTTCAAAATGACTTTGGAAAACTGCTCTTAAAAATTGTAGGATGGATATTTAATAGTTTTGACATTCGCCTGTTGTGGGTAGTAAGAAAATGATGCTGCAAACTTATGGTTGAATTATATTTACAGCAAAATTATTAAGATGCCTATTTCATTTTATAAGACATTATGCACTAGGCCACCATTCAAGTGCCAGTTTTAGCTTTGAAATGCTTCAAAAGGATAGAACTACATTCAGTAGTGTTTCATTTTAGATTTTGTTATTATTTCAATGATAGAAGTTTATGTTTATCACTAGCTGCAAGTATAGCACTCTATATCATTACCAAGACATATAATTAAAAATGATGCTTCCATAACAGAGCTCAATTTAGACTAACGGAACTTTTACTTGCCCTGTTTGGCACAGGTATTTAACTTAGCTATAACATTTCAAAATAACTCGCCTTGCCAGCAACGTCCACATCTCATAAAATAATGCTTTTAAAACTGAAATCCTCTGCATCAACTGAAGCATTGACCTCCATTTCTGCACAATTGCCTGCCTCAGTCCCTCTACAGCTGAACTTTA
The DNA here is from genome assembly GCF_047496885.1 of Scyliorhinus torazame. Lineage (NCBI taxonomy): Eukaryota > Metazoa > Chordata > Chondrichthyes > Carcharhiniformes > Scyliorhinidae > Scyliorhinus > Scyliorhinus torazame. The sequence continues at coordinate 141,695,655 of NC_092721.1, read as the reverse complement.
CTAGCTTAATGCTCTCCTTGATAGCCTCCCATTCTCTACCCTCCATAAACGGGTTCAAACTCTACTGACTTAACTTGTCAGAAACTAAGCCCTGTTCATCTGTCATGCCCGTCCTTGTTGACCTACATTAGCTCCATCTCCAAGCATTAAATTCAAAGTCATCATTTTAATCTTTACACCCTCCTTGCCCTCACTGACATTGCAATTTCTGCCAGCTCTACACTGCCGATGACTCTATTTCGATGATACCAGCTTTTTGTCAGTATTAGCTACTCATTTCTCTTCATTCGATCATTAGTGGCAGAATCTTCAGTGTACATTCGTAATTCCCTTCTCAAACATCTCTGCCTTTTTAATGTATTATGGAACTTGTTAACGTGATCGGTTGATGGATAAACATTTTTTCTCCATGCACGTCTACAAGATGCACTACAGGAACTCACCAAGGTTCCTTGGCAGCACCTTCCAAACCCACGGCCTCTACCATTTGGAAGGACAAGGACAGCAGACACATGAGAACACCACCACCTGCACATTCCTCTGCAAGCTACTCCTATTCCTGATTTGGAAATATATTGCTGTTCCTTCGCTGTCGCTTGGTCAAAGTTCTGGAACTCCCTTCCTCACAACACTGTAGGTGTACCTACACCTCAGAGACTGCATGGTTCAAGAAAGCAGCTCATTACCACCATCTCAAGGGCAATTAGGGTGTACAATAAATGGCCTAGCGAGCAACACTCACATCCCACTAATGACTAAAAAAACATAATATAGTCCTGAGAGACTATTTATTCAATCAGCCCTGGGGGGGTGTCGGAACCTTGTACTCCTACCTCATGTTCCTGGTGTAATGTCCACAGGCCAACACAACCAGCAGCACTATATATAGCCCTTTTCCTGGCCCTCATCAATCATTTGGGGTTTCCAGTGCAAATCAAAGACAGTACATAGAATCATAGAATTTATGGTGCAGAAGGAGGCTATTCGGCCCATCGAATCTGCACCGGCCCTTACAAAGTGCACTCTACTGAAGCCCACATATCTACCCTATCCCCGTAACCCAGTAACCCCCACTTAACATTTTTTGGACACTAAGGGCAATTTTAGCATGGCCAATCCACCTAACCGCACATCTTTGGACTGTGGGAGGAAACCGGAGCACGAGGAGGAAACCCACGCAGGCACGGGGAGAAAGTGCGGACTCCGCACAGACAGTGACTCAGCCGGGAATCGAACCTGGGACCCTGGAGCTGTGAAGCAACTGTGCTAACCCCTATGCTATTGTGCTGCCCCATCTCCACCAGCAGCCAGGTGGTTCCCAATCTTCGAGGTCTAACACTCAAAACACTCAGTAGCAGACACTCTGCAGAACATTTCCTCCTGATGCTGCTGGCACACTTCATCAAAGATTACACTGGGTTGATACTGTGGAACAGGAAATGTCAGCATTCCTGGCTTGGACAGGTCAAGCACACTACGGGTAAATCAAGCACCAGATTTCTTGAGGCTTTACTCTTAATTCGATCTACTGTTTTTTTATTCGTTCAGCTAGGCTACATTTATTGTCCATCTCTACGCCCTTGTTCACAGGGCAATTAAGAGTCAACTACATTGATGTGGGTCTGGAGTCACAGGTAGGCCGGACGAGGTAAGGATGGACGACTTCCTTCCCTAAAGAACATTAGTGAACCAGATTGTTTTTTACAACAATCAACAATGATTTCATGCTGAGACTTTTAATTCCAGATTATTATTAACTTCAAATTTCACCATCTGCCGCGGTGGGATTCGAACCCAAATCCCTAGATCAATACCCTGGGTCTCTAGATTACTAGTGATATTACCACTATGCCATCATCTCCCCATGTTGCTGGGAATCAACCTTGCATTGTCTTCTCTAAGCCCTCAGTCCTTTGACATTTCTGTAATGCTTTGGTGAGAAGAACTAGAAACAGTACTCACTTCCAGAACTATCTTAATATGATCTGTAGTCCAACCAAGTTCATGGGCGTTTATGCTTCCATATTTGTTCCTCCTTTGTTCCGAAGTTTCTGTAATTCATATATATTCATGTCAGGCTCTTTCCAAATTGTTTTGAGAAACCTGAGCTAAATTAGTGCAGCATTTCAAAGTTAAACCAAGATTGGGTTTACAAAAAGATTGCCATCATCTAATTGATCTGTTCAATCAATTTGTTCTTTCTCACCTACATCTGAACGTTTCTATTCAACATAAACCTTTTCAAATGTTTGAGAGTACCAAAATATTAACAGAAGTCATGCAGCAGCACTTCACTGATCAAAGATATTGTAATACCACTTGTTACAGCCTGAAACAACTCTGAAAGTTGTAATAATGTTTTCTGACATTTTTGGAGGCTCAGGGACTATTATTTTTCGTCATGGTGAGTGGAAAATCATACTAAACACCTAGCTGCCGAGATCTAAACTTATAGACTGGGGTTGTCCTCCTGGGAATAGTGGAGGCTGAGGGGAGATTTGATTAAGAAGTCAAAAATTGTGAATGGACTGGATAGAGTGGATGGAAAGGGCCTATTTACCTTAGCAGAGAGGTCAGTGACTAGGAGGCATACATTTGAAAGTAATTGGTGGAAAGATTAGAAGGTAGATGAGGAAACATGTTTTCACCGTGGAGGGATCTGAAACTCACTGCTTAGAGGACAATAGAGGTCGAAACCCTCAGCTCATTTATATATTCACCCCAAATGCCATAATCTGCAGGGCTGCGGACAAAATGCTGGAAAGGGCATGTACCTCTTTCTGTGCTGTACAGTTTTTTTTATTCCACGAATCTGCATAGGGATTTCATAAATAATCCATTCCCCCAATAAATTGGTGAAATGGGTATTCGCATTCACTATGCTTTCAATCTTTCTGTCTTAAGTGGCCATGTTAAAAATGTCCTGGTCGAATACAGAAGATTAGTACATTCTTTGTTGGCATGATAAATAGTGCATGGAATTTGATCTGAAAATATGGTACAGATGTTTTTGTTTATGTTTTTACCATGGCAACTAAAGTTGAACACATGAGCCTCTGCACATTCATAATCCCCTTCTAAACCAGTTGAGAAAATCTCGAACTCAAGGAGGATTGCAGTAGCATTTTTTCAAGAAAATCAAAATGTGCCTACACGATTAAGTTCTGCATGCTAAGAAATGTTCTATGGCTCAATCTGATTCATAATGGTTAATTTACAGAGAATTATTATCAATACAGTTGATTGCAAAAACTATATTGGAAAATGAGTAAACCCAGAGAGACCATACTTTCTGTGTGAAAATGTTCTTTTCTTCAATTTAATGGATTTTCTCAGCTTCCATTAGATTACGATAGATAGAAATGACCAATTATTTGAGGTGATTTAACATTTTTGCTCTGAAACAGGTTCATTATGTAGAATATGATTATTGTGGAACACCTGATTTCTAGTTTAATTTAATGTTATTGCACAACTAATGAAAGCACTTAAGGATGACTATTCGTCTAGTGCTCATGGTCAAAACCAAATCAAATCACAATTAGTTTTTCGTCACTGTCCTTTCTGCAACACAATTTTATAGTGACAACCAAGCTTACTCTATATTTCACAACTTTGTTATTGGTATGATAAATACAGATTACGTTTTTCAACAGATTTCCAATGTCTTCATGAACAGTGTGCTTTTTGTACTTGCCAATAAACTTGATGTATAGTGACATGGCTGTTAAACTACTTTTGAAAATTCTCAAAGCCAAATGATTACGTTTTAATTGAGTGAATTTACAAGATTGAAACTGTTATTTGAATATGTAATAAATCATGAACTAATCTTGCACGATAGATGTAGAACCTTGCTTACAGCAATACAGGACTTCACTTTGATGTTTAATTGCAGTCATTAATCCTCATCTGTTCTATTATTCCTTTATTATCCTGGTTATTATTCCACAAAATCAATTGCAAATCATCATTTGTAATGATTATTGCAAGCTTATAAATTTTAATTTTGATTCTTTAAAAAGGATGTCATGCTTTATGTGCTATATCCTGACCGTTAATGCCCACTATGGCTAGCTAAAAGAGGAACAAAGTCCAATAAAACTCCACAGCTCATCTATCCACGTTTTATACCTCAGAATGGGTACCTTGCTCATTGATTCATGCGTAATCGTGTGATGTTGTCTGGTCATTGGGAAGCAAGAGACAATTGCACCCAGTCAATTGATTCCACAAGATGTTTATCTATGTTTATGATGTTACAGGCCTTATTTTCAATACTAAAATGATGGTCAATAGGCTTTCGAAAAACAAACCAGGTTGGAGTTTTATGAAATACTTCTATAGTTTATATTATTTTCGTTAAATACCAATGTTTAGGTAACTTATGAAGCAATAGAATTAACTGAAGCACAATTGTTTCTACATAAGAGGCGGAAGAACTGGGAGGCCCAAAAGAAATCATTGCACCACTCCTAATAGTGGAAGGATGTAAGAACAGGTGAGAAGTTTGCATTATAAATGCAGGCAAAGTAAATTGGGATATAATAAAGTTGACAAAAGAATATATAACGCAAAGTAGGGTTTTTAAGTGGATTTGCATAAAGATATACAATTTTAGTAAGAGAAAATTGATACAGTTGTATTATTATGTACTTGTGTCCTGGGTACATCTCTATCAGTAACACCTACTCACTTGGACTTGATTGGCTCAAATTACTAAACAGTTAATATAGGATACTCGTATCAAAAGCATATAAGCAGGCTGCAGAAACGTCTCAGAAAAAAACTCATAAAACATGAGAAGTTAAACCAATAAAATTGCTCTAACTACTTTAAATCCTTCTGACCATCATTTTAGGCTCCTATTAAGTTGAGACATTTTCATACTGGAAATAAGGTTTGTAACAAAATAAACATAGTTGATTTATAAAATTTATATAAAATCAATTTCAATAACTCGTACAATGTCATTTTTATTTTATTTTTTAAATTAGTCTATGTTTTTATTGGAGTCCTGTTACTCTCTAGTATGGTGTTTAAGTTCAATGGGCTTTCCAAAGCTGAAGAAATTTGAGAGGGAGCAATAAGCTTCAAATCAGAGGATTGTTTTATGCGTGACAGCAAGCCTGACCACTCTCAGAACATGCCTGGACTTGTTTATTAGTTCCACATCCCCCCCTCTCTTGTGTTTATTGATGAAGAATTGCTAACTCCCCCCGCCCCCCCTGAAGCCATCATTAGACAAAATAAAAATAATATAAAGAGAAAAAATACCCATTTGCATTAAGAAGTGACTTTCATGATCTCAGAATCTCTCAAATTGCGCAGCAGCCAATTAAATACATTTTAAAGTGTAGAAAACATAATAGCAATATGCGTTTAGCAAGGTCCGACAAAAGCAATGTGATAATGAACAAATAATTAGCACAGTGGGCTAAGACAGCTGGCTTGTAATGCAGGACAACATCAGCAGCGTGGGTTCAATTCCTGTTCCAGCCTCCCCGAACAGGCGCCCGAATGTGGCGACAAGGGGCTTTTCACAGTAACTTCATTGAAGCCTACTTGTGACAATAAGCGATTATTATTATTAATCTGTTTTAGTGATGTTGGTTGAGGGATGAATGTTGGCCAGGCCGCCTGAGAGAGCAGATGTGGTGTGCGGTTAAATGTCCCACTCAAAAGCCAGTGCCTGTGACAGAGCAACACTCACTCAGTACTATACTGAAATGCCAGCATAGATTTTGTGCTCAAGTCTCTGGAGTGGAACTTGCCCACAACCTTTTGATTCACCAACTAGAATTTTATCACTGAGATAAGAGCAACATTTCAGTAACTGAAATTTAAGTTTGAAATAAAATGATCAAAACAAAGTGAAACATAAGTTTGGAATGTTATCAAAAGTAACCAAGGAGACAGATTAATGCAACCTTCAATTGGAAGGTGCTGCTATAGGTACCTGTATGGCTCCTACACATGCCTCTCTTTATATGGAATATTCCTTGTCTCAGTCTACTCAGGATCCCACTCTCAAATCATTTTCTGGTACATTGATGACCGTATCGGTGCCGGGTCCTGCCCTTGCCCTGAATTGGAAAACTTCATCAACCCTACTTCAGTTTTTACCATTCTCTCAGTTTCACATGGCCCATCTCTGACTTTTCCCTTGCATTCATCTTCATTTCTGGTGAAAAACTATCAACTAATATTCATAACAAACCCCTTGACTCCCACAACTACCTTGACTACACTCCTTCATACTCTACATCTGTAATGACTATTCCATTTTCCCATTTCCTCTATCTCTGTCACATCTGTTTTGATGAAACAACCTTCCTCATCAACATTAATAAGATGCCTTTCTCCCTCAACCAAGATTTTCATTCCCACTGTGATTGACAGGGGCCTCAACCATGTCTGCTGCATTTCCTACACTTCAACTCTGACCCATTCCCCTACCTCCCATAATAGGGTTCCCATATCGTCTTCATCTTCCATCCCACCAGCTTTCATATTCAATGGATAATTTCTCACCACTCCCAGCATGATGTCATCATCAAAGACATCTTCCCTTACCTTTAAACACCCAGAAGGGGCCATTCCATTCATAATATCCTAGTCCGCTTCTCAGTCAATGACCCAGCCTTTACTACTGACTGGAGAAGAGAATTCCAAACACTAACGTCCTTCTGAGAGAGAGAATTCCTCCTAAGCTTGAGGAACAGTACCACATCTTTCAATTAGGCACTTAACAGCCTTTCGAGCTCAACATTGACTTCAACAATTTCAGACCATAAACCCCCTCCCCCTTTTGTTTCTTTTCCTTTCTGTGTTTCAGTTTTTCTCTTACTTTCACTTTCGGACAGTATCACACCTGATCGAGGCACAAATTTGTTTCTTTTCTTGCCCCATTACCGTTGGCCCTATAAGACTAAAATCTTCTGTCATTCAATTTCTCCTGTCCTCCACTCAATCATAGACCTTCCTTTTGTCCTTGCTCAAAATCTATTACATCTCTAACTTTTCCAAGTTCTGATGAAAGGTCATTGATTTGAACCTAAACTCGGATTCTCTCACCACAGATGATGCCTGACCTACTGAATTTTTCCAACATTTTCTGTTTTTATTTCAGATTTTTCCAATATCCGCAGTATTCTGCTTTTATTAATGGAATCTAGTTTCATGCATTCTAGTTTCACATTATAAGATATTTTATACTGTGTATATGAACTTAGGGGCAAGTTTAGCACACTGGGCTAAATAGCTGGCTTTTAAAGCAGACCAAGGCAAGCACGGTTCAATTCCCGTACCAGCCTCCCCGAACAGGCGCCGGAATGTGGCGACTAGGGGCTTTTTACAGTAACTTCATTTGAAGCCTACTTGTGACAATAAGCGATTTTCATTTCATTGTGGCAAAGCAGTGGCACAAAGAATTCTGAAATATACACTGTGGCGGTTCTGTCCTGATATTTGATTTGTATAGAACAAAGAACAATATAGCACAGGAACAGGCCCTTTGACCCTCCAAGCTTGCGCCAACCATGCTACCTGCCTAAACTAAAACCGTCTGCACTTACGGATACCGTATCCTTCCATTCCCACCCTATTCATATATTTGTCTAGATGTCCCTTAAATGCCGCTATCGTACCTGCTCCCACCACCTCCCCAGGCAGCGCGTTCCATTTTTTACCACTCTCTTGTGTAAAAAAAACTTGCCTCTTCATCTGTTCTCAACTTTTTCCCACACACTTTAAACCTATGTCCCCTAATACTTGACTCTCCTACCCTAGGAAAGAGCATTTGACTATCAATAGCTAATAAGCTATTCTTTCTTGAAATTAAATAGACAGTTTAAAGTATAACAGTTTATGAAACCTGACATTCCTCACACCTCCCTATGAGACTTGGAGACTGACTGTCAACCCACAACCATCACAGATGTCGTTGCCATTGTGCAAGGGTGTGAAAATCTTGCATCTTCTTCCCAGTCAAACAATCTGGACCCCCTTTAACCTTCAACAATTATACCACCCAAGCTTCTTGTTGGCAGAATTCGGAAGAGATCACATGACTGGCTCCATTCCTCCATTGTACCCTAAGTTAAAGAGACAGTGCCAAAACATAAGTCTTATAAACTTTGGGCTGGATTCTTCGGCCGAGCCCACCGCAAGATCGCCATGGATAGGAGGTGGACCTTATAAAGGTCCCTTGACCTTGGGCGGGAATTTCCGGTCGCCGGGCGGGCGAGGCCGAAGAAACCTGCCCTTTGTGTTTGTAACAAAATTAATCTTTCCTCAACTCAAAAAGCTCTGTTGATCAAACATATATTCCAGCAAAACCCACAGGCTGTTTATATTTTAACTCAATAGTTTTTTTTCCTCTGGATATCTGAACAGACATGGGCTGGAATTTTCCGGCCGTTCGCTGGCGGTGGGATTCTCTGATCCCGTCGGCAGTGCGCCCTGCCCGTGGGTTTCCTTGTGGCCTCAATGGGAATTCCTATTGACAGTGGCTGGAGCAGGGAATCCCGCCTCCAGGGCTTCTTCAAAGCTGAAGAGAGATAAAAATATGATGTGTTTTATCCTGTTGAAGAAAGTGGGTGGAGCAGGTGGAGCAAAATAAAAGGTATGGGATAGGTGGGAGCGCAGGAGAGATTTGACAAAGATGTCATGGATGTAAGACAAAGTTAGTGGCAATGATGGTGTTTAAAGCAGGGTGCTTAGACCATAAGATATTGGTGCAGAATTAGGCCACTACGCCCATCAAGTCTGCTCCGCCATTCAATCATGGCTGATATTTCTCATCCCCATTCTCCTGCCTTCTCCCCATAACCCCTTATTAATCAAGAATATTGTGGCATAAATGTCAGATAGCAAAACAAGGGTCAGTGCTCTGTGAAAACAAAACACAAGACCAAGGAGCAAACTGGCCTGTAGGGGGGAAGGGACAGGGGAAAAAAACTATTTGAATGGAGGACAGAGTTAATGGTCTGAAATTGTTGAATTCAATGTTAAGTCCAGAATGCTGTAAAGTCTCTGATTGTAAGATGAGGTGCTGTTCTTCCACTTCTGTTGGATTGCACCGGATCATTGTAGCAGGCTGAGGACAGTAATGTGGCATAACAGCAAAATCATACATTGAAATGGCAAGTGACAGGGAGGTCAAGGTCAACCTTGCAGACGGAACGAAGGTGTTCAGAAAAATTGAATCCGTCTGTGTTTAGTCTCCCCAATGTAGAGGAGACTGCATTGCAAACAGCGAATGCAGGTGACTAAATTGATCAAAGTGCAATTGAAATGCTGCTTAACCTGGAAGGAGTGTTTGTAGCCTTGCTCTAGGCTTCATAGAAGTCCTACAGTGAAGAAGGAGACCATTCGGCCCATCAAGTCCGCACGGACCCTCTGAAAGAATACTTCACCCAAGCTCACTTCCCCCACCCTATCTCATCAACCCCTTAATCAAACCTACACATCTTTTTTTGTTTTGGACACTAAGGGAGAATTTAGCATGGCCAATCCACCTAACCTGCTCATCGTTGGACTATGGGAGGAAACCTGAGCACCCGGAGGAAACCCACGCAGACACGGGGAGAATGTGCAAACTCCACACAGACAGTGACCCAAGGCCGGAATTGAACCTGGTTCCCTGGGCTGTGATGCAGCAGTGCTAACCACTGTGCCGCCGTACCATCCATCTGTGTGAAAACAAATTCGGCATTTCATTCTTCTATGAGCGAAGCTATTTAGCCTCGGCGCTGAAGACCCGGGTTCGATCGACCCTGGGCCACTGCCCGTGAGGAGTTTGCACATTCTCCCCGTGTCTGCGTGGGTCTCACCCCCACAACTCAAAAAGATGTGCAGGTTAGGTGAATTGGCCCCCCTAAATTGCCCCTTAATTGAAAAAAAAATTAGACACTCTAAATTTATTTTTCAAAATGAGCGAAGCTATTTGTGGAAGGAAAAAAGAATCAAAAACCAAGAATATTTTCTAGTCAAAAATACTTCATTTTATTTAATTGTAGTGTGCGGTAACAACATCAAAAAATTGAGGATGAATCTTTTCAGAGTCGACTACAGGTTGCTAAGGTTCTCTCTGACTCTATGTGGAAAATCATAGGTAACAAGTTACTACTTCAGTTCCGGCTCGGAGTGTTGAGGCATTGCCAGGCTAAACCAAACAAAGTCTTAACTGATGTCTTCCTATGTTTTCCCCACATTTCCAAAATCAATTTGCAGTAACATCAGTGAGATGTGACTTGACATCCACTGCACTGATTTTGATGGCTGCGTAATGTATTCTGTAGTGTAATGGATACGCCGCTAGTCACAAGTTAATACTGCCTAGCTCTACAGATGTTATTTTACAAGCTGAATGCTGAAAACATAGTTGTAAGGTTAGGAATGTTGTGTTGTTTATTGAAAATGGAAACATATCACCTGAACTGTGCTAATCGTTTTGACTTACCAATGCATGTGTGACAATTTGATGCATGATAATAGGTAAAATGAATTGCTATCAATCTATACTTTTAAAAGTTGTTTCCTGGACTTCCGGTGGCGGCTATGCAGGAGTAAGTTGCACATTTGGTGGCTCCTGCTCGGGTCGGACTTTTGGACCTTTCCCCCCTATTTTCTACCGGACTTGAACTGTAAAACTGAAGACAGAGGCAATTGTGTACTGAATTCCCCATCGGTGCATGGAGAGAAGGACTAGAAGTGCTCGTAAAGGCAGAAACAGAAAGACAGAGAAGGCTTGGGCTGAAGCTGCAGCGGAGACAGCATGGCGGAGGACCGGAACTCTGGTTTGTCGACCCAGCGGTCAACGGAGCAGCTGATTCAAGTTATTCAGGAAGGCTTTACTAAGCAGAAATGGGACTGCTTGGATCCGATAAAAGAGTCGATTGAGCGGCTGGAGCTTAGATTGGATGGCCAAGATCGGGCGATCCAGAAGGTGGAGAAGGACTGGCTGAGCAGGAGGAACATCAAACTGCGGTGGACTTGGAGGTGGGGTGCTGATAGAGCAGCAGAAGAAGCTCCTGGAGACGGTGGTGGACCTAGAGAATAGGTCCCGCCGGCAGAACATGAGATTCTTTGGACTCCCGGAGCGGTCCGAAGGAGCGGACGCTGGGGCATGCATCGCAGGCATGTTTGAGAAGCTGCTGGGGGATGGGGCATTCTCCCGACCCTTGGAGGTGGACAGGGTTCACAGAGCACTCGTGAGGAAGCCGCGAACAGGAGACCCCCCCGAGGGAAATGGTGGTGAGATTCCACAGGTACTTGGATGAGGAACGCATTCTACAGTGGGCCAAGCAGACACGGAGTTGTACGTGGGACAATAGCATCCTGCAGGTCTACCAAGACCTGAGTGTGGAGGTGGCCAGGAGAAGAGCAGGCTTCACCAGATTAGGTTGATCCTTTTTAAGAAAAAAGGTGACGTTTGGACTGTTGTATCCGGCCCATCTCTGGGTCATGTACGAGGAACAGCACTTTTATTTTGAGTCGCCTGAGGACGTGCTGGACTTCGTGAAAAGGAAAGAACTGGTGGTGGACTGAGAACTTTTGAACTTTGCTGCAACGTTCATGTTTTTTTTTTCTTTTTGTTTCTCTGTTCTTTTAAAAAAAAAGTGTCTCGTTTTTCGTTTTGTGGAAGCTGTTTGTAATGCCTTCTGTATTGATTTGGGACCAGTGGCAGAGCTGAGTGAGTTAAGGTTTTCATTTGCACTGTTGGGTGATGGAGGTGTGCTTGTTTAGATTTTGGTGTTTTTCTGTCGGGCAATTATGTGGGGATTGTTTGATGTTGGAGTATGTTTGTATAGCAGGTGGGGAGGGAATAATAGGTGGGAGATTATTCGGCACCAGGGATGGGGGCCACCAAGCTAGCTGGGCGGGCTAGCTCACGGAAGCGCAGTGGGGTGTGTGCATATGTTCGGTTTATCAAAGGGGTTGGGTTACAGAGTGTTACTGGGGGCGGGGGGAATGTTCTGCTGACGAGGGAGGGACTTGGGCCAAGGGACAGAGAGGAGGTTGGGGGCGGAGGCTGCCTGGGGGCAGGCCGGTGGAGGCGCGGAGCATGGGCTGGAGGCGGGCCCAAAAAAGGGGATGGCTGTTGGCGAAGGGGGAGGGGGGCAATGAGCCCGCCAACTAGGCTGATCACCTGGAATGTTCGAGGGTTAAATGGACCGGTCAAGAGGGCACGTGTCTTTGCGCATCTTAGGGGACTGAAGGCGGACATGGTAATGTTGCAGGAGAAGCACCTTAGAGTAACTGACCAGATTAGATTGAGGAAAGGATGGGTCAGTCCGGTCTTTCACTCGGGACTGGATTCAAAGGCTAGAGGGGTCGCGATCCTGATCAATAAGTGGGTGGTGTTTGAGGCGGGTAGAATAGTTTTGGATGTAGGAGGTCGGTACATTATGGTCAGTGGGAAACTGGAGGGGGTGCAGGTGGTATTAGTAAATGTGTATGCGCCAAATTGGGATGATGTGGAGTTTATAAAGAGGATGCTGGGGAAAATATCGGACCTGGACTCGCACAGGTTGGTCATGGGAGGGGACTTCAACACAGTTATTGACCCTGGCTTGTCCGGTCAAGCTCGAAAACGGGCAGGGTGCCAGTAATGGCAGAGGAACTAAAAGTGCTCATGGAGCAGATGGGGGGGTGGATCCAGGGAGATTTGGGCAGCCGAGGGTGAAGGAGTTCTCCTTCTACTCACACGTGCATAAAGTGTACACCCAGATCGATTTCTTCATTTTGAGCAGGGCCTTACTGGCAGGGGTGGTGGGCATGGGGTACTTGGCGATCACAATCTCAGACCACGCACCGCACTGGGTAGACCTGCAGGTTAGTAAAGACAGTAACCAGCGCCCACACTGGAGGTTAGATGTGGGACTTTGGGCTGACGAAGGGGTGAGCGAGCAGCTGAGGAAATGTATTCAGAACTACCTGCAGGTCAACGACACGGGGGAAATTTCAGCAACGATGCTCTGAGAAGCACTGAAGGTGGTGGTCAGAAGGGAGCTGATCTCGATACGGGCCCATAGGGAGAAGGTGGACAGGGCAGCGAAGGACTGACTGGTTAAGGAGATATTACAGATCGATAGGAGGTATGCGTAGACCCCAGAGGCAGGGCTTTTAAGGGAACGGCGGAGACTGCAGGCGGAGTTCGGCTTGTTAACGACAAGGAGGGCGGTGGAGCAGCTGAGAAAGGCGAGGGGGGCGATCTATGAGTATGGAGAGAAGGCCGCAGAATGTTTGCACAGCAGCTTAGAAAGAGGGAGGCAACCAGCGAGATAGGGAAAGTAAATGACGGAGATGGGAACCTGGTTGGAAATTCAGCAAGGCTGAATAAGGCTTTTAGGGATTTCTACAGTAGGCTGTATAGGTCGGAACTCCCTACGGGGCCGGAGGGGATGAGGCACTTCTTGGGGTGGCTGAATTTCCCAAAGAACGAAAACAAAGAACAAAGAAATGTACAGCACAGGAACAGGCCCTTCGGCCCTCCAAGCCCGTGCCGACCATACTGCCCGACTAAACTACAATCTTCGACACTTCCTGGGTCCGTATCCCTCTATTCTCATCCTATTCATGTATTTGTCAAGATGCCCCTTAAATGTCACTATTGTCCCTGCTTCCACCACCTCCTCCGGTAGCGAGTTCCAGGCACCCACTACCCTCTGTGTAAAAAAACTTGCCTCGTACATCTACTCTAAACCTTGCCCCTCTCACCTTAAACCTATGCCCCCCCGTAATTGACCCCTCTACCCTGGGGAAAAGCCTCTGACTATCCACTCTGTCTATGCCCCTCATAATTTTGTAGACCTCTATCAGGTCGCCCCTCAACCTCCGTCGTTCCAGTGAGAACAAGCCGAGTTTATTCAACCGCTCCTCATAGCTAATGCCCTCCATACCAGGCAACATTCTGGTAAATCTCTTCTGCACCCTCTCTAAAGCCTCCACATCCTTCTGGTAGTGTGGCGACCAGAATTGAACACTATACTCCAAGTGTGGCCTAACTAAGGTTCTATGTGGCCTAACTAAGGTTCTAAAGGTGGACGGGGAGCTGGTAGAAGGGCTGGGGGCCCCAATCGGGTTGGAAGAGATAGTAGAGGGTCTGAAGGCCATGCAGTCGGGTAAAGCTCCGGGGCCAGGCGGGTACCCAGTGGAGCTTTATAAAACATTCTCTGGGATGTTGGGGCCGTGTTGATGAGGATGTTCAATGAGGGAAGGGAAAGAGGGGTGCTGCCCCCGACGATGTCACAGGCCACGATTTCGCTGATTCTGAAGCGGGACAAGAACCCGGAGCTGTGTGGGTCCTACAGGCCGATCTCCCTGTTGAATGTGGATGCAAAACTGCTGGCCAAATGTCCTCCAGGAGTGAGGATTGTGTTCCGGACGTTATTGGGGAGGACCAGACGGGGTTTGTTCAGGGCAGGCAGTTGGTGGCCAATGTAAGAAGGTTGTTAAACATGATCATGATGCCTCCAGAAGGTAGGGAGGTGGAGATAGTGATCGCAATGGATGCAGAAAAGGCTTTTGATCGGGTAGAATGGGATTATCTGTGGGAGATACTGGGATGGTTCGGATTTGGGCGGGGCTTTATTGACTGGGTCAGGTTGCTGTATCAGGCTCTTGTGGCAAGTGTACAGACGAATAGGACAACATCGGACTATTTCAGACTGCACCGGGGGACGAGGCAGGAATGCCCCCTCCCCCCACTGTTGTTCCCGACAGCTATAGAGCCATTGGCAATTGCTCTGAGAGCCTCAAGGGGCTGACCCGGGGTGGGTTGGAGCACAGAGTCTCGCTCTATGCAGACAACCTGCTTCTGTATGTATCAGACCCATTAGAGGGGATGGAAGAAATCATGAGGATTCTAGGGGAATTTGGCCGGTTTTCAGGGTATTAGCTAAATATGGGGAAAAGTGAGATGTTTGCGGTCCAGGCGAGGGGACAGGAGAGGCGATTGGGGGAGCTGCCGTTTAGATTAGTAGGGGGAAGCTTTAGGTACCTAGGCATTAAAGTGGTGCGGGAATGGGACCGGCTGCATCAATTAATTCTGGCCCGGCTAGTAGACCAAATGAAGGACGATTTTCAGAGATGGGACATGCTCCTGTTGTCATTAGCTGGGAGGGTGCAGACGGTGAAGATGACGGTCCTCCCGAGATCCCTGTTCGTGTTTCGATGTCTCCCCATCTTTATTCCGCGGTCCTTTCTTAAAAGGTTCAACAAAGCGATCTCTGGCTTTCTTTGGGCGGACAAGACCCCGCAGGTAAGGAAGGCAATGCTTGAGCGGTGTCGGGAGAGGGCGGGCTGGCGCTACCAAATTTTAGTAACTATTACTGGGCGGCGAATATAGCCATGATCAGGAAGTGGGTGGTGGGGAGGGGTCGGCATGGGAGCGTATGGAGGCGGCTTCATGCAAGGGCACCAGTTTGGGGGCGTTGGTAACTGCGCCTCTGCCGTTCCCACCGGCACGGTACTCCACCAGCCCGGTGGTGGTGGCGGCCCTGAGAGTCTGGGGCCAATGGAGGAGACATGTGGGAGCAGAGGGAGCATCGGTCTGGTCCCGAATCTGTGATAATCACCGGTTTGCCCCGGGAAGTATGGATGGGGGGTTCCGGATATGCCGGAGAGCAGAGATTGAGAGGATGGGGGGACATGTTTATAGAGGGGAGCTTTCCGAGTACGAGGGCATTGGAGGAGAAGTTTGGATTGGCAAGGGGAGACAGATTCAGGTATCTGCAGGTGCGGGACTTCTTACGTAAACAGGTGTGAACCTTCCCGCTCCTACCGCTAAGGGGGACTCAGGACGGGGTAGTTTCCAGAGGGTGGGTCGGAGAAGGGAGCGTCTCGGACATTTACAAGGAACTTATGGGGTCAGAGGAGACGCAGGCTGAGGAGCTGAAGCGCAAGTGGGAGGAGGAGCTGGGAGGAGAGATAGAGGATGGTCTATGGACGGATGCATTGAGTAGTGTCAACGCATCCACAACATGTGCCAGGCTCAGCCTGATACAATTTAAGGTCATTCACCGGGCTCACATGACAGTGGCCTGGATGAGCAGATTCTTTGGGGTGGAAAACAGGTGTACAAAATGTGCGGGAGGATCAGCGAACCATGTGAAAAAAAATGAAAATTGCTTATTGTCACAAGTAGGCTTCAAGGAAGTTACTGTGAAAAGCCACTAGTCGCCACATTCCGGCGCCTGTTCGGGGAGGCTGGAACGGGAATTGAACCCGCACTGCTGGCCTGCCTTAGTCTGCTTTAAAATCAGCGATTTAGCCCAGTGCGCTAAACCAACCCCATTACTTTTGAAGTAAAGGTGAAAGTAAAGGCAGCACGGTAGCATTGTGGATAGCACAATTGCTTCACAGCTCCAGGGACCCAGGTTCAATTCCCCGCTGGGTCACTGTCTGTGCGGAGTCTGCACATCCTCCCCGTGTGTGCGTGGATTTCCTCCGGGTGCTCCGGTTTCCTCCCACAGTCCAAAGATGTGCAGGTTAGGTGGATTGGCCATGATAAATTGCCCTTCGTGTCCAAAATTGCCCTTAGTGTTGGGTGGGGTTACTGGGTTATGGGGATAAGGTGGAGGTGTTGACCTTGGGTAGGGTGCTCTTTCGAAGAGCCGGTGCAAACTCGACGGGCCGAATGGCCTCCTTCTGCACTGTAAATTCTATGATAATCTATGATAAACAATTGCATATGAATTTGGGGCAAATGCTGCTGAAATAAACATCTCTTTCCTCAAGCCAGGATCTTTTTCATGATAGCGTTTTATTAAGTTTCCCAACTAAAATGTAATAATATTTTAGGTGAGCATGTCGAGCCCTCCAAAAGTGCCAAAATATTTCCACCTTTGAGGTCAATAATAATAGACTGAAGAGTCAGTGAACGAAAGCTGTCTCGTGGCCATGTATTGACAGAACATATTATCTGCTGCAATCATTCCAATTGTTTTAGGTTAATACCTCAGGCGGTAAGGAAGCCCACTGCCATTGCAGTATAGTTGCTTACTGCTGCCTGAAGCTAAAGTTTCCTTGTAGTTAATCAGATGAGACAAACACTGTTGTCAGTTTGTTTACTTGTGTGTGGCCTTTAGTGGGTGGTCTGTTGGGGATTTGTATGCACCTCAAAGTATGGATTGGCTACTGCGGTACATCATATACACAATCTTGACTCTTTGAGAAATACAGTAATTTATTTGCACCAGAATTAAATAAACCAAACAAGATTGTGATGTTCAGGGTATTTGGAGGATATCAGCAATGAGTTGAATGCTCCTGTTTCTCTACCTTAACTCAGTTTTGTGGTGATAAAAATGTAACCAGTTCGGAACGTGAAAGTTATTCTAACTGTGTCTACTTTTGACACTGAAAGGCTAAAAAAAAGTGGTTTAAAGAATTATTTTTACCAAATTTCTATTTTTGACATTACTGCATAGAGCAACGTTCCTTTTTTAAAAATCATACATTTGCAAAAAGATAAATCAAAATGTCACATTTGTGGAAATATTTACTGAAATGCATTCATGCTGAATTTCTTTGTGGAGAAATTATATAATAAAGTTATAAAGGGCAATGTTGGCAGTTCAAGGAGAAGGTCTACCAAGATCAAGGATCCACAATAAATCTGACTTTGTTCACATCCCAGGAAGAACAAATACAAAGAAAAATGAAGGAATGCGGTAAAGGATGTTTTACATATTTGTGCACCAAACTATTGTAATATATGATTGTTTCTAGGATTATAAACATGCAACACAGAAGGAGACCATTTGGCTCATTGTGCCAGTGAAAGCACCAACCAATTGGTCCCATTCCTCTATGTTTCCCCATATCTCTGAGAATATTTCCTTTTCAAATATATAATTTAGCCAATGACCAGCTATTGCATCTTGTCCAGGTCAGCAAAACACAGCCTGTGCTTCAAGGGGAGGTAAATTCAATACAGAAACAGAAATTATTTTGATTTATTTTAAAAAGAAGGCCCAATACTAGAGAGGAACTGTATTATGTTGCTATTCTTTGGACCAAACTTTCCATAACAGCACAAATTGTAATCCATAATCTTTCAAATTATATCTGAAATACTTGCTAATTATTATTTTTTTAAATATATATTTATTAAAGTTTTTAACACAATTTTTCTCCCTTGCAAACAATAACCCCCCCCCCCCGTAACAAAAAGAAAAAGAAACGAGAAACCGCGCGGAGCAAGATATACACATGGCAAAATAGTATATTTACATAGCTTTGTACACTGGCTCCCTCCCGTACGTGCCAGTTTCCCCGACTCTTCATGTTATCTCTTGCTCATCCCCCCCCCCCCCCAGGCAGCTCCCCCTCCCAACACCCCCCCCCCCCCCCCCCCCCAGGTTGCTGCTGCTGCTGACCGACCCTCCTCTAACGCTCCGCGAGATAGTCTAGGAACAATTGCCACCGCCTGTAGAACCCCTGCGCAGATCCCCTCAAGGCGAACTTGATCCTCTCCAACTTTATGAACCCAGCCATATCGTTTATCCAGGCCTCCATGCTGGGGGGCTTCGCCTCCTTCCACATTAGCAAGATCCTTCGCCGGGCTACTAGGGACGCAAAGGCCAGAATACCGGCCTCTTTCGCCTCCTGCACTCCCGGTCCGTCCACTACTCCGAATATTGCTAGCCCCCAGCATGGCTTGGCCCGGACTTTCACCACCTGAGATACTGCTCCTGCCACTCCTCTCCAGAACCCCTCCAGTGCCGGGCATGACTAAAACATATGGACATGGTTTGCCGGGCTCCCTGAGCACCTTCCACATCTGACCTCTACCCCAAAGAACCTGCTCAACCTCACCCCTGTCAAGTGAGCTCTGTGAACCACCTTAAAGTGTGTCAGGCTGAGCCTGGCACACGAGGAGGAGGAATTAACCCTACCCAGGGCATCAGCCCACAGACCTTCCTCGGTCTCCTCCCCGAGCTCCTCCTCCCATTTACCCTTCAACTCTTCTACCAGCGCTTCCCCCTCTTCTTTCATCTACTGGTGTATTGCCGACCCCTTGCCCTCCCCGACCCATGCACCCGAGATCACCCTGTCTTGAATTTCTTGTGCCGGGAGCAACGGGAATTCCCTCACCTGTCGCCTCACAAAAGCCCTCACCTGCATATATCTAAAGGCATTTCCCGCGGGTAACTCAAACTTCTCCTCCAGTGCCCCTAGGCTCGCAAACGTTCCGTCAATGAACAGGTCCCCCATTCTTCTGATCCCTGCCCGATGCCAGCTCTGGAACCCCCCGTCCATCTTCCCCGGGACAAACCGATGGTTACCCCTGATCGGGGACCACACCGATGCTCCCATTGCACCCCTGTGCCGTCTCCACTGGCCCCAGATCCTTAGCGTTGCCGCCACCACCGGGCTCGTGGTATACTTTGACGGCGAGAGCGGCAGCGGTGCCGTCACCAATGCCCCCAGGCTCGTTCCTTTGCAGGACGCCATCACCATCCTCTTCCATGCCGCCCCCTCTCCCTCCATAACCCACTTGCGGATCATCGACACATTTGCTGCCCAGTAGTAGCTCCCCAGATTTGGCAGCGCCAACCCTCCTCGGTCCCTACTGCGTTCCAGGAACCCTCTCCTTACCCTCGGGGTCTTATTCGCCCACACAAACCCCATAATACTCCTGCCTACTCTCTTAAAAAAGGCCTTAGTGATCACGATGGGAAGGCACTGAAACACAAACAAAAACCTTGGAAGGACCACCATTATGACCGATTGCACTCTACCCGCCAGCGATAGCGGTAGCATGTCCCATCTTTTAAAATCCTCCTCCATTTGCTCCACCAACCTCGTCAGATTCAGTTTATGTAGGGCCCCCCCAACTCCTGGCTATCTGGATCCCCAGATACCGAAAACTCCCCTCCGCCCTCCTCAGCGGTAGGTCCCCTATCCCTCTTTCTTGGTCCCCCGCCTGTAATACAAAGAGCTCACTCTTCCCTACATTGAGCTTATAGCCCGAAAACTCCCCAAACTCCCTTAGAGTCTGCATGACCTCCACCATCCCCTCCATTGGATCCGCCACGTACAGCAACAGGTCATCCGCATATAGCGACACCCGATGCTCTTCTCCCCCTCGGACCACCCCTCTCCATTTATTAGACTCCCTCAATGACATGGCCAATGGTTCGATCGCCAATGCGAACAACAGGGGGGACAGGGGGCACCCCTGCCTCGTCCCTCGGTACAGTCGAAAGTACTCCGACCTCCACCGGTTCGTCACTACACTCGCCACTGGGGCTCTGTAAAGGAGCTTAACCCAACTGATAAACCCTCCCCCGAACCCAAACCTACGCAGCACCTCCCAGAGGTACTCCCACTCTACTCGGTCAAAGGCCTTCTCCGCGTCCATAGCTGCCACTATCTCCGCTTCTCCCTCCACCGATGGCATCATTATCACGTTTAAGAGCCGCCGCACATTGGTGTTTAGCTGCCTACCCTTTACAAATCCTGTCTGGTCCTCGTGAATCACCCCCGGGACACAGTCCTCGATCCTCGTGGCCAGCACTTTTGCCAGCAACTTTGCATCCACATTAAGGAGCGAGATCGGCCTGTACGATCCACATTGCAGTGGGTCCTTGTCCCACTTTAGGATCAAAGAAATTGTCGCTTCCGACATTGTCGGAGGTACGGTCCCCTCCTCTCTTGCCTCATTAAAGGTCCTCACTAGTAGCGGGGCCAACAGGTCTACGTACTTCCTGTAGAACTCCACCGGGAACCCGTCGGGTCCCGGGGCCTTCCCCGCCTGCATGCTCCCCAAACCCTTGCTCAGCTCCTCCAACCCAATTGGTGCCCCCAGACCAGCCACCTCTTGCTCCTCCACCCTCGGGAATCTCAGTTGGTCTAGGAATCGTCTCATACCCTCTTCCCCTGCTGGGGGCTGAGATCTGTACAGCTCTTCATAGAAGGCCTTATATACCTCGTTTATTTTCGTCGCACTCCGAACCGTGGCTCCCCTTCCATCTTTGACTCCCCCTATTTCCCTCGCTGCCATCCTTTTACGGAGCTGGTGTGCCAGCATCCGACTAGCCTTTTCCACATACTCCTAGGTCGCCCCCTGCGCTTTCCTCCACTGTGTCTCCGCCTTCCCTGTGGTCAACAGGTCAAACTCCGTCTGGAGCCGTCGTCTTTCCCCAAGTAATCTTTCCTCCGGGGCCTCTGCGTATTTCCTGTCCACTCTCAAAATCTCCCCCACTAACCTCTCCCTTTCCATGCCCTCTGACTTCTCCCTATGAGCCCTGATGGAGATTAGCTCTCCCCTGACCACCGCCTTCAACGCCTCCCATACCACCCCTACCCGCACCTCCCCGTTGTCGTTGGCCTCCAAGTACCTTTCGATACACCCCCTCACCTTCCCACACACCACCTCGTCCGCCAGCAGTCCCACATCCAGCCGCCACAGCGGGCGTTGGTCCCTCTCCTCTCCCAGCTCCAGTTCCACCCAGTGCGGGGCATGGTCCAAAACGGCTATGGCCGAATACTCCGTCCCCTCCACCCTCGGGATGAGCGCCCTGCCCAGAACAAAAAAATCAATCCGGGAGTAGGCTTTGTGTACATGGGAAAAGAAAGAAAATTCCCTGGCCTGCGGCCTTGCAAACTGCCATGGGTCCACTCCCCCCATCTGATCCATAAACCCCCTAAGTACCTTGGCCGCCGCCGGCCTCTTTCCAGTCCTTGATTTGGAGCGGTCCAGTGCTGGATCCAACACTGTATTGAAGTCCCCTCCCATTATCAGGCCTCCTTTCTCCAGGTCCGGAATGCGCCCCAACATGCGCTTCATGAATCCTGCATCATCCCAGTTCGGGGCGTATACGTTTACCAACACCACCCACGTCCCTTGCAGCCTACCGCTCACCATTACATATCGCCCTCCATTGTCCACCTCAATAGTCTTGGCCTCAAATGACACCCGCTTTTCCACTAATATTGCCACCCCTCTATTCTTCGCGTCCAGTCCCGAGTGGAATACCTGTCCTACCCATCCCTTTCTTAGCCTGACCTGGTCCGCCAACTTCAGGTGAGTCTCTTGGAGCATGACCACGTCCGCCTTCAGTCCCTTTAAGTGCACGAACACTCGAGCCCTCTTCACCGGCCCATTCAGCCCCCTCACGTTCCACGTTATCAGCCGGATTGGAGGGGCTCTCACCCGCCGACTAGCCATCTCCTTTTCTGGGCCAGTCCCGTGTCCGCGCCTCCCTCACCCTCCAATCCCCCAGACGGGGGACCCCCGTCCCGACCACCTCTTCTATGTCCCATTCCCTTTCGGCCAGTGCAGCAGCAACCCTTTTTCCCCCCCGCTAGACCCCTGTCTAGCTTTTTTGCTCCCCCCATGTCACTCCCGTAAGTCAGCTGACACCTCCCACCTTTCTTCTCGCGCACGGGAAAAACAAGAAACCCCGTGCTTTCCAAAGCCCGCTCCGCCCCCTCTGGCGCAGCTCCTGTCGCGGCCTTGTCTCTCTCCCCCAGCCCATGTAACATTTCCTGCGCGTGATTGTGATTGACCCCCTATATACAACAACCATCACACATCAAACCTCAAATATCCCCCCCACCCTCTCAAACCCTCAGTTAGAGTCCAACTTTTCGGTTTGTATAAATGTCCACGCCTCTTCAGGCGTTTCAAAGTAGTAGTGCTGGCCCTTGTATGTGCCTTGTATGTGACCCACAGTCGCGCTGGCTGCAGCATTCCGAATTTCACTTCCTTCCGGTGCAACACCGCTTTGGCCCGGTTGAAACCCGCTCTCCGCTTTGCAACCTCCGTGCTCCAGTCCGGGTGTATTCGGATCTCTGCATTGTCCCACTTACTGCTCTGCTCCTTCTTGGCCCATTTCAGGACCCACTCTCTGTCCGTGAACCGGTGGAACCTCACCACCATTGCCCTTGGCGGCTCATTTGCCCGAGGCCTCCTCGCCAGCACCCGGTGTGCCCCGTCCAACTCCAGCGGCCTCGAAGGGGCCTCCTTGGCCATCATCGCCCCGAGCATCGTGCTCGCGTATGCCCTGGCATCGGCCCCCTCCGCTCCTTCAGAGAGACCCAGGATCCGCAGATTCTTTCTCCTCGACCTGTTCTCCAGGACTTCGAGTCTTCCCGCCAACCTCCTGTGTAGCGCCTCGTTCTGCTCCACGCTCACCGCCAGGCCCAAGAGCTCGTCCTCATTCTCACTGACTCTTTTTTGTACCTCCTGGATCTGAACCTCGTGGGCCTTCTGGGTGATCCCAAGTCCTTCGATTGCCGAAAGCATAGGCGCCAGCATTTCCTTACGCATCTCCTCGCGCTGCTCCTCGAAGCAGTGCTTAATAAACTCCTGCAGCTCCACTTTGTCTCTGGCCGCCGCCATTTTGTCTTTTTTCCCCGGTTTTTCCCGTTGCTCCAACTCCTGCGGCTCCACTTTGTCTCTGGCCGCCGCCATTTTGTCTTTTTTCCCCGATTTTTCCCGTTGCTCCAATGCCACTTTTGTGGCCGTTACGCTTCGAGTCCATTTCATAAAAGTTGGAGGGGGACCTCCCTCTTACCTTCCCCACGGGTTAGTATCGAAAAAAGTTCCGTTGGGGCTCTTCTAGCGAGCCCGAAAGTCCGTGGTAGCGGGAGCTGCCGAATCGTGCGGCTCAGCTCCGCATAGCCGCACCCGGAAGTCCTTGCTAATTATCATGACACTGTTTCTGTGGTAGATAATTTGCATAAAATTGCTGTCCTGTAGAAGATGACTGCCTGTTTCTGCAGTAAGGATTAATATTAGAAGATTTACAGTTCTTACCTCCCTTCTTTGCTCCCTGGCAAGAACAACTACCATTGTGGAAGAGTAGAGTTTTCACTGGAAATTAATGAAGAAATATTGCAATCATTACACCACTAAGTTTCAGCGTTAAAGATTATTTTGAGCATATATTATTTGCCGAGGCGAATGGTCTCTAAATGTTTTTACCCTCTTTCAGTTTCAGTTGAATTGTTGCCATCGAACTACACTGCAAATACATTTCAGAGATATTTAGGAACGCGCATTTTGGAACCTAGGGGCTGTTGTTATTCCTTTATGCCATTCAAATAACTAGCTTTCTCCTACAGTTAGTGAAGAGTAGCGTTTCTAGATAGAATCATGGAGTCCCCAGAGTGTAGAAGGAAGCCATTCGGCCCATCACATCTGCACCACCCCTCCAAAAGAGCACCCTAACTAGGCCCACTCCCCTGCCCTCTACCTGTAACCCCACCTAACCTTTGGACACTAAGGGGCAATTTAGCATGGCAAATCCACGTAATCTGAACACTTTTGGAGGAAACCAGAGTACCTGGAGGAAACTCACGCAGATACAGGGAGAACGTGCAAACTCCACAAATCAGCCACGGTCAGAATCGAACCCAGGTCCCTTGAGCTGTGAGGCAGCAGTACTAACCACTGTGTCACCATTCTGCCCCTCTGTCCAGCAGATTAACAAACAGGGGGTAAATTTGCTCTTATGAAGAGTGTTGCATGTTTTGAAAGCTACTGTTCAAACACTGTCATCAGTGGTATCTCTTAGATAACAAATAGTCTCAGGTCTTGGAGGCAGAAGGCTGCTTTGTTCTAGAATAAGGTCAAGCACTGATTGCAAAGTTGCAAGACAGTCTCTTAAACATGGTATGTAAATTTTCACTCAATGCAGTCACACTTGCCGCTGATTCAGAATCTTGTGTATTCAAGGCTGCTCCAGAGACTTGAGGACACAATCTAGTCAGTGCAGTACTGAATGAGTGCTGTATTGTTGGATGTGCCTGCCATCTTTTCAATAAGGGCCGGAGTTTCCTGGCGGTGTGGGGTGGCTTCAATGAGAAATCCCATTGACAAGCGACAGGAGTAGAAAATCCTGCTGCCAGCGAACGGCATGCTGCCAAGAAACACCCAGCTGGGGGACCCGAGAGATGTTTAATGGAGGCCCCATCTGCTCTCTCAGGTGGACATAAACCATCCTATGATACTGTTTCGAAGAAGAGCAGGCAGTTCTCCAAATGTTCTAACAAACATTTATCTTTCAATCAACATCAAAAATGGATTCTCTGGTCACTCATCTCATTGCTGTTATGAACGGTAATAACACTTCAAAACTGCTTTATTGGATAGGTATCTGAAGATGTGAAAGATGCTGTATGAAGGCAGGTTCATTCTTATTGGTGGGAAGTTATTTCAAACTGACTCGTGTAAATGCACCATAAGTCAACGTAACTGGAATTTTGGAAAGTCTTTCAAGTGACTGAATTGTTTCCAATTGCATCATATTCAGCACTGTAATGTTTAAAAACAGTGCTGAATCTCAACCTTCCTTCTCTTGAAATGCATTGATTTACTGATATTTCACTCTTCAAAGCCTAGCATGAGTTGTTTCTGCAATTGTTTGGGAACTAAATGGTATAACGTTATAATGGCAACATTTATCAAGTGTCCCGCATTAGTTAATTATTTTGAAATTCACACAGTGATCTTCATTAAATTCAATTCCACCTCTTCTAGTATATATAAGGCATAGGTACAGGAAATTCAGCTCACAAGTCCAATTATGTTTTTAATTGTTAATGGCGATAAACAAAAATAAGTTGTAACAGAAAAACAAGTGCCATGTTTATAAAGGCAAAGATGCCAGTATTACGTAATCTATTTGTGTTACAATTAAGTGCATCAGAATTAAGTTGGGTACAAATGGGGCAAAGTAAAACCCCTATTTCTCTGTTACAGCAATCACATTTCTCAGTGGGTCTGGCAACATCTGTGGATAGAGAAGCAGAATTTACACACCAGGCGAGCACTTTATTCTGAATTCTCCCAGAACCCCACTTTCAGAATAAGACTCCTTCCTGCTCCAATTTGAATTTTTCAAGTCATTCTTTCCTGAATTTTCAGCCTGAAGTGGGTAAGGGTGATATATAAACACAAGTTTGTTCTTTGTTTCCTTAAGTGAGACTTGCTGAATTTTAAGCCAGGTTGTGGGAAATCTGAATGCTGTGTGTCCGTCATTACATAATTGCAGTAAAAATGCAAGTCATAATGACATGTTTTACATAGAATGCTTAACAACCAATAGAGAGGAAACTTTCATCAAGTCTTGGCACTAGAGATGAAGGGGCAATTTTACCCTGCTGCGTAATTGAGCTTCTGATGTCTTTTGGATGTGTTTAAGCATTTTACATGCTCTGAAGGCACATGCTGAAATTTACTCAAAATATAGTAAGGTTTTATTTGAAAAGTTTAAATGACGTACTTCACTTACCATGAACTGAGTTATTTTGGAAGGAATTATGATTTAATTTTGAGCTACTGGAAGCACTTGCTGTCATTTAATAAAGTTTTAAAAATTTCCTCTGCAGGTTTAAACAGGCCATTGAAAATTTTGTTGAAAGCCTATTGAAAAGTGATGTAACTGTGTACACAAAAGTTACATCAAATTACGTAAAGCATCATTCATTATTGTGTGTAAATTAAGAGAATGCCTTTGAATACTGTAGGAGCATCTGTATTGCAACATTACTGAATCAGATAGTTTCCTTGAGACTCATAATTTGCATGCCTCCTTATAAAGATTTAGTTAGCTTTATGGGAAAATAAAAAACAGTAAGAGATGCGTTTCTTGTAACCACTAATTAGTTGTTCCTAACTGATTTTTGCTCACAATTGTTTTTGGCATTAAGGGAGTGTTTTCACCATATGGAGTCATATTAGGTAGTTTAGGATCAGCCTACTTTACTGAGGGTGCTTCTGCAGGACAAAATACACTGACGCAAACGTGGCAATGGGAACATTTTCCCAAAAAAGTATGTTTAAATGTGCAGAAGGCATATCACATATTACCTCCTTCCTATTCCCACATGCTTCAAATGACAGTGTGTTGGGTGGGCATTAAGCTGGCAATGAACAAATGTTTCAGGGCTTTTTAATTCTTTTTTGGTATGTATGCGTTGCTGATAAAGTCAGCATCTGTTTCCCATTCCTAAGTTCCATCTAGAAAGGGGTTACCTCCAGAAAGGAGTTACCTCCTTGAACCAGTCAAGAATGCTGTATGGTTTCGAAGAGAAGATGGTGGTTTCCTATGTATCTGCTGCCCTTGTGTTCTAGGTGATAGAGATCACAAGTTCAAAGGGTGCTGTCACAGGAGTCTTGGCAAGTTGCTGCAGTACATTTTGTGTATGGTACATGTGGCTACAACTGAGCATCAGTGATGCAAGGAATGAATATTTAAGGTGGTGGATGTCTCTAATCCAGTCTAAACATTATGGCTGGATCTGAATATGACTGCATCATAGACTCTAACCTGCTCAAACTTTCCTCTTAAGACATCCCTTTTCATCCAGGAATCAACCTAGTGAATTTTCTTTGAACTCCCTCCAATGTAAATATTTCTCTCCTTAAGCAAGGTGACCAAAAATGTACATAGACTCTACATGTGGCCTCACCAATGCCCTGTGTGGTTGTAGTAAGATTCCCTATTTTTATACTCCATGCCCCTTTCAATAAAAGCCAATATTCCATTTGCCTTTTTAATGACTTGCTGTACCTTCAAGCTCCGTTTTCGTGATTCATGTACAAGAACATACATACATGGTTCCTTTGTACCACAGATTTCTGCAGTCTCTCTGTTTAAATAATATTCCGCTTTCCAAATCTTTCTGCCGAAGTGGACAACCTCACATTTTTCCATGTTATGATCCACCTGCCAAATTTTTGTCAACTCACATAACCTTTGCAGACTCTTTGTATCCTCCTCACCTATTTCCAATCTATCTTCGTATTGTCTACAATACAACCTGACTCTTCATCCAAGCCATAAAATGAATTGTAAATAGTTGAGGTCCCAGAACTGATCCCGAAAAAGTCTCCCATCAAAGATTCAGTACATGCATGTTGTGTGCAAATTGAAATATAGTTAACAGTGTCTGTTTGGATGTTTCTTTGGACTGAATTTGAAACCAAACAAAAAGCAACCACCATGGATGTTTACAGCATAGTTTTCTAGTCTTTTAAAAGAACAAACTGGTATCAAATTTAGTCCTCACTAAACCAGTTAAATATGTGCCAATCCTCAATGGTTGCAGGGAGAGGTGTGCCGAGACTTCTGTATCATTAGTAAACAAATATAAATGTTACCATTTCAAGTTACTGAACACATTTTCATACATTGTAATTTCGTAAATGATTTGTAATTTTTAAGGTTAACCTGGATTTTTTAGTTGCCCAATTTATTAGAATACACACAGATTTTGAAATTCTGCTTGTAACTGTAAACAGCTTTCTATGTTTTGCAATCGGATATATTCTTGTCACATGGCACAACTGAAAATTTAACAACGAATTATATTGGAATTATGTTTGGTGATAGCAGTTAATAGCACACTTATTTCTGAGTCTGAAGGTTGTAGGTTCAAGTCGAGGATTTGAGCATTGTCTTTCAAATGAGACTTTAGACTGAGGCCCCATCTGCCCTCTTGAGGATGGAAATGATCCCATGGCATTATTTTGACAAAAAGCAGGAGAGTTAGCCCAGGCGTCCTGGCCAATATTTATCCGTCAATCAACATTACAAAAACATTTATTTAAATTCTTTCATGGGTGTCGCTGGCAAGGCCAGCATTTACTGCCCTTGAGAAGGTGGTGCTGAGCTGCATTTTCTTGAACCGCTGCAGTCATGTGGTGTAGGTACACCCACAGCATTGTCAGGTAGGGAGTTCCAGGATATTGATCCAGCGACAGTGAAAGAATGGCAATATAATTCAAAGTCAGGATGGTGTGTGTCTTGGAAGGGAACTTGCAGATTGTGGTGTTCACATGCATCTGTTCCCCTTGTCCTTCAAGGTGGTAGAGGTTTTGAAGATGATATTAATGAAGGCTTGGCAAGCTGTTACAGTGCATCTTGTGTATGGTATACCCTGCCACTGTTCATCGGTGGTGGAGGGAGTGCATGTCTTAGGTGGTGGATGGGGTGCCAATTAAGAGGGGAGCTTTGTCTTGGATGTTGTGAAGCTTGTTGAGTGTTTTTGGAGCTGCACCTCATCCAGGTAAGTGGAGAGTATTCCATCACACACCTGACTTGTGCCTTGTAGATGGTAGACAGGCTTTGGGGAGACAGGAGGTGAGTTACTCGCTGCAACATTTCCAGCCTCTGTCCTGCTCTTGTAGCCACAGTATTTATATGGCCGATCCAGATCAGTTTCTGGTCATCATCCTCCAATAAAATATTGTGAAGACTGAAGGGACTATTTATGGTCCCCATTCCATCCCTCTCTCTGGCAACAGTCTGAGATTAAGTCAGTCTGATTACAACCTTGCTGTCACGTTTCATCTCAAGCTGAGCTCCTGACCTGATATTTGTAATGTCACCAAGCTTGTCTATTTCCACTTCTGCAGCATTGTTTGACTTCGCCCTGTGTCAGTTCATCTTCTCTGTTAGGATACCGGGCCAGACCCCAACCTTTGTTAGGATATCGGACGAGAACCCCAACCAATTTTTCTATTTGTAAAACTGAGAAGAAAGAATACTTCACCCCAGGAGTGATGATTCTGACCAATAGATATATATTATGTTAAAACAATCTTTAATTTAAACACAGAATTAACCACACTAAAATCAAAGATATAGCTTTATAATTATCAGTGAAATAGTTCTTAAACAGAAAGAGAAACTTGAACTTATTATCTACATCTGCTACTAATTCCAATTAAGCAACTCAATACAATTCAAATGCCACTTGGAAGTAAAGTTAACAAAACAGGTTACATATTTATCTGTGTAGATACTTTTAAAGAGAGATCCTTTCAAGAGCATATCCAATACACCTCTGTCTTGTCAGACTCAAATCCTATGGCAAACTGCTGTTAAACTTAAAATCTTATAACAGACTGCAAAACTACAGACAGACCTGGCTCCTCCATTAATTACATCAGCTGTATCCTAATAAGTTCCATGACTTGCTTAGCTAGGATTAAATATAATCCCTCATATATCTACACTCCAGAGAACCATCCAAAATATAAACAATGTTCCATTTGCCCTTTATCTGTAACTAAGTAAGTGGTTGAAATGAATGATTGCTTCATCTTTACGACTCTTTAATTAATTACAGCTTTAGCAGACATACTGCCTGTATATATTTTAAACAAGAGTTTTTAATAACATTACTGCCACATATATGGAATATAATGTACAATAATATTTACATTCATCATACTTCTGAAGCCCTCATCCAGCTTTTATTTTGTTTAGACTTGACTATTCCAACGCACTCTCACATTCTACCCCCTGTAAAATTGAGTTCATCCAAAAC